>NW_028274815.1:75077592-75715092 GCF_037043125.1 Eumetopias jubatus
GTGCGACCTGGACTTGGGTCGTGCCAGCCTGTCGCCGGCCAGTCAGCACACGGCTATCCGCGGGGCTGGAGCAGGAGAGCGGGCATTCTATGCTCCTGGTACAGAAGGGACAAGAGGTACTCTCTTGCTAGAAGCAGGAGAACACCAGACCAGCTGCAACTGCCCCCCTCATTAGAAATACACATCATGGGTTCACGTTTGTATCCTTAAGAGTGCCCCAACCCTGCAGAATATTCCCCTGGCAGGTTCCAGGTCCTGAGAACCAAATGCAACTCTCACTCCTCACAACCTGAAGAGAAGGGAAACTGTTTTCTTAGTCCAGTGTCAGCAAAGTAGAGAATTTAACTTTTAAGCAATAATGAAGATTAAAGACTAAGGTCACCTAGTTATTTATGGAAATTTACTTTTGTGGAATGCATCCGTCCCCGATTATTTATGGAGTACTAACTGTGGGTATGTTGCACAATATAAATGCAAGAGGCATGTCTAGTGATTTATGGAACATGCTATGCTTAGCAGGGTAGTGTACTGCCTTGGAAATAAAAAGAGGAAGTTGCTGTCCCCCAGCCACTGACAATCTTAAGTTCTAGACAAAGGAGAGGTGGCCACTAAGGACTCCAATGTCCCCATACACCTCCAGTCTTGCAGGGAGGAGATGGAGGGTATCAGGCACAACGCTGAACATCACTGCTGGTGGAGAAACTCTTGCCTTTGCTCTCCTGATCTGTGATTGAGAAACTGAAAGCATTTGTTGTTCCAGGGGGAAGGTGAAAGGCATGGCATTGAAGCAGCCATCACCTGATCCCTGTAGCTCTAGCCTGACCCAGGACATAAGCCTGTTTTTGCCCCTTTGGGGAGAGGAGCCCACAGGCCGGTTGAGACCCTTCCCCTGCCAGGTAAAGCCCTCAGAGCCTTTCCTTTTATTCTGGGGAGGGGCTGCAAAAGGGAAAGCCTTAGTCTAGAGTGGCAGGCAAGATTTGAGTAACACGCCATTCTCTTTTTATTTTCTGATCCTAAGCAAAGGGCAATCCCACCATCCAGAGGAGGTGATTTAACCCTTTCAGTTCACAAGGCATCTTTGCCCCCCCCCCAGCGCTGCCCCGGGGCGGGGGGGAAGGGGGAAGCTAAATGAAACCTTAGAGACCCCAGAAGAGTGAAACCATCTCCACAAAGTGAGGATCTTCTCTTGCCTGAAGATCAGATCCACTTTGCATATAATTTTTCAAATGTCAATATACTTCTATATTAGATCATAGTCCTGGGTAACAAAGAATGCTATTCCCATTTTCCCAGGAGAAAATTAAGGTCAGGCCTTTACTTTTCTGCGTTCGCAACTTGTAAAATCATGACAAGTTCAAAGTCTTTTGCCCAGGTCAGACTAGCTCAGAGAAGGGAGATTTCTGTAAGGCACAAAATTACAGAAGTAATATATGTTATACTACTAAGTGTGATATGTTTTAGCAAAGGTGAGATTCCTAAAAAGTTTTCAGTGGAACACTTGCTTCTCAGTGTCCTATATTGCTCTATGCCTATAAATAATAAAAAGGCTGATAACATTGCTTTATGTAAGCAAGCTTAGAAATCACTCTCAGATAAGTGCTTTTGACCTAAATCTTGTAGCTCCTTGATCTGACATATAACCCCACAACTGTGAAATTCTGTATGAGATTTAACAGTCTCAAACTGCTAACTGACCCAGCCATAAAGCAAGCAGAGATAAAGATTTACAGTCCAACATGATACAATTAGACATTCACCTTCTATTTATTTCAGTGCAGCTGAGCATTTAACCTACTTAAAAGCCGAAGGTTTTTTCATTAAAATATAAATGCTTGTTTATCATTCATTCTATGCCACCTCCCCTGCATCCTACAAATTAGTCTATTATGAATGAAAAGATTAGTTTGTTTCAGAGAAAGGAGTAAACAGGAATGGTTTCTGTAAAATCCTGCTAGACATGCGAAGATAAAAGATGGCTTTACCACACAAAATAATCAGATACAAATAGCTGTTCAGAAGCAGCACACCTAAGGAGTACTTTAATCAAATATTTAGGTTACCTGCCAAAAAGACCATGATCTCTTCAAAATGCAACGCGGATTAAAGTGTTATCTAACACAAGCAGAAAACTAACCTTGGAGTGGAAGTTTGAAATGTGTTCATCATAATTTTCATGTCTTTGGATAGAGAAATCAGCTTTTTCAGCTAGATTGCAAAACTGGTTTAAAGTATTCCCTCGGCGTGGGGCAAATACCATTGCTTTCCCCTAGAATATTAAAAAGGAAATTCACACATTTTAAAACTGAAAGGCAACCAAACATAACAAACACTAGGTAAAGCATTTAATGTACTGCTCTCGGGTAGGAAACACAATTGTTCTTGAGACGTCCACACAGGATGGACATTCACAGTAAGAATAATTTCAAGGATAGATACACATCAAGTAAGACAAAATATGTATATTTCCTATTCAAATGTTGCTATGTTTTATCCTTTTCCAATCATGCATGTAACAAACAAAACATGGCTCAAAGTTGGTATTCTGTACAATGCACACCTCTCTTGGGTCCAGTGGTTCAAACCATCAACTGCTTTTAGAGCAACTGGTCCACGGCAGTGCCACCCACCTGGAGACTCCTTAGCTGTTGCCAATGTGTCCCCAACACAGCTCCAGAGCATGTGGCAATGGATGCTTATAGATGTTAGTTTATTGTACCCTGGAAATTCAATACCAAGAAATCTTCCATATAGAGACAAGTAACAGCAATCTCTGTTAGAGAACTTTCATGTTTCAGCCCTGCCACCAGCCTTTTCTGTGACCATGCTGTCAGAGACAAGGCTCCAGGATCTTGGTTTCCAACTTCATTGAATCCTTCATAATAGTCATCATTAGAGCAAAGCAGCTCCTCACAGTACTCAACTGACTGCTTTTCAAAGAAAGTGGTATAATGAGGGTAAGCAGGCTTTTCTAAATAAACTGCACAACCTCATGAGATTGTTGTAGTGGGGAGAATGGATGGTCTTGAATAAGCTATACACTGGATTTCAGAAGACCACTGGACATGAAACTCCGCGATGTCCATTTGCTAACTCCTGGATGCACATGGACTTTCCCTCGCCCTCTGATATGTGCACAGAACAGCTGAACTTCAGAATCTTCTTTTCTTATTGTTTAAAAGATGACTGTATGCTTCTGTTAACCTCAAGGTTATACTTCACTTCTATGAAATGCCACTTCAGGTTTTGAGGGAATCATGAAAATATATCCCAGTTTCTTATGAAAGGTGGTTTCTCATATATTACTGCCAACTATTTATTGAGCATCCAGTGCATGTCAGGCTCTGGGATAGGAACTCTATTTGTCTCATTGACTCTTCCCACCACCCAACAATGTAGGTATGATCAGCTCCATTTTACAGGATGCTCCGAACGGTTGAATAGTTGACCAAGATGACACAACCGGCAAATGACTGGAAACATACCTGCCTCCAATGCTGATGCTCTTTCCACCTCATCTCATTGCGTCCTTATTAGTAATAGTGATGGTAATAATAATAATAATAGCTACCACTGTGCGAGGTGCTTCATGAACCTTCCCTTTCATCCCATCAACCATTTTCTCAACGACCTTGTGAAGCAGACATTACATTTTACAGATGACTAAACATGCAGCGAAGGCTTTGAAGAATATGAGGGTATGTGGCAGAAAGGGTTCTGGGCTTAAAAAGTCTCCACCATTACACAGCTGTCACCTCAGGAAAATTAGAAAGAAAAAAAAAGCCATGGAACTGTTGAGCTAGAAGGGACCTTGGGGATGACATAATCCAATCTCCTCAGTCACCCCAGCTGACCCAACAAGGTTTCTCACTCATGAAATGGGAAGAACAAAGTCTGCCCCCCCACAACTCCATCAAGTCATGAGGATCAAATGAGGTGATGAATGTGAAAATAATTTGAAAAGCAAGGTTATGTAGATGTAAGACTAGAAACATCTCCACCACTTAACAGTGCTGGAAAGATTTTATCAGGTCTCTTTCCCTCTCCCTCTTCCCCTCATTTACCTGCAAGAAAATACACTGATACAGTGTCCTGGACATCACGTGTGTTTTCATACCGTGTTTACACAGACATGTACACACCACTCAGGCACATAATTATAGCAGCACCAATCATACCACTACACTTAAGGTTCTGTCAGCTTTTCCAATATTAATTGCTATTTTCAGGTGTTTTTCAAACTTAGCAGCAAAAATTCATTTTGATGTGAAACTAGATATAATACATGGTCTCGGCAGGGGAGCAAAAGTCTTCGTTAAAAAAAAAAGGAGGTAATACTAGTAGGTCATTTTAGTCATTTCTAAGAGCTGGTTGCCATTCTAGGTTTTTGAATAATGGAAGTTGTTTTATTTTAAAGTCACCTGCAAAAAATTCTTACAGTTACAACTGCAGAGTTGATTTTTAGTAGCTATTATCTAAGCTATGTATCATAATGTTTACAGGGCTATAGGGCTCTTGGCTGGGCTGGTGTTTACATTTATGAGTCCGTGCTCCCCACACCCCTAACCCCTTGTTGGTAGGGTGAGCTGTAGGGGGACCCAGCTAAGCATATGGCAGCCCCCTCCACCCAGACATCTCTCCTTCTCTAGGTCTTCTTCTAGCTTACCTGTCCTTCCCTAACCACCCTCTAGAATAGCAGCTGCTTCCCCATTGCTCTCCACTCCCCTCCTCCCTTTACTTTTGTTCTGGGCGCTCATCACCACTAACACACCTTATATCCTTGTTTGTGATCGCTGGTCTCCTCCAGCTGGATTGTACGCTCCATGACAACAGGATCGTCTAATGTTTTATTCACTGCATTTTCTCAGTGCCTAGCATATAACTGACTCTCAATCAATACTTATTGAGAGAATAAACTAAATCCAGATGTTGAAATAATTTGAGAAATGCAAGTCTTTGGGAATTCAAAGGCCACATTCTATTGCTTATTCTTTAGCAAAGATTTTCTGCGAGAAGCTTTTACAGAGTCGGTAGCTCTGACGGGATTTTGGAGGGCAGCATTCTGTGCACAATACTGTACCCACAACAAGGAGAGAGAATGAGCAGTAGTTTTAATTTCTAATTACTCAGTTATGGGTTTTAAAATGCTTTCTTTTTCATTTCATTGAATACAGACACCTTTGAGATGTGAATCAATATTTAGGAGGGACAATAGTACATCATCCATTCATTCAATAAACAGCCACTAAGTGCCAGCAGCCACCCCATAAGGAATGGCTTTAGAATTCCCCTTGTCCCCAGTGGAGCAGGACACTGGTACAATCAGAGAAATATGCCCTACAGTCTAGGCTGCAAAAATCAAAACGAGAAAAAAATATATAGATTTCAGATTAGCCCATCACTTTAGAAAAATTATTTTCAATTTACCAAAGCCCAACTTTCTAGGCATTTGAAGTCATAGAATCATCTTAAACTCAGAATGAACACTCAATTGAACGTAAAATTTTGACTGATGGGCAGAAATTTGAGAGAATTCATTTATCCCTGGAGAGGAGAAAGGAGTAGTTCCACTAAACAGCAGTGATATTGTTTACATCATGAGCTCAGTTGTTGTTATTTTCCTAGACTAATCTATACTCATATATTAAAGGGTGTGTACTTCTGGAAAAAATAAGTATGCTTCAGATTTCTTTTAAAAGGAATATGCTATGCCAGTGAAATGCCTTTATTTCTGTTTCATTTCCAGGCAACCAACTATTAAATACCAATTACATGTTTAAGCTTATGTTTATTCTTTCTTTACCTGGTTTCTGAGATGCCGCCTTTGCCTGCTTCCTCCCCTATGTCTCTCTCAACCCCCTTCCATGGCTTCTCCACCTGCCCCCTTGATTGTCAGTGGTCCCCAGGGCTCTGCCTACTTTTTCTCCCTGTTCTGTACAATTCTAGGCAATTGTACCAAAGTCCATGGCTTCAGCTCTCAATGATACATCAACACTCCCAAGTATATATCTACAGAACCCACCATAGTCCAGGGCCCACCCATGTTCTCAGGTGCCTCCTAGGTCTCTCCGAGGGGACGTTCTGCAAGTACTTTTAACTTATTCTGTCTACAGTGGAACTCAGTACCTTCGGACCCAAACCCCAGATTAGATACCCTGTCCCTGGGATGCCTCTGCTGACCACTCCTGGCCTCCACGCTGTGGTTCCTCCCTGCCAGGCACTTCCGCCCTCCGCTTCCATGGCTCACCCACACCGCTGCTATCTCCTTAACACACCGTCAGCTAACTGCTCGCTCGTTTGTCTCTCACGCGGGATGGCGAGCTCCTTCAGGGCAGGATCACGTTGTATCTTACTCTATCCCCAGGTCCTAGCACAGCCTCTGCATCTGAGAAGCACCCAGTAAATGTCTGCTGAATGAACTCCTCAGTGAATATCTGCTCAGTCCCCTCCTCTCCACCCTTGGATCTCCTCTCTCCCAACTGAAAAATTCCATGTACAAGTTGGTCCACGGTGGTGCCCCGAGGAGCTCTGCTGCTTTCAAGCTCTCTCTTACACCACTGCAGCCTCTATGCTGGCCAGTGTGATCTTTCTAGAACCCACACCTGACTATACCACTGCTCAAACACTTTCAGCGGCTCTCTAGTACCCATATAATAAAGACCAGTCTCTTCATATAGTATCTTCAGCCTTTCATAAAATGGCACCCCAAACTAAGTCTTTCACCTCATCTCCTGCCCCTCCCAACCCTAACCCCCAAACCACACAGATTCTCACACTCCAGCTACAGCAAACTTCTCTTGTTGATCCCAAAACACAACATGCTTCTTCATACTCTGTACCTGTGAGCGCTGTTCCCTCCTTCCCTCTTCTAGTCCCCTTCCCTGAAGCTTAGAATGCCCTTCTTACTTTTCAACACCAAAGTCAAATGCCACTGCATGTAGAGAAACATTCCTCAGGCAGTCAGTCACTCTTTCTGGTATGCCCATCACATTGCGTTGTAATTTCTGGTAGCTCAGGCACTAATCTGCCCTACTAAACGGAGATTCTCCTAGTGGTCATGATCCATATTTATACCCGCACCTCACATTCCCAGCACAGTGCCAGGTAGTGAGTAGTTGCTCAACAAATGCTTGTGGCATCAAGACAGAGTCCAAACCCTTGAGTATCTCCCATTCTATTGAAGGTATAAATTAGAAAGATTGTCAAAACAAATATGACCACCACACTGTGACCCAGGGATGGGCTGTTATAAGCCATTTTGCACTGTCCACTGTGATTCCACGTGTGTGTGTGTGTGTGTGTTACATTTCCACAATCAGATTATAAATTCTTTGGGGGCAGAGACTCAGTACTACGCATGCTGAATAAGCACCTAGGTAGATTTCAGGAAAGAACTTCTAGAGCTAGGCCCTGCTCTGAGGGTCTTAAAACCATCTGGGGACTCTCTATTCCTACAAACGCGAGAGGCAGGTATGGCTGAATACAGATTCTCACCAAGAACAAGGGAGGGTTTGTTGGGCCTGTGACCCAGCAAGCAGACAGGAACAGAGGGTCCCTCCAGCACCATCTCAGTTCACTGCCCTGAGCCCACACTCACAAGGCATTTCCTTGACATAAGCAAAAACAGAGGTTTGTACAGATGTGTGCAGAGATGTTGGATTAAAAAAAGAAGAAGGAAATCTCCCTGCTCTTCTAAAACCAGAGCCCATGATTTACATTTATAGCCCTCCTTGCATACAGGTGGGGCTCCAGGAATGTGGCAGTTAGTTCCGGCCAGTTTCTAAAGGTTAAATGAATTCCGAGGTGATATTTTTGAATGCTTGACAATTGGTTCGCAGCAACCAGCTGGAGAGCTGTCAACACTGCATCTCCATCCATCTTTTTGTGGTTCTGAGTAAATACACACTGTGTGGCTGGCTTGGTGTCCTTTCCTGTACCAAAAGCCATTTCAGAGGAATATTAGTGAATACCATTTGTTGGTTGTCATTTCCAGGCTAAAGTTCAACTTGCAGGTTGCCGTGGCTGTATTTTAAATCATTCTGGCCCTCTAATATCAGACACTGCTGATATTCTTTAAAGAACACAACAGCAGGGGGTCACCTGTCAATCATCAGTAACACGGAACCACTCACGGGAGGGAAAAAGTTTGGGGGGACCAAGGCTGGGTGGGGAAACGTTGCTTCTTGGAATAAGTAAATTTTGCTGACTTCATTCCTTGTTAGTATCTATTCTTTTCTTTTTGCCTTTTGAGTTTGCTAGAGAGTTCCCTCTAGTAGTCTGGCAGGAGTCAAGTGTTGCACAGTTACTTTCAACCAACAAGTCGAGGAAAGTTTCCATTTGGGGCTGGCGGAAAACACCTCCTGCTGAAATTTGGGGCTTCCTGTAGTGACTTTGATCTAAGCCATCTGGCTGAGGATCTAAGCCAAGCCAGGAGCCCACCTTGGTGACTAGGCTCTATCTGGGGTCTGTCCCCCTCACTCATGACCCCACGACAAAAACGGAAAAGCAGGAAAACTCCTCCTCCCCATCTACCTTTCTTGCAACTGGGTTGTATGACACCAGACCACTGATTTGCCTTAGCTAGACATCAAGGAACCACACACCCCAAAATGGCAGATTTGGTTTCTTCCCCCCCACCTGAAACCTCTTATTCTTGCCCTCTAGCAGTAATCTCTCTCCACTCGCTCTGTCCGCAGTAAAAAGTGTCATCTCCATCCAGGTAGACAGTCTTCCTGGGACCAATGAGGGAGCTGACGCAGGCATGCAGAACATGGGTGCGGGCGACACGCAGCATGCCCCGGTGTGTGCAGAAGTCACCAAAGTTTGTGTCCAGAGAAGGGTGAATTCCCTTCCTCCCAGCAGCATTTCTGCAAGGAAGATGCCCCGTGTATTCTGTACTCACCACGGTCAAAAAGTCTCTCTGGGTCTTCTTCAAGGTGACAAGAGCTAACATAGATTCAGAGCCAGTCATGTGCTAAAGCTTTCCAATGCATTGGCTTGTTCCCGCCCCATTTTACAAATGGGGAGAGGAGGCTTCATGGGACGAACCCAGTAAGTGGCAGAGCCCAGATCTGAACCTTAAGCTTTCAGACTCCAGGGTCCAAGCATACCTTCCCTCCATAAGGAAGACTTAGTAGAAAACAGGGTGAGAGAGGTAGTTCCAAAGCCTGCTAGTGCTAATTTGGGACTGGAATTCGGCCCTCCTGTCAGCCAGGCCAAGGTCCCTTTGGACCAGTGTCTCATGTGGATTAACCCTGACAGGCTAATGCATCAGTAAAGAAGAAGCAGTTTTCATTCTGGAACACATCTTGTGTGCCAGGCACTATGCTAGGCATATACGTCAGTAACTATTTTACATCAGCCCCGGGGGTTGGGGGGGACTTATCCTCCCTCACCCTGACGCAATGAAACTCAGGCTCAGAGAGCCTTGATAGAGAGAGCAGACTTGGGTTTTGTATGCAGCTATCTCTGACTCTTTTCACCCTCCACACTACCTGCAGACACTGCGGCCCTCCTGTGAACCTGAAGCATTTGGCTCAAGTGCAGTTTTTCCGGAGTACCCTGAGAATGTGCTGTATCGCCCATTGAACTCGCTGAGCCTTGAATTACCAAGAACTCAGGAGCCACCAATGTAGCCCCTCAAGTTGTTTCTTTGTGGGCCTCCTGCGGCACCTACAGCACCAGGGCCACAGACCATGGAGGAGTTGTCTTGGGCTCAAGAGAAAGTTAAAAGCAGCTCTAAATGTAATGGGATAAACCTTTAATGTTACCTTAGTCTTGGACTGTGATTTCCACAATGCATACACCAGCAGAGGGAGAGCCTCCGGAAGCAGAACAGCCAGTCCTGAGAGCTTAGAAGAGGAAGGGTCGGTTTTTGCTCTGGTTACCCCCAGCTCTGGGAACACTTCTGGCCCACTGGCACGGGAGATGCAGCTGCTGGTGGTCACTGCCACGTCTACGTGACCCTTCTATGGCCCACCTGGTGAAGGCCCTGGGAGCGCGAGTGCCCTGCCTCCCCAGAGCTCCTGATGGGGATGAGATTCCTGAGCAGTCATTTCAGGATATCCATGTGCCACTCACAGCTTGGAGTTCTTCTCTTACGGTGGGTCTCTGACACCTTCAGCTACACTACCCGGCAGCCTTGTGCATCAGCCCCAAGTGAGGGCCCCTATTCCCACTTCAAATACTGCAGTTCGGCCAGGCCCCTCTGACTTGGCCTCCCTGCTCCTCACATAGAATGAGCAAGTACCACCTACCCCAGGGCCCTGCCTCATCCTTCTCCAGGCTAAGGGTGAGTATCAGCTGTCGCTAGGAGGGCGGCCTTGTGGAGCCATACTTCAGGCAAGGTTCAGGGCTTAATAAAGGATACAGAAGAGCTGCTAGAGATTCCAGTCCAATCTGCATTTAGGACTATTCACAGCCTGGACAGTTCTCTATTATAAATCATTCGAATGATTTAGACTAGATCCTAGGCAAACCATGCAAATCTCTGCAAAATGGAGTATTTGCCACAAATAGGCTTTGGAGGGTGTTGGTGAAGTACTGTTTGTACTTGTTTGTGCAGCGTGAGATCCAGGAGTCCTTGAAAGCATTGTATTTATGTATGATACATTTTTCACAGAGGCCTTTACATCCAAGAATCTCCGTGCCCTCTCTGAAAATCCTGACCTTGCAAAGGCTCACAAGAATCACCCAAGGCTAACAGAGGAGGAATGAAGAGTCCCTCAATTCCTTCTTCTACCCTCAACTTGGGCTGCTCACTCAACCATGACTGCAGCCATCAATAGCTTGGAGCATGCCCCTTCCTTGCCTCAAGACCTGCTACCCACCTCACACGGGGAATTGAGAAGGCCAATTTAATTTAATTGATTACCACTTACCAAGCTATGGTTACTCCTCTGAGAGGCCTATTTAAAGTTTCTGAGCTATACAGAGATAACAAAATAAAAAGCAACAGTGTAAGGCAAAGGACGATTATCAAATTGCTCTGGGAACCTTCAATGTGGAAAAGATATAAAAGATAGATTGAAAGGTATTAGTCTGTAAGTCTCATTGAGGTCAGAAGACTAGAGCAAACCTTCTGAAAAAGACTTCCGAAACAAAACTTCAGAAAATACTTTACACACACACACAGACACACTGTAGTCCTTTCTCAGATAAATATGAGTTCCTGTCTTAGACTGCATTAACATTGTTAACCTATTTTAAATTCCTATGGCACAGCAAGAGTCTTACATACTTATAAGATTTTTTTTTTTAAATGCATGAGCCTTAAACTCGTTTTCTTACTTTAAATAGATGTGTATTAACTCTCCAGTTAGGCTGCAGGACCTCCTAGCTTAGTGTAACAGCCCAACAAAATAAGAGTGGCTACAAACTCTGTAATTTACTCACAGGCATAAATGGATATATAAATGTAAAAATGTGCACAATATTTTATGCCATGCTTGGCTTCATTGTAACCTAATGTTTATAATATGTAAATAATGGCTTCCTTTTAAAGCAAAGAACTTTTAATATACAGATTCATCTGAAGTCCTTTTTCTTTGATATAAACAGAAAGAAAAAGAAAAAAAATATATTCTTTTGCAATAAATAAATACCCAATGACAAAGGTTACCATTGAAGGGATTTAAAATGACAGAAGTCAACAGAAAACTTTCCATATCATACTTCTACTTTAATGTGAAGATATTGTTATCAAAGGAAAAGACTCAAGAAATTCTTTGATAAAAATAATCTCACACTATCTTTGAAGCGGTTTCATTTATTTTACTACCCACTGTGTTCCTTATCGGAAGGCCAAGGGTAAGAAGTTTCCTAGTTATGATTAGGAAAGAATCTGATAGATCAGAAGACCCAATTGAAGTTGGACATAATAAGTATTAAAGTATTACATGACATTAATCCTGCCATTCCATTACTCTCTCCATCTTTGTGCACAGACTAATTATTCTGAAGCCAGTGTTCAGGAGAAAATAGAAACATACTTACTCTGGGCTGGAGTAATCTCTTTATTGCATCAACAAGGCTGGCTCTGTACTGGTCCAGAAACAGGCTGACATTGAGAAGAGAGCAGAATCCAGATTAAACTGGGTTTCCAAGTCTAATGATATTAATGGAGGTAAGTACAAGGCTAATTACACATGTTTACTCAACACCAAAAGGGGAGAAATTGTTTCCTTCCATTCAAGTGTCTCACTGGAAGAAAAAAAGATTGTGGTCAGTGTTGTCCAACCAAAGCCAAGTCATCAACATGCAATTGGCCAGGATTCACACATGACTGGGCCACGTATTAATGTTAAAGGGACAATATCTAAGCTGCTATTTGGGGGAATCATCTGGTTGAGATGAAATACTTCCCGTCATTACAGCCCAGTTTCTGTAGACCTGGGCCATGAGCCCACTGAGGGTATTGTGAGGTCACCCTCCAGAAACAAACATCAGCCCTATGATGCCCAAACCACGGAACAGATCTCAGGTGGTGATGGTTTTTAGTGACCAGGAGCAGCACTGAGGTCAGACTCAACCAGTGACCCAGGAGTAAATAGTTCCAAGAACAAAGACCAGATTTGGGCTAGGTATCACAGAGACCATGGCAACTCTGGGTTTTTCTCCCTTGACCTTTATGTTGATTTTTTTCCAGTTCGCTGTGATTTTTCATTATTCTCCTCTGGTCTTCTGAGATTTTCTGTTATTGCTCTGTCACCCCTCTGGTTGGGTCCATCTGAGCCTGTCTTCACCAGGCCTCATCTTGGAAGCTTGGGGCAGATTTCCCTTATCTGGGACTCGTGGGCCAGAGCACTGAGCAGCCTTGTGCATCAGCCATCCCATGAGGGGCTAGGTGGAGCCCCCCTGCTCCCACTTCTAATGCTGCAGTTTGCTGTGGGCCCCTCTGACTTGGTCTCTCTGCTCTTCACATAGCACGAATTATTCTAGCACCCCTTATTCTAGGGCCCTGCCTCATCCTCCTCTGAGCTAAGGGGGACTATGAGCTGTCAGTAGGAGGGCTGCTGTGTGGAGTCACACTGCAGGCAGGGTCTAACAGCTCTCTGACTCTGACCTTTCTGCTATGTGACCTCTCTGCTATGTGTGGCCTTCACACAAGGCCTCAGTTTCCTGGTCAAGAAAGGCCCACTTACGTGGCTGTGGTGGGCATCAAATCAATAATATATACTAGCTGACAAGTATTTGTGGAACACCTACTACATGCTATTGGCTGCTTTAGGCATTGGAGACAAGCTAGGAAAAAAAGAAAGTTCCCATCTCAAAGAGCTTCTGGTCTCTATTCATTTACGCACTGCAAGTTCTAGCACAGTACTTCATCCTTCCAAATCAAATTTCCCAAAAGTAGTTCTTATAGTTCTCTAATAAGTCTTTATTCCAAGCAAGCTGACCTTTCTACTTAGCTCTGATGCAGAATTTATAATGCTTTGTAGGATATGTTGTATGAGCAACTGCAATGTGCTTTAGTGGGAGTGATACATAATCTCCTGAAAATTCACTCCTTAAATAAGTCCTAATGGGCTCAGAGAATAACAGTAGCTTAAGTGGATCTATTTTAAAAAAGGCTGAGTGCGTCACTGATTGGAATGGAGATACCATTTCAACTCTCCCTTCCATTACTGATCAAAATACATCGATGACAGTCGGTCTAGTTTGGCTATTAAAACATACACACACAGCCCTCTATATAGTGGCATCAACTTTTGCTTTGTTCCATGGATCTGAATCACAGATTTCATGACAAAGGAAGGTGCTGGGCCATTCTCACCACCTCCCTTAGAATCAGTCAGTGTTATGCAGAGCACAGAGCATCTACCACTCCACTCATTGGGAAATTAATTAGTGTAGGCAACAAAAAGGCATTTCTCGGCCAGTATCCACAGGAAGGAGGCCTCTATGTCCTCTTGAAGGTGAAATGTGCTAAGTTAAATTCACTGTTTTAGATTTAACTTTCAGCAGAAGAATGGCCTCTATCAGTATTTACCAGCTAATTGCTGTGGAGCTGGGACCAATGGAGGTCTGGTCTCCCTTGGGGCTACCTACCACTTAGGGTGCCAGATCTTTGGCAGTTGCTTACCTTATTTGGGACTGAGTTTTAGGTATGGGGTGAAAGGGCTGGCTGCCTTTGTGTTAAAGAGTTTTTCAGGTGTAAAGGTTGTGACCTAGAACTATCCATGATCACAGCATCTAGAAGAAAACGAAGAAATTCTGGAGACTGTTTTGAGGAAAAAAAAAAATTCTTCCAGAAGAATACCTTAAAAACCAAACTTTACAGAATAATAGAAAATAGAAACAATCCACAGTACATAGTGCAAAAATGCTAAGAGAGCCAGTGAAGTGGTGTAACCTTCCCCCATTTCTCTGCAAAGTCTCAGACTGCACGCGCCGACATTCTATAGCTCAATGTGTCAGGCTACGGGTGGCATTTCAGACTTGCTTTCCAAGCCTTTAGAGAATCCAAATGTACAGAATCATGTTTATTTTTGCAGAGCTACAATAAACTGGAAAGCCATCAAACACTCACTGAAAGCATTCCTTGGATAAAAAAAAAAAAATCTTACTTCCAGACTTTTAGATTATTGTGATTGAACAGGAGTCTGGAAAGGTAGGCTGAAAATTAACAATCACTTGCTATTCTAAACTCAGCAAGGACCAGGCTGGACTGCATTCCAGCAGAAAGGAACTCTTATATGAAATTTGATGTTAAATAAGTCAACCAAGGAACTTAATAGGCAGGGTTTTTTTTCTACACCTGTGGTTAAATATTCTAATATTTTGATGTTTGTCAACAGCATCCTTTCACAGGTGTGGCTGTACCTCGATTTTTTCCTTCTGTTTATTTCAAAGTTGACATTTTACAAGTTATTTAGGAACTGTTGAACCATGAAACTATATTTCATTGTCAAAAATGCTGAATGGTGATATAATGAGTAGCTTTCAGAGCTTTCCTCTTTATTTTATAATCTGGTGGAGTTCCTAAATGTAGATGTGAACTAAGGAGCCTGTCTCTTCTGGGAAATAAGTTATTTCCCCCATAGCCCATGGGCTTATGAATGTTTGAATGTAAATACATGAATATATGAATGATTTAAAAACATAAACATATCACCTGCGCTCGTTGTAATCATGTGCATTTTACTTGAACCACAATGTGGGTTTGGAATAGATTTGTGAATAGGGCTTGTTTTCATGTAAATGGGATCAAGCAGGACCACTGGTTAGCTATTCAGGGAATCAGACAATGCCACCCTTGCTGGAAATGCTTCAATAAGGAATTTAATCCATGTACCTAATATTTGAAGTCCAACTCTTGCTTCGTATTCCTATGGCCTAATCCAGATCTCATTGACTGACAATAACCAAAGGGTGATGTGAGACAGTGTGATCTATTTATGTGCGGCACCTATTTCTGCCACTGAGTATTTCAGGTTTCATCTTGGAGGTAGTGTCTAAAGAGAGGTGTTTTTTTTTTTTCTCCTCTGTGACACTGTAAAAAAAAAAATGCAGCATGGTCTGCCTGCCTGTCCCTAGAAGCAGCACCCACATAATAACTGACAGAGAAACACCAAACCGACAGGAAATAAAGAGCTCCCAGAGCGTGAGCTTCACTGCTATGTGCACAACATGCATATTATAAATATCACTGTGCTTTCTAAGTTTCTAAGCAGCTTACCCATCCCTGTGAATATGAAGAGACCATTACCAAAGCATTTCTTTTGGAAATAATATCAGCATTGCAGTGAGAGTAGCTTAATGTTTCACATTTACAAATGGGAAATTATAAACAGGCTGACATTCTGGCACTTACAACACCAGGGGGAAAAAAAAAACCAACTTAACACCTCACACATAGAAAAGCCATTTATAAAATAAAACTTGGCATACTTAGTTCATTTGAATCTGTAAATTCTCACATAGCTACCAGGTGTGTGTGTGTGTGTGTGTGTGTACATCTAACATTGTACTATGTTATGTATTTGTAATGAAAGCCTTCATTGAATATGCATTATGTATATCAGTTGTACGTGACCCTGTTGTTCGCTAGGGAAAAAGGACTATTTCTCAAACATGTTGTGTGGCTATTTTTAACCTGAGAACATTAATCAGAAAAGAGCTTAAATCTTACTTCCTCTGCTTGTCTCTCTGGTACAAATAGGATGACATGGTGTGAGTGTCCATAACACAAGGTCTGACAAAGCCAGGCTGTTCTGATATTTATGTGAAGGATACATTTAACTCTAAATCTCCTGGCCAGACCTGACTTTCTCCACATATCTGGAGCCCACGCGTGCAACCCTCGTCTAAACCTCCAAGAATATGCTGCCCTCCTTCCCTCTTTCTGCTGCTCTCTGATCTGACTTTCAGGCTTAATCTGATCTAATCCTGCTAGCATTATCTTCATCTGTGCAATGAAACCTGGAGGATCCTTTCTCATATTTGGTGAGGAGAGGCATTTACTAAATTACTTGCTCAAATCATATGGTGAGGTTTTAGCTCCTTATTTTTGATTAGATGAGGGATGTAACATTAGGCACAATATCAATGATTAGTCCAAAATCTGTTTCTCCCTTTTTGGAACAAGGTTTTTCTGAAATCCAGTACAAAGACACTAAAAGGGCCATGGAAAGCTAGAAAATCTCAGCTAGAAATAGAACAGAATACTTATTTTCCATTGAGAAGTATTTTTCAGAAGAAAAAAAGAAAGCGAATCTGATTCCAATGACTTACATAGAAGAGTTAACTCTTGAAAGTCTTATTTAAAATAATAATAATAATGACTGCCTGAAAATTTCATTTAACTCCCCTCTAGGGAAAGTCTTCTCCAGGTTCTGGATCTTATAATTGGGTTGATCAATACCATAGAACTTCTTCAGAATCCAAACTTGTGTTTTTAAATCTCAAGTGTCATAAAAACATAATGAAACTACAAATAAGATCTTACTCTTAACAGGGAAAATACTTTTGAACTGTCAATGTTTCCATATGCTTAAATAGTTATTATTCAACATGCATGAAGAAAATACCTAAGATTATTTGAAATAATTATTAAGGTTTGATACATATTTATCCTGTAACTTAGGATCAGACTTCATTAACAATAAGTAGACTAAGCCAAATGAGAAGACAAAATATCTAATGTAAATTATTTTTAAAAAGCAGGCACCTGACAGAGGTTTTTCTTATTTGCATAACAATAAAATGTAATGTTATAATTCCTGTTTTGTGTATAATTAAATATCTTAATTGAAGACATTGAAAATTTAGATTGCAAACATACATTTTAAGAAAAGACATTCCCCCAAAAATATTGCACAAATACATTTATTTGTTTTGGAGCATATACGTGTGTGTACACACATATACACATATTCCCTTATATCAATAGTCAGATCTCTCCTAAGAAGTAAGCTAATTGAGCTGTTTGTGTTGATAAACTCCTTTTTCTCCAGACTATTCCTCTCCGAGCCATAATTATTTGCAATTTGCCTAAGTCGTCCATTTACTGATACGTCAAGCATGAAACAGAGGCAATTCCAGAAAATGGAAATGCTTCTCAAAATCAATCTTTGGGAAATAATGTGGTAGAAGTTACTGTGTGATAGAAGACTACCTTATAACTGTCACATGGAGATGAATATTAATTTGTTGAGGTTAAGGTGGCTTTGTGCTTCATTTGTTGACTTTGCTTAGCCGTCAGCAAAGCAGCACAGCCCAATTACTCCAGCAAAGCTATTTTTCCTAACAGGAGTTTTATGATTTTTATGTACTTACCAGTCAGCACACATAACAATGTCAAAATGTCCTTCCAGTTGAGAGACATCTGTCTCATTATCCCATCGTAAAACGCTTGAGGAGAAAAAGATTTTTAAAAATTATACTTAGGTGGTTTTTTTAACTTTTGATTTTGAGCTATTAACATTATTTTTTGTGGCACTTGAAATTATTTAAAAAGTATATACAAATTATTTCAAAAGGTATTAATAAAAAAACTAGGGATGGAAGTGTCTGCTCTATATTTTATTTAGTCTTCAAATCCAGAAGAGGGAGAATTCTCTATTTAGACAATAGTTAAGCCTGTGCTAGTTTTTATAGTTTGTAGATGAACCAGGGAAAAATATCTTATTTTTACCATAGTCATTACAATGAGTCTAGACTCTTAACATCAATGAGGTACACATTGAGATCAAAGTATTCCCCATCTGACTGGAATACAAATTTATAAAAGTAAATGATGTGAAATCTAGTGTGTATCTATCTTGCCTGGCATGTCAATTGCATTTCTTATTGACGAAATGAGCGATTTGGCAAGATCGAAAAAAAAAAAGGCAACTTTCATTTGGTAGTTCTCAGGTTTTAGGCACATTTTAAAATTCACCCATCCTGACATTTAGTTTCCCAAAAGAGGATCAGCTTTTAAACCTCACATTAACAATAATTAATAATACATATTTAAAAATTCTAGTTGTGCTTATGAAGCCAATGAAAGATTTTGTTATTTTAATTAATAATTGTGATGAATAGCATTTTACCATATTAAAGTATTTTAATGATTCCTCTCTCCACATCAAAACTAATTTGCCATGCTATTTTTCTTTTTTTTAATAATTTTTTATTGTTATGTTAATCACCATACATTACATCATTAGTTTTTGATGTAGTGTTCCATGATTCATTGTGCATAACACCCAGTGCTCCACGCAGAATGTGCCCTCTCCAATACCCATCACCAGGCCAACCCATCCCCCCAGCCCCCTCCCCTCAACAAACTGAACCCTCAGTTTCTTCCTCAGAGTCCATTGTCTCTCATGGTTCGTCTCCCCCTCCGACTTACTCCCCTTCATCCTTCCCTTCCTGCTATCTTCCTCTTCTTCTCTTTTTCTTAACATATATTGCATTATTTGTTTCAGAAGTACAGATCCGTGATTCATCAGTCTTGTACAATTCACAGCGCTCACCATAGCACATACCCTCCCCAATGTCTATCACCCAGCCACCCCATCCCTCCCACCCCCCACCACTCCAGCAACCCTCAGTTGGTTTCCTGAGATTAAGAATTCCTCATATCAGAGAGGTCATATGATACATCTCTTTCTCTGATTGACTTATTTCACTCAGCATAACACCCTCCAGTTCCATCCACGTCGTTGCAAATGGCAAGATCTCATTCCTTTTGATGGTTGCATAATATTCCATTGTGTATATATACCACTTCTTCTTTATCCATTCATCTGTCGATGGACATCTTGGCTCTTTCCACAGTTTGGCTATTGTGGACATTGCTGCTATAAACATTGGGGTGCACGTACCCCTTCGGATCCCTACATTTGTATCTTTGGGGTAAATACCCAGTAGTGCAATTGCTGGATCGTATGGTAGCTCTATTTTCAACTTTTTGAGGAACCTCCATACTGTTTTCCAGGGTGGTTGCACCAGCTTGCATTCCCACCAACAGTGTAGGAGGGTTCCCCTTTCTCCACATCCCTGCCAACATCTGTCGTTTCCTGACTTGTTAATTTTAGCTATTCTGATGGGTGTGAGGTGGTATCTCATTGAGGTTTTGATTTGGATTTCCCTGATGCCGAGCGATGTTGAGCACTTTTTCATGTGTCTGTTGGCCATTTGGATGTCTTCTTTGGAAAAATGTCTGTTCAGGTCTTCTGCCCATTTCTTGATTGGATTATTTGTTCTTTGGGTGTTGAGTTTGATAAGTTCTTTATAGATTTTGGATACTAGCCCTTTATCTGATATGTCATTTGCAAATATTTTCTCCCATTCTGTTGGTTGTATTTTGGTTTTGTGGACTGTTTCTTTTGCTGTACAAAAGCTTTTTATCTTGATGAAATCCCAATAGTTCATTTTTGCCCTTGCTTCCCTTGCCTTTGGCGATGTTTCTAGGAAGAAGTTGCTGTGGCTGAGGTCGAAGAGGTTGCTGCCTGTGTTCTCCTTTAGGATTTTGATGGACTCCTGTCTCACGTTTAGGTCTTTCAACCATTTGGAGTCTATTTTTGTGTGTGGTGTAAGGAAATGGTCCAGTTTCATTCTTCTGCAGGTAGCTGTCCAATTTTCCCAACACCATTTGTTGAAGAGACTGTCTTTTTTCCATTGGACATTCTTTCCTGCTTTGTCAAAGATGAGTTGACCATAGAGTTGAGGGTCCATTTCTGGGATCTCTATTCTATTCCATTGATCTATGTGTCTGTTTTTGTGCCAGTACCATACTGTCTTGATGATGACAGCTTTGTAGTAGAGCTGGAAGTCCGGAATTGTGATGCCGCCAGCTTTGCTTTGCTTTTTCAATATTCCTCTGGCTATTCGGGGTCTCTTCTGGTTCCATACAAATTTTAGGATTATTTGTTCCATTTCTTTGAAAAAGGTGGATGGTATTTTGATGGGGATTGCATTGAATGTGTAGATTGCTCTAGGTAGCACTGACATCTTCACAATGTTTGATCTTCCAATCCATGAGCATGGAACGTTTTTCCATTTCTTTGTGTCTTCTTCAATTTCTTTCATGAGTATTTTATAGTTTTCTGAGTACAGATTCTTTGCCTCTTTGGCTAAATTGATTCCTAGGTATCTTATGGTTTTGGGTGCAATTGTAAATGGGATCCACTCCTTGATTTGTCTCTCTTCTGTCTTGTTGTTGGTGTATAGCCACTGATTTCTGTGCATTGATTTTATATCCTGCTACTTGACTGAATTCCTGTATGAGTTCTAGCAGTTTTGGGGTGGAGTCTTTTGGGTTTTTCACATACAGTATCATATCATCTGCAAAGAGTGAGAGTTTGACTTCCTCTTTGCCGATTTGGATGCCTTTGATTTCTTTTTGTTGTCTGATTGCTGTGGCTAGGACTTCTAATACTATGTTGAATAGCAGTGGTGAGAGTGGACATCCCTGCCGCGTTCCTGACCTTAGGGGAAAAGCTCTCAGCTTTTCCCCATTGAGAATGATATTTGCTGTAGGTTTTTCATAGATGGCTTTTATGATACTGAGGTATGTACCCTCTATCCCTATACTCTGAAGAGTTTTGATCAAGAAAGGATGCTGTACTTTGTCAAATGCTTTTTCTGCATCTATCGAGAGATCATATGATTCTTGTTCTTTCTTTTGTTAATGTATTGTATCACGTTGATTGATTTGCAGATGTTGAACCAACCTTGCAGCCCAGGGATAAATCCCACTTGGTCGTGGTGAATAATCCTTTTAATGTACTGTTGGATCCTATTGGCTAGTATTTTGGTGAGAATTTTTGCATCCATGTTCATCAAGGATATTGGTCTGTAATTCTCCTTTTTGATGGGGTCTTTGTCTGGTTTTGGGATCAAGGTAATGGTGGCCTCATAAAATGAGTTTGGAAGTTTTCCTTCCATTTCTATTTTTTGGAACAGTTTCAGGAGAATAGGTATTAATTCTTCTTTAAACGTCTGATAGAATTCCCCTGGGAAGCCATCTGGCCCTGGGCTTTTGTTTGTTGGGACATTTTTGATGACTGCTTCAATTTCCTTAGTGGCTATAGGTCTGTTCAGGTTTTCTATTTCTTCCTGGTTCAATTTTGGCAGTTGATACATCTCTAGGAATGCACCCATTTCTTCCAGGTTATCTAATTTGCTGGCATAGAGTTGCTCATAATATGTTCTTATAATTGTTTGTATTTCTTTGGTGTTGGTTGTGATCTCTCCTCTTTCATTCATGATTTTGTTGATTTGGGTCATTTCTCTTTTCTTTTTGATAAGTCTGGCCAGGGGTTTATCAATCTTGTGAATTCTTTCAAAGAACCAGCTCCTAGTTTCGTTGATCTGTTCTACTGTTCTTTTGGTTTCTATTTCATTGATTTCTGCTCTGATCTTTATTATTTCTCTTCTCCTGCTGGGTTTAGGCTTTATTTGCTGTTCTTTCTCTAGCTCCTTTAGGTGTAGGGTTAGGTTGTATATTTGAGACCTTTCTTGTTTCTTGAGAAAGGCTTGTACTGTTATATACTTTCCTCTCAGGACTGCCTTTGCCCTATCCCAAAGATTTTGAACAGTTGTGTTTTCATTTTCATTGGTTTCCATGAATTTTTTTAATTCTTCTTTAATTTCCTGGTTGACCCATTCATTCTTTAGTAGGATGCTCTTTAGCCTCCATGTATTTGAGTTCTTTCCGACTTTCCTCTTGTGATTGAGTTCTAGTTTCAAAGCATTGTGGTCTGAAAATATGCAGGGAATAATCCCAATCTTTTGGTACCGGTTGAGGCCTGATTTGTGACCTAGGATGTGATCAATTCTGGAGAATGTTCCATGGGCACTAGAGAAGAATGTGTATTCCGTTGCTTTGGGATGGAATGTTCTGAATATGTCTGTAAAGTCCATTTGGTCCAGTGTTTCATTTAAAGTCTTTATTTCCTTGTTGATCTTTTGCTTAGATGATCTGTCCATTTCAGTTAGGGGGGTGTTAAAGTCCCCCACTATTATTGTATTGTTGTCAATGTGTTTCTTTGCTTTTGTTATTAATTGCCTTATATAACTGGCTGCTCCCACATTAGGGGCATAGATATTTACAATTGTTAGATCTTCTTGTTGGATAGATCCTCTAAGTAGGATATAGTGTCCTTCTTCATCTCTTATTACAGTCTTTGTTTTAAAATCTAATTTGTCTGATATAAGGATTGCCACCCCAGCTTTGTTTTGGTGTCCATTAGCATGGTAAATGGTTTTCCACCCCCTCACTTTCAATGTGGGGGTGTCTTTGGGCCTAAAATGAGTCTCTTGCAGACAGCATATCGATGGGTCTTGTTTTTTAATCCAATCTGATAGCCTGTGTCTTTTGATTGGGGCATTTAGCCCATTTACATTCAGGGTAACTATTGAAAGGTATGAATTTAGTGCCATTGTATTGCCTGGAAGGTGACTGTGACTGTATATTGTCTGTGTTCCTTTCTGATCTATGCTGCTTTTAGGCTCTCTCTTTGCTTAGAGGACCCCTTTCAATATTTCTTGGAGGACTGGTTTTGTGTTTGCAAATTCCTTTAGTTTTTGTTTGTCCTGGAAGCTTTTTATCTCTCCTTCTATTTTCAATGATAGCCTAGCTGGATATTAGTATTCTTGGCTGCATATTTTTCTCGTATAGTGCTCTGAAGATATCATGCCAGTCCTTTCTGGCCTGCCAGGTCTCTGTGGATAGGTCTGTTGCCAATCTAATGTTTCTACCATTGTAGGTTACATATGTCTTCTCCTGAGCTGCTTTCAGGATTTTCTCTTTGTCTCTGAGACTCGTAACTTTTACTATTAGATGTCAGGGTGTTGACCTATTTTTGATTTTGAGAGGGGTTCTCTGTGCCTCCTGGATTTTGATGCCTGTTTCCTTCCCCACATTAGGGAAGTTCTCTGCTATAATTTGCTCCAATATACCTTCTGCCCCTCTCTCTCCTTCTTCTTCTTCTGGGATCCCAATTATTCTAATGTTGTTTCGTCTTATCGTATCGCTTATCTCTCGAATTCTGCCCTCGTGATCCTGTAGTTGTTTATCTCTCTTTTTCTCAGCCTCTTTATTTTCCATCATTTGGTCTTCTATATCACTGATTCTCTCTTCTGCCTCATTTATCCTCGCAGTTAGTGCCCCCATTTTTGATTGCATCTCATTAATAGCCTTTTTGATTTCGACTTGGTTAGATTTTAGTTCTTTTATTTCTCCAGAAAGGGTGTCTCTAATAACTTCCACACTTTTTTCAAGCCCAGCTTGTATCTTTAAAGTCATGATTCTGAACTCTAGGTCCGACATTGTACTAATGTCAGTATTGAGTAGGTCTCTGGCAGACGGTACTACCTCTTGTTCTTTTTGCTGAGGTGATTTTTTTTGTCTTGTCATTTTGTCCAGAGGAGAACAGATGAAGGAGAGAACAGAATGCTAACAGGTTAACAACGTCTCTAGCAAATATACTCTATACAAATCAGAAAAGACCTGAAACCAGGGGACAAGAAAGGGAAAGAAAGAAGAGAAAAAAAAAAGAAAAAGATAAAAACAGACAAAAACAGAACAAAACAAAAAAAAAACAATATGATCAAATATGATCAGGCTAGTGCATAGATCAGTGCCACACACTAGCTTTTGGGCATATTTTGGTCTGTTAGAAGAAAGTGCCTGCTAAAATTTTAAAGGAAGAAAGACTTATATATGTACAAAATAAGGATTGATATAATGAAGGGATTGAAGATGACTGTAAAGATGAAAATTATAAAAGATTTTATAAAAGGAATTGATAAGAAGTTGTTTTTAAAAAGAAAGAAGATTTAAAAAGAAAAAGAAAAAAGAAAAAAAAAAGAAAAAAAAAGGAAGAGACTGTGATCAGGCAGGAGAATAGAACAAAGCCATACACTAGTGATTTAGGGTATATTTTGATCTGTTAGAAGAAATTGTATCTCAAAATTTTAAAGAGAGAACAACTTATATATATATGGCAAAAATAAGGGTAACTACTATGAAGGGATAAAAATATGACTCTAAAAATGAAAAATAAAAAAATGTTTTTTTTTAAAAAGGGATTGATAAGATGTTGTTTGAAAAAGGGAAAAAGAAAAATTCAAGAAAAACAGTTAAAAAAATTAACTTTGAAAAACTAATGAATTATGGTAAAAAAGCCATGAATTCTATGTGCAGGACTCCCCTAGCGCTGGAGTTCTCCTGTTGTCCTTGATCGGTAAACTTGGTCTTGGCTTGCTGACTGTTCGCGCTGATCTTCTGGGGGAGGGGCCTGTTGCCGTGGTTCCCAAATGTCTTTGCTGGAGGCGGAATTGTCCCGCCCTTGTGTGTCCGGGCTAAGCAGGCTGCTCCGGTTTGCTCTCAGGAGCTTTTGTTCCCTGCAAGCTCTTGGTACAGCTTTGGAGGACCAGGGTGAAAATGGTGGCCTCCCAATCCCCGCCCGGAGGAGCTGAGAACTCGGGGCCCCGCTCCTCAGTGCGTCCCCAGAGAAAAGCAGTCACTCCCGTCTCCCCGGTCTCCAGCCGCACTGCGTGTTCACCTGGTCTGTGATCCAGCGTTTCTATGTCTGGCACCCGACCCCGTGTGGAGTCTCCAAACCCAGCAGATCCCTGCGGTGCGCTCCTGTGCCGCTTCTACCGGGGGAGGAAGGGGAGTCTCCCCGGCTTTGCCGCTTGTTGAGTCCCTGCTGGAGGAGCAGTAGCCCAACTGGGCCGCGGATCACAGTTTATGGCAACCCGGAGCTGAGAGCCCGCGCCTCGGCTCCGTCTCTGCAGCCGGCTTCCCCGCTCCGATACCTGGGAGCTCTGCCGCACTGAGGCACTCCCGGTCTTTCTGTGACCCCGAGGGTCCTGAGACCACACTGTCCCGCGAGGGTTCCACCCTCCGCTTAGCCACTGGAGCGACGTCCCTCTGCGGAGCCGACTTCTAAAAGTTCCAATTTTGTGCTCCGCGGCTCTATCACTTGCCGGAAGCGGCCGATGGAGGCCCCCTCCCCCATCGTCTATCCTCCTGAATATCGCCTCGGATTCACTTCTCTGCACGTCCTACCTTCCAGAAAGTGGTCGCTTTTCTGTTCAGAGTGTTGTTACTATTCTTATCTTTGATCTCCTGTTGAGTTCGTAGGTGTTCAGAATGGTTTGATCCCTATTCAGCTCAATTCCTGAGACCAGACGAAATCCAGGTCTCCTACTCCTCCACCATCTTGCTCCGCCCCCTGCCATGCTATTTTTCAAAGTAAAATTGTGCTCCTATTTTCTATTTTGATTATTATTTAAAACCAAACTAAGTGAGCATATCCTACC
Source organism: Eumetopias jubatus (assembly GCF_037043125.1). Lineage (NCBI taxonomy): Eukaryota > Metazoa > Chordata > Mammalia > Carnivora > Otariidae > Eumetopias > Eumetopias jubatus. Next base: position 75,103,354 of record NW_028274815.1, read on the forward strand.
CTGTCCAGTTACATTTGCTTATCTTGGTGGATTCTTTATTTCTTCTACATCTTCCCAGAGTGAAAAGCCATATGTTTGAATACAAAAATAAGTCTTAATTTGATAAGTCCAAAAGTTCTTCCCATGTACACTAATAAACATTAGTGCTAGTGAATTTCTTAAGGTAGAAAAAATTGAACACATCACCATGAAAATATCTATGCAGACTGAGCATCAGTTGCCCATTCACTCATTCAACTCATTGTTACTGAGCACCTACTATGTGGCAGGCCCTGTGCTGGGCCACAGGTGGTGCCTTCTTGATGGCAGCCAAGCAGGACATGCGGACACATAAATCCATAATTCCGATGCTGTGTCCTATGTGTTGGGTAAGCATATAGACTTAGAGCTCCAGGGAGGGCTTTCCAGAAGAACCTGTCATTCTATGACACTTAAACAAGCTTTATAAATTAACTCTACTCCTGTATTTGCTTAGGCCTACTGGAGAGTCAAGGAATGGAGAAAACCAGGAAAGCCCCAAGAGATTAATGCTTACTTTGTTTTTACATTAATTCCTCAGAAACTCCACACACCTGGAGAGAATGGGACACGACAAATAACAACTTTTATGGAAATGCTGAGGCCTCCTGTGCAACTGGGACTCGGGCTTGGTGGGAAACCAGGCCTGTTCAGCCCTCACCAGAGACCTAAGTGTCTTAGAAAGTTTCTACATGAACAATCTGGTTTAAAATATAGATCTATACTTGACTTTTTCAAATCATAAAAGTAATGTACCCATCACACAAATTTTGGGAAAAAGAGAAAAGTGTTAAAATTACTCATAATCTTACCATTCCATAAATCATTATTTAGAAAATGTTTCTAATACATAAGTAATTACTAAAGCTCATTAACAGAAAGCGTAGGAAATCCTGTGGTGGGTATTGGATACTGGATTCCTGAGGAGCTTCAGCCTCTTGGTTCAACAAAGACAAATGGAGAGATGGGGTTTAGGCAGCAACTGGCTATGGATTATCACAGCAGATGTTAGAAGAGTAATTCTAAAAGAAACTGAAATGCACTGCTTGGCCATGTGGACCACAACACATTCCCAAAAAGCATTTTTTCCTAGTTCTTATGAGGCTTATGGCTATGGTGTCCCCATAACCATAAGCATATGACAAAGAGTGGTATATAGAACAGAGTTCAGCTTTGGTGTGACAGACCCTCCCAAAAAATTTTGGTTCCTTCCTTGACTGGCTGTGTGAACTTGGAGTTTGCTTTCCCATCTGTAAAATGGAGATAACAATGACCACCTTCTTGAACACTCACAGAGCACCATTCACACTGTATTCTGGATTTGTGGTGTTCATGTAGTATACAATGAGAAGAGTGCCCCCTGGAGCTGTGCAATCAGGAGGCCTTCTATCTTACAAGGCAATTGGTGATGGTGACTTCTATATTCAAGGAACTGGTCCTTCCAACGTTTCTCTTCCAATGACCTTGCCCTCCACCCTTCTCATATAAATCACATGACAATCATCTAGAGCAGTACTTTAGTTGTGGAGAAGGACCAGACTTTTTGTTGTTTATATCCAATCTGTTGCAGATTGGCAGTTTCATAAAATACAGTAAAAATTAATAGGCAAATGAGATTTTAAAAGCCAAGACATTCTAAACACAAGTCCACTGATCATATGCTTGGATATCACAGTAGTGTTCCTAAATATTTACTTTCAATTTCTGAACTTACCTCATTGCAGATCAGTAACATGCAGTTCACGGACTGGCTCCAGTGTATGGCCTATTTGTTGAGTAGCATTGTTCTAGACCTTGTCTTTTTGAATAACTGAAACTCTGACCTACTCTCTGACCAGCCCTTTCATAGCTCATCCCTTCCAGAAGGTACTCAAATCCCAACCATTCTTCAGTCCCGCTGGCCAACAATCTGCTAATCCCATCACCATGTCCCTATTTCTCTTCCATAATGTTTATCTTCCCTCCTTACCCAGCTTACATCCCATAGCCAATAATTTTAATTACTCCTTTGCATACATCCTCTACTCCTTTTTCCCTTTCTTATTATAAGTTATTTCAAAATAACTTAACTATGACCCAGAACAAAATTCAGAAACATTTACAGGAATATAAAAACATTCAGATCCTAAGAAGGTAAAATATAAAATACCTGGGAGCACCTGGGTGGCTTAGTCGGTCAAACACCCTAATCTTGATTTCAGCTCAGGTCATGATCTCAGGGTCATGAGATTGAGCCTTGTGTTGGGTTTTGTGCTGGGCGTGGAGCCTGCTTGGGAATTTCTTTCTGCCTCTCCCTCTGCCCCTCCCCCCCCCCCAAAAAATACCTGGCACACAATCAAAGATTACCAGGCATGCAAAGAATTGAAATAATACAACCTATAATGAGACAAATCAAACAACTAAAGCCAGCCTAAACCTAACACAGATGTTAGAATTAACAAACAAGAGCATTAAAATAGTTACCATAGTGATATTCACTGTATTTTAAAAAATGAATAGAGACAAGAAAGATACTTTTAAAGTCCCAAATCAAAATTCTAAAGATGAAAACTACAATGTCTGAGAGGAAAAATACATTGGATGGAATTAATAACAGATTAGACATTTCAGAAGAAAAGATAAATGAACTTGAAAACAAAGTTACAGAAACTATCCAAAATGAAATACAGATAGAAACAAAGAATGAAATAAATTAAAAGAGGATCAGTGAATGAGCTGTGGGGCAAATTTAAGTAATCTCATATATGTGTAATTGGAGTCCCCAAAGGATAGAAGGAGGGGAGGTCCAAAAAAAAATTTTTTTCTAGAAATAATGGCTGAAATGTTTTCAAATTTAATGAAAACTATTAACCCACAGATCAAGAGATTTCAACAAACTCCAAGCACAAGAAACATGAAGAAAACTATGAGGTACAAATAATCTAATCAAATTGTCCAAAAGCAATGATGAAGAGAAAATCTGTAAAGAACCCAGAGGAAAAGAAAAACACAGTATATATAAATAAAGGTAAGGATGACAGCATATTTCTTGTGAGTAATGGACAAGTCAGAAGACAGTGGACTGACATCTTTAAAGTCTGAAAGGAACATAAAAACCCTGTCAACCTAGAAGTTTATAGCAAGTTAAAATATTTCCCTCCCAAAAGATGAAACAGAGGTTTTCAGCCATACAAAAGCTGAAAAAATTAATCACCAGCAGATCTACACCATGAGAAATGTAAAGGAAGTCCTTCTAGGCAGAAGAAAAATCATACCAGACAAAAATATAGATCAACAGGAAGAAATGATGAGAACCAAAACTTGTAACTACATGGGCAAATATGTAAGATTTTTTCTTATTATTTCACTCTCTTTGAAATATTACTGACTGGTTAAAAAAACAAGTACTGCGAAGTTTATAACATATACATAAGTAAAATATAGGGCAATAGCATTAAGATTGGGAGGGGAGTAATAGAAGTTTCCTATGATAAGGTTTTTATAGTGTAGATGAAGTGGTACATCACTTGAGGATAGACTACAATAAGTTAAAGATGTATACTATAAAACCTAAAGCAACTACTAAAACAACTAAACACAATTACAGCTAATAAGTCAACAAAGGAGAAAAACTAGAATAATAAAATATACTCACTTAATCAAGGGAGACAGAGAAAAATGAAAAGAAGAAGAAATAATAGACGGAACAAGCAGAAAACAAAAAGCAAAATGATTTAAATCTAACCATATCAGTACTTGTACTAAGTGAAAATGGTTTAAATGCCCCCAGTTAAAAGGCAGAGAGGGTCAGATTGGATTAAAATGCTAGATGGAAGTATATGTGGCTTACCAAGTAAATGTATTTTAAATGTGAAGCACAAATGGATTAGAAGTAGAAGTCATACCAAGCAACACTAGTCAAAAGAATGCCAGTGTGGCGATATGAATGCCAGACAGTAGATTTCAGAGCAAAGAATATTACTGGATGTAAAAAGGATTACATTACAATGTTAAAGGGCCAATTCAAGAAGCAGACATAACACTTCTAAAGGTTTATGAACTGAGTAACAGCTTCTAATTTGAAGCCCAAATGGGTACTACTGCAAGAAAACATAGACAAAGCCACAATTATAATGAGAAATTTCAATACTCCTCTCTCAATAATTAATTGAATTAGACAGAAAATAACCAAAGTTATAGATGATTTTAACAATGCTATTAACCAACATGACTTAATTGATATTTATAGAACACTCCACCCAATCATAGCAGAATACACCTTTTCTTTCCAACTAGGTGTGGAGCATTTACCAAAACATACCCTTTTTGGGTCATATTTTAACTTCCAACAAATTTAAAGGAATTCTAGTCATATAAAAATATGTTCCTTGGGGCACCTGGGTGGCTCAGTTAAGCATCTGACTCTTAGTTTTGTCTCAGGTCATGATCTCAGGGTGGTGGGATAGAGCCTCATGTCAGACTACACGCTCAACATGGAGTCTGCTTGTTTCCTCTCCCTCTGCTCCTCCCTCGCCCCCAATCTCTCTCTCTCCCTCTCAAATAAATAAATAAAATCTAAAAAAAAAAGTTCCCACACTATCGAATTAAATTAGAAATCAGTATTTTCTGGAAAATCTCCAAATATTTGGAAAATAAATAATTCACTTACAGATAACAGAGCATCCAAAGAAGAAATCAAAGTAGAAATTGAAAAATATTTTTAATTGAATGAAAATGAAAATACAACATATAAAATTTGTAGGATGCCACTAAATTTGTGGGATGCATAGAGGGGAAATTAATAGCACTAAATGCCTATATCAGAAAAGAAAGGTCCAAATCAATAGACTCAGCTCCCAGCTAAATAAACACACAAAAACAAAAAACAAACAAACAAAAAAGAGAAGTTAAACTCAACATAACCAGAAGAAAGGGAGTAAAGATTAGAACAAAAATAAATGAAAGAGAAAACAGAAACATAATAGAGAAAAATCACTGAAACCCAACACTGGTTCTTTGAGAGGAGCAATAAAATTGATGAACCTCTAGCCAGAGTGAGACTAGGAAAACAAATAAATCACCAATCACCAATATCATGAATGAGTGAAGCAGCATCACTACAGATTCTACAGATAGTAGAATTGTAAAATTATGCATACAGTTTATTGGATGCCAATTTTACCTCAACAAACTGTTAAAGAAAAGCTAAAGAGGAAATGTTTTTCTGAAAGAGAGCAGGGTGTCTACATACATACTACTAGGCCCCTTGGCCTATATGAACTTTACAATCTAAGGCATCACATTCAGATGCAAAGACAAGTAAAGGATGGTTCTTCTAAACCCCCAAATCATGCCCATGTGTTACCTATAATTATACTGACACTGAAGTAAAATGTATGTTTTCTCCATTTTATTTCACCACAATGTCAAAATCTTATTTCTGTTTGAAATTCATTACAAAGCAAAGCACAATTTTACAGAATCACTACAGAATTCCTCATGCTTTGGAAAAATCTTAATAGCTACGGGCATGGCAAACCTAGTAAGTCTAACAGATATTGCACAGGAGGAAGAATACTGGGCTTACAACTAGCTAGAAAGCTCTGAGTTCAAATACCAGCTCCACCACTCACAGGCGGGTGGGGCTGGGAGATACTGAGTAATGGCCTTCGTCTGTAACAGACATTAGTTGCATCGCACAACGGATAAAGAATCCAGTGAGCTAGAATACATGAAAGTACATTATCAGGGCTCAATAAATATTAGTTTCCTTTCCCTTACTCTTGCATTAACTTAGATTTTTTTCTTTCTGGCTTTGACTTCAGTGTCAACCTGAAATGCAAAGCTAAGTCAATTTCTGATAGGATTCCTACCTTGTGATTTAAAACTCACACCAAAAAATAAATAAATTAATTTAATTAAATTAAAAAAATTCTCAAACAGAAAGTCTCTATTTTAAGTTTGTAATAAAACCCAGTGTCAAACATGTTTAATCTAATTTGTGTTTCACTGTGGTGCTCACAGATAGCTCTCCCCCTACAGATTTAAGGCCTTTCTTTTCCCACATTCCTACAGTTAATATTTGTTTACCATTATATTTGCAAACTCCTCACTGGGGAGTGAGTCACAGTCTTTAACTCTGCTGTTAAAAAGGTCATCCCTTGTGTTTTTGCAAAAGTAGCGTATTGATACAATTCTTGATTATGCTTGCCAAATGTAATGAGCTGAGAGTTATTAAAAACAAACAAACAAACAAACAACTAAACAAGCTGTTTTACCAGCAGTGGGGAAGCCAGTAGTTTTCTTCACATAGATATTACGGGCATTCTTCCTTGCAACAGACTCTGGGAGCCCTTCCCACAGTTTGTATCTTACACCACAAAGCCTGTCTGGGTGTAGCTCACCCTTACAGAGGGGCCGTTCAAGTCATTTATAGTATTTACATAAACTGGGGAATCATTTCTCGTCTTTCAAATACTTCCCTATTTGTCACTTGTCCCTCCATTTTTCCTGATCTTTTATAGACTTTCAAAATGCCATACGCTAGAACATTCTATAATAGTGTTTTAGACACTTGGGGAAAGGAATCTAAATCTAGAACGGAAAACCAAGAATGAGAGGGAACACTAATCTGTTGATTTCCCAACCACAGTGTCACTCAGCACTTCCCTGGAGGCTGTGAAGGGTAGGACAAAGAGCACCTGTTTGTAACAAAATTAAAACAGTCAAAGGAAACAAATAAGTCTTATTTGGAAATGAAACAAAATAATTACAGATTGTCATGTTGGGGACGGAATGGTGAAGAAGGTGGAAGGTGGAATGTGATTTTAAGGCAGGATTTGGACAGGAAAGAGGAAGAGGAGTTAAATCTTAGACAAAGTGTACAGGAGACAAGGGTTTGGAGGCTGGATGCACACATCCCAGTTTTCAGCTCCCCAACATTCCAGGTCTTTGTTCTTTAAGATGACCTCACCGTGAGCATGGGGCTATCTGATATCTTTTCCCTCTTCATCTTTTCTCTTTGCCTCTTGTCTAAAAACAAGTAGGGTTACTCATCATTTCAAGGACAGCCTCCTCACCTATGTGCAGGATTAAACCACTCCCTTTTTCCTCTAGCTTAGTGGTTTTCAAACTTGAGCATGCATCAGAATGCTCAGTAGGTTTGTTAAAACACAGATTTCAGGCTTCAATCCCAGAGTTTCTGATTCAGTAGGTCTGGGGTGGAGGCTGCAAATCTGCATTTCTAACAAATTTCCAAGTGGTGCTGATGCTGCTGGTCTGGGGACCATACTTTGAGAAGCACCACTCTAGGCCTTGCTCCATCATATCTGCCCCCACCCCACCGCCCTCACTTCCTATATTACTTAGTTCTTCTTCCTCGGCTGTGGTGGCATGCCTAACAACATGCTCCCCTCTTCCCCCAACTCTGCCTCTCCTCGATACACATACTACTTGGCTCTTCGCCTTCGCCATCAACGCTTTGGCAGGAGTCTACTCTCATTGATTCACTTGTCCTCGCAATCTACCCTTTCTCACAACAGAGAGGAGCACTGCTTCGCAATTTGCTAGACCTTCAGTGATCTGCAGTAGCTAACACTGCTGGTCCCCCTCTCCTTGAAATTCTCTCCTGGACTTGCTTCCGTCAAGGAGTGGTTTTATACCATACCACCCTGCCTCAGCCTTCCTGTCTCCAACTCCTTCTCTGTATCCCTGACTGGCCCCTATTAGTCTGCCCCCAAACAGATATTTCTAAGATTCTCTCCTTAGCCATCTTCTTTTATGTTCCAGTTTCCATAGTTCTGCTCTACTCTTTTCATGTTGATTTCCAAATCTCCTAGCACATTTCCTGAGATTTGAACTTTAACTGCCTTAACTGGTTCTTAACCGCCTACTAGTTACCGTCACATACAGAACACACATTTATGTTCTACAACCACATGAATGTAGCATGTCCCAAACTGCTCTCTTACTCCTCCTCCTTTCTTTAGTGCCCACAGACAGTCAGTTCTCCAGCATGGCCTCTGTATTTGCTCACTGGTTTCTGCTCTCATTCAGGCCTGGATACCTCTTTCTCGTTCTCTGGAACCATTGAGATAGCTTTCAAAATAAGCAAGAACAAAACAAAACAAAACAACCCTTTTTATTGTAGAATAAAACACTGAAACAGAAAACTACATGAAACAAAAAATGCCTTAATTATGAGGCAAATACCTTTGTAACCACAACGCAGATCAAGAAATAGAACTTTGCCTGATACCTCAGAAATCCCTTTACAATGCTCTGTCCCATTTGCCTCCCTGCTCCACCTCAATGCAATGATTTCTGTTTAACTGGTCTGTTGGCCTCATCACACCAGAGAACTAAATTTGCCTGGACACATCTTTTCTTTTCTTCTTCTTCTTTTTTTTTTTAAGATTTTATTTATTTATTTGAGAGAGAGACACAGAGCAAGAGAGCACAAGCAGGGAGAGGGGCAGAGGGAGAGGGAGAAGCAGGCTCCCCGCTGAGCAGAGAGCCCAACACGGGGCTTGATTCCAGGACCCGGGGATCATGACCTGAACAGAAGGCAGACACTCAGTCTGAGTCACCCAGGTCCCAGGACACATCTCTTCTACCTCCATGCCTTTGATGATTTCCTCCTTGCTTTTCATACCTACAATGCCCTCTTCAACTGCCTTTCTTCACTTGCCTTTCATGTGCTGAATCACATCTTAAGGGCCACCTCCTTCACCCTTTCTCAGGTCCCTCTGCCTTGGATTGGCTGATTTTCTCTTTATCCTTACATAGCACAGTTAACCCAACTAGAGCAGACTCTGTCTTATGCCTTGGTAGTCGGGCAAGTATCTGTCTCTCATTTGGATAGCTTGAGCTTCCTAAGACAGAAACCTCACCTTACTAGTATTTGTAACCTCTAAAGAACTCACTACAGTGCTCTACATGGAGCAGACTCTAAGGTACATTTTATTACCTTAGACTGAATGATACAAGTTGGACTAGAATAACAGCTAATTTAGTGAAATATTTTAGGTAAAAATGTTATTCACTAACAAACTTAAAGAGTGTACGGGGCACGTAGGTGGCTCAGTTGGTTAAGCATCTGACTCTTGATCTCAGCTCCAGTTTTGATCTCAGGGTCCTGAGTTCAAGCCCCGCTTTGGGCTCCACACTGGCTGTGAAGCCTACTAAAAAAAAAAAAAGAAGAAGAGTGTATGTAAGACAGACACAACAACAACAACAACAAAAAAGTCCAAAAAATAAGCAATGCTATGAAAGATAAAAAGATAAAAGAGATCCAAGTGTTATTTCTGGATCTCCATTTTTCTCAACTAGTGTGGAATTGTTTCTCAACTGGAGTAGTATTGGCATTTGGGACCGGACAATTCTGAATTGTAGTGGACTGTCCCTGGCACCGTAGGATGTTCACCATCTCTGCTCCCTCTGGTACTAGTAAGATCCCTTGGTCATTGTGACAAGCAAACAGGAATGTCCCCATAATTACAAACAGGTGCAGAGGTGGGCACACAGTCCACCTCTAGTTGGAAACCACAGGTGGATTATCTCAAAGGCCTCTTCTACCTCTGATGTGTGCTCCTTGGTTGACTCCCAAAAGTTAGAGCTGTGATGCAGACAGGAAACTGATCAGAATTACTCCCTTGTCTGTATAACTTTCCCCCTCCCACTGCCATGCCCATCATTAAGATGACACCATAGAAATTCAGAGTCCAGGGCGCCTGGGTGGCTCAGTCAGTTAAGTGTCCAGCTCTTGATCTCAGCTCTGGTCTTGATCTCAGGGTTGTGAGTTCAAGCCCTGCGTTGGGCTCCAGGCTAGGTGTAGAGCCGAAAAGAAAAGAAAAGAAGAGAAAAGAAAAAAGAAAAGAAAAGAAAAGAAAAGAAAAGAAAAGAAAAGAAAAAGAAGAGAGAAGAAAAGAAAAGAAAGGAATGAATGAATTCAGAGTCCAAAGTGAGAAATAAAGCCCTCTAATGGAAGGTAAAAACAAACAAAAACAAAAACAACCTCTCCTAAGGACAAACAGCAGGGTGTCCATAGATTCACCTTTGTGCTTTTTTTTTAAATAATTTTTTATTTATTCATTTGAGACAGAGAGACAGAGAGAGCAGGAGCAGTGGGGAGAGGCAGAGGAAGAGGGAGAAGCAGACTCCCTGCTGAGCAGGGAGCCCGACGTGGGGCTCGATCCCAGGACCTGGAGATCATGATCTGAGCTGAAGTCAGATGCTTAACCATCTGAGCCACCCAGGTGCCCTATATTCACCTTTGTGCTTTCAGCTGGTATGCTACACTGAACAGCAATCTAGGGGTAAAATGAGTTGATCAAAGTGTGATCTGTGATCCAGATATATTAGAATCACCTTGGGAGATTGTTAAAATGTGAGATTCATGAACCTCAACCCTCAAGAGTCTAATTCAGTAAGGAACTTTTGTTTTTAAAATAAATTTAATATAAATTAAATCCTGTTTTGGTGAATCTGTGATGTTGCTTCCTTCCCTTAGTGATCCAGTGGGAAGTGTTTTTTTTTGTTTGTTTTTTGTTTTTATTTGAAGTATAGCTGACACATGATGTTATATTAGTTTCAGGTGCAGAGCATAGTGATTCCACAAGTCTCTATGTTATGCTGAACTCACCACATTATTATAGTACCATTGACTATATTCCCTGTGCTGTACCTTTTATCACCATGACTTGCTCTTTCTGGAAGCTAGAAGCTTGTATCTTCCACCCCCCTTCACCCATTTTGCCCATCCCCTCACCTTCCTCCACTCTGGCAACCATGTTTGTTCTCTGTATTTGTGGGTCTATTTCTGCTTTTTGTTTGTTTATTCATTTATTTTGTCTTTTAGATTCTATGTGTAAGTGAAATCATATGGGCTTATTTCATTTAGCACAATATCTAGTTCAGCAGTTCTCAAGCAAGGTTTCCAGACCAGCAATAGCAGGGTCACCTGGGAACCTGCTAGAAATGCAAACTCTTGGGCCCTACCTCAGTCTCTCCAGGGATAGGACCCAATAATCTGTGTCATAACAAGTTCTACAGACGATTCTGACACTAAAGTTTGAGAACTATGGCTCCAGCTTATTATATATCTCTGGACTGACTTTAAAACTGATCCCACTCTCTGGATCTGTGTTTTTGTCTGTATTTTAGCTGAAATAAACTTATTTCAGAGTCCAAAAGTAAGACGGATTTGCCTAACATTTGGACCCCTTAAGTTAGTGACCAGTATATTCTACACTGGTTAAGGAGGACTGGTAAAGTTTTGAGATCTTGCAATGAAAGGTACTAATTATATTTCCCATTTCAAATATCTCTGATTCTATAATTATGACAGCTGATTAACTTACATGGGAGTAAAACAAAGTGATGATAAAAAATTAGAATTAGCTTTAATTTCATGTCAAATTTCGACTATGTGCCATTAAATGTGAAATCACAAAATTAATTATTGTTTTTTCATGTTTTCATTCACTTTTCTTTTTTGTTCATTTTCAAACTTATGAACTTTTAAGCACAGTGTATTTTAATATAAGAATTTCACTATTTGTTGCCAACTTCAAATTATAACTTCCAGAATAATGGGGTAAAAATTGCTCTGATCTAGCATTATGGTAGCAACTTAGGGTGACCCAGATTAGATGGCTCAAAAGATAAGAAAAGTTTCCAAATTCTTTTAAGAAGTCAGCATACCAGTGATATTAAAATCTAATAAAGATAGTGCAATAAAACTGTGGACCAATTTTACTGATGAATATCAATGCAAAAAGCCCAGATAACATCATATATTGCTGTGGGAATGTAAAACGATTCAGCCAACTTGGAAAACAGTCTGGCAATTCCCAGAAAGTTAAACAGAGAGGTACTATATGGCTATATACATCCAAGAGAAATGAAACTTGTCATAAGAACTTATACACAAATGTTCACAGCAGCACTATTCATAATAGCCAAAAAATGGAAACAACCCAATTGTCTATAATGAATGGATGAATAAAATGTGGTCTATCCATCCTCCAAAACACTACTAGAAATGATGAATGAATTCAGCAAGTTTGCAGGATACAAAATCAATGTACAGAAATTTGTGGCATTTCTATACACTAATAATGAAGCAGCAGAAAGAGAAATTAAGAAAACAATCCCATTTACAACTGCACCAAAAATAATAAAATACCTAGGGATAAACTTAACCAAGGAGGTGACAGGCCTGTACTCTGAAAACTATGAAACACTAATGAAAGAAGTTGAAGACAACACAAACAAATGGACAGACATTCCATGCTCATGGATTGGAAGAACAAATATTGTTAAAATGTCCATACTATCCAAAGCAACCTATAGATTCAATGCAATCCCTATTAAAATAGCAACTGCATTTTTCACAGAACTGGAACAAACAATCCTAAATTTTTTTTAACGATAATTGTTTTATCAAGTCTTTTATTTATTTATTTATCTAAGATTTTATTTATTTATTTGACAGAGAGAGACACAGCAAGAGAGGGAACACAAGCAGGGTGAGTGGGAGAGGCAGAGGGAGAAGCAGGCTTCCCATGGAGCAAAGAGCCCAATGCAGGGCTCGATCCCAGGACCCTGGGATCATGACCTGAGTTGAAGGCAGACGTTAAATGACTGAGCCACCCAGGTGCCCCAAACAATCCTAAAATTTGTATGGAGCCACAAAAGACCCCAAATAGCCAAAGCAATCTTGAAAAGCAAAAATGGAGGGGCACCAGGGTGGCTCAGTTGGTTAAGCAGCTGCCTTAGGCTCGGGTTATGATCTCGGGGTTCTGGGACTGAGCCCCACACGGGGCTCCCTGCTCAGCGGGGAGCCTGCTTCTCCTCTCTTCCCTGCTTGTGCTCTCTCTCACTCTCTCTCTCTCTGAAAGAAAGAAAGAAGGAAGGAAGGAAGGAAGGAAGAAAGGAAGGGAAAGAAAGAAAGAAGGAAAAAGAAAGAAAAGAAAGAAAAGCAAACTGGAGGTATCACAATTCCAGACTTCAAGTTATATTACAATACTACATAGCTGTAGTAATCAAAATAGTATGGTACCTCACAAAAATAGACACATAGATCAACAGAACAGAATAGAAAGCCCAGAAATAAATTCACAATTATATGGCCAATTAATCTTTGACAAAGGAGGGAAGAATATGCGATGGGAAAAAGTCTCCTCAACAAACGGTGTTGGGAAAACTGGACATCTACATGCAAAAGAAAGAAGCTGGACCACTTTCTTATATCACACACAAAAGTAAACTCAAAATAGATTAAGGACCTTAAATCATAAAAATCCTGGAAGACAGTGCAGGCAGTAATTTCTCTGACGTTGGGCATAACAACATCTTCCTATATATGTTTTCTGAGGCAAGGGAAACAAAAGCAAAAATAAACTATTGGGACTACATCAAAATTTAAAAAGCTTTGGCACAGCAAAGGAAACAACCAACAAACTAAAAGACAACCTACTGAATGAATGGAAGAATATATTTGCAAATGACATCTGATAAAGGGTTAGTATCCAAGATATATAAAGAATTTATACAACTCAACAGCAAAAAAAAAAAAAAAAAACCAAAAAAACCAACAACCAAAAAACCACAAATAAAAAAATGGGCAGAAAACATGAACAGACATTTCTCCAAAGAAGACCTATACATGGCCAACAGACACATGAAAAGATGCTCAACATCACTCATCATCAGGGAAATGTAAATCAAACCCACATGGATATATCACCTCACACCTGTCAGAATGGCTAAAATCAAAAGCTCAAGAAACAACAAGTGTTAGCAAGGATGTGGAGAAAAAGGAACTCTCATGCACTGTTGGTGAGAACGCAAATTGGTGCAGCCACTGTGGAAAACAGTATGGAGGTTCCTCAAAAGTTTAAAAACAGAACTACCCTATGATCCAGTAATTCCACTAGTGGGTATTTATCCAAAGAATATGAAATACAAATTCAAAGGGATATAGGCACCCGTATATTTATTGCAGTATTATTTACAATAGCCAAATTATAGAAGCAGCCTAAGTATCTATCAATAGATGAATGAATAAAAAGGATGTAGTATATACATATATACAATGGAATATTATTTAGCCATAAAAAGAATGAAATCTTGCCATTTGCAAAAACATGGATGGATATAGAGTATAAGGCTAAGTGAAATAAGCCAGACAGAGAAAGACAAATACCATATCATTTCACTTATATGTGGAATTTGAGAAACAAAACAAATGAACAAAGAAAAAAAGAGACAAACCAAAAAACAGACTCTCAACTACAGAGAACAAACAGATGGTTACCAGAGGGGAGGTGGGTTGGGGGATGGGTGAAGTAGGGGAAGGGGACTAAAAGTACGCTTACTTTGATGAGCACTGAGTCATGTATGGAACTGTTAAATCACTATATCATACGCCTGAAACTAATACAACAATGTATGGTAACTACACTGGAATGAAAATAAAATAAACATGTTTTATCTGTACAGTGGAATATTATTCAGCCATAAGAAAATGACATCCCAATACATGCTAAAACATGGATGAACCCCAAAACAATTATGTTAACCAGATATGAAGGACCACATATTGTATGATTCCATTTATGTGAAATGTCCAGAAGAAGAAAATCCATAGAGCCAGAAAGTAGATCAGTGGCTCCCTTATGCTAGGAAATAGAAAGGGGGGAGGGGCAATGGGCAGTTGCTGCTAATGGGTCGCTTTGTTCAGGGGTGATGAAATTGTTCTAAAATTGATCATGAGGGTTGCACAACTCTGTGAATATCCTAAAACCCATCAAATTGTACACTTTAAGTGGGTGAATTATACAGTATGTGAATTATATCTCAATAAACTTGTTATAAAAATTCCAGACAACACACTAGAATACAACAGCATGTTGAGATTAATTAAGACACCGTGACCAAGTGACTAGAAACACAGAGATGCTATAATATTAAGAAACCTGTTATATGAGTTGTCATAGGTACAGATGAAGTCAGAAAAAACATTTTGATCAGCTCCATTCATGCTAAAAAGGTATGGGCTGAAGTTCCATATTTATTTGAAACACAATCTCTTAAAAACAAGATCAATAAAAACTTCCTTAACAAGATAAAAATATCCTATATATTTCCACTCAAATGCTAATCCATGTATAATGGTGAAACATTCCAGGAGTCCCAAGAAAGTCGGGCTCAAAAATGCCTATCATTTAATATCATCTGGGAAATTTTTATTCAATAAAATTATACGAGATACAAAATAAGAGGTATAAGAATTGGAAAGAAGTAGAAATCATCACCATTTGCAGATGATGGGATTGTTTATTTGGAAAACTCAGAGAATAAACTGACAAACTAGCAGAAATAATAATTCATGGAGGTGACTGAACATTTCCTATACTAAACCCTATAGCTTTCTTTATATATATACAAATAACAACCCATTAGAAAATATAATGAAAGAGAAGATCTCATTTATAAGAGAAACAAAACTAGTTTCCGAAAATAAACTTAACAAGAAAAATGAAGAAAGATTTCAAATGCTAATGAAACATCTAGAAAAACTTAAATAAAAAGAAAATGCCCTGTTCTTGAATAGGAAGTCTCAGTCATTAAGATGTCAAGGCTTAGTAAATTGTATTTCTTTCAATCACAATGAAAATGCCAGTATAACAAAAATACCAACAGAATTTTAGAAAACTCTAAAAGAAAGAATAATGACAAGGGACTAGTCTTAACAGATAGGAAAATATATTACAAAGTTGTAGTAATTTACACTTTGGTAGAATCATATGAATACGAAGTTCACTTCTGAAAATTTGTTCCGTAGATATACTTGCAAATGTATAGTCTATGTACAGATGAGTTCATTGCAGCACTGTTTGTAAAGGCAAAATACTGAAAACAGACTATTATTAAAGTAAAAAATTATTTTTTAGCAATGGATTATGATATGGTCATACTCTAAAAAAAATTTTTTTAAGATTGCCCCTTGTCCATTTTAAAGTGAGGAAATCTTTTGAAAATGATGACCTTTTTATCTGATATGTAACTTCGGTGATATAAATTTCTATGAAGGAGTGATTTTTCTCTTAAACCTGGAAGGCATTTCCACAGAGGATATAGTAGTCTGACCTGCACACCTGGCTATCAATATAGAACTTGACCAAATTTGGGTGGTGAGATTTTGATCTTGGTGAAGAGTAGGGAAGTGCATGTCCAAAGAGTTAATACAATGTTATTCTAGAATAAAAGGCCTTAATTTTTAATTTGCTGCAGTTTAAGAGGATGCCTAAAAAAATACAATGTCCCCAAATGTTAAAATCTGGCTCACTTTAATACAAGAAGGAGAACTCCAACAAAATATCAGAAACTGGATAACATGCCTGTGGGATGTTATCCCTAAATCGTAGGGGACATGGGCCCATCTTTAAATTTGTCAGGCAAATAAAAAATGTTTGCAATAGAAAGCACACATGGTAATTTCATTTCCCCATATTCAGAATAGCAATGGAAGGAAAAGGGACTGTGGCATCTCTAGAATTCTCAGCAGTTCTCAAGATTCTGTTACCGTAATTGTAGCAAAACCCACTAACAGGTATAGTTTCTCAGGAAATTTCTCAAAGAGAGCCCTCAGCCTCCTTATCTTGGTTACCTTCTTCTAACCTTCCTCTTCAACCTGACAAAGGAGAGATAAACACCTACTTACAATGTCAGTTTGTCTACAGACACGGCATGTGCATGCCTGAGAAGAAGCCTAGCCTGAAATGAAAGTCAGCTATCTGATGTATAAACTGATGTCTTAGTCTCTAAAGCCTGACTCACTCGTGCTAAAAATTATTTGGTTCCATAAGCCTTATGGATTCAAGGTGCTCCAACTACAAATCTTAAAACCTCTCCTATAAGAGGGATAAAGTGTACTAATTGCTTCAGGGAATACAAAAATATATTAAGCAGAATCCTTGCCTTCAAGAAAATTCTCGGTCTCCCCTGCTAGAGCGTGAAGTCCAAGAAGGCACGGACTTTCTCAGTCTTGTTCATCACGACATCACCAGCACCTAGAACAGTACTTGCTGCACAGAAAGTGATTGAAATATTTGTCAAGAAGTGAATGAACCAATGGCCACAAAAACAAAGACAGTATGCTTTGAGCAATAAGAGAATATGGCATATTTGACTGTGGGACCAGTCTAAGGCCAACAGAAACTAAAAGGATGACAAGATCAGGGCCAGAGAAGGCAGGAGAAAGGTTAATTAGGCCATCCTACAAGGAAGGACTTAGGCGGACAAGGAGAAGGGAAACAGGCCTGGCTAAGGCCAGAGACAGGGAGGACTAGATGTGTCCAGAAAGTGCAGAGGCTCAGGTGGCCATGGGAGAAGGCCATGGGAGAAGGTGTGTGTGGGGGAAGCAGAAGGAGCTAGATTGAATGAGGAGAGTGAAGGAAGTGAGGGTAGGCTGCAGAAGGTCTAGAAAAATCAGCAGCAGGATTCCACTTCGTTGAGATTTACACCTTTAAAATCATTTTTCATACACCTGGTTTTACCTTTAGAAGAAAATGAGCCTCCGAAAAGATATAAATCTTAAAAAGCAGTAGGGCAATGGGGCCAATAGCCAGTCCTGGGGGCCCACATAAAGGTGAAATTTGGGTTATAAAGAAGTCTTCAATATTATAATAAGTTCCATAGTTTACTAAAATTAATGGTTTATCACAGAATAATAAAAGTCCCGGGTCTAAATTCACTAGCAATTTTCACACAAAGATAAACTCTTTTCTTAGGCAGAAACTGACTTTTAATATCACAGCAGGGTATATTTGATAGGTTTTTTTAAAAATATTGTAACTGTTAACTAATATTAACCAGAGAATGATGCCATTCACTAATTCTGGAACACCTAGAAACATATAGACGTCAAAAGCTCCGAATCCTTCTTTATCAGACAGTCGCAGGTTTGAAGACAGCTTCAGATAAACCTCACTATTGAGAAGCCGTAAATATCCTTGCTCTTTCAACCACTCTCCAGCTATATTTAGCAGCACGATCGCCTTTGTTCACGAGCTACTCTCGATAACTCTGTATTTATGCTCCCCAAGACAGAATACCTTGGACCTGTTAGGTAAATGAATGGATAGCTGCATGGATGGACAAACAAATGAACCATCAAATGACTGTATTAAGATCTGTGAGACGAAAGGGATATGATGCTTCATCTATGTACGTCCTAGATCTTTCTTGGTCAGGGCTAAAGCTTCCAGGCCTCCACAAACATGTCTGTCACACAAAGCAAAAATTGGGATAGGAGCGCCTGGGTGGCTCAGTCGTTAAGCGCCTGCCTTCGGCTCAGGTCATGATCCCAGAGTCCTGGGATCGAGCCCTGCATCAAGGCTCCCTGCTCAGCGGGAATTCTGCTTCTCTCTCTCCCACTCCCCCTGCTTGTGTTCCCTCTCTCGCTGTGTCTCTCTCTGTCAAATAAATTTTAAAAAAAATCTTAAAAAAAACCACAATAGATTGGGATTAAAATGGAACAGGGAGTAAGAAAGTTTTGTTCTTAAAGGCGGAGCATTTTTCCAGGCAAGGGCGGTGATGAAGAGGGGAGCAGGGGTAGGCTCCCGATGTAGCTGCTGAAGCTTACGTGTTCAGGTCCCTCACTTGCACAGATTCCTTCCAAGGCCCACCAGGAGCCCAAGTCATTGTTCACATGGTCAAATGCTTCCAAAGAATTTGCCAAAGTAAGGTATAATCAAATCTATTCTCCTCATGAGGACCCCCAACATAAGTTTCAGGCCCCATGCAGCCTGGGTCCACCCTGGCTGAGAGGCAGGAGTGCAGGTTGTCTCTGAGCAAGCACCCTGTCACAGCCTCGGGAACGGGAGCTTGGGGGCTGTTCACATTCCTCGGTGGTTTCTTGTTCCTTTTTAAAAGCCACCATTTCCTAAGCCCACAGTTCTCAATACCATGATACTCCTTTCTGCTGCTACATCGTAATGAAGTCACAGGAGACATTCAGCTTTTCCAAACTTCATGTCAAGCTTTGAAGTGCTTTTTAATAGCAGAAATATTTGGCTCACAGGTGGGCTTTGTAGCTATGGTAAATACCTCTCAGTTATCTGTCGCTACCGTTAGTCCACACCTCCAGTTTGGAGGAGAAATTCTGCATATGCATTGAGGCACTAAAAAAGAAGAGTGAACTATATCTTAGCTCTTTTGTGAACAGTTTCCTTTTATTTCTTCTTGCATGGAACTAATGTGCTCATCATATTGTACTGGTTATGGGTGGGAAAGCAGTGGAGAGAAGGGAAATGCTGATTATTACATCACTGGTTGGCAGTTCCTCTTAGCTTCTGGAAGGTTAAGTGGTCAAGTAACTTCTTAATATGAGATCAAGGCATTTCAAGGACTGACTCATCCCCCGGTTTTCTGGCAAAGTGCTTTAGTAGACTTTGGACAAAATGCTTACAGTGGTTAAAAGAGAAAAAACTGACCACAATTAATATGAGATAAAGAAAAAAAAAACCAAATCCCTCATCTTGGAGGTTCCTGAATGACTACTGACATGTAGACTATATGTCCACGTACATACCAGAACAATATAGTTAGAGCATATCTGAGAACACAGAGACAAAGGCTATTTTCGATACATCCTGTGTTGAATAATGACATTTTGCTTCTTTATGTAACTCAATTATTTTATGAAGAGATGACAGAAAATACTGTTGCACTCCCTAAGTTAAAACACTTGACATTTTTTATTCCTCAAAATGGAACATTTTCAAAATCTAGGTATGTTTATTAATTAGTGATTATTAACACCCAGTAAACAACATTATGTCTTGTAAAAACACAATCTCTCTTCACAGCATGATGCTGAATCTATTATTCCCTGATTCTATATGCTGAAATACACTCAAATGGTCACAAATGACCGGAAGCATTAAATAAATGAAAATGAGGACAACATAGAAAATGTGCTTTTGATTGATAACTAAAAGACCAGGTTGAAAATCACGTCCCAAAATGAAGTCCTCCCCAGAAGGGTATGGCAGTCCTAACTGTGGTGTAAAGGCCTCCCTAAGAATGAAGAAAGAAGACACAGGTAGAGGATGGTTTTTCTCCTGACCTGCCCGAGGCTTTCTGGGAAATGGAACTGGTTTGTTATGAGAAACACAAGGCATCCCGCCCCCTGTGCCACCAGCTTACACTGACATTCTACTGCAGGATTTTAAAACACATATATGGCCACTTCCCTACCTACACTAGCTGACATCAGAGAAAAATAATTACTGCTAAGTTGACCACTGGAGGTTTTTTAAGTGTTGTTGCTGTTCATTCATCTTTTTTTTTTTTTATCCCCAAACTGAGTAGTTGGGGTGGGAAATCATCTTCAACACAGAAAAAACTCAAAATATCAAAGGATGACAGATTAGCAGTAATAAATAAATAAAATTTATTTATTAATAAATTAGATTGTTCTTCTAATGTCTGGGGTTCAACATATAAATGAAAAATGCACAAACACAGATATTTCATGTGGGGAAAGTAAGAAATGATTCCTCGCTCTTCTCGGTCCTATCATCAGGGCAAAAGAAAATGTAGCATCACCAGAAACACCATTGTTTTGGTTGAGGGTAAGCATTTCTCCAACTATGAATAAAAATGAACAGAATCTAAAAGGGAATGGATACTAGACTATTTTAAAACCACGACGAGAGCAGGGTTTCTCAATGTTGGCACTACTGACATTTTGGGCCAGACAGGTCTTTGTCGTGGGCACTGTCTTGTGCGCTGCAGGAGGGTGAACAGCCTCCCTGGCCTCTGTCGACTACATGCCGCTAGCAATCCTCTCCCACTGAGTCAGGACAATGAAAGAGAACCTGGGGGGGGGGGGGCAAGACGGCCCCCAGGTTGAGAACCAGAGGAATAGAGTCTTCATAAGGAGGTCCCAGGAAGGCTTATTTCAGCCTCAGACTGTATACTCTCAATCCTGAAATCATTCCCAACCCAGGGTTCAATATACTTCAGTTTTCCTCATTGACCAAAGATAATGAAAAAGCCTGCCTGCCTCCTTACGGATTCTTCTGAACATTAAATAAGATATTTTTAAAGTACTAAGAACAGTGCCTGACCCACAGTAAGTGCTCAGTAAATGTTAGCTATTATTATCTTTAATTATCATCCATAGAGAAAACCAGAATGTTTTAATGCAGGAAGGTATCTTACCAGCTTGATATTTTCCGAGTTTTAAATGCACCAGCCTTCTGATTCCTTGTGATGATGTCTCTCACATCTACAGGACACAGTTAAGAAAGCTTCTGCAGTGACTGTCAACTGAGTCCAAAAAAAAAAGGTCCACAAACACAGTGATCTTCTTACTGTTACACGGGATCAGCACAGTGAAAAGAGAAGAGTTGTAGGGTGTGAGGCAGGAGAAGAAGGGTCTAGACCTGGCTTTACCACCAAATGTTGAATTACTTGCCACAGACAAGCTCTTTTAATTCCCTGGGCTGCAGTTTTGTCACCTGCATGCATGCTGGCAAGGCCCAGGGTTATGGGCGCTGGTGAATGTAGATGACTACCGCATAGGTACCATGCCCTACTTGCTTAGAAGGGCTACAAGCCCAAAGGCAAGCCTCCAGTCAGTGGGAAAGGACCTGTACCAAGAAAAGCCATACTTCTGGAGGAGATGTTTTGAAGAGCTGGTCCATTACATCACACAACGCCATCTTGATGCAGGTCCGTGGGAAAAATCATATCAAGTTCCAACACTGGGCAAAGCTAGGCTTGAGATCAACCCCTTTTGCTTCAACTTCTGGACACTAAATCTTACAACTGTTTTTGTTTCTCTTCTTGCTCTGGTCGCTTTGCAACCCAGAGCCAAATGGATGACCTAACTCTATCAACCACCAGAGCTCTCCTGGCATATACTTTCTGTACTGACCTCTCATCCTGGCTTCATCGTATTGTCCTGGCTTTCTGATTCAGATTGGCCTCACTTTCTCATTTATTTTATATGGCATATCCTATGTGTCACTGTAAAAAGCCGCAAAGTTCCTCTTCCAGAATAAAGCAGTTTTAAATAAACAAGAAATAAAATAATTCCAGTGAAGGCTGCAAGCTGAAATAAATTGGGCCCATGGGGAGGACACCAAGCAGATGAGCGATGTTCCCCTATTGCTCAGAAAAACAGATTTCCTGAATGGTCGGAACAAGCATTGGCCAAGATCTCCCTGCAAGAACAGAGCCACAGGACTTTTTAACCCAAATCTCTGCTTGAAACATCAGGCACACCCATTTCTTCTCTGAGTGAATAAGCAGGTACTGTGATAGCTTTCTCCCCCCCCAGGAGTGGGTAGGAAAAATCAATTAGGTCTCCTAATGAAGGGCTTTGTGGAGGTTTACAAAAGTGCTATAATGCAGACTTTTTTTTTTTTTCCTGTGTGAACTTTCCTGTATGCAAATTAAATACCGTTAAATTACATTCATTAAAAAAATAAAAGAGACTAATTTGCCTACTTGTTTTGATTAACTAAAATGACACATCGGCCTACAGTTCTGTCTATTTCAGGAAGAAAGTATTTCAGGAAAGTCTTCTAAATGAAATGTCTTGTAGAAAAGGACAGCTGACATCTTTATTCTGAGAAGAACAAAATTAGTGAAGAGTCAATTGACAACTGCTTTTTGGTTGAGCTCCCCCTGTCCGGCCACACCCTACTCCACGTTTCTATGACATCCAACCGCACGCGGCAATATGCCCGGTACACCTGTAGCGTCGTGTGAGTACATGACTAATCTATCAAGCAAAACATATTATTTTGTTAGTGGAGGTAATACTTTTTATAAAATAGTCACAGGGAAGTTAAATTATATAACTCTGAAAACCTATTACTAATTTTTAGTAAACATCTTAACGCTATATGCTTTTATACAATTTATAAACCCATGACTCCAGGTGGTCAGGTTGAAGCAAGTGTACATATTTATATTCTAGAGGTGCTTTTTTTTTTTTAATGAAAAAATTCACAGCAGTATTTAGGCTGCTTTATTTTTAGAGCTGGGAAGGAAATATATTTTATGGTTTAGGAGGTGTTTTATATTAAAACAAGCACAAAGAGAAAAAAGAAATGGCAAGAGCATATTAAAATAGCTTAAGAGATATATTCTGATATTCTGCTCCCCCATCCTTCACTTTAGGTCTGGCTGGCACTGTGTCTAATAATACATTTTGTCATTTTTCTGTGTTAGAGTGATAAAGGACATCCAATCAAATCAATACACCCAGGATAGTGTTCAACAGGGTGGACCAAATCCTGTTCCCTGTCCTGTACCCATCTTCTAGAAGTCTTCAGTGGGAGGTGCTGGGTGCAAAGAAAGCTTTAATGTGATTTCTGATTAACTGGATTCTGAACAATCACCTCCAGTCTCCTTGTCTGGGATACAGGATCAATGCTTGTGGCTAGAAGAAACCACGTTTCTACATCTAGGTTTTCTTCCACCAAAAAAGCATAGTTCAGGAGTGGGGCTCCCTTTTAATTTTAGTTCAGTTGAGTTTTATTCTTAAAATATATATTTTTTGTACAATAACAAGTTACTTAAACAAGTAACTTTAACTTTATGTATCTAAATATAATTAATTACATATAAAATACTATTTAAAATATTAGCCTCCTCCAGCAATTAGTGATTGTTATATTTATCAGTAGTCGCATCTACATTTCGGGACTCGGCATCATTCTTTAAGCAAGAAAGTTATTTTTAAAATAATAACATTGTGATCCACAAAGCATTACTTTTTCAGTGTATGTTACCTTTATTTTCACTAGACCATCCAAGGTGAGCGTAGGAAACCATGAAATTATAATATAAATCCTGTTCATTTTGATCTCTAAAGGATTTTAAAAATGCTGGATGTGGCAATATTTGCCAATTTAAAGGCTGCAAAATATTCTTAAAGGTGCTTGTTATCAAAGGAATTGAGAGGATGAACTCTGTTAGCAATGTCAACTGTTATGTTTTTGGATGAGAGGCCTTTTCTTCCTGAGGGTCCTGAGGAAACTAAGACGACACTCACCAAACCAGTCTAGGTTTTGGTGAAACAGAATGGTTTAATGGGGGGAAATAAAAAAGCTTTGAAGTCAAATGAACCTGGCTGGCTTCTAAGCTGATTCTGCTACTTAGTAGCTGTGTGAAGTTGGGTAAATTAGCCTCTCTGAGCTCCATCTCAAAAACAGGAATAATGATCCCTATTTTGTAGGCTTAATGGAGTACCACATAGGATGAGCCTGACCATATAGGTGCCTAATTCATGCCAATTCATTATCTTTTTCAATAATTTGGGCAAAAGCTTCAGAGGGATGAAGAGGCTGGTGAGTAACTAAAATGAGGTTTGGCAGTCAAGCTTTATTTTTTCTCCCTGCTGCTCAGAACTAATTATGTGGACATTTATATTGTAGAATTTAAATAACTGGAAGGAATCAAAGAACTTTTGCCCTGTGGATTTTCAGTGTCTTTCACATGTATAAATGTGCTCTGGCCAAGGCTAGTCTGTGTCCCACAAGAACAGGGACTTGGTTTGTCTTGTCCACTGCTGTGTCTTTAGCGCCTGAAATGGCATGCAATTAACGGTGGTTGGATTAATTTTAATTAATTAGTTAGATTAATTTATTACTTAATTTAAATTGAATTTTCAAATCTATTTATTGGGCTCCTACCCAGTGTGAGGCACATGGAGTCCATTAATGACTCCATCAGCAAATAGAAGTGCAGCTGGTACAGATACTGGAGGAACACAGGATGATGGCCAAGCTTTGCCAAGGTCTCCACCATCCACAGCACAGGCTGTACAATCTGGAGGGAGCTTAATGTATTAGTTACTCAAGTCAGAGATGCTGTTAATAAATAAGGTAATGGTAAGCCAGGGCTATCTCCTTAAAAATGCACAGGAGATTCACCAAGTTGGGATGAATCCTAAGCTCGAGATCATGATCCAGACTGTGCATGCCGTGGGAATAAGATGCTTGGATCGGGAGCACGAGAAATGGGTCACCAAGCACTGCCACAGTCTGCAGATAACATGCTTGATGCTTCCTAGGGATGGGTCAAGGCAGGGTGCTTTGTGAGTGTACCAGAGAGGGCTGCTCACCTCTAGGTGTTGTACTTTTATTCATCATGATTTGGAAGAGGCTCAGCATCAATAATAACTCAGTACACTGTTTCTCCCCTCTGTTCTTATGTCATTGTCATCAGCAGCTATGAACTTTAGTGAGTTATTATTATCTGTAGGCACTTGGAGATTTCTTCCTTTATTACACCAAAAGGGCTGTGCCAAAGAAAAGGGAACATGTTTCAAACTACCTTAGGTGAAGTTGAGAACTGGATGAACCAAATGATGCCATTTCTAATTTATCCTTTGTTCTCTTTGGGTACAGATAAAATGGCATCTGTAAAGAGGGGCAGCTCTTGGGTAAGGGGGGCCCCTGGGTTAGATCCAGCAATGCAGTTTAAGGACCAAGGAGAACCTCAGGGACATGTACCCACGAGCCTGAGAAAATATTTAGGACTTACATCATTCACTTACACCTCAAGTCTTAATCTCTTTTCAGATATCTCGGTTTAATAGATCTCAAATCAACATCTAGCTTTCCAGGGTCAAGGGAGAGAGCTCTGGAAGACATAGCCAATCCATCTGATACATCTTAGGGAAGATTATAAATAATCTCATAACTGGTTGATAGGCTTTTATGATATAAACATTCAGAACTCATCCATTCATTACCTTACATATTTAAAAAATAGAAATAATTGAAGATAAAAAGGAAGCATCAAAAAATACTATTTTTTTTAAAAAAGGTAAAAATCAGAACCTTAGAAGCTTAAGCGACTAGGAAGTTAAGATTCAGTTGGATTCATTAAATTTGGATGTGAAGAAAAACAAAAATAATTTTTAAAATAATGAAAATAATATACAGGCCAATACTCAGATGTGATGTGGGATTGCCAGGTCGATTTTCAATCACATTTCACTGATGTATTCATTTGTTTCTTAATGTGCTCATCTTGCCCATTAAGAATAATTAGCAGCTTTGCTTAGAGATTTTCTGGTTTCTGGCAATGTTTCTCCTTTTTTTTTTGTTGACATCTACTTTTACTTTTTAGAAAGTAATTT
This sequence comes from Eumetopias jubatus, assembly GCF_037043125.1. Taxonomy (NCBI): domain Eukaryota; kingdom Metazoa; phylum Chordata; class Mammalia; order Carnivora; family Otariidae; genus Eumetopias; species Eumetopias jubatus. Next base: position 75,129,530 of record NW_028274815.1, read on the forward strand.
TTGGATAATATCCTACAACTGCTATATAATTTAGGCTTCCTAAAATTTTAAAGGAAAGATGTAAACAGTAATTTTTAAATGAATTTGTTTCAATCTATATGCATCAACAGTATGTGAGTCAGTGAATTAGTTATTCCTACAGAAAGTGGGCACACAAATAGAAAAAAAAATTTCATTCATATTAACCTCACTCAGCACAACAGCTTTACAACGAATGCCAATTATAAGCTCTGTTAGCAAATCAAGAATAACATAGTATTAAAAGCAGGAAAAACACATTGCCAATTTTTAAGGCCTTAGGCATGCTTTTTTTTTCTCTTAATTAAAAAAAATTAGATCTAGTTACAAAAGAAAAAAGCCCACAAACACGGAACAACTACATGATAAAAACTGAACTCCATCAGGAAAGTCCTAAGAGATGAAATAAAACACACTGCCGGTTTTGGTCTGCATCCTGAAAGGACCTACTTTATCTACATTGTAAAGTTCTTCCCCTCCTGCCCTTTGGCACCCCGCTATATTAAACCCATTGTAAAACCCAGCACAATAAAGCACTCTCAGGGCTGAGCTTCTGAGGACCAAATGTTAAAAATCCATTTTCTTGGGAGGGGGCTGTACCAATCATTTCTTTGAAAGGCCAGCAGAGTGAATACAGAATCTGAGATTTCCTCTCTGATTTCAAGAGCTGGCATGGCATCTTTGCTGTTTAAAGCAAAGGTGTGCTAATTAATGACATTAGCATTGCTTCCCTTCTCTGGAAGCGCTGTACTTTAGCTCAATAATAATTTTAGTACAATTAAATTTACATACTGACTACCGATGTTCCTATAGTTTGATAAAAGTTGTAATTTGTTTCTGCCGCTATTAAATGGGGCACCTGCTGATTTGAGAAAAACCTCAGGTTGCGGGCCCAATCTGAAAGTTTCTGTGGCTAAAATGACCCTCTCCTGTCCAATACTCGTTCCTTCCTTCCCTTGCCCCCCCTCAAAAAAAACCATCCACTGGGGCTGAGCCAGCATACCTGCCTTCCTCTCACTCTCTATGCTCCCTGACATGCGGAGGAGGAACACAGTGAAATGATACAGTGCAAGGCATAACTCAGAATAAAGCAGAGTGAATGAAACAACATCGGCTCATCCTCGGGAATATTTTGAGAAACTTGCAACAGTCTGAAGATCATGATTAAAATCCTGCATCTTAAAAAAGGAAGCACCTTTTGTGATCTCTTTCCCTTGTGTGAAAGGCCAGGATTGTGATTGGCTGTTTTTCCTTCCTGAATTTTTTTTTTTTTAAAGTCTGTCAGGCAATTAGTTGGGTGGGGCTCTGTAGAGCACACAAGCGCTGCTGAACAATATTAGCTACTGTGCTTCTTGTACCTCCTTTCTCCTATTTGAGCAGCCTGATAGAGCTGCTGCAAATTTTATTTTTAAAAGATCATACAGCAAGGGTAGAAAAAAAAAATCGAAAATGGGCTTTCTGTAAGAAGCTGCAAAAATCGAAACTGCTTTGGCATTTTAGGGGGCTAAGATGCAAATAAGTGGACTGCCTACTTCATAATGTAAATGTAAGGCATACCAAAAATCCAAAGCAAATATATCTTCCACTTCTCTTCTCAATTTCTAATGGTTGTTAACTGCGCCTGAACAAATCAGCTCGATTGCTAAAGTAGCCACAAATTATGCTTGCTTTCTTAGTTAAAGTACAGTTCAATTTTCATGAACTCTGTGTACATATTAGTAAAGCATAATCTAATATAATGGGCTTGGAACTGTAATAGCATAGCAGGAAAAAAAAAGAGAGTGCTTTTATAATCCTAAATAAAAGGAAATAATGAAAAACTGATAGCTGTTTCCAATGGGGAGCTATAGGTAACCTCTCGGCAATTAGAGAAGGTCCCATCCTACCTAGCACATACCCAGAAGATCAAACCCAAGGAAGGTCATAATGAACATGAAGCTGGAAGTTAGTTTTTATAAGCAATAGTGGATATAATAAATATTCAATCATTTAGTTTATACCAGGAAATTTCAGTGACAATAAAAGGACAAGAATGCCTGAAAATTATTCTGAAACAAATGTTCTTATTGCCTCGAGTGGTCCACAAATCATGGGCTCCTTTCACAAGAAGTGACTGTAAAAAAAAAAAATCTATCGAAATAAAAGAAAAACAGTCATCGCCAATGAATTCCATATATTTCTACTTTTTCTTAATTACTTATCATGTGTGTGGGGGGGATTCTTTTTTAATACCCCATGCTGTCTTTCTTTATATCAATTGTTACTTAGCCGGGAAAAAGGAATGAGCACAACAAACCCGTTTTCTATCTGAATAAGGATACTTCTGATGGCCTTTTCATTCCCATCAGTTAACAGAACTTCTTTGACATCTGCAGAAATAGCAACCTGAAAAAAAAAAAGGAGCACAGCAAACAATGAGCAAATATGCTTGTCTGTGTGGAAGTGAAGACAGGAGTGACAAGCCTTCAGTATCATGCTTCCTCACCTATTTCTCTGTAACAATCTTCAATCTTTTTTCATTTTATGTCTGCATTATTTTAATCATTCAATCAAATCAGTCAATACTTTTATCATTCCATTTGCGGGAGCCTCTATCTTGCTATCATTCTGTTCGGTAATTGCATTGTGACAGCGGATGATGGTATTCTGAGAGGCTTTCATTTGTGGGCTTCTGTTTATCTAGTAGAGCCATCATACAAGGCTGTCACTCTGCCTTTCAGCTTGCTTCTGTCTGACTGCCTGATGCCCTTCATATAACTTTGCATTGCAGGCAGATGGCTTTGTGAGGGTAATTTTTTTGTGAGCTTTGACATGCTCGCACATTGGGCTGTAACCTCGACACATTGTGTAAGAGCGACAGGTTTGTCAAATGCCAATCAGTGTAACAATATGCTTTTATTTGCAGAGACATAAAAACTTGTCTAATGCACTGTGCTGCTACATAATATCTCCTGAATACATGACTCAGAACCCAGAGAATGGGGAACGACGTTCCTGAATGGCCAATCTAATTCAAAAGAATCTAATTACTGAGCGCTCTGGATCATGTTTGTTGGTGTAATAATGCAGGCAAAACATTAGCAGCTATATCATGGTGCTCCAACTGTGATTCGCCGGGCTATTCCTGTATCTTAGCAAATGGGACTATAATCTGAAAAAAAAAAAATGCTTTCGCTATGGCAAAGAAAGACCGCGCGAGGCCTGGAATGTCACAACAAGCGATATTGACTACACGGAGGTAAAATGTTTCTGCTCATCGAGGCAACCATAAAATCAATATGATCCGAAAGTAAGTCAATCTAGAAGGTCTCTCAAGACCCGGCAGCTTGACCGCAGCTGATGCTGTTGACGGTTCTCTGACCCAGCAGTTGGAGGCCCTGGAACATTTTTCCTTTTGTTCCTCCCTCTGAATGGGATTGGAATTGAGAAAAGACCTACCATGAGCCCAGCCAAGCATGTCATGCCACCCCCTAGCTCACACACAGCAAGGTCTCTGAAAGAGAGAAAAGAAATGGTAGAACCCATACAAATTAGATGAAAATGGTCAGAGAGATATATATGTTACAAGAACAAATTGCCATCTGCAGTAAGAACGGCGCTACCAGGAAGTTGTAGAGACAGGACTAGGCTACCTCATGTTGCTTTGCGTTTTAAAAATAATTATGAAATAGAAAAGTCACAAAGCAGGCAAATCAGTGGGGGTTCCCTCATTAGTGTTCACTGCAACATTACCACCGCTGAGCTGAAAAATCTGAGAAGGTTCCCTTTTTTTCCCTTGTCAATGGCGCTGTCTTTTAGAACTAAACTAGCTAGAGTAGCGAAAGATAATTGTTAGGAAAGGGTAACACTGTTAATCCACATTCATTCCTTCAAAAACAGTTAGACAAGTAAATGAAGAACATATATGAGTGTGTATATACCTATATTATAGTCACATACACACAACACACACACACACAAATAAAGGCAATCTTGAATTTTTTGAAAAAAAAAATTGAAACCAAACTGAAACATTTTGGAAAGCTGAACTGCCCCCATAAAGAACAATTACACAAAGAGCATTTAGCAATTAACACTTAAATCACAAATGACCCCAACACAACACAGTGAATAAACAATGCAGGGACATAATATGGTTAAGCCAGCAAACCCAGGCTAAAGTAATGACTGGGCTCTGACTTCACCACTCAAAAGTAAAGCGGCTCAGAGTTAAAGCTGACAGCCTAGTGTGGCACTCTGCACTCACCTTCCCCTTTGTGCCTAAATATCAGCCCTCAACGTGTGACATTCTTACCCTGGCCCACTGCTCGATGATTGGAGCTCCAGTCAAGCTTAAGCACAGCGAGAAGAGCAAATGCCAGGCTCCCAGAGCAGCTCTGCAGCCCAAATTCAATACTGCCTTGTGCTCATTTTATATGCTCAAACCCTTAAGAGTGTTTCTTCTTCCCAGGTTGGGAAGTTTATCACCTCAACAGGAGAAAAAAAAAAAAGAGAAGGAGAGAATTGAAAGGGAAGGAGGGGTGCAAAGAGAGGGAAGAGGCGGAGAAGCCAAGAAAGAACATTCATATTCTGAAATACACTTAATGAGTATTTAATTGTTCAAAGCAATTATAGACTGGTTGGTAAATATGGACCCACAGAGCTTCAAAAAATACCAATCTTGTAAGTACATATTGTTAAAACACACACCATGATCACTAATGACTTGTCTGGAATCATAATGGGCTATTTGGGAAGCATATGTCGGGTGACTTTTATGAAATGAGAATGAAAAATGAAAAACCTGTATTTTCTGGACCTACCAAACATCTTTAGAATTTTTAAATAAAAGGAGGGTTTTTTTTTTCTTTTTCCTAAATCCCATCCATGGGTTTGATCTATAATTGCACACTGACAGTTGAAAACCTTTATTTCCGTAGCATGAATCTGTAATAGTGATTTATATTTTACAAGTACATATTGTTAGGTCTACAAAATACCTTTAAAACCAGGGGTGGGATGGCATCTTTAAATAATAGCTGTGGGGTATTTATTCATCAAATATTCTGTAGTGATTTCCCTAGCAGAAGTTTAAAGAATATCTTTATTGTGGTTTGTTTTTTTTTTCTTTTTTTCTTTTTTTTTGACCTTCACAATCAGTAAGGATTGATTGGAGCTTCACTTTTGTTTCCCCAAAATCAAAGTGAAATAAAATGCCTTGAGTGGAAATCAAAAGCCTTTGACATATAGCAAAGAGCTTGCTGGGCAGTATTAGTACCCAAAGGCAATTCAGATTTCTTTTCAGAAGCAACATGTTTTCACCATGAACTTTTTTCCTTCTTTTCTTCCTTCCTTCCTTCCTGCCTCTCTCCCTCCCTTCCTTTTCTTTCTTTCTTTCTTGCTTTTCTTTCTTATATTTTTTTAAACAACTTAATTTGAAGAATGTAATCACAGCAATCTTTAATATGCAGATACAATACCCATAATGGCTAAAAAATATCTTTTTAAGTGCAGCTTTGTACCTGAATACATTCCTGTGCTTGAGGCAGTAGTAAGCCAAAACCTCTTCAGATGGCCAGATGCCTGGAAAACACAAGAGGATACACTTTTTGATTATAGGAGTCTGTTCTATAATCATTCTCTATAGTCATTCTCTTAAGAAATGGCTTTTAGAAATAATGTTCAGTACGAGCTGTTTCAACTTGAATCAAACTTAACATAATTATTACTTGTAATATGTCATATCAAATGAGTTTCTTTTGTTGTTGATGATAGCTCTTTTCCCAGAAAAACAGTAAAATATCCCAAATAAATTTTACTAAATTTCTGTTACAAGACAGCAAAAACATAACAACCAAAATTACAAATACTAAAAGTTCATTTTTAATGGTATTTCAGGTAGCTGATCTTGTACACATGAACCTTCTTTTCAGCCAATTCATAAGCATCAGTTGAAGACCTAATGTATATGCAGCCCATGTGAGGCAAAAATAAACGGAAAAACACTTGCAAGGAGCAAAGAAAACCACTGAGGTCATTATACCTTTCTCTTTGATTCCATCCTAATGTTTTCAAATACGCACAATTATTTTCTTTTTTCGATTAGAAATATCAAACTGGAGATTAAAATTAAGAAATTTAAATTTCACCAACTTTGGCACATCTTTAAATTTAACCATAATCCTCCCCAGTAAACTCCATGGATGGGCATTTTCTAAAATCATCACTTGTAAATCATTTCTTTTGAAGACTCAGTCTTCATGAATGAATAGGATTGCCTTAAAAAAAAAAAAAGACAAACATGTTTGGAAATGATAGTCTCTAGCGGTTATCACAAGGTGGTAGGTTGTAAGTGCTTTTGATTTTTTTCTTTACACTTTTTGTATTTTCCAAAGATTTTTACAATGAATATGTATCACTCCTATGATTGGAATAAACCACAGCTTTAGACAAAACTGGGTTTTCGCCAAGGCGTCAGACTCCAAGGTCAGGCAGGGCACTCGCATCCTGCTCTGCCTGAGGTTGAGAAGGCCCCACCGTCCTGGGAAAGAGCAATGAATGTTCACTGCCTTCGCACTAAACTCTCTTCTAATGGGTCTGGATGCAAAGTTGAAATACCTAATGAAACTTAATTTTTTTTCCTCCTAGACGCATCTCCAGCTTCAAAGAGCGAGAAATCCGAGCATTTCAGAGAAGAGGATGTCAAAGAAATGGTAAGTAAAATCCTAATGGAATCAGTGGGTAAATAGATGAACAGCAAAGATATTGACCCCGGAGAAGCATTTGCGGCAGGAAAGTCTGGACAAGTGTAAACTAGCTCAGCCTCCATGGTATTTCTGGTAGAAATGGCAGTTTGGGAGAGAACAAAGTAAACCAGCAAGAAGTATTTGGAGTCATATTTAGGAAGACAGTCAGAAAGGCAGTGGAGTGTAGCAATTAAGATCCCAGGAGCTTTGGAACCAGACCCTTTGGGCTCCAGTGCCAGCTTGTTGGGCTGCATTCCCTTGCTGAGTGACCTTGGATAGTTTACCTAACCTCTCTGTGCCTCAGGTTCCTCATCTGTAAAATAATGTAATTGTAGTATCAACTTCACAGAATGGTTGTGAGGATTAAATAAGTAAAATACATGAAATCTATTGAGAACAACAGTTCCTAACTCATAATGAGCTCAAAGAAAAATTAGTTGTTAATGTTATTCTCCTGCAAAAGGGGATAAAAGGGTAGAAGAGAGAATATGCAGACCCCGACAATTATCCCAAAGATGAGAACAGATGGAGAACCTTTTTGCCCTACTCCCACCCATGAACTTTACCACAACCCTGAAGTCCTAATACCTGGCATACCTCCATAGCAAAAGCACTCTGTAAAGAATAAGGTATATAATAAAAGTCTCTGAAGGAAGAGCCCAAGACAGTGTTCTATACCAAGTCTATATAATCACCAGAATAAGGAATTTCTTTATGCCTTTAGTAGATGGTTTTGAGGTTTAAAAAAATAATGATAGGGGAAGGGTATTTAACTAAAATTCAAGCTTTGATTAAGTACAAAAATGTGACTTCTAAAATGCATAGTCTTTTAAGAGAGTTTTATAATTTTCTCAAAAAATTACAGAGGTTGATTTTTAACTAAATTAAATACAAAAATATGTAGAACAAAATTAATAAAATCACCTTAAATTACACCACTAGTATATAACCCCTAGTAACATTTTAGACATCATTCCAAAAAAAAGCTCTCTAAGCACAAAGATATTTTATACAAATGGGATCTTATCATGCAGGTATTTGACAATCTGACTTTGTCCCACTCAATATGTGATGAATAACTTCCCATGACAATAAAAATACACTTGCATCATTATATATATATATATATATATATATATATATTTTTTTTTTTTTTTTAAGTAGGCTCCACACCCAGCATGGAGCCCAACACGGGGCCCAAAGTCATGACCATGAGATCAAGACCTGAGCTGAGATCGAGAGTTGGACGCTTAACAAACTAAGCCACTCAGGCGCCCCCTTGCATTATTATTTTTAATGACTGCCTGATTTTATGTCTGCATCATAATTTATTTAACCAGTTTCTTCTTGAGAGACATTCAAGTTATTTCGAGTTTTTGGTACTATGAGGTTATAAACAGTGGTACCATGAAGACACATTTTTCCCCCAAAATATGATTTTTCTCTATAGGTCAAATACTCAGAAATAGGAAATCTGATCAAATGTTAAGTACCTATCACATTGTGATATACCAAACTGTCCTCCAAAACATTTGTACCAAACTATACGTCCAAATAAGAGCATTTATTTCCTCAAAGTCTTCTCAAGATGAGGTTTTGGCAACCTATTTTATTTTTGCTAATCTATTACGTTTTTAGTTATCTCAGTGCAAATCAACACCACAATGAGAGAGCACTTCACACCTTCTAGGATGGCTATAACCAAAACGTCAGACAATAGCAAATGGTGGCGGGATGTGGAGAAATTATGTAAAATGATGCAGCCGCTTTGGGAAACAAGTCTAGCAGTTCACCAAAAACTTAAATGTAGAATTAACATATGGCCCAAGAATTCCACTCCTAGGAACATACCCAAGAGAAAAGAAAATACGTCCATACAAAAACTTGTACATGAATGTTCATAGCAGCATTATTCATAATAGCCAAAAAGCAGAAACAACCCAAATGTCCAACAACTAATGAGCAGATAAATAAAATGTGGTATGGCCATGCAATGCACTATTATTTGACAATAAAAAGAAATAACGTACTGATTCATGGTACAACATAGATGGAGCATGAAAACATTATGCTGAGTGAAAGAAGCCCAACACAAAGAACCACATGTTGCATGTTTCCACTTACATGAAATGCCCAGAATAAACAAATTCATAGAGACAGAATATATAATGGTGGTTGTCTAGGGCTATGATGGTTGAGAGTAAATGTGGAGTGACATTCCAGAGGTGATGAAATACACTAAAAGGGTGGTAATGGTCACACAACTCTGTGAATATACTAAAAACCACTGGATGAATCATGTAGTATGTGAATTACATCTTAATAATGCCATTATTTTAAAAAGTTTTCTCATTTCTATGTGTGGAAATATAATGGTCTTTTTCAAAAGGATTTTATTTGTAAAGAACTTATACAGAGTCTAAAGAAAGAGCCACTGAGTTCTGTGAGAATGATTAAGACAAATGATTATGATTAAGATTAGTACCCAGCCCCTCTGACCCAGTCTTTCTCCTTTCTCAGAAACTGCTACTTCCAATTCTTTTCGCTGATGCATCTGGTAATTACTTCCATATTTCTACATATGTTTGTATTGTCACTTCTTGATTTTTCAGTTTTAGGCACAATCTATTGACCCCCACTATGGAAGATAAGCTGCTTTCACTTTCATCTATACTCCTCTCCCCATGCCACACACACCATGCTCCTTATCCACCCACCATCACCATCTTCCAATTATAGATATATTATAATTTTGGTAATATATAGTCATTGTCAATTTCATTATGACCAGGAAATAATACCGAGCCATGTAGTAAACTATGATTGCTTTTTATCTCATGTATAATCCCCACCCCCGTGGAGTTTATAATTGTCTATTTTTTTTTCTCATTTGCTAAAGTTTTTTATTCAATCTCAAAATCCAGTTGTCAAATTTCCCCTCTCAGTACATTCATTCACATCAGGTATTCTATCAACCTCATGAGGAATTCTTTCCTGGTGCCTTCTGACCTGCTTTAGCCTGGACTGAATGCCCCTATGCTTAGTGCACAGCTGATACCCTAGAATCAGTCTTCATATCATTCCAGACTCCCTTTTGTCCTTCTGTATTGCATCTCTTGTTTCCTCTACCCTTTGTCTTCCTTTCTTGGTTTACTTCCTCGTTTTAGTGCAAGACATCCTCCAGTAGCTTCTTGAGAAAAAGTGTGTGGAAGGTAAATAAATGGGAACTTCCATGATTCAGCGGGTAATTTCAATCTGGAAACTCCATGTTCTTCAGATCTTGGACAGTTTCTTGGGAAGTTCCATTGATTACTTCCTGCTCTCTTTATCTAGAACTCCTGTTATTTGGATGTTGAATCTCCTGAACTCATTCTCCGACTTTCTTATCTTCTCTTTCCTGCTTTCTATCTCTTACTGTTTTCTACTTTCTTGGAAATTTCCTCAACTTTATCTTCCAACCCTTTTATTGTACTTCTCATTTATGCTATTTTTTAAAAGATTTATTTACTTATTTATTTGAGAGAGAGAGAGCACAAATGGGTGGGAGAAGGGGCAGAGAGAGAGGGAGAGAGAGAATCCACAAGCAGACTCCCCGCTGAGCAAAGAACCCAACGTGGGGCTCCATCCCAGGACCTGAATCAAAACCAAGAGTCACACACTTAACTGACTGAGCCACCCAGGTGCCCCACATTTATGCTATTCTTGATGGGCGTTCTCTGAATATTTCTTTTTTAGAGCATCTATTCCTGTTTCATGAATCAATCTTTTAAAAATTATTTGAAAATATTAATTACAGTTTCTTTTAAGTTTTCTTATTCTTATATAGTCTATTTTCTTCATGTTGCTTTTTTCTGTTAATTGATTTTGGTACCTTTCACATCAAAAGCTTTCCTCAGATATCTGGCAATTCTTTGTTGTTTGCTTAAACATAGTCATAGAAAGATAAAAAGCTGGTTGGAAGTGAAGAGGGCTGTTTGTGGGGATGGAGTAGAGTGTGGGTAGCTCTGTGTATGTTCACCTAATCTCTCCAGTCTGCTTTTGGTATTCTCTCTGATTTCAGCTGTGCCTGGTATCCCTCAACCTAAAACCCTTTGGTTTAACCCTCTCCAGAGAACAAATCTCTTCCATTGGGAGTACAGAGGGAGAAGTTACTCAGTAGCCTGGAACAGGTATGCAACTGCTTTATAAACAGTTTTCAACCAATCTTCCTTATTTTAGCCCCCTTCAACTCCTACTTGTACAAATGCCCCAATTTCTGAGCCTTTCAAAGTTTCAGAAGTGTGAGTTGGTTTGGTTTTCAGCTTTCTCAACTGCTGACTTTCTCCTATCTGCTAAGTCAATGATTTCTCATCATTTGCTTTCCAGCTTCCAAAATTATGTTGTTGTATGTCCCCTCATTCTATCATCCTTGTGCATTTAGGTTTTAAAAACATTTCTTTACAGTGGTTTAGTGAGGTTTCTGGGAGGAAGTGACTTTAATGCATTGTTCAACCTCTAATTTACCTGAAATCCAGAAATGCATGGTCTTTTGAATGTAACTGTTTGTGGGCTAATTCTAGAACTCAAGACATATTGTAACTATTCTTATCTCTCACAGAGTATATTTTTTAGCATAAATACTTTAAGCTCTGAGCGGTAAGGTTTCAGTACACATCCCAGAAGAACAGTGACTAGAAGGACTTTGTGAAACAGAGAGAGACTCATTGGAAAAGTGATGAGAATAAATTTTAGAAGGACATATAAGTCAATGAAACTAACAGGGAAGCTTTTCTTATGCTCAAGATTTTTATACTCCATTAGAAATATCGTAGGGCTCTATCAATCAATTATAGGGATTGCTGCTATATTCTTGACATCACCCAATGAGACAGAGAAGAATGCGCAAAGTGGTGTTTAGAATTGCTAAGGTATTGGTCCCCAAAAAAAAGCACGACAAGAAATTTTAATTAATGACTTATTCTAGATAACTTGTTTCCTAAACACATCATGAATTAGGATACTTCCTTAAAAGTTATTTGGAAGCCTATAATTCCCTATGCCTTAGTGCTTTCTGTATAAATTGAATTAGTTTAACTCATAGGAGAAAAGTCTTCCTTCATCCATTGGGCCTCCGTAAAGCATTAACTAAACAAGAGCTCCGTCTGGAAGAAGAAAAAGAATAGTATATTATACTTGGGTTTCCATGGTCATTTGATTTCATTCCATTTTCTTTCAAACAAAGGATTGCTTCCCTGCAGATGCCTCTGTCAGAACAGGTCTGCTGGATCTAACAAACTTCAGAAAGCTATAGCCAGCCAACACTAAAATAAGAAAAACTAGCTATCTATGTAGTAATAATGAGGGGGGAAAGTTGTCAATGTGATCTATTTTATGTATGCAGCCACTTTTTTGTTGTTTGTTAAGTAGCTAGTTTAGAATTATTTTAAATGCCAAGTTTTACAGTTAATCTGGAAACAAACAATACATCCATTATTAACCTGAGGGCTGAACAACCCTAAAATTAACTATGTAGATTTTATTAAGAGACATAAATCTCTAGCTGAGCATGGGTCCTTCCTCCTAGATCACTTGCATTTGAGAGCTTTTTGCTTCCCCAGAGTTCATGTTAGAAGAAAGTCCTGAGACTTTGTCAGATGGCATCAGACCGACAGATTGCTAACCCCCGCTTTTCACTCTAACATCTTGTACTTGGCCCGTGGGGACAACACACCCAGCTCTTGCAGTAGAGAGATGGCTTTCTTCTAATTACCTGATATCTACCCATGCAGCAGTTTTCTCTACCCTCCTCAAAAGAAAGGATCATGTCTATCATGTAGGAGTCAGAAGTAAGTAAGGCCTCTCCCAAATCCGAGACTCAAATGCAGAGGCCACCACACCCTTAGCTAAGCTGTTGAGTCTTCTGGAAGAAGAAATTCATTGGCAGTGTTACTAAAAGGAAAAGCAGTTCACATGTGGAATGGGTAGGTAAACCTCTTGGACTGTTTTCCATGTTTATACCCTGTCTCCTTTTCCTTAAACATTTCTGCTTTGTTATTAATGTTTCAACCCAGAGTGGAAATCCAAAAGAGGACTACAGAATACTCTATAAATATTTTGGGGGCACCAGTATGTTTCAGGCCCTGTGGATTAGCACGGAATTAGACGGCATGGTCACTGGAGCTTCTGTCTAGTTAGAGAAGGAGATATTAAATAAACAATTACACAAATGATATGCCTAATTAATAATCATAATAAAGGCTATGTAGGAAAAATAGAGGGTACTTCTGAGAACATACTGTAGGGGACTTGACGAGGCTGGAAAGGAGGTTGGGAGGAGTCTATCAGGGAATGCTTCCTTGTAGAAATGGCATGCAAGTTGAGACCCAGAGGATGAAGAGCCAAGTAGAGAAGGAAGAAGGGGACAGGTGGAGGGAATGGTCCATCCTAGGGGAGCCCCATGAGAGAAAGCTTTGAAGAGGAGAACAGTTCAATATTCTAGGAATGGAAATAGGGCGAGTGGAGCTGCAGAATACATGAGAAAGGAAGAGAACAGTGCCAGGCGTGACTGGAGGGATGGCTAGGGGCCAGATCCCACAGGCTCCAAGCCCTGTAAGATTTTCAAATTGCATCTTAATATAAGTGAGACATTTTCAGCAGCAGAGTGTTCTGATCAGACTTACATTTTAGAAGATAAGTCTGACCACCCTAAAGAAAAGAGACTGACGAGGGGCAAGAGGAGGCAAGGAGAAACGAGGTCGGAGGCTGCTACGATGACCTAGGTGCACGCCGATGGTGAGCTGGGGGATGGTTTGCAGACATGAAGAAGAGGGAAAAGGTATGAGCTATACTTAGAAAGCACACTGACAAGACTTACTAGTTAATTAGGTGAAGGGGATGGTAAGAGAGAGGAAAGTGTCAAATATGATTTAGGTTTGTGTCATGAATAAGTAGGTGGATGATGTACAGCAAATGCATATAGGGTTTTCTTTCAATTTTATATGAACTGAGGAGGCTAGATTCATGGTACAAAAACACTAGCTAGTGGTTTGGGGTCTGATTCTGGCTCTGACACTAATAATCTATGTGATATTGGTAAGTAATTTAGCCTTTCTGAGCTTCAGGATCCTCATCTGCAAGATACCAGGCTTGGGCTAGATTATGTCCAGGGGGCCTTCAAGCTATAAAGTTATAATAAGAAACTAGATCTCATGCTCTGGACTTAAGAGTCCAGCTTGAACACTGGCTCTGATGGTTGTGTGACCTTGGGCAAGCTACTTAAAGTTTCTAAGCCTCATTCATTCCTTCATTCAATTTACAATTATTGGCAGCCAGGCCTGTTCTAGGAGCTGGGGATACAGCAGTGATTAAAACAAAGCCCTTGCCCAAATAACTTCAACAGGGGCAACAGACAATAAACAAGGAAATTCCAGATAGTGATTAATGTTGTAAAGAAAATAAAACATTAGGGGGGCCTGGGTGGCGCAGTCATTAAGCCTCCAACTCTTGGTTTCAGCTCAGGTCACAATCTCAAGGTCATGAGATCCAGCCCTGGGTCGGTCTCCGTGCTCAGCGTGGAGTCGGCTTGAGATTCTTTCCCCCCTCCCTCTCCCTCCCCTTTTCCTCCTCCCCCTGCACGTGCTCTCTCTCTCAAATAAATAAATAAACAAAATCTTTAAAAAAAAAACAAGAAAAGGAAAAAATAATGAAATAGACAATAACTACGGGGCTACTACTTCAGCTGGCACTGCTGTGCAATGCCTCAGTTCTCTGACTCATTAGGCGCAAGCAGTCCAAGTGCCCACTCCCAGCATGGTTGTGAGGATTAAATGAGATAATGCACGTAAGGCACTTAGAACAGCGCCTGGCAGGTAGCAAAATTTTTGTAATGTTAGCTACGGCTGCTGCTGCTATTTGTCACGGTCATTATTTTGACGTGTTTCTAACCAGGAAATTTTACCAACATTGATTATATTTTTATGATAGTTTCAGGGAGATTATGTTTCCTGATCAATAACCCACAAAATCAAACCAAAACTGACCTTTGGGAAAGCTTGCCCTAGCTGTGGGAACTTTGAAAACGGATTGTAAACAAGAATTCCATAAAAATGGACAATGCTTGTTCTATACTTGTCCTCCTGCTCTGACCCGTTAACAGACTTGTTCTAGAACAATAAATTATTAAGTGCAGGCCTCCTGTGTTTGTGGAGCCAGATCACAGAGAACACGGGCACATATGGCTGAAAGGGTGTCAGCGTCGTCCAGCACAGCCAGCTGGTGGAAGCTTGTCCCCTGATGTGCTAACATTGACCGAATGCTGACTGCTTGCTGTCCAGGCACTATGAGGTAGATGAGGAGATCAAGGCACAGAGAGGTTAAAAGAACTTCCCCCAAATCAGACAGGTACAATTTGAACCCAGGTCATCTGACTCTAATCCGAATCTATGTCTTATACTCCATCCCCTAGATTGCAAAAACAAGGGTCCAAATGAATTGCTTTGCAATTTTATTTCTTCTCCTGTTCCTGGAGAAGCCAACTGAACTAAAAGAAGGACAGATAGTGAGAATGTGGAAGGAAGAGAAGGGGGCACAAAAAAATTAACCCAACTATTTCGACAATAAATTCTTCTAGGACTACAAAATGGGTCAATTTCTGGGTGTGATTTGATTTTTTAAAAATGCATTAAAGTTAAAAACTTAAATTTTACTTCAGATACCTCCTTGAGAGAAGGGAAAGATGAAAGGCGTCCCAGTTCCATCGGGACTCTGTGGTGGGGACGAGGAGATAGTCTTTGGCCTTCCCTCAGACGGCCAGTTTGAGAGCAGACGCTGGGAAAGCAACTAAGGGACCTGTGAGAAATGAAGATGGGACAAGGAAGATGCTGCAGCAGCACCAAGAGAAAGGAATACACAGGATGCACTGCAACCATAGCCATGGCCATCTTGCACACCTCCTACAGCAAAGACAACCTGGAAGACAGCTCTGGGGCTTATTAGCTTTAGGAGCTGAGCGAACCACTTAAGCGCCCCTTACATCATCTCCTTCCCCAGAAGTAATAGTACTATCTACCCTGTAAGTATAGATGGGAGGATCAAATGAATTAGAAGACGACCAAATAAGTACTCAGTCAGTATTAGCTGTTACGACTATTAGCGGCATCACTTATTGGACACTCACTGCTTGGCAAATGCTCGGCTGTTTGCTTTATACAGATGATCTCATTTAATCCTGAAAACAGCCCTATAAGGGATGTACTATCATTATGGCCAGTGAAAGGGCACAATGAGGTTTACCGAAGCACAAAGAACTGAAGTGGTACAGCCCACGATTTAAGCCTACATGCTCAACCACCAGGGCCCCTTTCTTTCTTTTTCTTTCTTTCTTCCTTTCTTTCTTTCTTTCCTTCTTTCTTATTTATTTGAGAGAGAGAGAGAAAATGGGCAGGGGGAGGGGCAGAAGGAGAGGGAGAAGCAGGCTCTCTGCTGAGCAGGGAGCCCGATGTGGGGCTCGATCCCAGGACCCCGGGATCATGACCTGAGCCGAAGGCAGACACTTAACCAACTGAGCCACCCAGGCGCCCCACCAGGGCCCAGTTTTTCAATCACTACCCTATATTGCTCCAACTCCAGTGACTGGTCCTGAAATCCAGAGAACTAGTTTCTAGTTCTCATGGCTGTCAATAACTAATTTTAGGACTTTGGACAAATCATATTTGGGCTCTGGCTTCAAGAATAAAATGGAAGGGTCGAATTGATTTCTGAGGATTCTTCCAACTCTTAAATCCGAAGGCTATAGATCACTGTATCTGTGCATTTCCAAATGCTATAAAGCTATAAAATTGTCAGTGGGCTCTAGCCTGCAACATTTTAAAGAAATTAGATTCCCTTAGATATTTTATTTGTATTATAATAGCAAATCTAAATAATATAATAATATCAAATCTAAACCCTTACCAGGAAATATTTTAGATAGGATTCAAAATGGTCTCAGAAGTCAAGCCTTCCTAACATGTCTATTTTAATTGATTTAGCACTGCCTTTGTTAATTCAATCTCACAGCCTCAGAAAAGAGACTGCTCTACATCTGTGTATTCTAGTGGCGATAGCGTTTTTATTTAGCTAATCCAGCATATTAATAACAGACAACCTCCTCAAGTAAAATTTTTCCTCTCCAATACTGAGCATGGTTCTCAGATAAATGCAGCATTTTTTTTTTTTTTTTTGCTCATATTTCCTCCTTGTCAGGGTAACAAACTTCCTTTTGGGCAGAAGAAATTTTCCCGAAGTCTGAAAGCACAGGTAGAAGAATATCTCCCCGTGCAATCTCTCTAGGCCTAGGCCAATCTCTCTAGGCCTAGGCCAGAAAATGTTCTAACCCCACTGGTCAGAGAGAATATCAGAAAGTGAGAACAGTCATTTCTAACAAGGGTGGACCCAGAGCTCCTAACAAGAGAAGAAACATGGCCTCGGTTCCCCCAGAAACACAGCACATCTTCCTCAGAGTTAGAAGAAGAAGAAGAAGAAAGAAGAAGAAGAAAGAAGAAGAAGAAGAAGAAGAAGAAGAAGAAGAAGAAGAAGAAGAAGAAGAAGAAGAAAGAAGAAGAAGAAAGAAGAAGAAGGAAGAAGAAGAAGAAGAAGAAGAAGAAGAAGAAGAAGAAGAAGAAAAGGAAGAAGAAGAAGAAGAAGAAGAAGAAGAAGAAGAAGAAGAAGAAGAAGAAGAAGAAAAGAAAAGAAAGAAGAAGAAGAAGAAAAAAAAGAAGAAGAAGAAAAAGAAAGAAAGAAAGAAGGAAAGAAAGAAAGAAAGAAGGAAAGAAAGAAAGAAAGAAAGAAAGAAAGAAAGAAAGAAAGAAAGAAAGAAAGAAAGAAAAATAGAGGCAGATTTTCACTGTCAGTTTTACTCCAAATAACACTCTCCTTCAAGCCCTTGCTGTGCGCCCAGTGTCCTCAGAGTGGAGTGATCAGGCTATCATTTTGATGAGGTCACCCTTTTTCCCTTTTAAAATAGGACCGTGTTGTGTCTTGGTCATGTGAAAGCAGCAATGTGTCAAATAAAGTTGGAACAAAGAAAATATTAGACATAATTGTTTTTGTTCTTTATCTTAGGCAAGGAGCCACTTCACTCACCCAGACACACGCTTGTTACTTGGCACACCAAACCCAAGTAAGGAGAGTGAGATTCCCCTTGGCACCTATGATATGTGAACTTGATTTCTTTTTTTTCCCCCAAGATTTTATTTTTAAGTGATCTCTATACCCAACATGGGGCTTGAACTTACAACCCCAAGATCAAGAGTTGCATGTTCTGCTGACTGAGCCAGCCAGGCGCCCCGTGAACTTGATTTCTAAAGCAGCTTTCTGCCTTGGAGTCCAGCTTTATCTCATGTCTAGGTAAACACGAGGACTGGATTCCAAACAAGCAGAAAGCATTGTGTTCCATGTGAACTGCAAGCTCTGCACTTTTACGAAATCCTCCCTAGAGAGAAGATGGTATTCGGGAGGTACATGATACAGGTGCCAAAAGCAAAGCACATTTATTCAAAGGCCCTGGTATTAGTCTTGTTAGGCAGAACTTAATTATTTAGCAGCATTGTTTGGAAGGGGTACGCCCCAGGGTTTCAAAACTGCCTTCCCTCCACATTCCTCCTCTTAGGCCTGTGATGGGATGGGGGAAGGAGAAGGCCCACCTCCCCCTTCTCAAAGCAGGAATCGCCATTAGAAAGTTCCAAAAGGCAAAACACCATTAGGCAAATTGACTCAATAAATATGGCAACACCTCAGCGTGCTGAGGTGGTTGAGGTTCGGTCTCAACCCACTTTAAACAAACCCCTCTCTGCCGTTCTATCTGAAAGTAAATGTGTGATATTCAGATGGCTTAAAAAAAAAAAAAATGTGAGTTGGCAGAGAATCTCAGCTGTGCAAAATGGCCTGGGTCTGTCCTTCCGGGCTCCCTGCTCATCCTTATTCATTGATATGAAGGAAACATGACGGTCTGCTCTCCAGAAATTTCTGCCGCTGTGCAAACTTGGGCAGCTCACTGCAACTAATGTGGAAATAGAGTGTGAAGCCCGTTCCGGCTGTAAACACAGCGGTCTCGCTCTGTCAGGGCCATCTACAAATGGCTCCAACCAACTTGTATGATTGTCTTTAACACCTTTTTGTATTTTTTAAAGAAATGAATTTGATTTCATTTCCCTTCCCCAGTTTTCAAATAGTCATTAAAAATTAAACAACACTGGGAAAAGCTTTTGTGATTATAGCCTTCATTCTCCTGCAACAAACTGGATCTATAAATTTACGTACCATTGTAGATGTAAATTACAAAATTTATATTCAACTATATTAAAACATCTATTCCAAAAATGATTACCAGTTGTGAAAAGCAGACAGGCTTATCACTTGCTGTCAGTTGTTCATGTCTAGTTAAGCAATAATGTGCTAAAACTGCTCTTTTGTTTTGTGTAAGAATTTTGGCAATAGAAGAAATGAACGCTCAGTTAATAAAAACTCAGGCTGCTTTTTGCTTTGATGGAGGAAGCAGCTGCCTGTTTTCATTTGCTGCAGAGCAGCAAAACCCATCAATATAATAAGCAGCTTAGATGCATCCATCCACAGCATCTGTAAGGATATAGGGCTATTCGCTCAAAACCAATCCCTGGTTTAATTTTAACAAAGATGTGTCTGACATATTTGAAAAAGCATTATAATAGGTGTTGAAAAATGAACAATTTCTCTTTCTTTTAAATACTTTTTACAGATTTGAAAGGATAGTATACATAGCTGAATGATAGCAATGATAAAAACCAGCCCAAACTGTGAGGCCATCTTAAAACAAGGGCAGGAAAGAGAGCAAATCAAGAGGCAGTTATTTGGTCCCCTTCAAAATGGAAGTAATTCATTTGAATGTGATTTCATTCATTTATTCACTCAAACAAATATTTACTGAAGCCTTCCTGTGTACTGAACTGGGCGAGATACCGATGCCACCTTTCCTACTCTCGAGGAGTTCACTCTTCAGGGGAAAAGATGGGTACAAAAACATCAGCGAAACAATGCAGTAAGCGCAGTGACACAGAGGCACTTTTCTGTTACATCTTCCTTTTTAAAAAAAATTCAAATGGGCAGAGAACACAGGAAATGAACATAAAAATTAAAAATCAAATACCGTCTCCTCTATTATACAGTCACACACTTCATTAGACATACCTTTAAGAAAATTGAATTATTGTAAAACACACGTCAAACTGTTTACTAGGATAGCCAAGAACTTTGGAGAAAAGTTTTACAATTTTAAGTTTTGTTTGGACAGCCTCTAATACAGTAACCACTAGACACTCTTACATGATCACGAATATACCACACGGCAAGCCTATATAAAACACAAACTTTCAAATAACTTATCATGAGATGTAGTACGCTTTGGCTAGTGAACATGCTAAGAGATTTATTTCATTTCATTTCATTTTATTTTACTTTAGTGCTGGGGGCATTCCAAAAAAGTCAGATAATTCTAAATCCTCCTCTTCTTCTGATTCAATATCAGATAAGTGAACACTTCAGCATGATTGGCTAGGGAACTGTTTGATGGTACACACAAATGTAGGGTTAGCCATCAGTTTCTCAGGATATCAAATTTAAATGAACACTCATTTGCAGGAACACTGAGGAAATGCTCCCATAAATGAGAGCTAGGGGCTTTCTTATTCAAACATGTTCACTGTAAAACACACATACCTGGGTTTTAAAAATAAATGTTTAATTTTGGAATAATTTTAGATTTACGGAAGAATAAAAAGTTGCTGGAACAATACAGAGAGTTCCTGGGTACCCTTTGCCCAGTTTCTCTCATTGTTACCATCTTAATTAACATTTATCAAAACTAAGAAACTGACACTGGTATGTTCACCTTAAACCACATTCATGGGTTCTTTTTAACGGGAAGGTTCCTATTCAAGAGGAGAGCTGACACAGGTGTCTGTCCAAAAGTCAAAAATTAAACCCAAAGGATAATTCTAGCACCTATCATGTCTTTTCCTTCCCTTAATTTTCTTCCTTCTTCTTAAGTTACCCTAAAGAAATTCATATCAGATTTAAGAATTAAAAGAGGACAGAAAATGCATGTAACTCACGGTTTAAAAAAAAAAAAAATCTGACCCCATCGAGGGAACTGTATAGTCCCTCAAAGCCTTGGTTCCCCATTTCACTATTGAATGGGCAGAATATTATTTCTAAGTCATTATTCACATAGAAATTCTGATTGCCCCTATTCAATTAATACTTTCATATCACAGTGTGACATGGACCTTATAACCAATCTTGTGGCAGCATGAGTTAAGAACCACAAAGAAGTCAGAGGTCATTATTTTTCACCCATTCAGAGTGTTTATAAAGCATTCACCATGCACCCTCTCCTCTTTGTGCCTGCTTTCTTCCCTCCTCTGCTCCACTGCTTAATGGCTGGGCATAATGCTTCTAGAATCTTGCAAAGGTTCATGGGCTACATACTGGTTAATGGTCGTCTCTTCAAGAGCAAGTAGGAAAAGACGCCTTTGGGGAGATACTCTGTAGCTCCAACGGGTGGTTGCCAGAGATTGCGAGAAAATAAATGTCTGTTGTTAAGGCCACCCAGTTTATGGCATTTTGTTGTGGCGGCATACACTAAGGCAGTGGTCAGTGCTTGGTGCCTGATGTTCAAGTGAACACTCCCTCTCTAGCCCCAGTGCATTCTAAGTTGAAAGAACTGCTTCCCTAAAACGTACCCAGGACCCACAGAACAAAGGGCTCCACAGCTGGCCCCAGTGGAGCCCCTCACTTTGTCTTGTCCTTTCTTCCCTCCCCTGGTTCCTCCAGTGTCCTTTCTACCCATCTTGTCTCTCCTACTTTTTACTCCAATCTTCACTAAAGTTTTAGCCTCTGTTTTCTACTTAAAAGAATTCATAACAGAAGAGCCAACATCAATCACACTCTGGTAAAGAAATTTTGCTGATACCTCCTTCAGGGTTTTATACAATCACTTCGATCTGCTTCTTTGTTATCTTTGAACATAAACCCCTTGAGGGCAGGGAGCTCACTGCTTGTCTTACTTCTCTGTGGCGTGTTTACACGATGCATGTGAAGGCCTGTTGAATTCATGTATCACAGAAGCCAAATGTCCTAAACCTGGAAATCATAACAATAAAAAGTGAATCCCTCTTCTTCTGCAACATCGAATGCTGAGCTTTATATGATGTGTCTCCTCCAGACCTGATTCTAGCTGTAAATACAATCACAGGTCAGTTCTTGTGTGGATAAGTTTCTAATTGCACTCAATCCACTTTCACTAGCTTTCTTATCTATATCCACAATCTGCAGAGCTGGCAGGACAATTATCACCAGAAGACAGGATAGATGCTCTCGGGACTAAGGCTGTCCTGGCCCTGAAAGGTGCATGCTTACAAGGTTCCAGGCCAGCAACAAAGAATCCACATTCAATAGGCCATCTCTCTCTAAATCAATCCCTTTGCCTCATTCAGCAGAGCACGTGTCATGAGTGCTCATATCTGGGGTTTATCTGTGGATATCTACAGACAGGCAGGTCTCTAATCATAGTAGCCTGGAATGAGTCCCAGAATGGGCCCTTTAAGTGACTGGAGATAGAGAAAATGGTTCTCCTTTCTTTTCTTTTCTTTCTTTTTTTTTAATTTTGTACTTTTTTATTTTTTATGTTTTTGGCTTTGATAAAATTTGTGACCTTAACCCATATAGCAAAGTGTATTCTCTGAGAATCACAACTCTTTGAGAAGGGCCTTCAAAATATACTATTTCAACCCAACTATGGCTCTGAACTTGACACCACAATTATCTTTCTGTTGAGAAAAATACAAAATTCTAGAGCTGTTATATTGTTGCTTTCCCTTTCACACCAGGACACACAAGTGTTTTTAAGTTGAGATCAAAGTGCACGGGCTGAGTTGCTGGGAGTGGAGAAGTCATCACGGTCTCTATGGACTCATGCTGGACTTCTCAGGACAGAAAGCAGATTTCCTTCTCTCTCCAGCAGCAAAGAGTTCATGTTATCGTGAACTCCATCATTCCTCCTCCTTGGCTCCATCCGCAACAAATGATTGAAAAAAGGACTTCAAACCCAGACCATTGTATTTAGGCTGGCATATATTTTTCATTTGTTCATGTTGCTCAATAGCACCAAAGAGATTTTGGCTGAGCAAATACTATAGTAAAGGCCTAAATTCATGCCATAATTGACACGGGAAAACAATAACCTTTTGGAAGACTATAAAGCAGTGTTTGCATATCATGAGACTAGTTAGTTACTACTTTTCACGGGAGCTTCAGAGAAATCTCGATTTATGAAGTAAGGCCCAGAGAATTAAGGGGCTTGCTTAACCTTAGCTAGTTAGTGGCCAAGCTTCAGTTACAACCTCAGTTCCCTAACACCTCACCTTGGTTCTCCTTTCAGAGTAAGAGACTTGAGCAAGACATCATCAGTTGAATTTGCATTTTGTGGAAGGATTTTACCTTCCAGGTGGAAATCAGTGTTTGAAGAAATTAATCTTCCTCATTCCAATTTCAACACATTCACAGACTCTTAGGAAGGAAATCTAAGTCTTTTTGGTTTCTATTTCTCAATGAACAGTTTTACAGAAATACTCACTGTCCCTAAACCGTGCCCCAACATTACTGGCTGGAGGAAGGGATTATAGATACATTCAGCTGCAGGCCCCCTAATATTGGAACTTCTGAATTGAGGCCAGGAAGCAATGAACAATCTTCGGAAATGGTGACCCCTTTCTCCAGAATTACAATGATTATGTGCCTTGTTTTATAAAATTGGGCTTCTGTTTGTTTCAGGAAATTTATTATCTCCACGGTCCTTATTCTCCCTTACTCAAATGTAATTTGTCTTGCAATTAAGAGTTTGCAGCAGATTCCAGCTATCCTTTTGATTACCAGCATTCCAATCATAATAAAAGAGTAATTTTATTTTATTTTGTTGTATCTCAGGAGGGGAAATCATGTAATATATACAATTTTCACCCACACCACTGTGTTGAGAAATGTAATTTTCTGCGTATTCTCTTCTAAGAATATTTTCAATGTTTCTGGATTGTCTCTGCACTCAGGAACGGGATTGAAATCTCCACTTTGGTATTTATCTGAGGCTGTGATAGCTCAGTCGTCTGCCGCCAAATGCCAAGATAGGGGGAATCTCATCATCCAGAGACCAGCTGCATGATGGGCAGTTAATAGATATATCAAACCTTAGGATATATGCTAAGCTGAAGAGATGATTGGTTGGTTGATACACTGATTGATTAGCATAGGGAGAATGGGTTTCTTCTTGACAACCTAAGATTATGCTTCAACTAAGCTCAAATTGCTTACACCTCTTCTATTGGGTTTAAAATTACAGTCCTGTCATCTGAAATCTCTCTTCAATGAAATTTTTACCATATATAAAAATTAAAGGGGAAAAGAAAGTAGGAGCACTGGATAAGAGTAAATGGAGTAGATACTTTTCATGCTACTGTTGTTGATTCCACTAGGAAAAGTTGATATGTAAGTCCCCTCAAAAAAATGTTACACATTTCATAAACAATACTTGAATATTATACAATAATTCAGGGGGAAAAGTTCAGTATGCTCACTGTTAGTGGATGCTGTATTTTCAAATACATTAAAGTTAGATCTCCTCTGTGTAAATATGTGAATTAAAACAAAGCCCCCCACTGATCAGGTTTACTTTCAAGGGCACATAGACTCTATCCTCGGACCTTTAATATTTTTAACTGTTGGCATGCCTTCCAGGGGGCAGGGGGAGAAAGGGCAGCCTTACAGAGCCTGCGGATTAGCTTTGTTTTTGAAGCAGCTTAACACAAGTGGTAACTTCTTTAATTAGCACTAATGATCCTAAAGATAGTCACATGGACATCTTGAAATATTTGAATATTGTGCTCGTTTCCCATGCATGAGGCATCAGGTATGCTTTAAAACGAAACAAAACCACTCAAATGAAGGAAACACAACCTTGTTCTACCAAACTCTGAACTGACGTGTAAGCAGTATTGAATAAAAATCATCAAGATGTTCTACACAAAAGGCCTGCATTTGGAGCACGATAAACGTCTGATAGTCTTAGTTAAGAATAAACTTATTAAACATGAGCTTGGTTTATGATGTCCCACGTAAAGATTCAATCTCATTGTACTCCAAATTATCAGAGACCGGCTGACGCAAGGGCCTTGCTCTCTCCCTTTCCTCCCCCTTCCCCTCCCCCTCCCCTCCCCCCTCCAAAAAATAAAAAAATAAAAAAGCTGGTAAGCTTTAATTCAGCACTTTGAAGAACACCCCCTCCTCTGCCTGAGCAAATAAGGATTTGGTTGTCGAATCGCACTGGATAAGTGGTTCATTGAGAATGTTAAAATCTGCATTAATAAATAGGACTGGGCTTCTCGGATTTTCCCCCTTCCTATCAGCTATGAGCGGTAGGGGATCAGCTGCGACTGAAATCCCCAGCTGAACAACCCACATACAACTCAGTGAGCAGACTTAAAACAAGGCCATTTATTGGTGACTGTTATGCAAACAAAGCGTCCAAGTCTTAGAAACAGATGTCAACTGAAGCATATGCTTACTGTAAACTGGAGTTTGATTCTCTTTATAAAAATAGACATAAATGGGCCTTCAGAAAGTAGACTGCCTCTTGTTGTCTACCACTGCCTAACTTGATTCAGCCTAAAGCTTTTAAAAGAGATGAATAGACTGATATGTGAGGGCAAAAGAATAAAACTTAAAAAAAAATTAAATTGGAAATAAATGATAACATGCTGGAGCAGTTCCCAGAAGCAATTTTACAGATTTTTCTCTAAAAACACAAGACAGGAAGTTAAAAGCTTAGTGCAGGTCACCCATGGCATGTCGAGTTATCATTTCCTACCACTTAGGGTGGAAGAGAAACGGCGCATTCGGGTGGCAAGTTTAGCGGCGCGGACTTCTTACTCTGCTCTCCCTTTCTTTTTCTCTCCCTTACCTCTTCTCACATCTTGATGTCTTTTAAATGTCACTTATTTTACATGAGGCAGTTGGTGGAGACATGAGTCAACAGCAATCAGAACCATTATCCCCTGCAGCGAGTCCTGTTCTTAATGCACTGTGACACCTTTGCTGGCCAGCCACCGATTTACCTTTCTGCTTCTTAGGGAATTAAGTGGCATCATGTGAAAATGGTTGTGATATGAACAGCATGGGCATAACTGGTATTAAATTTACCTCTCAGCCTAAGTGAATTTTCCTCACATGTGACTAATCAAAATGAAAGCTCGTGGACCCAGGCTGAGCTGGCCGGCACTTCCCCACCCCTGGGACCAGGGCTATTTTGTTTTATCTCTTTGTACAAGCTGGCAGAAGTTTAAAGTGAAGGGGATAATCCAGTGCTGGTGTCTTTATGAAATAACATCCTTACATGAAGAGGCTTTTAACTGTCTGTCGCCGTCCTCTCAAAAAAAAGAGTGTGACAATCTCATTTTGCTGAGCACCCTCCCATGAAAAGGGAAAATAATAGCCGTGGCCGCCATGGCTAGTACTGACCTTACATGATCCATTATCCACTAAACACTTTAAAAGTCAGTTTTACATACACTGTAGGGGGAAATGAGGGAACGACCACAATCATTTTCACTTTCGTGAATTTGCCACCCATTGGAAGTCAGTCACTTGATATCCCAACACATCCAGCCGGCATCACAGGAGAAGGCAGAAGAAAGCGCACCGTCGATTAACAGATGCCAAGTACAGACGCAGTGGCACCCTACTAGTTAAGACAAGCCAGGAGGGACGGCAGCAGCGGAATGGCTTTGCACGAACTTTCCTCAAACTTCCACATAAGAAAAAGAACAATCAGAAACGAAGTCCTTCAAATTTTCCAAAGTGCTTGACATCCCTACAAAAATGTTTTACTCACCACTTAGCAGAGATCAGTAGGTGCCAAAGGAAGTGCAGGCAGAGCAATTATCTTCCTGCACAGTCAGCCTGATGCTTATTCACAGACAAAAGTGGCTTGCATTCCGCCATGAACCAACTGTGCATGTTGCTGATAATAGAGCAGAGGTATTGCTAAATTGGTACTGAAATAGCACACCTCGTTTACTTCCAGCAACTTATTTGTGGAAGGCAGTGAAGGCTGGAATATTTTCTCATCACCACAAGAATACTCACCTCATTGTTAACATTAAAATTAGTTTCCTGACATGGCGCATGCTATGCATTTACTTTTCCTTAAATAGGAACTTCCGTGCCTAGAGTAAAACACTAATGGCATTTCTTGCCCCTTGTGGATAATGCATTGCTTCATTAATAAACCATCTGGAAGCCTGACTGGTAATCGGAGTCTTGGCCACTTTACAGTTCTTCACTCTGAAGTTCGTAGACCGTTTCCCTTCATTTTGGTAATACATTTATTCTTGAACTCTCTGCTCTGAGGCAGGCACACAGAGTGGAAAGAAAAGGCCAGGGGTGGGGGCGGCTGAGAGTGTGGCAGCCGTCCAATATCAAATATAGTAATTGTCAAATCTTGAGCCACATTTATAAAATTTTATTTTACTATGTTAGGGTGCTGGGGCGGGACAAAAGAAAATAGCCAGATAAATGGTTACAATATTCTTTTTTTTTTTTTTTTGAAAGGGAAGGTGGAGGAGCAGAGGGAGAGGAAGAGAATCTTAAGCAGTCTCCATGCCCAGCACAGGGCCCAACACAGGGCTCGATCCCACAACCCTGGGATCATGACCTGAGCCGAAATCAAGAGTTGAATGCTGAAACGACAAAGCCACCAAGGCGCCCCAATGGTTACAATATTCTTTAAGACTTGGGTTACCACACACCCCCCAAAAACTTGAGTTTGAATTTTCTGAGTTCATACTTTCATTCTGAACTCCATGACCCAACTCTAATAGCCAGCCTAGGGGAAATCATAATGGCTTATTCAAAAGAGTTTGAGGAATCTGATTCATACAAGAATAGAAGGAAGATTCTGTTAAGGTTCTCTTGGGACAAACCAACTTAAAACCCAGTCTGCTACTGATTTTCTGGAGATTTTCCAACTCAGTGTGGAGACCGGAGAACCAAAATTCTCAAGCAGAATGAGAGAAAAACAGGATTCGTGGCAAGATAGTTATGGGAAAATAGAAGTGAGTAGTGGAGTCTGCCATTTTCATAAAACATAAACATAGATTTTCAGGGACTGCCATCCTTAGGGCTCATAAGAGAAAGGCTGAGAAGAGATGGGAAGGGAGGCTATCAGAAGAAAAAGAAAAGACAATATATGAGCATTCACACATACAGTCTTACTCATGAGAAAAAAATAAAACACAAAACGTCAGAAAGTAGCTCGTGAGCTGCTATTATCCACTGAATAGTGCAGTCTGCTTTGGTTGAGTAAAACCTGCTGTGCAAAAGAAAAATAAAAACACCCAAGCAATTGGTTCTTAGAATTTGATTACATACTTCAGGAATGAGGCAGGAGTAATGAATCCAACCCAAGTGTTTGGATGGATTGGCCATCTTAGACATGTCTGAACCATTAGCTTGAAACTGGAGTGTCATACCAAGGGTGGTCGTGCTGTTCACTGATGAGCGAGCAACTTTGTAGGCTCTGCAGCAATCTCGGGGAACATCGAGTTAAATTTAGACAACTCTATAGATATACCCAGATGTCTAATACGAGATGGGGAACTAGCACCATTCCCATTCTCACTACCTACTTGCTTGCCATTCCAAAACATTAAAGGAAAGGATCAATGGAAGTCTAATTTTCCAATGCCCAGTTATTAAAATCTTTCTCCACACTACTCAAGGATCATTTGGAGGTTTTGTGGTTGTTGTTAATAGGTTTTCTGAGACCCAGCAATCCAGCTAGGTAAAGAACACAGACTGTTCAGGATCCATACAATGGAATTCCTATTTTCAATGTGGCGGGACTTGGCCCGGCTACTCTGGACAGCTCCCTGGAGGGCAGACTGCTGATGAGGAAGTTGGGATTCAATCTGCCTATGTACCCTTATTCTACGAACTGAAGACAGTCTCCTACCCAGGTGTCCCTTATGCTGAAAATGCACAAGTTTGCCTGTTTTCTTGCCAAATTGTGTTTTGGGATGTGTGCGTGTGCGTGTGTGTAGGGTGGGGGAGGGGATATTTGCTGACTCCACTTACCCTAGTTAAAATGCCTGGCACACTCAAAGCTATGAATAAGCTCATGCTGCCCCTCCATCATTCCCTACAACTGAAGCATTAGATTCCCTCCAATCACAGAAATCTCACTTCACTGACTTCATAGCAATCTTTTTAAAAACGAGACTGGGCTCAATAAATCTTGCAGGTTGCAATTGTTTTGTATAAGACAATTTTGATGAGGCCGTCTATGAGATGGAAATCCCCTCCAAGATTGTTTTAGGAATTCTAAATGTCAAATTAAATTGCAAACACAAATAGGAAGAATCAACCCTGAACACAATCACTGGCCTCTGATTGGTATACAGAATTGAGGGCGTTGTAAAACGAAACAATACTAAAATGCAGTGGTTTGTTTCCTGCAAGTGACTAAATACTGGGAGAGAAAAATCCATATAAGGGAATATAAGGCTAGTCAACTAGAAGTAGAAAGACAGAATTAAGAGAAGAATCACCATTTACTTAGCATCTGCTAAACAATGGGCACCGTGCCGGGCTACTTATAAATATTATCATATTTAATGACTGAAATACCTTGCACATTGGGCTGTCTTGCACAGATGAGGAAATTGAAGCTCAGTGAGGTCAGGTAACTAACTCCACACCCTTTCTTCTTTCCAAGCCAGGGAGTGGCCAAGCTGGGGGTTGAATCCAACCCAAGCTCTTACATCCACCTGACTAAGGACCTCTTCTATGGGGACAAAGAGGCTGGAATGGCTATGCAAAGGACTAGGAGGCACAACTGACAGGATTTTATGGAGCTGAATTGGGGGCTACAGGAGAAAGAGGCTCAAGGATGACACGGAGGTTTAGGGTCCAGGTGACTGGGGAATTTGTGGCATCATTACAACATAGGGGTATCAGAATAGCAAGTCTGTTTTGAGGATCAAATGATGATAGGCTTGTTTTTCTGCATGGTGACTCAAAGGTGCCAGAGGGATAATATGGTGGATCTACTGGATATATGGAACTAGATTCAGCACCAAGGTTATTTTTAGGATATATATTTGAGAAGCATCTATATGGAGATTATAATTTAAAATGTGGGATAAGATCAGCAAAGACAGGAAGGAGGGAGAAAGAGAGTGTAGAGAGGGAGGGAGAGAGAAGAAATAAAACAAAACGACGGAATTTAGAAGAATGTTTTCCCATGGGGAAAAGCTGTTGACCTTGATCAGTTATTTCACTCATCTGAGCCCCATTTTCACCATTATAAAATGGGGAAAATCAATGAAAGGATGAATAAACATTCTTAAAAATTCATAAAAATGTGACATTTACATACAATGGAATATTATTCAGCCTTTAAAATGCCATAAATTCTGACACTTGCTACAATATGGATGAACCTCAAAGACATTATGCTAAGTGAAGTCTGTGTGAGTCCACTTATATAAGGTACCTAGAATAGTCAAATTTATAGAAACAGAAAGTAGAAGGGTGGTTGTCAGGGGTTGGGGGAAATAGGCAATTGGGGAGTTAATGTTTAATGGAAGCAGTTTCAGTTTTGCAAGATGAAAGTTCTGGAGATGGGCGGTGAAGATGGTTGTACAACAGTGTGAATGTACTTAATGCCACTGAACTGTGCACTTAAAAATGGTTACTATGGTCAGTTTTATATTATGTGCACTTTACCACAATTATAAATGAATGAATGAATGAATGAAATTTTAAATGGGAATAATATTTATATCCTAGGGTTGATGTGAGGATAAAAGGAGATAATGTATGAACATTTGGCACAATACCTGGCATATAATTTGTTTTAAATGTCAATAAATGCTATTTTCTTTTTTTTCTCCTCTCTTATTAGAAAGGAAGGAAGAAAAGAAAGAAAGAAGGAAGGGAGGGAGGGAAGGAGAGAGGAAGAGAAGGGAATAAGGGGAGTGAGAAGAAAGCCACAAAGGGAACATGTCATGGCAGTCACATAAGGACACATCTCAGAAAAGGGGCAGGTCAACAATGTGAAATGCTGCAGATATCAAGGAAAATGAAGACTGTGGAATCTGACAATTCAGAACATATCAATAACTTTTGAAAGAGCTTCATCAGAGTGCTAAAACCAGTAGAACAGTTTAAGGGAATAAGTAGCAATCAGCAATCAAGCTGAGGATGCAAGGAATGCAGGTTCCCTTTCTAGAGCTTAGGGGATGTAGAGGAGAAAGATGGAAGAGGCTTCAGGGGATGCAGCAAAAGGGAAGATTCCCACACTCTCATTTGTTGGCTTGTTTTTATTATTTTTTAATGTTTTTTTTTTTTTTTTTTTAAGTAGGCTCCACACCCAGCATGGAGCCAACGTGGGGCTTAAACTCATGACCCTGAGATCAAGACCTGAGCAGAGACCAAGAGTCAGACGCTTAAGGGACTGAACCATCCAGGCGCCCCTGCTGGCTTTTAAAAAAAAATTCTTTTTAGGGGTGCCTGGGTGGCTCAGGTCATGATCTCAGGGTCCTGGGATCGAGTCCCGCGTTGCATCGGGCACTGTGCTCAGCGGGGAGTCTGCTTGCCCCTCCCCCTGCTCATGCTCTCTCTCTCGCAAATAAATAAATAAAATCTTAAAAAAATATATTTTTTTTTATGTACAAACACATCCAGTAACCCCTGGATGTGTTTGTAACAGAACAGAAGAAATTAGTGAAGAGAGAAAGGTAAAAGATACAGAGCTGGAAGAGAGAGGAGGGAAGGATGGAGGCCACAGGTGGAGGACTGATCTTAGAGAAGGAAAGAGTTGTGTCTTACTCCGGATGGGAGAGAAGAAGTGGAGAAGATTGATGGTTGGGTTTTTTTTTTTTTTTTTTTTTCCCTTGTGGGGGAGAAATCATTACATGCCAAGAATGAGAGGCTATTAGCAGGGTAGAGAAACAACAAAGCTGTATAATCAACTCTTAATTATCAGCATTTTCGTTTATCAGCTTCAAATCTTGCTTTCAAGCAAGTTAGCACTTACTCAGCTTAATTACTTGCTTTGTTAGCATTTCAAACTCAGTGTAATATAACTTTGTATGCGGCCTGCAGCCCAGCGGGGTAGCATTTTGACACCTGAACACTTAACCACTTCCGTTGTTCTGGGGAAAGATTTACAGTAGGGCACTTGGGTTGAGGTTGGGGGCTTCGCAGCAGTCTGAGAGGCAAGCAGTTAAGCTTTCCAGGTGTTACTGACTGTGTTTTCACTGTGTGGAGGCATTACTTTGTTCGCAGTGACTTCTCAGATCAGATATATCTATTTCTTCAATTATTTATTCAACTAACCTTAAACCCCAGCTATATGCCTGAGACCGTGCTCTGAGTTTTGGATACTAAGATGGTCCCTGCAGTCAAGACACAGATAGTTTAGTAGAGAAGACAGATGTAAACAGATCATTATAATACAAAGGGATAAGTGTACAATATCAAAATACAAATGTAAATAATCAAGTATAAATCCCAGTGGGTTGCATTACCATCTTGGATTATCAACCTTTTCTCTCATCCTAAAAGGTTCATATGATAGTGAAGTGACTACACTCTAGCTGACTCTTATATACTGTATAGCACAGTAGAGAAATGTGGTCTCCTGATAAATCTGATTGAAACATCAAATTTAGTGAGCCCTATCAGACAAATGCATGATTCCACATAGACTTCCTTTATGGGAAAAATTCACTTAACTTCTTTTTTCTTTAGCTAACATGTAAGGTCTCAGTGCATGAAAAATTGCAGATGCAATGCACCCCTTTCTTCAGGAAGGGGGTTCACTGTGAAGATCAGTTTTTGTGCTGGAATGGTCTGACTTGAAGAGCTCCAAGGTGCCTGGAACCAACCAACCATGCATTGAGTGTCTTGCTCTGTGAGCCTGATGCTCTCAGCAGTAGGTGTCCTGAAAGGCTGCTCAGTTATGCTGGGCTGTTTGCCCCTACCTTTGTTAATTTTTGTAACTGATGCTCTCATTTTCTCACATTAGTGTTTGAATCTTTGCTTCTCTTTCCATTGACCTCCATTGTCCATCAATCTCCCTTCATAGTCTTTCTTCTTCCCCCTTTCCTTTGTTTTCATGTTGCCTGGCTCCTTTGTCTGGCATTCTCCCGTGTTTCTAGGTTTTGCAGTCAGTGCCTTGGTCTGTACAGCTACCACCACCAAATCAAAACCCTTCTTTTCCTTTTGATTAGCAAACCAAACAATCACACTGGCTAGGTATAATCTTTAGGTCTTTGGCTATTTATTTTATTTATTTGTTTTTTTTAAAGATTTATTTATTTATTTATTTGACAGAGAGAGACACAACGAGAGAGAAAGCACAATTAGGGGGAGTGGGAGAGGGAGAAGCAGGCTCCCCACTGAGCAGGAAGCCCGACGTGGGGCTCGATCCCAGGACCCTGGGACCATGACCTGAGCTGAAGGCAGATGCTTAACGACTGAGCCACCCAGGCACCCCTGGCTATTTATTTTAACCATTGACTGCCTCAAGCATTCTCTCTTTGCCTGAGATGCCAAAATTTTAAAAATCAAACAAGATCATATATATGGAGGGGCTTTGTCATCTACTACGGGACACACAATTAAGATTATTACTCCCTGTTTCAGCACTGTTCTGGTGTCTAAGGTTGCCTTAAAAGAAAATTACAGAGAACTGAGGAAGGGATTTATTTTGAGTAGGTAGTTATGAAATACCTATTTACAAGGACTGGTACTTTTCCAAATAAATAGCTACAAATAGAATTTGCTTAGCCCTCAAACTATACAAAATATTATTATTGTTTAGTCTTTTTTGTGTGATGACTCATAAGGTACTTGTAGATCTTATAATGCTTCAGAGTTGTTATTATCTCAATGAACACAAAACTATAAATGTACAAAAGTGTCCAGTAACCCAGAGCTTGGTTGATAGTCTGGCAAGTAAAGCAACTCTGAGCTTCTGAAATTGGGAAACATAGACACAATGCCCTCTACATTCCCAAGGCATATTCTCCAGCTGTGTCATGGTGTTCCCTTTGAATGAATAGACGCTCTGCTCACGTCAAAAGAGGCTAAACTGGAGAAGGTCCCTAAACTCAACTAAAAAGGCACAGTGGCCCTAATGGTACAAATGGTTGTCTTGTTTTGCAAAAGTAAATTCAAGATGGCTCAGCAACGTTAAACTATGAGCAGCTGAAAAAAAAAATCCCGCAAAATTATTTACCATTTTAGCTACAGAAACTAGAAAAGTGGCATTTCTAATCAAAATTATAAAAAGCTCTATGCACTCCACTTGCGAGCTGCATTCAGTCTGGGCAGGTTGTGCTGAGAGTGGAATGCACTCTTTCCAAGTATGTATTGCTGCCATTCACCAGACCTCCTTGCTAGCCTGCAAGCAACTATCTCCCCATTATACATCCAAAGAGTAATCAGGGTGAAAAGGACAGTCAGTGTAAGAGGAAATAATTGCAGCTTAAACTACTCTTACTCATTAAGAAGCAAGACTATTTGGGGAGTGTGGGGGTTGGGGGTGGGGGTCGGGGAGAATGGTATTGAGTTTTCATCATCCTGTCAGGGCAGGTCAAGTTTTAGCTTGAGCAATTTTGGCA
This sequence comes from Eumetopias jubatus, assembly GCF_037043125.1. Classification (NCBI taxonomy): domain Eukaryota; kingdom Metazoa; phylum Chordata; class Mammalia; order Carnivora; family Otariidae; genus Eumetopias; species Eumetopias jubatus. The sequence goes on from NW_028274815.1 coordinate 75,164,004, forward strand.
TGATTTTCTATAATCGCATTACAGTTAAAAGTATATTAATCACAGTAGCTATCACCATCCTATGGTGAGATTAATACTTGCAGGGAGGACGGGAAAAGAATCTGAAGTCTATCTTGGGGTTTGCCTCTGTGTTTGGTGGGAGCTGCCTTTTGTCTTGGAGAAATGTGGTGGAGGATCAGTAAAGAACAATGATGAAAATATAACCCTCTCCTTTCGCTGAAGACAAAAGAGAAATATATAATAGGAAAGAAAAGGGAAAGGTTCAAGAGGTTTGGGTTGAAATGTTAAGGCTCAAACCAGCTGATAGTATTTCAAAAGAAAATCCATCAGAACTGGAGTTCAGCATGAGATGTCTCTAAATAAGCAGTTTGCAACCAGAGGATATTTTGCCCTCAAGGGACGCGTGACAATGCCTGTAAGACATTTTTGTATGTCACCCAGGGTGGGAGCGGGCTGCTACGGGCATCCTGAGTAGGGAGGCCACTGAGGCTGCCCAACATCCTCAATGCGTGAGGCGGCCCCACACAACAAAGAATTACCCAGCCCCAAAAGTCAATAGTATCACTGTTCAGAAACCTTGCTCTAAATAAACTAGAAGGAAGACTTAAATATTTGTTTTTAATTTTTACTCTGTATTCTGTTACCTATACTCTGTATTCTGTTACTTATCTGAGGCTTTATGATTAGAATGTTTGAGATTGGGGCGCCAGGATGGCTCAGTTGTTAAGCTCCCAGGGTCCTGGGATCGAGCCCTGCATTGAGCTCCCTACTCAGTGGGAGGCCTGCTTCTCCCTCTCCCTCTGCCTGCTGCTTGTGTTCCCTCTCTCGCTGTCTCTCTCTGTCAGATAAATAAATAAAATGTTTATTTATTAATAAATAAATAATAAAATTTAAAAAAATGTTTGAGATTGTTATGCATGTCCTGGAAAAATACATGGGTGTGACAAATAGAGCTGGAGATGTGAGGAACTAACCCATGATGGAAAAGGGTAGAGATTTTAAGTGAAATTTGGAATGAAAAAAAAAAAGAAGGGCTCTTGGGAAGGGGACTTATTACTGGAGCATGACAAGACAGGTTTTGATTCATGATTTGATGTTGCATCAAAATAACAAAATAACAAAATAACACACAGTGCACTGCTAAAGGAGACAACAAACTCCGTTAATCAATGGTACTGGGACATTTTAAAAGCTACATGTTAACTTTGAACAAAATGGCATTTATTAACATGGCAAGCACTACGTAGGCAGCTACCTGCACCCAGGACTGGGAAAACCTGCTAAAGTCAACTAAGGCAACTCCGCGCCTAGAAAAGATTGATAGGTCAAGAACTTCCTTGACAAAAAGGATGCTGTGCTGAGCATGAGAGGTGGGCTACATTTTATAATCGCTAAGAAACCATGGAGGGAGGACTGACAAAAGGGGAGATTGAGAAGACAGAAAGGGCTGAAGCAGTCTTTCTCATAGCATGCTTCCTGGATCAGCAGCATCACTTGGGGACCTACTAGAAATGCAAATTCTCACCTACCACTCGAGAGAGTACTGATTCAGAAACTCTGCAAATGGGGCCCAGTAATGTTCTAATAAGCTCCTCAGGAACCATATGGAATTGTTTGTGTAGTTCAAAAATCATCACCTATCAGCAATTTCTTACAGTTTAACCTAATCTATTAACATTAAGAATTTTGCCTATTAACTCATCATAACAACAGTAAAAAGGCAAGCTGACAAGTGGGAGATGATAACACATACCTGATGAAGAATTAGTATCCAGAATACATAAGGAATTCTTACAAAACAAGAAAAAGACCATCCGGTAAAAAAAAAAAAAAAAAAAAAAAGGTGGGGGTTGGGAGGAGGCCAAAAACATGAATAGGCATTTCAAAGAAGAGGAAACATGAAAGTCTATAATCATTGAAAAGAAGCTGATTAGTAATAGGGAATACAGATTAAAACCATAATGAGATGACATTAACTACAAGACTAGCAAAAATTTTAAATGTCAGATGGTACCAAGTTTTGGCAAGGACATGGAGGAACAGGAACTTTCACTTAGTATGTATAGTAGTATAAATTGAGAGAAAACACTTTAGAAATTATTTGGGAATGTCTAGTAAAATGGACCCAGTAATTTCACCCCTCAGTGTACCCTACAGAAATTCTTATACAAATACACAGCAGGAGCCAAGTACAAGGATGTCCATAGCAGCACTGCTAGTAATAGCAAAAAGTCCAGAAATGACCCAAGTGTCCATCAACAGTAAAATAGAAAAATAAATTGTAATATGATCATACAGTAGAATACTACACTGCAGTGAAAACGAATGAACTACTGGGGCACCTGGGTGGCTCAGTCGTTAAGCGTCTGCCTTCAGCTCAGGTCATGATCCCAGGGTCCTGGGATCGAGCCCCACATCGGGCTCCCTGCTCCATGGAAAGCCTGCTTCTCCCTCTCCCACTCCCCCTACTTGTGTTCCCTCTCTCGCTGTGTCTCTCTCTGTCAAATAAATAAATAAAATCTTAAAAAAAAAAAAAGAAAATGAATGAACTACACATAGTATGGAGAGGATTTTTAAAAAGCCTAAAGGTGAGCGAAAAGGCAAGTGATCAAAGAATATAAAATTCCATCTATGTAAAGTACAAAAACAGGCAAAACAAAAATGTATGATTTAGGGATACACATACATATGGTAAGATTATAAAGAAAAACAAGAGAATGATGGCAAAATTTCACAAGAGTGCGGGGAGGGGGGCACACTAAGGGAAGAATATACAGGAGGAGTTCAAAACATCAATAATATTCTATTTCAGGTGGTAGAGACACAGGTATTACCTTTATCTCCCTTTATTTTTTTTTAAAGATTTTATTTATTTATTTGTCAGAGAGAGGAGAGAGAGAGCACAAGCATGGGAAGCAGCAGGCAGAGAAAGAAGCCAGCTCTTTGTTGAGCCAGGAGCCCGATGCGGAACTCGATCCCAGGGCCCTGTGATCAAGACCTGAGCTGAAGGCAGACGCTCAACCAACTGAGCCACCCAGGCGCCCCACCTTTATCTCCCTTTAAACTAAGCCTACACATTATACATGTTCTCTTGTATGTATATTTAAAAAAAAAAAAGTAAAGAGAAGTAAGAGTGAACTGGAGGTGACATAGTGGACCAATAAAGGCAACTCTTGTGAGGCACTTTTCTGTGAAGGGGAGCAGAGAAACAAGATAGGTAGAGGTGCCAGAGTCAACAGACACCTTTCCTTTCCTTCCCTGGAGATGAGTGCTCTTGCCACATGCTTCTATGGTGATGGGAGTTAATCAGCAGTGAGGGACATTTGTTAATGAGGGAAGGAGGGAATCACTGTTGACTGAAATACTTAAGCTAGTGAAAAGAGCTGGGCCCCAGAACAAAACTGGGGCAGCTGGCCTCAGAAAGGAGCAGGGTAGTTCATCACTATTACTGATGGGAAGGTAGAGGCACGGTACACAGGTGGACAGGGAGATGTGTGATGAGAAGAAGCAGCGGTTCTAGTGTAATTGCTTCTATTCTCTCAGTCAAACATCAGCCAGGTCATCAGCTGAGAGGGACAGGAGAGGAGATGCTGAAGATCTGTGATGAGCAAATTTACCAGGGGAATGTAGCAGAATTTCTCCAATGCTGATCTGAGGTCTGTGGTCATAGATTCAAAGCAGGGCCAGTCAGCACAGCTGGTTGCCATGGTCAAGTGCTCAGGTGCATGCTCGAGTTTAACTGGGGCTGGGTGAGTTCAGTGAAGTGAGAGAAAAGAAGGAGTGTGGGGGATGTGCATCAAGGGTGACTTATACAATGATAAGCATGGAACATAAACAGGTAAGAAGAGAAATGGGAGGGCGCCTGGGTGGCTCAGATGGTTGGGTGTCTGCCTGGGCTCGGATCATGATCTCCAGGTCCTGGGATTGAGCCCCAGGTAGGGCACCCTGCTCAGCAGGGAGTCTGCTTCTCCCTCTCCCTCTGTCCCTCCCTCCTGCTTGTGCATTCGCTCTCTCTCAAATTAATAAATAAAATCTTAAAAAAAAAAGAAGAGAAATGAGAGCCTGAGGGGAAAGGGTGCAGGAAGGAGGAGTGGCAGGCAATGAAAAATATACAGGCTAAATTGAGTGGAGGTTCAAAAAAGTTACACACTGTTGGAATGGAGTTTTCACAGTAGTTGGGCTGCAGAAACAGTGAGGATCAGAGAATGAATGGGACACTCGGTATGGAGGTTTCAGAGGTGGTACAGTTACTGGTGGTGACCAAGTCTAGGGTATGACTATGGGAGGTGACAGCTTAAGACAGTGTGAAGGAAAACTAGTGTGAGGAGATGGGGGTGAGGAAGGAAGAAACCAAGGATAAATCTTTTATCTACATGGATGTGGATGACTTTGAGAATAATGACAGAGATGATAGTGAGGCAGGTTCTAGAATCCTCAACAGAGTGAGGAGTGTCTTAGAAATCAGCAGGTAACAGCAACACATGCTTCAAAGCAGCCACTGATTTTGAGAGTGAAAGGAGGAATGTGTGGAAGTGGCCACGTGGAGCAGTGGTATGAGAACAAAAGAGAAACCACCTCCAGTTTCTGAGAGGGCTGCAGGGAAGCATCTCTCCCACCACTCTTACCTCTTGCCTATTTTTTTTTCTTGGACTTATCATCATCTAACTTATTGTAAATTTATCTTATTTATTGATTGCCTTGCCTCACTATAATATAAGCTTTATAAGGCAAGGATATTTGCCTGTTTTGCTCATTGCTAAATCCCCATCACCTAAGAGCACAGTGCCTGTCACATAGAAGATGATCAATATACATTTGTTATATAAATGAATGGAAAGATTCACAAACAAGATGTTACTTTGAGAAATCAATAGAGTTTGGATGCTCCAGAGGGTGAATGATAAGACCTTGTGAGTGAGCAAAACCCCATGAGTATAGGCATGGGTGCAGGACCGATATAGTATGCCTCCGGGCAAGAAAGAAAGGCTGTGCTAATGGTCATGCTCTGTCTGCAGGAAGAAGAAGAAAGGCTCACGGAACACAAAGCTTATGAAAAGGGTCCTGAGTGAAGAGAGGTTGAGGGCCTTTAGAAAGTTGTTGCCCTCCAATGCCTATATTGGAATGTCCATAGTCAAAATGCTAAACAAGATGACATGGAAAGGAAAGTTCAAAAATGAGCAGCTTTATTACTTAATTTTTTACTTGAAGATGGTAGTTGGATGTTTGTTGAATCAATGAAATGGAAACTGTGGAAAGGCCTGGGGAGTCCTCACAGCTACTATTCAACTACTGAAGCATAAAGAACATCACTTTAAGGTGTGGAAATCAGCAAATACCTGAGTGAAATGCATGATACTGGATTGGATCCTGGACGCCCTCCAGCCCTCCCAAAAAGCTATGAAGGACTATATTGGGATAATTGGTGAAATTTGAGTTATGGACCAAGGATTAGATAATAGCATTAAATCAATGTTAAATTTCCTGATTTTATAACTATACTGTGGCTGTTCAAGAAAATGTTCTTATTTGTAATAATATAAACTGAAATATTTAAAGAGGCATATCTGCTACTTATTCTCAAATTGTTCAGAAAAAGAATATATAACTATTTATATCTCTGTGTAATTCACATCAATCTATCTAGAGAATGATAATGCAAAAGGGGTGAAATGTTAACAACTGGTGAATCTAGGTAAATGACACATGGTAATCTTTTTTTTTTTAAGATTTTTTTATTTATTTATTTGACACAGAGAGAGAGAGATAGTGAGAGAGCACAAGCACAGGGAGCGGCAGGCAGGCAGAGGGAGAGGGAGAAGCAGACTCCCCACGGAGCAAGGAGCCCGATGTGGGGCTCGATCCCAGGACCCTGGGATCATGACTTGAGCCGAAGGCAGCCACTTAACCAACTGAGGCACCAAGGCGCCCCGATACATGGTAATCTTTGAAATAGTCTTGAGATCTTTCTGTAGATTTAGAATCACATTAAAATAAAAAGTAATCTCCCCTGTCAAGTACTAAAAAATAAGAAAAAATACCTTCCCTTCAAACTTCAGTGGACCAAGTTTTGAATGTGCACATTCCATTTATAAGTGCATGTGCACATTCCATTTATAAATGCTGGAGAAAATATAGCTTAATAGTGTTGATGTGGCTCAGATACACTTTCCATTGATAGTAAGTACAGTGTAAGTCCATGTGATGAACTGCCAAAGAAGCTAGAAGATCTTTGGATCCATTAGCAAGTAATGGCAATAAGAGAGCAAAAGGGCCCCACTCAACTCTATAATGGTCACTCAGCATCAAGAATGCTGAGTGTCATTCTGGGTATCATGCTTTTAAGATGGATGCTGAAGACAAGAGCAGACCAACCAGGGAGAGAAGAAGGGTAAGAAAGGGGCCGACAAAATTTTCAGATAAAGAATAGAGTTGACTGAGTTTGGAGAAGAGAAGGCTCATGAAGATACAAGAGTTGTCTTCAAACATTTGAAGCGACAGAGTGTGAAAAGGGTGTCTGTTTGTCGCAAGTCAAGTTGGGAAAAAGCTTTTCCAATAATTAGAGCTGTCCAAAATCACAAGGGTTTGCTTTAGGGATCGCCAGTTTTCTGTAATTGGAAGTATTCAAGCAAAACTGGAACAATTATTCATTGAAGACACTTTGAAAAGCTTCAATAAGGGTCAAGGGGGTTGGAATGGATCATCTTTAAAATTCCTTCCTAACCTGAAAAGCCCATCTGACTTAATTGACAGTTCTGAAAATCCTTGGGCAAATAAAAGATAATATATGTAGTGATATATATACACATACAGGCAAGCTATTTTTTGGGTGAAGGCATAATCTGATTTTCTATGAAGAATACAATGATGAGATATGAAGGTGATTCACTGGGCCCACCAATCACTGGAGGTAGTAGCTGACACTCTTTGACCATGTTTATTTTATTACCCATCTGAAACCTCAAGTGATTTGGCACATATCTGATAAGCAGAAAATTCTGTTTATCACCTCTGCCACTGACAAATACCCGAACCAGACTCTGTGGCCATGGTTGACCAAGTGAAACATTGGCAGCCTCCATTCTGTCCTGTGGGATCACTTGAAAGTTCAAGATTGTTCTTTCATGGAGAAAGAAACAGAAAACCCAAGGAATTCCTGAAATAGCTCCCCCATACTATACAGTCATGCAGATTCCATCAGGATGAAAGCAGAACTGGTATCCTTAGAGTATCCTTATAGCAATACAAAAGCTTACGGTCTTGCTCACAACCATTATTGTTATTACCTAAATCACAAAAAAAGAAATAAAATACAGCAAAATAAAATGTGTTCTTCTTCTATACTAACTTCTTCTGAACCTAATGCTACTCTGTAAATTAGGCAAGCCATCTACCTTTCATCATGAACCACCTCACAGCAGGAATAAGACAAATCAATTTGCCCTACTCTAGTTATAGGACGGTATAAAGATGGTAATGACAAGCAACACATACAAATAAAAATAATGGTTTAATAAAACTAGTTTTACTATTATAGATTGGAAGGACAAAAAAAGCTAAGTCTTCCTGCATACCACAACAAAAAGGATGATCTCTGTTCAATACATACATTAAAAAAAAAAATCTAAAAACATAACATTGGTTTCATATATCGCTAGTAGCTTTCAAAAATATGTTGTCTAGATCTTGAAGGAAAAATCTAAACATTCCCGTCAACAATAGTTTGACCGTAATGTTTCTATGAACTTCAGGAGAAGGGTACGAGGCATATTTTAAAAAACTTAGTAGTTCACTGAAACCACTAAAAATTAAAATGTGGGCAAAAGATTAATTTTGATTTCTTATATTGCCATTTTCATTGACTATGTTCTATAGCACAGTCCTCAAAGTATAGTCCAGGGCCCTGAGCATCCTTAAGACCCTTTTGGGGGGGTTCTTAAAATCTACACATTCAATGCAATCCCTATCAAAATACCATCCACTTTTTTCAAAGAAATGGAACAAATAATCCTAAAATTTGTATGGAACTAGCAAAGACCCCGAATAGCCAGAGGAATGTTAAAAAGAAAAGCAAAGCTGGCGGCATCACAATTCTAGACTTCCAGCTCTATCACAAAGCTGTAATCATCAAGACACTATGCTACTGGCACAGAACAGACACACAGATCAATGGAACAGAACAGAGAGCCCAGAAATGGACCCTCAACTCTATAGTCAACTAATCTTCGACAAAGCAGGAAAGAATGTCCAATGGAAAAAAGTCTCTTCAACAAATGGTGTTGGGAAAATTGCACAGCCACATGCAGAAGAATGAAACTGGACATTTCCTTACACCACACACATTTTAATAATAATAGTAGTAGTAGTAATAAATACATATTTGCCTTTTTCACTCTTATCTATTTGTTAGGCTATAAGACGTATGATATTGCAATCAAAACTCTTCACAGTATAGAGATAGAGGGTATATACCTCAATATCATAAAAGCTATCTACGAAAAACCCACAGCGAATATCATTCTCAATGGGGAAAAACTGAGAGCTTTCTCCCTAAGGTCAGGAACATGGCAGGGATGTCCACTATCACCACTGCTGTTCAACATAGTATTAGAAGTCCTAGCCACAGCAATCAGACAACAAAAAGAAAAAAAAGGCATCCAAATTGGCAAAGAAGAAGTCAAACTCTCACTCTTTGCAGATATGATACTTTATGTGGAAAACCCAAAGACTCCACCCCAAAACTGCTAGAGCTCATACAGGAATTCAGTAAAGTGGCAGGGTATAAAATCAATGCACAGAAATCAGTGGCATTCCTATACACCAACAACAAGACAGAAGAAAGAGAAATTAAGGAGTCGATCCCATTTACAATGGCACCCAAAACCATAAGATACCTAGGAATAAATCTAACCAAAGAGGCAAAGAATCTGTACTCAGAAAACTATAAAATACTCATGAAAGAAACTGAGGAAGACACAAAGAAATGGAAAAACGTTCCATGCTCATGGATTGGAAGAACAAATATTGTGAAGATGTCAATGCTACCTAAAGCAATCTACACATTCAATGCAATCCCTATCAAAATACCATCCACTTTTTTCAAAGAAATGGAACAAATAATCCTAAAATTTGTACGGAACCAGCAAAGACCCCAAATAGCCAGAGGAATGTTGAAAAAGAAAAGCAAAGCTGGAGGCATCACAATTCCGGACTTCAAGCTCTATTACAAAGCTGTAATCATCAAGACAGTATGGTACTGGCACAAAACAGACACATAGATTAATGGAACAGAATAGAGAGCCCAGAAATGAACCCTCAACTCTATGGGCAACTAATCTTCAACAAAGGAAGAAAGAATGTCCAATGGAAAAAAGACAGTCTCTTCAACAAATGGTGTTGGGAAAATTGGACAGCCACATGCAGAAGAATGAAACTGGACATTTCCTTACACTACACACAAAAATAGACTCCAAATGGTTGAAAGACCTAAATGTGAGACAGGAGTCCATCAAAATCCTAAAGGAGAACACAGGCAGCAACCTCTTCGACCTCAGCCGCAGCAACTTCTTCCTAGAAACATCGCCAAAGGCAAGGGAAGCAAGGGCAAAAATGAACTATTGAGACTTCATCAAGATAAGAAGCTTTTGCACAGCAAAAGAAACAGTCCACAAAACCAAAAGACAACCGACAGAATGGGAGAAGATATTTGCAAATGACATATCAGATAAAGGGCTAGTATCCAAAATCTATAAAGAACTTATTAAACTCAACACCCAAAGAACAAATGATCCAATCAAGAAATGGGCAGAAGACACGAACAGACATTTTTCCATAGAAGACGTCCAAATGGTCAACAGACACATGAAAACATGCTCAACATCGCTTGGCATCAGGGAAATCCAAATCAAAACCTCAATGAGATACCACCTCACACCCGTCAGAATGGCTAAAATTAACAAGTCAGGAAATGACAGATGTTGGCGGGGATGTGGAGAAAGGGGAACCCTCCTACACTGTTGGTGGGAATGCAAGCTGGTGCAGCCACTCTGGAAAACAGTATGGAGGTTCCTCAAAAAGTTGAAAATAGAGCTACCATAAGACCCAGCTATTGCACTACTGGGTATTTACCCCAAGGATACAAATGTAGGGATCTGAAGGGGTACATGCACCCCAATGTTTGTAGCAGCAATGTCCACAATAGCCAAACTATGAAAGAGCCAAGATGTCCATCAACAGATGAATGGATAAAGAAGATGTGGTATATATACACAATGGAATATTATGCAGCCATCAAAAGGAATAAAATCTTGCCATTTGCAATGACGTGGATGGAACTGGAGGGTATCATGCTGAGTGAAATAAGTCAATCAGAGAAAGACATGTATCATATGATCTCACTGATATGAGGAATTCTTAATCTCAGGAAACAAACTGAGGGTTGCTGGATGGTGAGGGGTGGGAAGGATGGGGTGGCTGGGCGATAGACATTGGGGAGGGTATGTGCTATGGTGAGCGCTGTGAATTGTGTAAGACTGTTGAATCATAGACCTGTACCTCTGAAACAAATAATACATTATATGTAAAAAAAAAAAAAAAAAAAAAAAGGGAAGAAGATAGCAGGAAGGGAAAAATGAAGGGGGGGAAATCAGAGGGGGAGATGAACCATGAGAGACTATGGACTCTGAGAAACAAACTAAGGGTTCTAGAGGGGAACCTAGATTCCCAGGGGGAGAATGGGTTAGTCTGGTGATGGGTATTAAAGAGGGCACATTCTGCACGGAGCACTGGGTGTTATATGCAAACAATGAATCATGGAACACTACATCAAAAACTAATGATGTAATTTATGGTGATTAACATAACATAATAAAGAGTGTAAAAAATAAAAAGATGTATGATATTGCAACAGACCAAATACAGAAGCAAATCTGAGAATCAGGCTGTTGTCTTCCATTAAGAAAAATGTTAAGATGTTAACTACAGGGGTGCCTGGGTGGCTCAGTCAGGTAAGCGTCTGCCTTTGGCTCAAATCATGATCCCAGGGTCCTGGGATCAAGCCCCGCATCAGGTTCCCTGCTCAGTGGAGAGCCTGCTTCTCCCTCTCCTCCCTGCTTGTATTCTCTGTTGCTATCTCTGTCTCTCTCTCTCAAATAAATTAATAAATAAATCTTTAAAAAAAAAAGATGTTAACTACACTTGCTGTGATCATTCCGTAGTATATACAAATATTGAATCATTATGTTGTACACTTGAAACTAATATAATGTATGTCAATTATACCTCAATTAAAAAAATAACAAATAGAACAAACATTAAATTAGTTCACAAAAACAATACCATTCTTTTTTCTAAAATGTTCTGTTGCTGTTGTTTCAGAAATTACTTTTCACAAAAATTTATGTGAATGTATAATGGGTTTAATTTTTTTAATTGTTAATTTTTTAAATGAATTTGTAAGTAAATATATTTTAAATTTCTCAGTTTTTATTTCATAGTTTTGATATAAGTATTGAGAGATAATAGCTCAGATAAACAAAAGCTCTTTGGGTTTTCAATAATTTTTAAAAATGTAACGGGTGCCTGACCAAAAAACTTGAGAACCACTGTTCTATAGTAACATGATGGGATACAGCAATGTGTCTTATTCTTCTGATTTTTGCTAGGAAAATAGAATTAAATAACTTACATGGAACTAACTTGATAGATGGCTCTTTTGGGTAAAATAATCAGTTTAGGATTGTCATATTTTCCCAAGTAAGTGATACAATAAAGATCTAATACTATCATTAACAAACAGTACAAATTAAGGGGAGAATAGAAACTTTGCCACCTGTAGAAATAAACACTGTGAAGGACCATAAAGAAAATGCAGCCCTATTATTTCACTCTTACTTTATTTATTTATTTTCCACCTACTTTCAAAAGGATTGGAGACAACTTCCAATAAAAGCACAGGAACAATAAGACCAACGACTAACAACACAGGATGAAAGGCCAACACTTAGTAGGAAGGGGGAAAGGGAGGGAATGAAGTGGAAGCAAACAATATTAAGCCCTATTTGCGGACAGCCACAGCAATTAAGCATGAGTACTAGCTCCATGTTTGCTAGCAGTCAAAGTAAAGAGCAAAATGGCATGAATGAAATGATTCCCACTGTCTAGAAGGAAATAGGCTAGCTCTTTAGAAGACATAATCTTCCTTGGGGACCTGAACTCTGGAAACGTTTATTTAATCTATCACAAGACTCTTTTCACTACCAATGAGGAGGAGAGTAAAAGCAACAGTACCCTTGTTAAAGGAATTTCACACATTCTACTATTTTACAGTTGAGGAAATGGAGTCTACCAGAGGGCAAACAGATTGCCCAGAGCATACAGCTCTAAGCATCAAATCAAGACAAGATGTAAATTAGTCTGTCTGACTTCGAAGTACATGTCTTAACCACTTTGCTCATCTGTCAAGGTCTTCATGTTAAATCACACGTTTCCTAAAAAAAAAAAAATTCTTATTCCAGTGTCCTTTGGTCCCCATCCCTGGCCAGTAGTTTCTCCCAATACTGTGATAGTAAAGAAAAAAAGAATATCCCCACAAATTTTTAAATTGTACCCTTTGAGAACCACTGGTAGAGAACCTTATAATAGGCCTCCCATGGTTGTGAATTAGACCACCATGAATACTCTCTCCAGGCCTAACATGATAAAGGGGAACACATGATCAATTTTAAAAATAAAAAATGGGTTACTTCGGAAAAACGGAACTTGCTTCATGAAAAACTTTGCTCTGGGAGCCTCACCCATTCTAGAGCCACCTCTGATGAGCCATGTGTGTAAGAACTCAACAGGGATAAAGCTTGTACAATCAGAGGGGACAAAAAGTAAACATATCCTTTAGGTTCATGCATGTCAGACTGGTGTACACACATTCCAGAGGGGTACATAGTGGAGTGCCAAGGTTATATAGCACCACAGAATCAGAGTACGGGACAATCAAATTTAACCAAAGAATGGGGGGAGACACACCATTATTTTATATTAAAACACAGTATGGAGAAGAATGTAACAAGTATATGAATTTTAAAACTAAAACCTAAGATCTTAAAGAAATGTTGAGTCTGCTATGCTATTTTGGACTCTTGACTCTAAAGTACTCTTTAGTTTGGGGCGCCTGGGTGGCTCAGTCATTAAGCGTCTGCCTTCGGCTCAGATCATGATCCCAGAGACCTGGGATCGAGCCCTGCATCTGGCTCCCTGCTCAGTGGGAGCCTGCTTCTCCCTCTCCCACTCCCACTGCTTGTGTTCCATCTCTCGCTGTGTCTCTCTCTGTCAAATAAATAAAATGTTAAAAAAAAAATAAAGAGTACATCTAATCTTTGGTTAGATGAAATGCTTGAGAATCCACCTTTGTCAGTTATTCTTGTATGTTACTAAGGTAGGATTTTTTTGTCCTAAGAATCTACAAAATAGTAAGCATGTAGCTAGAGAAGATATATTTTGAAGAACAGAATTGTCTTGCTTTCCTGTTTAAAGAAGTGGTGACCTACCTTCAGAAGTGGCCTCAGAAATACCTATAGTTTGAGGTATGATTTGTTCAGGAAAAGTTCCATTTCATCTATGCATGTGTTTAAGGACTCAGTTTAATCCCAAACTGATACACCATAAAGCATGGAAAGCACGACATTGGCCAGAAATATCTCAATGACACATGTTACCAAATTTCTGATCTGTTAGATCCTTCCATGGGGAGGATGAAGAGGTAGTTTTGGTCTGGATTTCAGATTCATGATATTCATCAGAAGCCACAAGGTTAAGATTTAAAGCTCTCTCCAAATGAGTTGGGTGAGACGTGCAGTCATTGCATTTTGGATGTGCATGTTTACATCATTGATCTCTTATATGTAAACACGCAAGATAAATCAATAATTTCTGCAACCCTATTTTGGCATCTATTCAGTTCTTTAATATGCTGGAAGCCTCAAAATGTAAAAGGGGTCTGGATTTTTCTCTAAACTGTACTCTGAGAGATCCTGACTTCCACAATGGGATGGCCTCATATGGCTCTCACACAAGTTGGATTTGGGTGGAACTACCCCTTGACTGGAACGTGAGAACAAATTAAAAAAATTGTCTGTGTCTTCAGATATCTGAGTTAACTTTTAAATGCATTAATGATACCCATCTAGATATCAAAATGTCTCTGTGAAAAATCAATCATCTTGGTTCTGACAATAACTAGCCAAACAGCTTTGGTTGCTTCTCGAGAGCATCTGTGGTATGGAGGATGCTTATTTACCCTCTCGCTTGCAGTGACATTAAAGTATTAATCCAGTGCATGTGAAAGCGATCAAATTTTTTTGAATATAAGTTTAAGTGTGTTGTATCATTTAAAATAGGAACTTTTCTGTCAGAAAAAAAAATTTCTGCCCACTCTGATTTTTGTCATAATTTTTTTTTTCTTACTTCAGGGGGTAATGGTGAGAGGGTGGGAGGAGGAGTGTTAGTGGCAAAAAAAAAAAAAGGCGGGGGGCACATAGGTAATTCAGGCGGTTAAGCATCTGACTCTTGATGTCAGCTCAGGTCACAATCTCAGGGTCATGAGATAGAGCCCCGTCTCGGGCTCCACGCTCAGCGTGGACTCTGCTTGGGGTTCTCCCTTTCCTTCTCCCTCTGCCCCTCCCCCTGCTCACACATGTGCGAATTTTCTCTCTCTCCAAAAAAAAAAAAAGCCTCTTCCGGGGGCCTACTCTAGCTTAGAATTAGAGGACATAATGAGTTTCAGAGGCTCAGTGAGACTCAGAGGGAAGGTCACAGTGGAATGGAGGGAGCAATGCTTATCTGGGTTTCAACAGCTCTTTGTGCTTCTCTAATTCATTTCACTGCAGTATGGAAGCCATGGGCAACAATGCCCCAGAATTTACATTTATTATCCACTCTTACTATTAAATACAGCACAGGCCTTCTAGAGACACCTAAAGAAGAACTACTGCTTTTTTTTTTTCTTTTAAGGAGGCTCTATGCCCAGTGCAGAGCCCGATGCAGGGCTTGAACTCAGGACTCGGGATCAAGACCTGAGCTGAAATCAAGAGTTGGACATTTAACCAACTGAGCCACCCAGGTGCCCCAGAACTATTGCCTTTTTTTTTTTTTTAAGCTTCTTCTTTTTTCCAGAAAAAAAATATTTTTGAGAAAAATTGTAGTATCTCAGAGTATATTTAATTATTCACTCTTATTGACAAGGCAGGGCCTTCCAAATATACTCTTCGATGTACCATTATTTGGGCTCAGGTTTTCGTTTCTGTTTTTGTTCTAAGAAAGAAAACTAATAATTCATTTTGAGAGAAATTTCTCATAGCACATAAGTTCATTGTCTTATGAATGAATGAATAATTTAACAAAGCACACATTCATCTTTTCCATCACAGCCTCACAGAAAGATAAATGAAAATATTTCAAATAAATAACATTACCTTACTTTAAGCAAAAAATCACTTGTAGGCAACTTGAAATAGTTTTTGTAATTATACTTCTCTAATGCTTTGGAAAGAACTCATTTCATAAAACATAATCTTCAGTGTTCTCATAGTACTCTAATCTCTGTTTGCTTGTTATAGATTATTTTCTCCATAATATCACTTAAAAGAAACTAATGTTTTGCCTGTCCTTCCCCCTCCTGCATCCACTTAAATCAACAAAACTGAAATGAAAAGCCTTCTGACCTATTTTTAATTCCACATCTCTTTTAGTTAGCACAAAAAAATTGTACCAGAAGAGGCTGATATTTGCCATATGATAAATGAGGCCTGCTAGCATCTCCAGATTCCAAGGCCATTAAATTAAATATAAAAAGATAAAGGTTATTGCAGACTTTATCGTGAAAATCAAAATGTCATCAAGTTGAACAAGCTCAGTAAGCATAGCTTCTCTCTCCTTGTGTCTCCTTTCATCCTAATTGTATAGCGCTCTCTTACACCCTATTGCACCCAAAACTCGAGAAGACTCTAGTGCTCCTCATTTTAAATACCCCTCTAAAATGGCCTTGCCTGAACATTTATGTTCTCATTTGGGTATAGATAGTGTAAGACCTATTTAAGAGAGAAGTTCAGATTGCTGAAAAGCACCTGTAATGTGCCACTTTCACTTAATTAAAAAGGCAACACCTTATTGTTTATATAATCAGCCTGGAAGTGGGTAAAATCAGAGGGGAAAAAAGATTAGCGCATGGTCCAATGACATTTTGCCTCCAGCAAGAAACTGCCTCATGTCAACCAGCTAAACAAAGCATCCAGGCTTTGAAAATAATGAGGGGAAACCGATCAGCATAATATATTACTAAGAGAGCACCGCCATTTAAAGCATTGAAATATTTAAAAACGATCTAAAACTATGTGTATGGGAGATCATCATTTGTCAAATACAATTGTACCAATGCACAATAAAAAATATGTTTCTTATGAAGAACCCAAATTAAGTTAGTACTTAGTTAGGACTTAGTAGTCCTAAAAACATCTTAAGTCTCAGATAATGTCAAAGTCAATATGAAGGTAATCTCTTTGACATCTAAAAATTCTTTTTTCCACCCTAACAAACTGAGTATATTTTATTTTAAATTCAGCAATTGTACTCCTCAGAATCTATTCTAAGGATATAATTGAACATGTGAGTCAAGATGTATAAATAAGGAAGTTCACCAAAGCATTGACTGTAATAGCGAACAATGGGAAATAATCTAAATATCCAAAACCAAGGGATTAAACAAATTATGGTACTTGTATATAATGGAATACTATACAACCATAGAATGATTTCTAGAAATATTCGCAAGGTATCAAAGAAGCTCAGTTTTAAAACAGTGTGTAGTATATGATCCCATGAATATGCATAGAATAAACGTCTACAAGTGTACACAACTAATAGTTAACAGTTAATCTTTGGCTCCTGGCGTTAATAGTGGTTTTATTCTTCCTTATGATTACCTATATTTTCTAATTTTTCTAAAATGAATGTATATTATTTGGATAATGTATAAAACTTTTAAAGAAAGCAATAGAAATTATTTTTGCCCTCATGTGAAGGTTCATGGGTTATAGAATTCTAAACCTAAATATGCTCATTAAAATGACATAAAGCATCCCCCCCATACCTGGAATGGGAAATGTAATCCGATGTTTGAGATTCACCTTAGAAATTTACAGTAGTCATAGCCAAGATGATCAAGCTGAGATTATAAAATGTTAAATAGGCATTTCATTTGTAAGTGACAGGCCACTAGTTTTCTCTGTGAATTTATGATATCCACACACAGGTACTTCAGTTCATTGTAATTTGTAGCTGAACTGTTTGTCCAGATGAGTCTGGACAATATACATGGCAAGACCAAGAAACTTGATTCAAAGAAAGACTAATATTTTTTGTAAACAGACTTGATAATTCTAGAACTAAAGAATACTCCTAGTCCTTAGAAAATGAGAAAATTTAGGTTTCATTGTTTCACTTGGCAACTCTTTGATTGTTTCCTACCATGTCAGGTTTGTTGTAGGCATTTAGATGAGACCTTTTCAATTCTTATTTTAGATCAGTCTTTAAAACAAAAATAACTCCAAAAAATTACTATTCTCCTATGATAGCTATAATTCCAAAAGATTAATGTATATAAAAGAGGGATAACATTTTTCTTTAATCTTGGTTACCTATCAATAATATATTCTCTTCTTCCCAGTATAATCTAGGCCACTCCTGGGTGCCTGGGTGGCTCAGTCAGTTAAGCATCCAACTCTTGATTTCAGCCCAGGTCATGATCTGAGGGTTGTGAGATTGAGCCCCACATCAGGCTTAAGATTCTCTGTCTCCCTCTGCCTCTGCCCCTTTCCCCTGCTCTCTTTCTCTTTCAAAATAAATAAATTTTAAAAATAATAATCTAAGCTACTCTTTTTTGCATACCTTCTGCATAACCCCACTTTTATATAATCCTTGGAAATCTGAAACATAGCAGAAATGGCTCTAGAGATCTGAGTTCTAGTCCTAACTCTGCTACAGATGCTCTGGACAATCAGAGACAAGTTACTTTACTCCTCTGGGCCCAAATTTCCCTATCAACAAGATAAAACTATCTCTAATGCTTCTTGCAATTCTGAAAGCCTAGGGTTTTCTGTCAGTTTATTTTTTATAGCAAATGGCATGTCTGCTCACTGCTTCTTACTGTGGTGACTTTCTCATGACTTGTCTGGTTGAAATGATGATGACTAGTACTTAGTCAGCCAACACTTGTCCCACATCCACCTTGTGAAAAGAGCTCTTGGCCCCTTGAAGAAGATAATGAAAAGCAGAGGAGATACTCCATATCTTGAAGGGGCTCCCTAGCTAGCTGAAAAGATAAATAAAGCATCCAAGAGATGATGGCTAAAGGACTGTTCTTAGACAAGGATCAACAACCACAGGATTGTGCATTAGAAACTAACCAATGTATCCTGTGAGGCATCAAAATATGCCAAGTGACCAGATTTGATCAAAATGTGCACTGAGTCAGATGAAAGAGAGGGTTTGATACAGCTAATGGAAATGGGTTAGCAGAAATGGACTGAAGTATTTTGAGTATTTTCCCTGTTAATAAGAAGGGAAGCAGGCAACCAGCAGATGGCAAAGGAGGAGAAAGCATATGGCTTGGATAATCCACACTTTGGATGATCGGTCCCTGAATAACCGAAGGCAGACTGCGTTTCACTAGGGAGCCAGTAGATGTCCATTGTCCAGCACTGCTTTGCACGGATCCCCATTGTCTAGTCTTTACTTTGGAGATAGGGATTAACTCCTTTCCATCATCACTCCCACACCCACCCACCAGACTCCTTTTCTCCTAAAGGATATAAGTTGGTTATTTGGCATTAAGCCTATGTGCACAGGCATGAGTGTGGGTGCATGCATGCCTGTGTGTGTGTGTGTGTGTGCGCGCACGCATATGTGTTATTACCTTGGGAGGCAGTGAGGTGTACTACCCCTAACTTTAATCTTCAGGTAGTGAATTCAGACCAGTGAATTCAAAACCTAGTCAACCATAGAGACATAATCTAATCAAGTCTGGGCAGTGGACGGCCCAAAGGGGCTGTCATCCCTGGTTATTTCTCAGCCCCCAAAGAGAGTTGGCCGCCTGTGTTCCCTCAGGGACAGTAGGCAGTCCACTAAGGCTGGGGAATACGCTAGGTACATCTCATCGGGAACAAGGAGCAGGGCAAATGATAGCGTTTTTACAGTTCTTATAAACCCTGCCTCTGAGAAGGGAGGAGCAAATCCTCTTAAAAGAATGCAAATAAAGAGACTGCTAAAATAGTGTCAACTGCACTGAATGCCTGGCATTAAATCCACACTATTAGGTCCTATCTACTAAGTCAGAGGAGATCATTTGTTGTGGTGAAAGTAAAACTACTTTTCTCCAGCCTATGGGTAAGTTATTTTCTTTGAAAGTATGGCTTTCAAGTCTCAGCCACAAAGCCAAAACTAAAGTGAATGACAAGACAGGATTAAAATAATTACTTCACCAGTCAAAAAAATCGCCATTAATCATACAATGCACATATACTATATTAAAATGCTTTCTTCAAATGTCACTTTTTCTTATCAGAATAATCCTACCACTTAGAACAAGACTTACTTTCTGAAAGAAAAACATCTGGTGTGATTTACAATACTACTGTGAGCAAAAATTTCTTCCCAGAAAGCTCATTAAATTCTCCTTACCTCCTAATGGTTTCATTAACATGCAAGAAGTACAGGAGGATTTTAAACCAAATAGTAAGTTGACTATGCTTAAACATTTTTTAAATTACAATAAAGTTTGGGAAATGATGGAAAAATGACTCATAATCTTATCACCTTAAAACAACTCCATGCTCCTGAACACTTTTCCACACACTCCCACCATCTCATTGTTACTGACTACCCATATGCATGCTTTTCAATTTTACATTATTGCAATTATATATACCAGTTTAAAAACAATGTGACTTTAAAACACAAGTGTTTCTTCATGTTGCCACAGGTCTTCAGCGTTACACCTTTCATGGCTGCATTTCCAACCAAAGAATGCATCTTTATTCACCCACCCGTGCCTCTACTGTCAGACAAGTAGACGGCTCCCGAGTGTTCATGATTACAAATGATTCTACAATTCGTAACTTTATAAATACAGTTTTTTTCTACTTTAGGACTACTTAGGCTAAATTTCCAGAAATACTAATTGTGTGAATGTTTTTGTAACTCAGGATGTATGTGCCACATGTTTTTCAAAGGGACTATAGCAATTGATGTCATTATCAGCAATGTAATAATTTATCAATTACACTGCAGCTGAAACTGCACTTTTTTAAAAAAAAGATTTTATTCATTTATTTGACAGAGAGAGAGAGCATGAGCGGGGGGCGGGGGGAGGAGCAGAGGGAGAGGGAGAAGCAGGCTCTCTGCTGACCAGGGAGCCTGATGGCGGGGCTCTATCCCAGGACCCTGGGATCATGACCTGAGCTGAAGGCAGACACTTAACCGACTGAGCCACCCAGGTGCCCTGAAATTGCACTTTTTTAAAAAGGTTTTATTTATTTATTTATTTATTTATTTATTTATTTATTTATTTATTTATTTATTTTAGAGAGAGAGAGAGTGTGTGTGTGTGTGTGTGTGCGCTCGCACGCGTGCGCGCCTGTGAGCAGGGGGAAGGGTAGAGGGGGAGGGACAAGCAGATTCCACACCTAGCACGGAGCCTGACATGGGGCCCGATCTCATGACCCCGAGATCTTGACCTGAGCGGAAACCAACAGTCAGATGCCCAACTGACTGAGTCACCCAGATGCCCTTAGATTTCACTTTTTAATGATTGCTACATATTTTCCCATATGTTTGCATCAGACATATGGTGTTTTTATACAATGCCTGGTCACATCCTTTGGCCATCCATCTATTGGGGTCTTAACAGTTATAGGTAATAGGCTGTTTATGTTTATTGTCTGATTTGGTTTAACAT
This sequence comes from Eumetopias jubatus, assembly GCF_037043125.1. NCBI lineage: Eukaryota > Metazoa > Chordata > Mammalia > Carnivora > Otariidae > Eumetopias > Eumetopias jubatus. The sequence goes on from NW_028274815.1 coordinate 75,185,002, forward strand.
TTCCTAATTGACCATTTCCCCACTGAGTTTTTTTCTTGCACAAAAAGCTTTACATTTTTATACAGTTAGAACTCACAGATCATTTCTTTTATTATTTCTACTGTTTCTTACAATCTTAACAATTCTTATAATCTGTTTCTTACAATTTTTACAATCACACAAACATTCAGAAGAAATATGAAATATTTAACTCTTCAACACATTTATACCTTTTGGGGGGGCCTATGGTACTAGGTATGGCTTTTATTTTTTATTTTATTTTTTTTAAAGATTTTATTTATTTATTTGAGGGAGAGAATGAGAGAGAGAGAGAGCACATGAGAGAGGGGAGGGTCAGAGGGAGAAGCAGACTCCCTGCCAAGCAGGGAACCCGATGCAGGACTCGATCCCAGGACTCCAGGATCATGACCTGAGCCGAAGGCAGTCACTTAACCAACTGAGCCACCCAGGCGCCCTAGGTATGGATTTTAAAACTCTTTTGCCTAAATGTGTAACCAGTTATTTGAATACTATTTATCACTCATATCGACACAGTTTTGTAGTTCAAATAAGTATGAATTATTTTAGGAAAATAAGGAATTATTTTAACTAAAAAACTGGAATAAACTAGGCATGAAATAAATATTGTGAATGAAATTTAAGTAAGAATGAAAATAAGGCTCTTAAAAGTTTGTTACAAAACCTAGGTATAAAGAAACATAATTTGGAAATAGAGCATTTCTTATTTATGTGCCAGGGGCAAAGTAATGGTGGTATGGATTGAATGCTATCCATCCGTCCTCCCCTCAAAAAGATAATGCTTAAATCCTAACTCCTACTACCTCAGAATGTAACCTTCTTTGGAAATAGGGTCATCGCAGACAAAATTAGTTAGGTGAAGATGAGGTCTTACTGGAGGAGGGTGGGCCCCTATTCCAATAGGACTGGCCACGTGAAGACAGAGACACAGGAGAGCATCACATGAGGATAATGGCAGAGACTGGAGTTACTCAGCTAAGCATAACCAAGCAACGCCAGAGATTGCCGGCAAACCAGCAGAAGCTAGGAACGTGCAGTGAAGTATTCCCCTACGGATTTCAAAGGACCTGGGCTCTGCTGACACCTAGTTTTTTTGACTTCTAGCCTCCAGAACTGTGAGACAATACATTTCTGTGGTTTAAAGCCACCCAGGTTGTGGTACCTGTCACAGTAGCACCAAGAAAGTAATACAAATGGCAACAACTATAAAAATAAGACCAAACCACGACTAGTGATGAAAAAGTTGCATTTCTTGCTCTGGCAGACACTACAGATGGGCCAAGAGCATTCACAGTCTCCTTTCTCCTTACCTTCTTGCTCCAGAAAAATTGCTCGGCCTCCCTCAGTTCACAGTGGCCAGGCGGCCCCTTTCTGTCCAGTGAAATGCAACTGGAAGATTTGGGGGAAGGACTTTCCTTCCTGAGGGAATTACAAAGCCTCACAACTGACGTAGTTGCCCTGTTGGCCCTGAGAATGAAGGCCATGCAGTAAGGATAGTGGGGCAGGAAGACAGCTGAAGCCCATGCCAGTAGATACTATATCTCTAACTTAGCTAAACACTACTTGCTAGGTTTTCTGTCATGACAGCCAAATGTTGGGAAAAAGAAGAATCAAACTTATTGTCATTTCAGTTTTATAAAGGGTCATGGAAACCTTGGCAGCAAACATCAAGCAGAATCTTCATCCATCCATCCGTCCTATGATAGAGGATTTCTACGAGCAGACTCTTGTCCTCCCTTCAGGCTCCAGCTTGGGTGTGTCCTCTTTCATGAAGCTTTCTCTGGCTCCTCAGACAGACCTCAGTATCTGCTTTCTCCATTAATATCATTTGCACACCTCTATTTTTTTTAACCCTGATCATCTCATGTTGCAATGATCTGAACTTCTTTCTCCTTCTGACCAGGAGCACAGAGCCCCTCTTTTTTCATCTTACTACTACCAGCACCTAGGATTGAGCCTGGAACTTGGTAGGTACTCAGCAAATGATTGTTGAGTGAACAAAGCAATAAGAAAAGTCACTGAACCTCAAGGACAGGAAAACTAAAAGGAAATGAGGTCCAAGAGCATCAAGAGTATTACAGGTTTTTAATCATCAAATCATTTACTGAAAGGAAAACCTGACAGATGTACCAGAATGTTTACAACATCATCTCACTTATACTAACATTATGATTTAGTGGGATACATAAGTATCTATAATTTTTATTCCACTGCATAGTTTACTCTGTGCTAAGCATTGTGCTAAATGTCTTAATTATCTCATTGAATTCCCCCAACAACCTTCTCAGGCAGTGGTGGGACTAGATGACTCTTACCAAGAAAGGGTTTATGTGAGCAATTTGGTTGGAAGTGGATGACTAAAGTACTTGTCTGAAAGCTCTATTAACCTAGCTGGCCCACAGTCTTTCACTTGGACTGTATATTTATTTGGGGTGGCCGAGGGGAGCAAGCAGATGGAGACTGCGGAGGGGAAGAGAGGAAGCAACCCTAACTCGACCTTGAAGATGGGCCTGCACTTAAAGATAGTATTAGTTTGATTACTGCATTTCACAGATGTGAAAACTGAGACCTAGAAAGGATCAGGAACATACCCAAGGTTATTAAATGATGGTGCAGGAGTGGACTGAGAGCCCTGCCTTGAACTCCTACACATACTGTCTGAAGTAGGTTCACTCCAAACTCTCACAGCTTAAGGCTGAAAAGATCCACTCCCAGCAAAGGCACTGAGCATGACCAGAACAGTGCCATAGATAGTACAGTTATGAACAGCTTTCTGAAAGCTGGTGACATCAAAAATGATTCCAGACCTGCTGTGTCTGGTCTTTATAAGTATTTTTTAATTTTTCCAGAGTCTCAAAAATTTATCTCTTGGGGCGCCTAGGTGGCTCAGTCGTTTATACATCCAACTCTTGATTTCCGTGCAGGTAATGATTTCAGCGTCAGGAGATCAAGCCCCGCGTCAGGAGATCAAGCCCCACGTCAGGCTCTGCACTGAGCCTGGAGCCTGTTTTAGATTCTCTCTCTTCCTCTGCCCCTCCCCATGCTCATGCAATCTCTCTCTCTTTCTCTCTCTCAAAAAAAAAATTATCTCTTTTATTGCACCCATCAGCCCTATTTCTGCAGGTCAGTATCTTTCAGAACAAATCTAATCTCTTCCAGTGGTTACCCTTCAAATATTTTAAGGATGCCATTATGTTCTCCTTGCGATAGGCTCTATATAATCAAATATCTTAAATTATTCCTCGTGTGAGATTTTAAAATTCTGTACATCTTGTGAAAATCAACAAAGAATCATGCATTTGTTGACAAAAAAATTAAAATGATATAGAAGTGAAAGAGCACAATATGAAAGTCTTCCCATCACCAAACTCCAGTCTCTAATTTCTATTCTTTAAGAATATCAGTTGCTGACAATTTGGTGGACTCTCCAGAGCTTTTTTTTTTTTTTTAAGTAGGCTCCACTCCCAGTGTGGGGCTTGAACTCATGACCCTGAGATCAAGAGTCACATGCTCTACCAACTAAGCCGCCCAGGTGCCCTTCCAGAGCCTTTTTTTTTTAAATCAAATCTAACTAGAATTAGAAATATATATGTAGTATGTGTATATGTATATATAAGTGCACACATGTGTATGTACACATTTCCTTTTTTAGATACATGGGACTATACTATATAGTGTTCGAAAGCTAGCTTTTTTCAATCAATAATATATTATGGACACCCTTCTGTATTAATACATGCCAGAAATACCTCGTTCTTTTTGACAGTTGCATAGTATGAATCTGCTAACCTTTACCTAACCAGCTCTTCTTTCAGGGTATTTGGCTCTAATTTTTCCCATTACAAACAGTGCTGTGTCAAACATTCTTGAGCAGGCAGGCCTTGCTTTTCTCTTGACAGAGGTGGGTACACCGTGAAGATCATGAAGCTCAAGTTCCATGGCCCTCCACATACATGGACTCTCTTCGAAGGACCCTGGGAGGGGGTGTGAAACTAAGCTTGTATGAGCTGTCAAAAATTAAGAAGGCATTTGCCCATTTTCCATGTTAGGGCACCTCTTCCGTGCTCCATGATTTATTAAAGATTTTTAAAAAGATGATTCACATAGGCTCTTCTAAAACATTGCTGTCTGCACTTCCTAATTCACTCAAAGAAATGCTTCCTACCTTCATGTCTGCATGAAATGCCTCTTCCTAAGGTCATCAATGGCTTCCCACTTGCCAAATGCAATGACCCCTTTTCAGTCTTCTTTCTTCTTGAATTACTTGCAGCACTTGACATTGCTCTATATTCCTCCTTACTTAAAATTCTCTCCCTCCTTTCCTTCTGAAATCATTCTGATTCTCCTCTTACTTTAGGTGTTACCATGTCAGTCTCCTTCCCTTTCTCTACAGGCCCCCTGGGTGCACTTCCCAGGACCCCATCTTTCACTCTGTATCCTTTCTCTGAGTAAGGACATCCTTTTCCAAAGATGTGACTATGATTCATTTATCAGTGAGGGCTAAAGTCTGTCTCCAGCCCCAGATCAAGAGCTTCCAAATGTTTATAATCAGTTCCACCAGTGTATCCTGAACTCCTCAAATCTATCTGGTCCAGAACTGAGCTCGTCTTCCCTTCCCAGCCTCCTATACTCTCTCTATAAACAAATGGCATCACTACCCACCAACTTGCTGTCATCCACGATGCCCACCTCATTCTCATCCAACCATACCTAATCAGTCACCAAGCTCCACAGGCTCTGTCTCTGAGACACTCACCCATCCACTCTTTCCTTTCCAGTCCCATTGTTCCTGTTTCGGGTGAGGCCTCAGCCTCTCTTGTAGAGTAGGTTAAGTGCCTCTTATCAGCATCCCTCACCATCTATCTGTCCCCCCCAACCCGCCCCCATGGCTAATGGAAAGAGAATTCCAAGTAAAGATTTGACTATATCACTTCACTGAAAACCCATGGCGTCCAAGGTCCAATCACTTCTCAGATTCATTTTAACTACTCCTCTACCCAAACTGTCTGCTTCACCCTCAACTGAACTGACCATTCCTAAGTCTGTACCTTTGCCTGGAATGCCTCTCTTCCTTTTTCCATCTATTTCCTCCTTAAAACCCAGCCTGTACATCATCTCAAGTAATCTCCCCCGGTTTCCCAGGCAAAAGAGTTGGCACCCTCCTTTATGTTCACTTGGCTCTTTGTGTGCTGCCGGGTTGCAGCACTTTTCACACTGTATTGTGAGTTCTTAAGGGGCTGCGTTATGTGTTCTTTCCCATGCCTCGTTTCTGGACAAGGCTTGGCACTAAGTAGATGCTCAATAATGCCTATGGAATGAATGAAAAGGAAGAATGAAAGTTACTGTCTATTGAGTCAGATACTGTTAGATATATATACATCATTTAGTTTAAAATTCTAACATTTTGAGGGACGCCTGGGTGGTTCAGTCGGTTGAGCATCTGACTTTTTTTTTTTTAAGATTTTATTTATTTATTTATTTATTTATTTATTTATTTATTTATTTATTTGACAGAGAGAGAGAGCACAAGCAGGTGGAGTGGCAGGCAGAAGGAGAGGGAGAAGCAGACTCCCCACTGAGCAGGGAGCCCCATGTGAGGCTTGATCCCAGGACCACAGTATCATGACCTGAGCCAAAGGCAGATGCTTAACCGACTGAGCCACCCAGGTGCCCCGAGCATCTGACTCTTGATTTTCACTCTGGTTGTGATCTCGGGGTCATGGGATCCAGTTTTGTGGCGGGCTCCACACTCAGCAGGGAGTCTGCTTGTGTCTCTCCCTCTGCCCCTCCCACTGCTCATGTGCCCTCTCTCTCTAAAATAAATAAATAAAATAAATCTTAAAAAAAAAACTCTTAAGATTTTGAGTTTGTATTATATTCTCCTTTGGATGGCTGACGAATGTAAGGCTCTGAGAGACTGTCTGTTCGAGGTCAGATTTGCTTGTAAATGCAGCTCGAAGAGTCAAACTCAGGTCTGTCTGACCCCAAAGCTCAGGCTCTTGATGGAAAGTAGAAGCTGTGATAATCCTCCTGACCTAAAATCCAATGGCAAATATCATTTACTTTTACAGTAACAGGTACAAAGTGGGAACCTGCTACGTATAGATGAGCTTTTCATTGCAATTAAGTATAAGAGAACTCAAGGAAATTTTTAAATATCCCATTTACAAGAAAAGTAACCAGGAAAGATATTTTCCCTAATATTCTAAATGTGACTCTCACCTCCCACTGGAGAGCAGCACAGAGACACACTGGTCCTCACCCTTCTTTCATCTAAATAGTTAACCAGCCTGCAAACTTGCCAGTGAGAGATAATACACTCTCTTTAATACTCTTTTAAAAACACAACTGTGGGATGCCCAGGTGGCTCAGTCAGTTAAGTGTCTGATTCTTGATTTCGGCTCAGGTGGTGATCTCAGGGTTGTGAGATCGAGCCCCACGTCATGCTCCAGCTGGGCATGGAGCCTGCTTGAGATTCATCTCCCTCTCCCTCTGTCCTTGCCCCCTCCCTCTCTAAATTAATTAATTAATATTAAATTAAATTTTTAAAAGCACAACCGTACCTTCCTTGACAATCTTTAAAGTCTTTGGATTCTCATTAAGGAAGCTTTGGTGCCTGGTGGTAATTTTCTTTAAAACAATTTGAATAAGGTATCTCCAAATTATAATAAATGTAAAGTTACTGAAATTCCATGGCTTTAGGGAAAAAGTGGCAAGTTTCTCAAGGGAATATGTTCTAGGCTATCTTCCAGAGCAGGCAGAGAAGATGTTCATCTCGGTATGAGATGAGTGAACAGACTTGAGGGAAGGAGTCAGGCAGGACTTCATCCATCTGGGCAGTGAAGATTTCAAGTTACCTACTGGGCTTGAGTGCAGTCAGTCCTGAGTCAGCTTCCAAATCACTAGCTGAACTGTAAGAAATTTGTGTTTGGCAATGTTTCTCTTTCCTGGAGCCCCTTCTTTTTCTGTAAGGTTGTGAGACAGGTGAAGTAGTCATTCTACTGATGTAACCTTTGGAATATCATAAATTTAGTATTGTTTAAAAAAGAAAACAAAAAACTTCTAGTGATGCCTAACACTGTCTAGTTATAGGCACACAGAAAACAAAGCTGAAATCCATGATATTGCCATTCGTCTCTAATCTGAGCCTTTGGTAGATGGCATCCATACTCTCACACGAACTGCAAATGCTAACCTGTTAATAGCTTCCCCATGATCTGCGTTCTGCTCTGATGCCTCCAGTGATTTCATCATAATTTAGGCAGAGTATAATATCACAATTGATGTTCCCCGGCATGAAGCCCCTCTAGCTATTCTACAATCAGTTTCCTTCTCAGTCTGGTTCTCTCTTTTTAAAGCAGAAAATTCTTAACCATGCGATGGGAACACACGGAGAGTTACAATAGTCCTAAGTGTTGCTATAATGTTTACAATGCCATATAACAGCAGAGTCTGACACGGAGCAAAGATCATTTCTTATCCTAGCCCTTCGGTAAGACATTCTCCATCACAGTAAGACTTCCTACCCTTTGGAAGAGAGTGTTAGTAAGGAGTGCAGAATTTTTTAATCTTTTCTATTCGTTCTCCACTTTAACTCTTTTTGGTTTCCATTTGTTTGTTTTGCTAACGGGCTTTCCCTATTCATTTTTGGTTTTCGTTAACACTTCTTTTCAGTCCAGCCATTCTAAAAGCTCTCCTAAACTTCCTGGGGCCCAGAACTATGCTACTTCCTCCCCTCTCCTTGTGCTCACCTTTCCAGTAACCCTTGCCCAATGCCTCCCTGCTGAGGCTGATGTGTGGCTTGACTCTGCCACTGGGTGGCATTTTGAGAAAAAGTCCAGCTGGAGCACACGGGCCATCCTAAAGCTTCTGTCCCTGTTCTGCAACTCCAAGGGATAGGACCAGGGAAGGAAGTTCATTATTAGCTAATGTTTACACTGTTCTTGTTTCCTTCAGTTTTTACCCCAGCCTCCTAATGACCACCACCTCCCATCCCCACTCCCAACCTTACAGTTTCTACCAAATCAAATGTGGACAAAGCGTGGGTTGTTTTGCTTGGACTCCTACTAGAATAGTGTGATGCTGGAATTGCACGACATGCAAAAATAGCATTAACATTCAGACATGAACTACTTTTATCAATGGGGAAGGAATGTTAGAAGAAAGCAAGCTTTTCTATAATCTTTCAATACAAGCCTGTTTGAGAGAACGACAGAATTCTTGCTTCTCCAACTCAGGGCTGAGCTGGTAATTATATATTTCAGAAGAATACCACATACAATTAAAAAAATCATAAAAAACCTACCAGCATAAAAATGTGACATGACATGAAGCTCAATATAAAGTTGTTCAATGCACATACAGTAATTGCACCAATTACATTTAAAATATTTATTTGCTTACCAAAACCCCCAAGATGTAAAAGGCTAATTATCAAAAATGACACCAGTGAACGGTTTTACCCAGGCTAACCAAAAACAGAATAATATTAATAATGCAAAGAAATGAAAAGAAACTTCAGTTTACATTTTGAATTAAAATGTCAACTAAATAAAACAGCAAATTCATCAGCCTTGTTGTTCACATACATGGCTTCAACATTTGAAGAAAATACAAAAAAGCCTTTTCAGCTTTGATAATCACTTTGACTCTTTGGAATTGATGGAGAAAAGAAACTACATCAAAACTTCCATGTGTTAAGATAGGTTAAATTAAATGCATAATTTGAAAACGTGATAATTTTTTAAAGAACACATGAGCCTAGTTAATGGGTACCATTCTTAGTGCCCTTGACAGAATCAGCTTACAGTCTTACGTGTCATAGGGTCCATTTTTGTTTCCGAACACTACCTAAAGTGTATTACACAGGACGGTTCTTTTTTGGTACGTTTTACACAATATTTCTTTCTGAGTTTCTCAGGCCTAAAATTTAAGAATTACACGTGATGAGAGTCAAGGGGCGATTTACTGAAATGACTGACATTCTCCACTGACAGCTCGAGATTAGATTCAGATCCCTCTGCACTAGTACAGCCCAATCTCTATGAACAATTAAATACTGGCACACAGATGATCATCGTCATGTTAGTTAAAAACAACTCTGCCCACATTTATGCTTTGACTTAAAATGAAGAAATACAAAGACACTGTCTTTTGGCACAAAGAGGTAATCACTGTGCGAGAAGATTGCTGCCCTCTCCTGAATTGGGCAGAGGTAATGTCTCCTCGATACCGCCATCATACTATCTCCGGTTAGACTACTTTATCACACTGTATTAATACCAATCATATCTACATAATACAGAAATGTTAACTGATCTCAGGGACGATACTAGTGTCTGATTTTCCAAGTTCATGAGGAAAAGGTGACACTACAGAGTCACAGTGATGTTCAAATACAGAAACATTTCTGAGTCATACCAGAAAGGTTAAAGGCTACTTTTAAATAGAAGGGTATTTAATTTTTTTTCTAAGAAAAATATAGACAATTTCTACAATTTTTAAAATTCCTAAATTCCTTTGGAAATATTATACTCCTTTTTACCAGGTAACAAATAGGAATGAGTGTAGCTTTCTAAAAGTTTCAAGTTAGTTATTATTTCCTTTAGCTGGAAAGCTCTCTTCTCATCTTCACCATCTAGCTCCTGCCCATCTTTTAAGAACTAACTCAAGCTCTTTTTCCTCCACCAAGCCCTCCCTCACTTATTCAACCCGTAACAATATTCCTCTATTTTGAATAACTCCAAAATAGAACATTCCTATAATAGTACTCTTTTAACTCTGCTAACTCTTTTATAATGTGCCTTTGACTTTCCAGTAAATTGAGTCATTTGAACTCCCTTGTTTCCTACCCTCTCCATGCCTTTATGCAGTGCCCCAAAATCTACTTGACTGATGGAAACATCTTATTTTCACTAGTGTTTCCTAAGGAATATTAAATAGCCTAAATCTTGCAAGTTAAATAGAAGAGCCACCTTCGAAATACTCATGGGAAATAATTTAACTGGAAGTTCTTTGGAAACTAAACAAAAATAAGGTAAGTAAGACACACTGTTCACTGAGACATTAATAGTCATTTATATCCATAGGGTTCTACATGTGTTTTCTGCCAGTCTGTCTCCCCTGCCCATTTTACTGTCAGTCCTTTCGAAGTAAGAATTAGGTGTTCTTATCATATGACGCATTAGGCTTACAACCATGCCCTGAATACAGCAGATACTCAACATGAGCCTTTGCTTGAGAGTCATCCATGAGTAATTGTATGTTCTACATTTATCCAGACAATGAAAAATTAACTGTTTCATGCACTGGATGAAATCCTTCACCAAACCTTCCCTGAGCCTCAGTGCAGCTGGGTCCCAGAGTGTCATTTCATTTTATGTGCTAAGAAGGCTGGACCCAAGGGCACTCCACTACCTCTGCCCCCACCGCCTCACCCCCCCCACACAATCCTCCTCCAGAGTAGTTTAGACACATTCGTCAGGCTTGCCAACACCCCATCAGGGCACACCTCATTTCACGAACAAGAGAATTTGTGTAAAGAGAAGGTCAGAGACTTCTCACAGAGTCACATACATAATTAGAGACCCACAATGCAGGGAAGCAGAAGGAATGCTTCCTGGCGACCAGTCTTCTTTTCAAATACCTAGATCACACTCATAACCTAAGTTATAATAAATGTGTATGAAAGACCTGTACCCTTTTCAGTCCCAAGAAATAGTGGAAATCAGGAAGACACTCAGCTTAGACTCAACACAGCTGCCTGAGGCCACCAGTGCCACTAGGAGGCACTTAAGACAATTCAAAGGGCACTTGATTCCTTTCCACCAGATGAGCCTCTCTTTCCTCTACAGCCTTATTTTCTCTGTTCATTCTTTGCTGATCCTTGAAGTTCTTTCTCAGCTGTTCCTGAGGCCTACACCACCTATAGCATTATTCAGGCTGGCACTCAAGATGATTTTTAGCAAACAAAGGTAAAAAATATCTTTATTCAGATTTCCCATTAATTATTTTTGTATAGGAGGCAGAAAAAAATACAAATAGTGTATCATTACCCTTACACTATGTCTTTATGATCAAACATAAACTATTAAAGTAAGAGATCCAGAAACAACACACGCCTTTAAGAATAGTAGGACTGAGAAGACTTTTGCCCAAATTTCAGGATACTAGATGGCAAGGTAGGTGAGGATAGTTCAGTAGATGCATAGCTAATATTGGTAACAAGGATGAGATTTCTCTTCTAAAGCCCTGATTCATGTCTGGGATCAGACGAAATATAAGATTACAAAAATTCAGAACAATGGAACTTGACCCTATAATATGAACAACAAATGACAGAAGTATGTGTGTGAGTCATGTCTGGGGTTGTTTTTGCAAGACTAGGGCTAAGCTATCATCTCAACTGGGAAAGTTGTTCGTCCTAACACATGGTAAGTCATGTTTGCTTCAGTAAAGGACCAGACTGAATGGGCTCATGAGACCATCTTCCTTGTAATTCTTTGAGAAAAGCCTAAAAAGATCAATGTTAGAAAAAGAAGAAGAGGGGCGCCTGGGTGGCTCAGTCATTAAGCGTCTGCCTTCGGCTCAGGTCATGATCCCAGGGTCCTGGGATCGAGCCCAGCATCAGGCTCCCTGCTCCGTGGGAAGCCTGCTTCTCCCTCTCACACTCCCTCTGCTTGTGTTCCCTCTCTCGCTGTGTCTCTCTCTGTCAAATAAGTAAATAAAATCTTAAAAAAAAAAAAGAAAAAAGAAAAAGAAGATAGGCAGGCATTAATTACCCATGTTAGAAGCTAGAAATATTAGAAATGATGATAGAGAAATAACTGTTGCTTTATTCTTGAATGTGATCTTACCGAGGGAAAATCTGACATTTAAAAAGATATTTATATTTTCATACCAATACTTGAAAGATTCTTTAGGTTGAGAAGATAATGTGTGAGATGAAGGGGGCAACTGAGATTTACAAAAATCACTATCAGTGTATCCGAAGACGATCAAAAGGAATATATCCATCTAATCTATAACATAAAAAAAAAAGAGCCATTCCATGAAGCAAGGGGACTTGGTCACTCTATGTCAGGTCTATACAGCACAGAATAGGCTCATGGAACTCATTACTCCAGGAAATGGCATTAGCTGGACATCTTTGGAAGTTCAAGAAGGCTTTGGGAAAATTCATGGCTGACAGATTAACATTGGGATGTTAAAGGAAGCTTGTAAATACAGTTGACCTTAGACCAACATGGGTTTAAACTACAAGGGTCTACTTGTACATGGATTTTTGTTTCAATAAATATTGTACTAAGTGTTTCTCTTCCTTACGATTTTCTTCACTTGATCTTAGCCAAAAGGCCAAGAAGTGATTCCTTCTGATTTTCTTAATAAAGTTTTCTTTTCTCTAGCTTACTTTATTGTAAGAATACAGTATATAATACATATGACATACAAAATGTGTTACTTGAAAGTTGATGTTATTGCTAAGTCAATAGTAGGCGACTGGTAGTTAAGCTTTTCAGGGGAGTCTCAACTGCACAGTGGTTGAGGCCCCTAACCCCCCCACTGTTCAAGAGTTAACTGTATCTCTAATCTTTCCAATATTAATATCACAGGAGCAAGTTATGATTTCCACACAGTACTTGGTGATTCCTCCAAGGAAAAAAAAAACCCTGAGTTGAATAATGGAATTATTATTAGCAGTAATAGCAGCAGCAACTAGCTTTTACTAAGATTCAGGCACTCTATGCTGTGCTTTATTTATATTATTAAGTCATTTAAGTCTCCATTACTCCTAGGAGGATGGTTTCTCCACTGTATGTAAGAGGAAGAAACTGAGATCTACAGAGGTTAGGTAATTTGCCCAAGTCAGAGCTAGTGAATGGCAAAGCCAAGATAGTAAGCCAGGCAACATAACTCCAAAGCTCATGCTCTTAAATTATGTGTATTTACATTTTTCAGAGGAATTCAAACTCTGAAACACTCAAAACAAAATTCTACATAAAAGGGGAATGAAATCATAGAAGATATTTCTTTGTATTATGTTGTTACAAAAGGTGTTTAAAACTATTAAGAACCACTGATCATTTCACTTATGATGGTTCTATTTAAAGTACTATTTCTACTCCATTTTACCAAAAGTCATATTATTGATAGTCATATAGTCATATTGTCTATTTGATGACACATCAATAGTAAAATGACTTTTAAATTGTCTGTTGCTTAATGTGAATATTCAAAACCTAGGTATTTAGTGGAGAGATGTGTGTTCCACAAGGAAAGCTCAGTTCTCAAAACAGGAGGGAAATGGGTACTCACCGGGTACTTGGTAGATGCCACCCCCAGGGCAAAAAGCCAAGACTGCAATAAAATCACATGCCATCCCTGGGTCAACCACGTGGGGGTCGTACAGCTTGTTTGGTTGTATGGCTTACCCCCTGGTAGCTGTTCAGACAATCCAAAACATGAATCAATCCTAAATACTTAGAAAGGCATTATAAGCTTTTAAGTTACCCTAGGGTCTTAGAAAATTCATAAAATTAACTTCTATTTCCAGAGAACCCAATCAGCTTCTATTAAATGAGGTGCCCTCAGAAATAGGTTAAAAAGGGGCGCCTGGGTGGCTCAGTCTGTTAAGCGGCTGCCTTTGGCTCAGATCATGATCCCAGGGTCCTGGGATTGAGCCCCACATAGGGCTCCCTGCTCAGTGGAGAGTCTGCTTCTCCCTCTCCCTCTGCCTACTTGTGTTCTCTCTCTCTCTGTCATAAAATCTTTAAAAAAAAAAAAACTCATTAAAAAAAAAGAAATAGGTTAAACAGAGCAAAATAGCCAAGAACTGAAATACCTCCATGGATAGGCCTCAAAATGAATAATCTTGGGGCGTTTGGGTGGCTCAGTCGTTAAACATCTGCCATGATCCCGGGGTCCTGGGATCAAGCCCCGCATCGGGCTCCCTGCTCCACGGGAAGCCTGCTTCTCCCTCTCCCACTCCCCCTGCTTGTGTTCCCTCTCTCGCTGTGTCTGTCTCTGTCAAATAAATAAAATCTTTAAAAAAAAAATGAGTAATCTTCATTTGGGTTATTGAGGGTTGATTGACTACAAATGAAAAAACTAAATTTAACATTCAGGTGACCTGCCTTTCCCACATAGAATTAATCTAACAGGGTGGAGTTGAACATGGGGCTTTAGGATATCATCAATATCCAAAATATCCAACCACAGAAGATAGGAGCTGGTGTTGAAAGTTATCGTAATGACATGTATGTCATCCATAAACCATACCGCTGCTACAGCTACATTTGTATAGTGCTTTCTGTGTACCAGGCATTATTCCAAGTGCTTTTATATTTATCAAGTCATTTACTATAACCCATTAACAACATTATGAAGTAGGTACCTTATTAGTGCCATTTTATGGATGACAAAACTATAACTTGGACATGAAGGAATTTTCCCATTTACCCAACTAGGAAGTGGCAGAGTTGCAATTTAAACCCACACATCTGTGCTCTCAACCACTAAGTAAACTGTCCACAACAACTGAAATAACCCCCTCACCCCAGAAAGTCTGAAAGATGGTATCTAGTTATATCTACTACCTTGATAAAAACACACTGAAAGTTCAAATGAATACAATAAACTAGAGCTCACCCACCCAACTAGTCATTTCGGTCAAATATCCTTACTTGAATTAGCTCTGCTAATATACCCAAGTCCATCTAGTTTTGATTAGAATGTTCCATAAATATCGAAGGCCCAGGGGGCAACTGGGTGGCTCAGACATTTGGGTGACCGACTTTTGGTTTCAGCTCAGGTCATGATCTCAGGGTCCCGGGATTGAGCCCCACATCGGGCTCCGAGCTCAGCAAGGAGTCTGTTTCTCCCTCTCCCTCTGCTCTGCCCCCCACTCGTGCTCACTCTCTCTCTCTCAATCTCTCTTCTCAAATAAATAAAATCTTAAAAAAAATATCAAAGAACCAGTCTTGATTTATTTTCTTGTATCTTGTTTTCTCCATGTCAAAAAGCCAAAGGAAATAAATGTAATTCGGGATATAATGAAAAGATCAAACCTGCTGTGGAACAAATCATTTGGGAAGCTAACTTGGCAGTTCAGACAACCCAGAGATAATCCTCTCCACCACTCGGTCTTGCCAGTGACTACAAACGCGTTCTTCCTATCATTCTGCCAGCTAAGAAGGCAAAACTGGTCATCCAGGGCTTCTGCCAGTGACCATTGGGTGCTGGAGCAGGCAAAGGCCAGGGAATGGCAGAAGAAATTAATCACATGGCAATGGATTAACTGGAAAGAGTGGAACATGTCTCCTACTTGTGTACTCTGCTTTGGACCAAACAATAGTCCTCATGGGAGGACTTACCCCATTTATAAACAGGGCGTCAGGGTGCTAAGATGCCATGCGATTTTTTTATAAAAGAAAAAAAAATCACAAAATAGTGCATCCTACAATTTTATTTATTTTATTTTATTTTTTCTCTTCAGAGGTCTTGGCTCCACTGGAAAGATAATAGACATTCTATCTATGAGGAATTAGAAGAAACGGAATTAGCAAAACACAGGGTTTTGCTTTGGATTCTCATTAGGAAAGCTTTCATATGAAGCAGATTGGCAGGGTTTTAGACTTCTCAATAATTTCCCATGACACACTGAAGTAACTTTACTTTCTTTCCTCTTGCGCTTAACCTCTAATAACAACAGCAGTAGAAAAAAGGTAGTCTTTTAGATTTCATGGGGGCGGAGCAAAGTTCTGTGTATTCCACTCAAAACTTGGGGGAAAAATACCCTATTTCAAATAGAAATTGAACAATATTGACTGAGAGCCTAACTTTCACAACACTGTCCTGAATGTTGAAGGAAACAGGCAAGAAATATCTGTCAAAGATGTCATTTCTCTCTTTTAGATGAAACCATAGTTGGGGGAAAAAAAGTATGTACAGTTTCACATACAGACACATAAATTCCTACGTAAATTTAAAAACACGTTAAGACGGTGGCTTCTCAAATACAAAGGAAACTGTAAATAAATGGGAGACCTTGTGTTATTTTAAGTAACCACTGGCATTCTGGGTTTAGGGTTACTAATAGGCTCCTTCACACTGTAGTCGAACTCAAAAGAGGAAAAGGACCACCTTTTCCAACATACCACCTTAAAGAGGGCAAGGGGTAGCTCAGAAAAAGATTTAATACAGCTTGTATATATTTTAAAAATGGAGAAGGTAGATTTGCTATTTTAGGCTGAAGTTAACATGATGGAGGGGGTGGAGCAGAGAAAAGACTAGTTTCCTAATAAAAAATGGAGATCTCAATGATTTCTTTACAACTAAACTAACATTAAGAAACGCCTGATTTAAAAAAAAATGGATAATAAAAACCCAAAAAGCATTCAGTGAAAAAAAATTCTGACAAGCTAATAAGGACTTTAATATGATAATCTGGTGTTTACCTGCGCTTTGCTTGTGCACTTGCGGTTTTCTCAGCTATCAGGCAAGCGCTGTAAAATGAAGAATACCTAAGTCCCTCCTGGAGAAAAGTATTATTACCGAAACGACTTAAGCAAACACATTCTGAACTAACAAAGTATTTTAAAATAATTTGAGCTGAAAAATGAATGACAGCTAAATGAGTGCCATTAACCGTGCTACAGGTGCCCCTGGCTATGGCCCATTTTTTAGCGAACACCCACCAGCCTCAGGACAGCTTCAGCAGCGCTGTGTCAAATACTCGGGGAACTCGGTTCTCCCCTCTTAGCTGCCACAATGCCTGTCAGCTGGGAGTCCTACGCTACCTACTGCCAGGTGAACTCACGACAGGGAATGCTCTCTGCTTCCATTTCTGGAGAGATTCGATGTTACCACAGTTGTGGACAGAAGTTAGGTAAAACGGAGCAAGAGGTAGGCACACTGGCAAGAAACAAAATCAAAGCTGGAGGAAGTCGGGAAAGGCAAATGGAACTCTCTCCTACTTGATAGTAAGTTTTCCAGACATGGTTTTCCAACTGGTAAAAGAAGTTGCTGTATCTTTGCTTTTAAACTGCACAGGAAGTATATATGGAAGGATATGGTCCGTACATTCTCATATAACTTAGGAAGCACTCCTTTTGCGAGATAGTATCTTTTGAAGATATAAAAAGAATTGTTGCAAATTCAGAAACAAGTAATAGAAGTGTTCCAACCAGTGGATATATTTGGCGCATACCGACTCCTCCCAAACCATCTTTCCTTCAGCCTCCATAGCCTGCTCAGGGCAGGTTCTCAGCTCCACCCAGGCAGCCCACCTCCGTGGTAGCCCAGAGACTCTGCTGAGCTAAAGCCACCTCTTCAGTCATTCAGGTTTTCCTTGGGGCTGGTTCTTTGCCTCCAATCTCCAAGCTCTTGCCGACCTGCTGGGTCCTAACTCCGGTAATTCTGTCTTCCTAGTTTGGAGGCACCTAATCCTAATTCTGGTAACTGTCTTCCTGGTTACTTCCTTCTCAATTACCTGCTACCCTGACTCCGGCTTGCCTACTAGCCTATACCACTCATTTCTGGGACTTTCAATACTACGCAGTTTTGCTTCCATGGTCCAGCTTCTTGTTTAGTATACCCAGTCTTTATTTTTCCATTTTTGGACACAATAGAGGTGAATCAAAAAGTAATTTCCCAAAGCTGAAAATGTAAAGTGTAAAGTGAAGTCTTGCAGGTAGCAAAGCCAGTTTCACTGCAGGGAATGCCAGCTCTGCATTAGATACTTGACTGCTTTAAGTCACTTGGCCAGTCTGGTGTATTACATCTTTTTTTTTTTTTTGGTTTTTAAAATTTATTTATTTGACAGAGAGATAGAGAGGGAACACAAGCAGGGGGAGTGGGAGAGGGAGAAGCAGGCTTCCCGCTGAGCAGGGAGCCCGATGTGGGGCTCGATCCCAGGACTCTGGGATCATGACCTGAGCCGAAGGCAGACGCTTAACAACTGAGCCACCCAGGCGCCCCTGGTGTATTACATCTTGGTAATGCAACAAATAACCACTCTAGGTTAGATTTCTAAGCTCTTCTAAGGAGCAGCCCCAGCTATATGATCCTGGGACTGGGAGGGATCATATTAGCCCAGCCTCTCCCCTGCTTTAAAACACATTATTCAGCATGACTAGAATAAAAGTCAGGTTCAGAATCTTTATAAAACAGAATTCTGATCAATTTCGCTTCCTGTGTAAGAATCTCCAAAGATTCCCATTGCCTACTGGTCTACAAAGTGAGGTTATGAACCTAGGATTTGCAAGACAAAGCATGGAATGCAGGAAAAGACTACCAGAATGCCTATTTGCAGTTATAGTACCCCACTTACATTTCCTTTTTTGTGTATTTTACATAAAGTGTATATATCAACACAGTAGTACACATGTATAGTTTATGAATAAATGTACATACATATATTGGGGGTAAATATGCAGAAATCTTTTACAGATAGGAAGTGCAATAAAAAATGTTTGGAGAACAGTGGCCTTCAGGACCATGACTAATGCCTTAGAGCAGCAATTACAGTAGCTCACAGTCTGCCTTCAACCTGCCATTCCTGCCACCTGACCCACAAATATTACCCCCCACCTGGGCACCCTATACTCCTTTCACACTGAACTGCGAGACTGTAAGCTCTATGAAGGCAGGAATTATGAACATCTAACTCACCCTCCGGATGCCCAACTCTTAGCATATTGCATGGCAATCTAATAGACACTAAAGATATATTCATTAAATGAATGATTACTTAATTAAACTAGCTTTGTATGCACATTGTGCTATTTCATCTCTCTGAACCTTTCCATTCATTGCTCTCTCTGTTCAGAATATCCTTTCTGCCAGCCCTCAACCTGGGCAACACCTATGAAACTAGGATGAATTTCTTCATCAACATCTCTGCCCTACCATGCAGCTACTTGTCCTTTTTTAGGCTCCCCTATATACCTTTGTAATTGTTTATAACACATGTTTGTCTTCTCTGATATTCCTTTGTATCCTCAAATCCTGGCATGGTACCTAGCAGATTGCAGGTGCTCCATAAATCACTGTAAGAGGGTGTATAAGTGAATTTCTAAGCAATTAATTACTAATCTTTAGAAGGCATTAGAATGCTTCTGCTTCTAGTGAGGGATGAAACCAAGTACCCAAACTTGACCCCCAACTATAAAGAACTGGACTAAATATGAGGCCATTGCTTTCAGCTCCCGGACAACAGACTGTGATCTCTAGAAGAAGGGAAACAAATGAGGTGAGCCTTAAGATCACTCCCAGCAGAAGATGGATGTTTGCTGTACTGAGGAGATAGAGATAGAATTAGGGGAGGTGGAGGTAACTGGAACTTACAGGGCAGAATACCAGAGAGGAGGGAGCTATGTACAAGCAGAACTTCAGAAATTTGTATGGGTTCTTCCTTCAGTCTTTGCCTGAGCATGGAGCTCTGCTTCTGTTAGAGCAACTCCATGAAGCTCAGCAAAGAATGCCAGGCTGGAAGGTGTTCCAGCTTCATCTAGCCATACTGGAACTTGCGGTATCACTACATAATGGAGGCCTTCAGTGAAGATTCCAAAAGGATCCCCAAAGATCCCCTTAGTAGTAGGGCTAAACTAGCCAGAAAGTAAAGGCTACTCTAGACATGCCCCAACAGAGCTTAAAAACAAAACAAAAACAAGACTTGAAAGAATCAAGTTGATCCATAAGCAGCTTAACTGACTACCAAGAGAAAACAAAATTCAGACCTTTAACACTGTAATGTTCACATCTTGCATCCTGAAAAACTTACTAGACTTGCAAAGAAAAAAAATGTGATCAAAAAGAGAAGAAAATTTGCCAACAGAAACAGACCCAGAAATGACAAAATGGTGGATTTAGCAGAGCAAGGAGTCATAAAAAGATGTTACAAACATATTTGAGGATTAAAGGAAAATATGAACATAATTAACAGAGAAATGGGAGCTATAAAAAAAGGAAACAGGTGCACTTTTAGAGGCAAAACTATACAATATCTGAGATTAAAAATTCACCAGATGGGGCTTAATATCAGATAAATCTATGGATGAAAAGATTGGTAATAGTAAAAGAAGCTAACCAAATTGAAGGAAAGGCAGAAAAAAGGATGAAGAAAAATGAACAGAGCTTCAGTGACATGTGGGACACTATCAGTCTAACATACACACAACTAAAGCTCTAAAAGGACTGGGGAAGAGAAATACATTCAGAGAACTAAGCCCCAAACTTGATGAAAATTATGAACTCGAAGATCCATGTGGCCAGCAAACCCCAGGCAGGTTAATTACAAAGAAAGTCACATTAAGGCACATCATAATCAAATTACTGAAAACCCAGTAATAAAGAAAAAAATCTTAAACCAGCCCCTCCCTCCAAAAAAGACATAGTATATTCAGAAAAATAAAGATAAGAATTATCAGTGACTTCTCATCAGAAATAATACAAGCCAGAGAACAATGAAATGCATCTTTAAAGTGTTAAAGAAAAAAAATCTATCAAACTAAAAGTCTTCATCCAGAGAAAAGTGTTAAAGAAAAAAAATGCCATAAACCTAAAATTCTATGTCCAGTGAAAAGAAACTTTAATAATGTAGGAAAAATAAAACCTTTACCTGACAAAAGATGACAGAAGGCATTGCCAGCCAACCTGAGTATAAGAAATGACTAACAAAGATCTTTAAGTGAAAGGAAATGATATTACATCAAAATTCAGATCTACATAACAAATGAAGAGCACTGGAAATGGTAAATATGTAGGCAAGTATAAAAACTTTTTCTTGTTTTTAAGTTGTTTTAAAAGATAACTATTGAGGCAAAAATAAAAATAACATATTGTGAGATTTATGACATACATAGAAGTAAAATGTATGATACCAATAGCATAAAGGAAAGAATGGAAAGAGTGGAAGTACATTCTTGATGGTTCTAACATTATACGTGAAGTAGTACTCTCTTTTCCATGTGGGATACATTCCAAGGCCCCCAGGGGATACCTGACACTGGGGAATAGTACCAAACCCTATATATGCTGTTTTTTTTCTTATACATACAGACACACCTATGATAGAGTTTAATTTATAAATCAGGCACAGTAAAAGATTAACAACAATAAAATAGAAAAATTATAACAGTATAGTGTAATAAAAATTATACGAATGTGGTCTCTCAAAATATCCTATTATACTATACTCATCCTCTTTTTCTTGTTATGATATGAAGTGATAAAATGCCTAGGTGATGAGATGAAGTGAGGTGAATGATGAATGATATAGGTTTTGTGACATAGCATTAGGCTACTATTGACCTTCTACATCAGAAGAATTGTCTGCTTCCAGACCGTGGTTGACCGTAGGTAACTAAAACCATGGAAAGTGAAACCACAAATAAGGGGGGACTACTGTAATACTATTTGAAGGTAGGTAAGTTAATTATAAAGTTTAAACCCTGGAGCAACCACTAACTTTAAACAGAAGTATAGTAACTAAGCCAATAGTAGAGAAAAATGGAATGCTAAAAAATAATTAACACAAAAGAAGACAAGAAAGAAGAAAAAAGAACAAAGAACAAATGGGACAAATAGAAAACAAATAGCAATATATTAAACTGAAGCACAACTATATCAACAATTAAATTCAGGGCAATTAAAAGCAAAGTTTGTCAGTGGGCTCAAAATCCAAGACTCAACTATATAGTTGTCCACAAGAAATGTACACAAAATATGAAGAGACAGGTTAAACATAAATGGATTGAAAAAGATATACCATGCAAACACTAATCATAAGAAAGCTAGAGTAGCTATATTAGTATCAGACAAAACAGACTTCATACAAAGAATATTACCAAGGATAAAGAGGGACATTTCATAAATATAAAGGGATCAATTCATCAAAAAGACATAACAATAATTAATATGTGTGCAACAAATAAAGAGCTTCAAAAGACATGATATAAAAACTGACAGAAAAGGAAAGAAAAGTAGACAAATACATAATCACAATAGGAGATTTTATCACTCCTCTCTCAGTAATTGATAGAACAAATAGGCAGAAAATTAGTAAGGACAAAGAAGATAAGAGTAATACTATCAAACTTGATTTAACTGACATACATAGAACAATATATCAAACAATGGCAGAATACATATTTTTTTCAAGTGCATATGGAACATTCATCAGGTGAAAACATATGAAGGGCCATAACACAAGTCTCCATGAATTTAAGATTCAAATTATCCAGAATCTATTCTCTGACCAAACTAAAATTGTTATAAATCAATAATATAAAGATGTCTTAAAAATCTCCAAATATTTGAAAATTAAACAACACACTGCCAAATAATCCATAGATCAAAGAATAAATCACAAGAAAAATTTTAAATATTTTGAACTAGTATTATTTTGAATAATAATTAAAATATATCAAAATTTGTTGGGTGTATAGTGCTTAGGAGGAAAATTTGCAACTTTGAATGCTTACATTAGGAAAAAAGAAAGGTTTAAAATCAACGACTTCAGCTTCCACATTTGGAAGCTTGAAAAAGAAGAGCATATTAAAACCAAAATAATAGGTGCCTAGGTGGCTCAGTCGTTAAGCGTCTGCCTTCAGCTCAGGTCATGATCCCAGGGTCCTGGGATCAAGCCCTGCATCGGGCTCCCTGCTCAGTGGGAAGCCTGCTTCTCCCTCTTCCACTCTCCCTGCTTGTGTTCCCTCTCTCACTGTGTCTCTCTCTGTCAAATAAATAAATAAAATCTTTAAAAAATAAAAAATAAAACCAAAATAATTAGAAATAAGGGAATATAAAATATAAAAAGGAGAAAGCAGTGAAATAGAAAAGGGACAAACAATAGAGAAAATCAATGAAATCAAAAGTGAGTTCTTTGAAAAGATCAGTAAAGTTGATAAGCCTCTAAGCAGACAGCTCAAGAAAAAAAAAGATATGAAACACAAATGTTGGGAATGAAATAGGGGACATTGCTACAGGTCCTATGAACATTCAAAGGATAATAAGGGGATATTATAAATAAGTTTACGTGAGTAAATTTGAAAAATTACATGAAATATATAAATTCCTCAAAAGACACAAATTGTGAAAACTGACACAAGAAGAAATAAAAGATTGGAAGCACCCTATTTAATTTGCATATGTAAATAAAAACTTTTCCACCAAGAATACTCTAGGCCAGATGACTTCACTGATTAACTCTATCAAGCATTTAGGGAAGAATTACTATCAATCTTATACAAATTCTTTCAGAAAAGAGAAGAGGAAAGAACACTTGCCAATTTATTTTATGAGTTCAGCAATAACCTGATACCAAAACTGAACAAAGAAACTGCAACCAAACTTCAAGATAAATACAAACCATTATGGTTAGTATGGAAATAGATGACATAACCCTTGACAAAATAACAGCAATCAAATCCAGTAATATCTAGAAAAGATATTGTGTCTTACGATAAAATGGTATTTATACCAAGAATAAAAAGTTGGATTAACATAGAAAATCAAATGTATTTATCATATTTAAAATAAATATAAAAAACCAAAATAAATAAGAAAAACTATATAATCATTTCAAAAGATGCAGGAAGATAATTTGATAAATGCAATACACATTCATGACAAGATTTCTCAACAAACCAAAAACAGGACACTTCCTCATTTTAATAAAGGGCATCTACAAAAAAACCCTACACCTAGCACATAATTAATGGTAAAAGACTAAATACTTTCCCCCAAGATCAGAAACAAGAGAATAATATCCACTCTCACACTTCTATTCAGGATTGGACCAGAGGACCTGTTTCTAAGTTATATAAAGAACCCTTGCAATTTAATTACAAAGAAAGCATACAATCCAATTAAAAACTGCACACAAAAAATTAAATGGAATCTTCACACGTCACAAAAGAAGACATACAAACAGCCAACAAACACATGAAGAGATATTCAACATCAGTAATCATCAGGGAATGCAAATTAAAATCATAATAAGGTAACATTACATAGTTGCCAAAATGGCTAAAATTAAAAAGACTAACCATTCCAAGTGTTGGTGAGCTCATATACTGCCCACGGGAATGTAAAAGAATAAAACTACTTTGGGAAAGTTTGGTAGTTCTGATAAAGTTCAACATACACCATACATACCTATGACCAAGCCATCCGCCTACTAGGTATTTATCCAAGAATAATGAAAACGTATGGCCATCAAAGATCCTGCCACAAATGTGTCTAATTAGCTTCATTCACAATAGCCTGGAACTGGAAGCAATCCAACTGTTTATCAACAGGTGAATGGAGAACAAATGGAATACTACTTCAAAATAAAGAAGACTGAATTACTGATACACAACAATGTGGGTGAACCTCAAAACAAAAAACAATAAACAAAAACAAAAGAACAATGATTTGAGAGGAAAAGATACCCACAAAAGAATACATACTACATAATTCTATTTATATAGAATTCTAGAATAGGCTAAACTAATCCATAGTAACAATATATAGATCTGTAGTGGGCTGGGGTTGGGAATTGATTGTAAAAGGACATGAGGGAACTGTTGGGAGTTATAGAAACATCTTGTAACTTGACTGGAGTATTGGTTACACAGGTGTATACATTTGTTAAAACTCATGGAAATGTACACTTAAAATGGGTGCATTCACTGTATGTAAATTGTATCTTTATAAAGTTGATTTTATTTTTTTTAAAGATTTTATTTATTTATTTGTCAGAGAGAGAGAGAGGCAGAGACAGCACAAGCAGGGGGAGCGGCAGGCAGAGGGAGAGGGAGAAGCAGACTCCCCGCTGAGCAGGGAGCCTGACATGGGACTCAATCCCAGGACCCTGAGATGATGACCTGAGCCAAAGGCAGATGCTTAACCGACTGAGCCACCCAGGTGTATCAATCTGATTTTAAAAGTTAAAAAAGGGGGCACCTGGGTGGCTCAGTCGGTTAAGTATCTGCCTTTGGCTCAGGTCATGATCTCAGGGTCCTGAGATAGAGCCCCGCATTGGGCTCCCCGCTCAGTGGGGAGCCCGTTTCTCTCTCGTCCCTGCTCATGCTTGCTATCTCTCTCTCAAATAAATAAAATCTTTAAAAAATTAAAAAATTTTTAAAAAGTTTAAAAAGGCTCTATAAATAAATAAGTGGAAGTTTTCCTTGCCATCTACTGTACTATGAGGAATGAAAACCCACGGCCATTTTGAAACCAAAATGAGTAACTTTGTAGTTTACCTTGGATTATTCCCTACCCTCACCTTTACCTTTGTCTGCCTGGAGACTGTGGACTCTGCTAGAGAACGACTTATATAAATAACCCCACCATCCACCGTATTGTTCAAGCCTATAACTTAGTAGTCCTAACTTGATGCTTATCTTTCCTTCACTATCCCCCACCTCCACAACCAATCCATCACCATGTCCTGATTTTGATTTCCAAATTACATCTTGAATTCAACTATTTCACACCATAACTAATGCCATGACCACAATCCAAATGACTATTATTTCTCAATTAGAATAATGCAAGAATCTTTTATCAACCTTTCCTCATTCCATTCCTGTGCCCTTCTAACAATCTCTTCTCCATGAAGCAAAAAGAGCAATCTTCACAAGATACAAATTACATCATGCTCTTCCTCTGGTTAAAACTCTCCAAGGACCTCCCATTGCACTTAGAATAAAATTCACACCTTTATGGTGGCCACCTAGGCCCCTATATGATGCTGGCCCCAGCCATCTTGCCAAGTTCATCCTGAGCCATTCTCACTCTTCCTTTCACACTTCAGCCCTAACTACTGTCCTTTCATTCCTCAAACAGACCAAATAATTATCTTCTTTCAGGGCCTTTGCACTGGTATCCTCTGTCTAGGATATGTTTTCTCAGCTTTTCACTTGACTGGCCTATGCTCATGCTTTACATCTCAGCTCAAATGTCACCTCCTCAGAGAGGCCTTCCCAGACCACCCACCGCTCATTTCCTTATGCTACTTACAACTATCAGGAACACAGGAGAGTTTGGAAAGGTCACAGTAACCATAACTACTACATATATTGTGATCTCTTATGTGCCAGGCTCTATTCTTAGAACTTTATATATATTAAATCACTTTATACTCTTTGCAACCCTAAAGGCAAGAACTATTATAATTCTCACTTTACAAATGGAGAAACAGATGAAGCATAGAGGAATTGAATAGCTCAAGGACACACAGCCAAGAAAGGATGGAGCCTGAATTCTCAACTAAGCAGTCTGACTTCAGAGTCCATGGTCTTAAACATTAACCTGGTTGGATGAAGAAACCTTCTTCTTTTGAGAGAGGGGGTAGGAACTAAGGATGAATAAAGATACATTTAAACGAGGACAAAGACAGAGGATTTGAATAACTACTGTCCTTTCTTAGGGAACTAAAAGCCCAAGTCATCTATGCCTGATGATACTGGCAAGAGGCAAGGTTGGGGAATTGAGAAAAGAAGTGTGGATCTGAAATAGCTCCTGTGGGGAATGGGTAAAATGACCACCAGGTGGTACCAAGGGGCCACTTGAGGCTGGAAATCACACGTGTGTAGTGGTGCCATCAACAGTTATGCATTTTCCTCAGCAGCATTTAGCAGTAGAGGAGCAGAGAAAAACAACTGTTAGCTTTCCGTGTCGTTGGTGATTGAATGAGTAAGCATAAAAGAGGGCCAAGGGATGAAAGTTTTAAAGGTACAGATGACAGGGCTATTGAAATACTCAACTTGGCTGGGTAGGAGGAGTAGGACTCAAAAATAAGCATAGAAAGACGGTGTGGAAGGGGCACCTGGCTGGCTCAGTCAGAAGAGTGTGCAGCTCTTGATCTTGGGGTTGTGGGTTCAAGCCTCACATTGGGTGCAGAGACTACTTAAAAATAAAATCTTAAAAAAAATAAGACAATACGAAAATAGCTTTGAGGAAGAACATGTGTGTGTTTAGAAAAAAAGGAAAGAAATGTAATCCAAATTTTAACCATTGGTAATTCTGGATCACAGCAACAAATAACATCAGACTCTATCTTTGATAATATTAAGGAATTATTGTTAAATCCTTTTTTGGTATGTTAATGGTATTGCAGTAATGTCATCTTTTAGTTAGATACTGAAATATTTATGGGTACAATTTATATGATTATCTTGGACTTGCTTTGAAATAATACAAGAGAAGGGGTGAATGGGAGTTTTGATGGGCAAGACTGGCCAGGGATTGTTGCTTGTTGGGACTGGGTGATGATTATGAGGGGTTCTGACCAAACACGGCCATCTTAAAAAGGAACTAGGAGAATCCATTTGGAAACATGATCTGATGTTGAAAGATTTATTTCCCACACATTATAATCGCTGTCCAGAGCAACGTATACAGATGAAACCATAGGGTCGGATTTCCAAATCCAGCATTAAGCACATACACAGAAGATCCCTTGTTTGTAAACTAAAGCCTACAAAAAGGACTGTAGGCCACTGTAGGTTGCCAAGGTGCTAACTACCAAATTTTAATTCTATCTCAGCAAAAGAGATTTCCTAGTAGCCGGAAAGAATTTATACTTGTAAAATACTTTCATTTTCACCCCCTTTAAGGGGTCAGTAATTACCAAGCAATAGCAGCATAATGTATCTGTAGAAATTATAGAACTTCACTATGAAACATGAATTATAAAAATAAATATGCATAAAAATACACACACGTATTTGCAGCTACAGATGTATACACCTACACAATATAATCAGCTAACATCATTCTCCCTTGTAAAAATGTAAGAGGTACAACAAATTGCAAATTATCGTAAATGAGTTATATGTCTGGTAACTCTGCCAAATATAAAAAACTTGAAATTAGAAATCTCAAAGATCTACATAATATAGAAGTATGCCTCAGAACAGCTTACTGATGTTAGTAGATGTTTAGACAGTTCAGCAATCTTTAAGTACAAATGCGGACTTGAGTAATAGTATTTTCAACACCTCAAACAAGTATCCTGTATAACTTTTTCAAGGTCAAAACTGAAGCTTCTCAAAGATATCAGAGATGTTTCCATCATGTAAGACAAGATTAATTGCATTGGTATTACATTCGTGTTTCCATGCTTGTGTTTATATCCCTTCCACTCAAAGCTGCCTCAGTCTTTTTGGATAAAAGGTCATGGAGTGAAAACAACGGTGTCCTTCCTAATCCCCATGGTGCTCAAACTATCACAAGAAGTAAGTAGATCTGAATTTACAGTAGTCTAGGAGACAAGGAAGATGTCAAAAAGCCTCTTTAACTTTATCACAAATTAAGTGATCAATAACTACATGAAACTTTGTCATTAATTATATATGAAACAGAATAAAAGGTAGTTGTACAAAATAACTGCTTAGAGAAGCAAAAATAAAATAAAATTTAAAAAGTAGGTAGAAGCACTGAGAGCCTTACTGCTGAACTCTGCAGAAGGCGCCTTCAAATAAATATTTCAAGCCTTCATATGAATATTTTAAGCATGACAACTACACATAAACACACAGCCAAAGTGCTCAAATCCACTCAAGAAAGACTATTAAGTCATCAACTTGCTCCTGACAGGATCCACTGAATATGGCAACAGTGAGAAGTCAGGAGACAGTTGGAATCATTTCAAGACTGCTAATTTAACTTGTCTTAAAACCAACCAATGCTCAACGTGTCATCATCAATGTCATCTCATCGCAGTCTGAAAAGCCTTCGACCTAAAGCAAAAAGGTCCCCAAGTGCCACCCTTCTTGTCTACTGGTTGAAAATCTAATTGGTTCTGCTGACAGGCTTGGGAATTGGTAGGAAGGCTGTTCAGTTAATCTCCAAGGGCCAGCAAAGAGCTCAGTATCCATCTCTGAGCTTTGCTCCCTGGCTGTCGTAAAATGACTCTGATGGCAGTGCGAGCTCTTATGCTTCAGCTGTCTTCTGACTTCTGTTAAGTCAAATTCAATAAAGTTTGTCACTCAATAATCTGAGAGCTACCCAACAAAACCTCTTTGATCAATAACAGCTTGCCTGCTTGCACTTGGGAAGGTGACCTATTAAAGATTAAAAACACACCTGCTGCTTGAAGTAGAGAATATCTTTTTACTTTTAAATGAAAATTCAGACATTAGAAGCAGTTTAACTATTAAAAGTGTATACAAAGCATTGTATGGGAGACATAGAGGGGGATAAAAAGAACAGCTCGGATATGATACTTTCTTCTGCATAAAGAAAAGTTTGTTATTTGCATGCTTCTGCTGTAGTTGGTTCTTATATAAGCCACCTTTATCCCGGTTTTGCGTTTCAGGATCACACATTATTTATTTGTTGCCTGTGTACAGACAAAGATTGGTACTGTAACATTAATTCAATCCTCAATCAAAACAAAGTAATCTGCTGTCCTATGTCATCTACCTTTCTGTGAAAAGTCGGGAATGCACATTCTGGGAGAGTGCATTGTATTCTTTAAAGTCACAATGTTCTTTTTACTTAAGTGGTTTTCTCATCCACCCACATACCTTAGGTGAAGCCTTGATGAGGGAGAACTCAGGGTGACTTCAAAATTAAGAGAGATAGTTCAGTGAGCCCAGGGAGCAATATAAATCATTTGAAAAAGTAGAGAAATACATATATTTACATATCAGACTCAAGCCTCCCATCTTGATGATTAAAACTATTTTAGAATGAAAAAAAATGTCATAAGAACCTTATGAAGAACACCAAAAGAATTCAAAATTTAATCAAGGGTATTTCGTTTTGTTTTAAGAAAGAGAAAATTGTACAACTCTCTTTTATTTTTTTCCAAGAGCAGAGAACTGCATAGCTTGGGCCTTTCCTCTTACCTAAGGAGCGTATGTTTAGGATGCGGTCTGTTTGCAACCTAACAATAATTGAGGTGCATTACCATATTACAAAGAACATTATATAAATAGAATAAGATAAAAAATTTCTGCAGAGACACAATTATGGTTCAATATTAATAAAAGGTTCTGCTAGAATGTGACTCTGAGTTTCCTGATTGTCAGCTGCTCTCCCCGTGTAGCAGATGGATTTTCCTGTAAGACAAATGTGTCCATCTCCGAATGTATGTGTATCAGTCTCTTGTGTGCGTATTTTTCATAAAGTTTAAACATGTTTATTCTGTAAGGCATTAATTTTCTCCCATGACATTCACAGTACTATCACATAGGACATATGTGACAGGGAGATATGGATTACATCTCCAACAGCCCCTAATAATTTCCTCATAGTCTCTTTGAACTCTGCAGCTTTTTCCTGATCTGAATTAATCACTTCTCCCCTTCGTTGGCTATTATCTCCTTAGTTTTGTGCTTCTGGTTTTCCAGTTTCTATTTGAAATGTCTTCATCAAAGCAGCTGCATACAGAAACATGAGTTCATTTCTGCTTTCATTTGTTTTCTCCTGATTTGTGTGATATGCATAGATCAAGGTTTATAACTCCTGTATGTAGCAACACATAAAGTCCAGAAAGGCCAACCTAATCTAATTAAGGTTTTCTAACTAAAATAAGATAATTCTTCATGTCAGTTGAACCCTGGGATGAGGTGACTCATTTCTGAGGATATCTTAGTTTGCTCAAATGTATAGTTATAATGAGGTTGAGCTGAGGACAAGAAACATTACTGCTTGTGATCAAGAAATGATCACCTTTTCTGGTGAATCAAAAAAAATTTTTGTTTAAGGTTGTTCTACTAGTATACATATGTCTTGTGATCTAAAAGCTTTTAAGTCATCTGAATAAAATGACAATGGTAAAAAGAAAAGTGAGTTATAGAATATGAGACTTAGAGACAACAAAGGAACAAGTAGTCCCCAGAGCTCCTCTTCCATGAGGTACAATTGCTTGGCAGATAAATGCTAATTTTTTTTCAGTCTGAAGTCAGTCAGGATGGGACTAGGAATCTCAGGGTAGGTTTGTAAAAAGACATCACAGCACTTTCAAATACCAACAAGAACTGAAGTGGACAACATTACCATCTTGAATCTGTAAGTGATGTCCTGTCCAGACCACGCTTGATGCCTCTCAAATGTAATATGCCCCAAATCATTTTCATCATCCCACCTAAATGTCTCCCAAAACTTCCTCTTTCTCAGTGGATGGCCTCCTCAGCCACCTAGCTACCCAACACAGAAACCTGGGAATTACCTGGAGTCTTCATTCCCCTTTGGTTTCCACATCTAAGCAATCACCAAGTTCTATTCTTTACCTTCTAATTCTCTCTCCATCTGTCTACTCTTCTCCATTCCCTTGACTGGCCATAGCCCCAGTTCAGGTACTCATCATCTCTTACTTTGATTTCTGCTCCTTGATTACTGATCATATGGTCTCTCTGACTTTGGGCTAACATCTCTCTAATCCATTCTCCATATGGCAGCCAAATCCCTCACTACCACGCTTCAAGTTCAGCGGTTCCCCTCTGCAATCAAGATGAAATCAAATACCTTACAATGGTTTGCAAGGCCCTTTCTGATCCGGTCTCTGCATCCTCTCCAGAATCATGTCTCAGTCTGACTCCATACACACCAACAATTCCCCCCTCTCTCTTTGACATCATCCACCTGCTACGATTGTCTTTCACTCACTCCATCCAGCCATTTGGTCTCTTTGCTGTTCTATGAACATGCCAGTGTCTTTCACCTCAGGGACTTTTCATTTAGCATTCTTTCTGCTTGGAAAGTTCTTTCACTCTAGAGAGTCACAGGGCTTGTTCCCTTCATGCCTTAGCATTTTATTCAACAATCTCCTCACTGAAGCCATTCCTGACCTCCCTGTTTAAAAATGTAGGCTATGTCTCCCAACTCCAGCAAACCCCACCACCTCCCCTGCTTTGTTTTTTTCTCCACTGCACTTTTCACCATCCGTTATACTCTATATCTTAGGTATTTTCTGCGTATCTTGCACCTAAGAATGTAGGCTGTATGAAGGCAGAGAGTTTGATCTGTTCTGTTCCCTGGTATATCTCCAGCATCTTGAATGTGCCTGGAAGGTCAGCACAAATTAGAACTCTGCATGCACCTTCCCATGCTCTTTCCCCTCTCGCCTCAGACTGCCTGCTATGTATTATGGCCCCACCACTCACTGTTTGCATGACCTTGGGAAAATGACTTCATCCCTCTATGCCTCAGGTTTCTCATCTGTGTAAGAGGGAAAAGAAACTCCTAAGGATATGAGATGAAATATGAAACATGCTTAGAACAGTGCTTAGGTTTCTAGTAAGTGCTCAGTAACTACCAGCCGTTGTTATAATTATCGCTGCTGATGCATCTGTGAGCTTCTTGAGACTAGGAGATGTGACTTGTTCACCTTTTTATTCCCTGGTGAGTTGAGCACAGTGCTCTGCATACAACCAAAGGTGATTTAAATATTCAATATTTTAACAAGTGTTGCAGCATGGGATTCTGGCCAATTAGAATGATGCCAGCCTTGACACTAGATTAGGGTCTTGAAGACCCTCTGCCATGCCTTTCATTTTCCTTTTACCTACTGGATCATACGGAGATCTGGAGGTTTCTGGAAGACAGTCTGGGCTTTCGGGAGCATGGAGGCGAAGTATGGCACTGAGGGTAGAGCTATCTCTTAACTAATACAGAAATATTTCAATATTTTAACAACAGGTATGCTGGTTCTGCTGTGTACTGCTGATCACACTGCATATAGCAGACACCCAAATACTAATCATACAAATGAGAAACAAATGCATGAGTTAAAATTTCATGTCAGTAACACTGCTGTGTTACCAAAATAATGTGAAATACAGAAATCTTATATTGCTCCCAAATAGACTCATTGAAATCTCACGTAAATTTAAAAGAACCATGGATTCTTTCTATCCTTCTCCCCACCCATCTTTTCCTTTTCACCACTACCCCACTGCCACAAAATGTATGTGAAGGAAATGTGTATGCAGGCAGCAGACATAGCAGATGGGCCAAGACCTTTCATATTTAAAGAAATGTTTTTTTAATTTTTTAAAAAGATTTTATTTATTTGACAGAGATAGAGAAAATACAAGCTGGGAGAGGGGAAGAGAGAGAGGGAGAGACAGACTCCCCACTGAGTGGGGAACCCGGCACGGGGCTCAACCCATCATGACCCGAGCTGAAGGCAGATGCTTAACCAACTGAGTCATCCGGGCGCCCCTAAAGAAATCTTGATTTAGGCTTTAAAAGCCAATGATGTTAATGAGTCAGTGGGGTGAGGGGAGGAAGTGGAGAGAGAAAAGTAAGTTCAACAACAATTTAAATACTCTTACTAGTTATCCATTCAATGAGTTGTAATATCACTTCTGAGGCCCTGTCACGATCCCAATAAACATGTTCCTTAATTAATGTTGACTTGAAACTCCTGAATCAACCTTTCATCCACACTTGGCTCGTGTTGTTACTGATGTTTTGGTGGACTGGTCCACTTGCAAGTCAACCATTTGTCATTCATGGACTTTATTATAATGGGAACTAACAAAGCATTCTGCCATACTTCCAAAGCTGTGCAATTACTAAAAACCTATTTGATCCTTAGAGTGAGAAGGTATTTACCCTTCTAATACTTTTTAGAGTAAGAGGAAATTACGACTACTAAAATTCCACAATAAATACTTCCTCCAAGTAACTCTCCTCTACGCTTTTTGGAAGTACTGCCTTCAGTCAATAAATGCATCATTTCTGAAAACTAAAGTGATGAATGTGATGCCATCTTTATTGATCAGCAGGGAGATATTAGAAATTTTCTGGAAACTTTTAACTATCAATTGTTGACAGCTATTCCCATTTAAAGCAGCAACACATGCTGGTTTTCTATTTTCCCGAGCAATCATTCCCATGAATTAACTTTGTTTGTGTAGCATCATCAAGTTTTGATAATTTTAATGAAAACAGCTTCCTGTTAGATTTCAAACACAATTCTAGTGCAAAGTTAAATAAACGGTGTTTAAAATTACATATGATACTACTGAGGCATCGCATACAGTGTATTTGAAAGTTATTCAGGTTTAATGAGCTAACGAAAAGAATTTAAACTCTCTTCAAGGGGTCCTTCAGAATCCAAGTTTTTAAATTAAATCTGCTAGGGATAGTGTAACTTACTTTGCAATTTCTTCATTTTTCACTATTAATTTTTGACAAAATTAGTTCAAACTCTTTTATAGTACCTAAGTATATACTCTTTAAGTGGATTCAGCCTAACCATGGAATATGCCTTCAGGAACATATGAAAGCCCAGCCTCAGATAATATCCTGAGACCACCATCCTCCCTAACTAAGCCTGCCCTCTTCTGTTTTGCTCTGATTAGTCCTTACGAAGCTACTTCTCTTTACTTTGCCCACCAACACTGTTTCTTGGACCCAATTTGTTAAGTGTTCATAGCTTTAAGCCTACTAGCCCTCTCATCACTTGAAGGGGGGGTCAGAGAGTCTGGTTCTGTTTTATTCTTAAACCTCAGGATTCTCAAAAATGGAACTGATGGATCAGCTTCTAAGGATCCACGGATCACTGAAATATGTGCAAAATTCTGGATGTAAATGCACGTAATTTTCAGGAGAAAGGGCTCTATAGCTTTCATCAGTTCTCCAGTCCTTAACACAAAAAGGTTAAGAACTGTTTTTTTCCACCTGCACTTAAATAACAATACAATTGAGGCTTACTACTCATACCTTATTTTTACTTTGAGATGTTTCATTTATTTTTAGCAAATAGGTTGCAAGTGTAGCTTGTCAGTTTAACTGAAAGGGTTACATTATTTTGGTTGTACTGACAGTTTTTGTTCACTGGAACTGTAGATTTTGGTAATTTGGGTAATTTTCTTATGTGAATCACAAATATGGAGGAAACTTAAGAGCTTTTAGAGAACTGTCATCAACTTTACTTCACATGATAAAATTAGCACCTCCCAAAGAAGCCCCAAATTTCCTAAGAGGCCCAAATTTCTTCAGAAACGCTTTGGCCCTTATTCTTGGTTTCATTCTGTTTCCTAGACTTTTTTTTTTATCCCAAATCTTAATGCATCATCAAATATTATCTTTTGTTTTTATTTAACACTTTCATGTCTGTGTGCCTTTTCTCTCTTTTTTATTTGAGTATAGTTGATGCACAATGTTACATACATTAGTCTCAGATGTACAACACAGCGATTCAGCAAGGTTACATATGATGCCGTGCTCGCCACAAGCATAGCTCCCATTTGTCCCCACGCGTTGCCATTACAATTCCACTGATCATGTTCATTTATGGGCCTTTTCTCTTCAACTAAACTAAAAGCTCTCAGGGGAAAGGAGGGCTTTACATTTTTATTTCCTTTCTCCCTCAGAGATTTGCACAGTGCAATAGCAAAGAGACACTCAGTAAATCCCCACTATATGA
The DNA here is from genome assembly GCF_037043125.1 of Eumetopias jubatus. NCBI lineage: Eukaryota > Metazoa > Chordata > Mammalia > Carnivora > Otariidae > Eumetopias > Eumetopias jubatus. Next base: position 75,220,397 of record NW_028274815.1, read on the forward strand.
ATAAACTCATTTCTCAAAGTCAGAAATGTATCCTCATCCCTAATCTATTCTATGTATGTAGACTAAACCTTATTCCTTAGTGCAGAAAGGGTGGTCACTATTTTCTCTGACCTTTTTGTTTTCTTGATAGTCAACATCTTAGGCTAAGATGCCTCTGAAAGCCAACCAGTGCCCTGCAACTTTATATAGCAACTTTCTCATGAGGGTCTTCCATAGAGAGACTGTTGACAGTGGTTTTCAACCTATCTTCCACCCCTAGCATATCTGACAGATGTTTGATGATTCCATAAGGAGCAGCGGTTCACTACACGGTAGTGCTCAATTCAGTAGGGGTGGGGGTGTGTGTGTGCAGGAGTGGGGGATGGGAAGGGAAGACCAGGGGGCATTAAAAGCCTTATGGATAATTCAGATCCGTCCTTCTGGAAATGAGCCCTTTCTCTCTCATTCCTCCCCAGCAAGCAGAGAAACACTAAATTAGAACATTTAGGAAAAGAAGAGAATTAGTCCACTGGAACAAAATTTTGTAATTTCAGAAACTGAATTCTATGAAATTACAATGGTCAACAAGCACTTGGTAATGAAAAATTTATAGCCATATTAGGAGTCACTTACAAAGACTCTTACCTAAAGGGCTTAAAATGGCCTTTGTGCACCTCAGTGGAACTCTCTGCCACCTACAAGTAAGAATAAGTTAAATTTTTAAGTTGATTAATCTCTCTTTTTCAAGGTCTAGGAACAAGTGGGAAAGCATTCTTTTTATATGTAATTTTCTCTTTTAAAATACCTGCAAACGTGATTGACTGGTATGGTAAGAACAAGTTAGACTTGGGGACTGGACTTTTCCGGACTGAATAAAATAAGGAAACTTACTTGAATGAAGTGGAGAAATGAAGATGTGTTGAGATTTAAAAATTCCAAGCAAAAGATGGAAGATGATCTTAAAATACTGACACTAACAATTTAGGGGCACCTGTTGGCAACACCCCCAAATAAGTACAATCAGAATAATCCAGAATATGGGGAATTCTACAAGACAAATGACCCCGTTCTTTTCATAAATGATTGGCAGAATTTTTAAAAAAGAAGCGGAGGAAACCCCAGATTCAGGAAAAATATTAGCCAAATACAATGTGTGGACTCTAGTTTGATCCAGATTCAAACAAACTGTAAAATAATATATATATATTATGAGATAATCAAGGGGGAGGGAAACTTGACCCTGGTATTTGATGGTATTAAAGAAAACATTTTAGATGTATTCTTGGTATAAAATTTATGGATGAAAGTACTTCAGGATGAAATGATGTCTGGTATTTTATTTGATATAATCTCATGGGGAGAGAGTGGTGCATGGAGATATAAATGAAATGCAATCTGCAAGCTGTGATTATTGAAGTAGTGATGGGCATACTGTGCTCATTTATATTATTGTCTTTATTCTTGCAAATGTTTTAAATTTTTCATAATAAAAAATTTTTAAGAATAAAACCATATACAGTACTAGAATTTAGAGAATAGAGGATAAAAATCAGAAATTTTCAAATTTTAATTACTTCCATATGCATAAATACAACTTCATTTAAAATGCCAATTAGGCATCTAATTACATCAATTATAGATTTCTGCTCTTAAATCACTATAGCCAAGGGTTTAGCTATTTTGGTTCTCATTATGGCACGTAATACACCACATTTCACTAGAAAATGTATCAAGAATTCATAGTATTTCCTGTTCTTTCAATACATTATAGGTAGAATTGACAAGCAGAAAATTTTTTTTTGTATAACTCACTGGAGTTTTATGTTCCCTGCTAGAACCCACAAGATATGCAAATGTGACACATGCAAGAGCAACTTCGTGCTCAGTTAAGAAATAAACATGGGTACTGCTAATTTTAAAAATATTTTTAAAGCTTCATATATCAACCTCCCTTCCCAAAATTAGCTTCCCAAAGAGAAAAATAGAGATTTCTCTACCATTTCCACTAGGAGTTAAACCTTTTATGTTATTGGAAATGATGGAAAACATGAGGAAAATGTTCTTGAGAGTCAGAATGATCTCATCAGCATTACTGGGGCATTCTGAATGTAATCAAAGAGGTAAATGGGAATAAAAAATATTCTTTGACAGATGAGCCTGCCATGTCATGGGAATTTGCAGCCTGTCTGCACAGAATGAATTTCCTATTGAAGCAAAATGTTCCCTCTGACGATAAAGGAACTGCTACCAAAATAACTTTAAAACCACGGAACTGTTATAGGAACAGTAAGAGGTGCTGCATGACACATCACAATTACGAGCTACTAACACTGACAAACAATTCAGAATCTATATAAGCAGGCTGAGCTTCAACGAAAGCTTCAGGATGGTCACAACAATGGAAGGGGAAAAAAATTACTGCCTAGAAACCACTGTAATAAACTACTGAATATAAACTACAGAAGACCAGTCTTGCAGAGTAAACTTGGGGGACGTGGGACGGGTGTGTGTGTGAGGTCATATTAAGCATCTTCTAAGTAATTTATTCAACTTTGGTTAAATAATTGAAATTCTATACCAGGCACATTATTTACATTCTCTCTCTTTTTTTAAGATTTTATTTATTTATTTGAGAGAGAGAGAGCATGCGGGAAGGGGCGGGGGGGAGCAAGAATCTGAAGCAGACTCCGCACTGAGCTCAGAGCCCAAGGCGGGGCTTGATCCCACGACCGCCAGATCATGACCTGAGCCAAAACCAAGAGTCGGTGGCTTAACCGACTGAGCCACCCAGACACCCCTATTTATCTTCTGAAAGGGTAGATAATTGAACTGGACAACCTCCAAGGCAATGGAGCCCAGATTTTTCTAATTTCCTGAATGGTACAATTTTTTTTTTTAAGTTTGGGGCTCCCAACTTTGCTAAGTAAGGTCATTATGAAAACAAATAATAACTGCAAGAACTAAAAATAAACAACAACAGCGAGGATCTATTATTACTGCCATTTCAAAAGTGTCATTTCAATAATAAAAAGCTGGGTCTATTTAGCTTTAAGACAAGCTCACCACATCAGCTTCCTCCTCCTCACTTCACTGCCCAGGCTAAAGTGCCATCACAGACCGCTGGTCACAGGCTAGTAGCAGTATGCAGATGGGCTTTGGGTGCCATTACTCTACAATGTCTTCCAACACTGAGTGAGAATCATGGAGTCTAAGATCGTTTGAGTCCCTGGATGGTAGAGAAGCTGATCTTTCAGGTTATTTAAATGGAAAAGTATATTTGTCATTTTGAGAGGCAATTTTTTTCAGCCAATTTGTTTTTCTGAGCGATCAAGTATTATCATCTCATTTCTTCACCTGTTTTCCATTCCAAATCACTTTACAAAACCCGGTATTTTAGACACGTAGTTTATTATAGCAGTGGGGATAATGGCTAATACTTTAAGGGCTAGTTTAGAAGTCCTAATTTTGGAAAGTAGTGGATGACTGATTTTCTAATATGCTTGAAAAGGTAGATCCAAACACTCATAAAACACAAAAACATTTAACTGATGTTCCTGGAGTAGTTCATTTTGAACAATACTCACGTGAACTATTTAGTTGAGGATAGCCTCAAATTCTTCAAATGATCATGAATGATATAGAAATCTTACTTCCTTTTATATTTTTCCAATTAAAAAGGAAATTTGCCTATTAATTATTATTCTATCAATAGAGTTTGGAGCAATTAAGAATATTTTAAAGAAGTTATGTACATAGAAGTGGTCATTTTCCATCATCAACATCAATATTTCTTAAGAACCTCTATGTACAGGACTCTATTCCGTCAGAACTCACTCTCATGTTAGGGACTTGGGACAAGCAAGATGTATGTTCATAAAGGAAGAAGAATTGTGAATCACTGACCGTGGGACTTCAGATGAGTCATTTCATCTTTCTGTGTCTTTGTTTCCTCAGGGTATTAAAATAAATGCCCATAAGCTTCTTTCAGTTCTGACTTTTGGCTTCTTAAAATTCTAAAGTGCTGCGCCTAACCAAACAGAACAACAGCAACAGCTGCCTGAGGAAACCACACTTTTTCAGTGATAGACCACATCTTAATTAGTCTCATTACTTTATATATGTGTGATTGTACCCTTGCATGTGTATGTAAAGGTATCGTGTGGAAGGACATATTACTCAGTGTGATTCCATCCAGTTAAATTGCCAATATTGATTGTAAATAACCTATACCTGTTTTCAAAACAAAGCTTACCCCTCAAGAAAGAAGATTGGCCACCACCAAGTATACTCAAGAGAACATGCTCCAGTTTGGAAAGATCATAACAATGGCTTTTTCATCCTCAAGAGTTTTAGACTCCCTATCCCACAAATAATTAAGAAAAAGAGGATTCGAGGGATAGAAAAATAAAGGGAAATAAAGTAGAGGAGAAGACAATTATTAGCATGAACGTCTTGGAGAGGCAGAGGGTGGGGGACAAGAAGCTGAGGGACAGCATATGAAGGCCCTGGAAAGCCAAGTTTATCAGGGGCTGAAGGCACTTAGTCTGGAACTAAGGCAATGTAACACTCACACTGAAATGGGGGGAAAGGTATGCTCATTCAGGCCATTTGGATAAAATAAGTCACAGACAGATTATATGGCCAGTTTTCTCTGTCTCTGGGACCATGGTGGGAATTAGACAGTGGACATCAACTCTGTACCATAAAATTTGCTGGACGATCAACAAATGACATTCAGGGAAAAAAACCCACAAAACTTTTAGTATAAGCATGCTCTGCAACAAGTGCAAACTGAATTTGTAAGCATAGAGTTGAAATCAAGGATGTTGGAGAGCCTGAAATGCTTATGGCTTTAATTCTTTAGAATCTCATTATAACTATTTTAATATGTGTATTTAGTGTGCTGAAATTAGTATTTTATTTTAGTGAATGTAAAAAAAAATTTAGATGAGCTTTCATAGGTATACTTCTGCCCACAAAATCCCCCAAACATAGTCCCATGAATTCTACTATGTGGGGTCTGCAGATAAGAGTTTCTGAATTTGGGAAAGTTGGTTGTTTCCCTTCTTGGCACACTTTGTATTATAGAGGATGGTCAGAAATTTAAATGTGGTTATGAAATAATCACCTTAGCAATCCCTTTTATAAGCTCAGTGGCAAATATTTCAGCAGATAGTTTTGTGTTCACGATAAAGAAGGTAATTTCTAACCATACATTTTTTGAACAGTACAAAATAAAATTTTAAAAAACAATGCTATACATGAATCTATACACTTTTCCTTAGTCTATCTAAATTGTACCTCTAATCCAAAGCCGAAATGAAGTCCTACCTCCTTAACAAAACTCCCAATCGAGAGAACTTTAACTCAGCCCCTTTCTGAAATTCAGTGGTAGTTGCTAAGTAATTATTTACTGAATACTTACTAGATGTCAAGTAGTTAACCCAGTCTATCCTCCAGAAAACGGAAAGAAGCAAGCAATTTGACAACCATACAAGTTCTTATAATTCAATTTGACTATTTTATAAGTGTTGGTGTTCCCAACTAGATCATAATTTCCTGAAAAACAAAGACGATGTCCTATATTTCTTTTTCCTGTATTGTTCTTAATGCCTAATTCAATATCTTTATTAAAAGGAATCCAGCCAGCATCTCAAAAAGTTATTCTGAACTAAAATGACTTTGAATTGAAAACATGCAAAGGGGAAGAAAAACTTTTTATGGGACGAAAAACTTTTTAAATAATTAATGAGGATAATTTGGCTACGTGTATGTATAACTTTATATAATGCAACTCCAATTCTAGGGATTTATCAAGTGAGGATATCTTGCTCCAGAAGATTCAGCAGAGCTGCCACATGACTGTGGTGGCATGAATAATCCCCAGTGTGGCCAGCAGAAAAATCACCCAGCTGAGCTCAACCTATAACAGAACCATGAGCAAATAAAGTGTTGTTAAGCCACTAAGTTTTGAGGTATTTTGTTATGAGGCAATATAAAGCCGATCCAATTACACTAAAAACACATTATTTTTTCCAATAGATTGGAAAACTATTTAAATGTAAGGCAATTTTTTAAAAATAAAGGTTGGGGAGGTTCCTCAAAAAGTTCAAAATAGAACTACTGTATGATGCAGTAATTGCACTACTGGGTATTTATGCAAAAAATACAAAAACACCAATTCAAAGGGATACATGCACCCCTAGGTTTATGGCAGCATTATTTACAATAGCCAAGATATGGGAGCAGCCCAAGTGTCCATCAACGGATGAATGGATAAAGAAGATGTGGTATATATGTACAACAGAATATTATTCAGCCATAAAAAAAATAATGAAAATTTGCCATTTGCAATGACATGGATGGATATAGAGAGTATAATGCTAAGCAAAATAAGTCAAAGAAAGACAAATGCCTTATGATTTCACTCACATGTAGAATTTAAGAAACAAAACAAATGAGCAAAGGGAAAAAAAGAGAGAGAGAGATAAGCCAAGAAGTGGACTCTTAGAGAACAAACTGATGGTTACCAAAGAGGAGGTGGGCCGGGGATGGATGAAATAGGTGATGGGGATTAAGGAGTGCACTTACCACGATGAGCACTGAGTAATGTATAGAATTGCTGAATCACTATATTTTACACCTGAAACTAATACAACACTGTATGTTAACTATACTGAATTAAAATTTTAAAACTTAATAAAAAAAGAAAAAATACAGGTTGGGCACATAAATATTGAACTCTGGTTAAGGATGCACAAGTACTTGGAGGGGGAGGAATACTCTAACATCTACAACTTATTCTGAAATATGTAAAAATACAAGATGGCTTGATAAGTACAGAGAGGGCTAGTTCGACTGATATGTGATAAAGCAAATATAATAATAAAATGTTAGTTGTAGAATCTAAGTGGTGGGTGTATGTCTGTTCACTGTAAAATTATTTCAACATTTCTGTAGTTTGTTTTCTTAATAAAACGGTTGGGAAAACAGGTTGGATCATGTGGTGCATTCACACTTTGCAATACTAGGTACTCATTAAAAATAATAGGGTGGAAGAATGTTTATTATCAAAACCAACCAATAAATCTTTGAAAATCAAAGTACAAGACAGTATGTGCAATGTATCACTTTTGTAAAACACAAATTAAAAAGTATAGATATGGAAATAAAGAACCAAAGGACATACATTAAGTTATTATCTCTGGACATGGGATTATGGTTTTTTTCTTTTAGCTTTTGTGTTTTCCAAACTGTCCTACTTAATTAGGAAAAATTAAAAAGTAATTAAGAGAATGGGGAAACTCTTTAATAGTAAGTTTAAATCATCTGGTTTTAAAAAGAAATTTTGTAAAGCTACAAGTGTTCAATATTTTAAAATGGGAGAAAATGAAATATGGGGAACGGAGTTTAGAGAACAGTAAGAAAGCGTTTGTTTAGATATATTGAAATGTTTGATACTAGATGTAATTATACACTAGAACAGAAACTATAGATTACCTCCTTCTGGAAATGTAGTTTCTAAGAGCTGAAATTATGTAAGTGACCTCTTGAGATTTCTTCCAGTTTTATGACTTTTTTTTTTTAAGCATGGCTGATATTTATACTCAGTCTAAGGGTGTCAAAGTACAGCCAGATGTTATAATTAATTTGGAGATGTATAGTATTCCCTCCTTAAACTTAGGCTATGACAGAAACCCAGTAATTAGAAGAAAAGACAGTATCAACAAAGGAGTTTGAGGGACACTAATCTTGAGAGTTTGCGAAAACTTGTTAGCCAAAGCACACATAAAGGCATGAATCTAAACATTGGGCAGTTTTAATCCCCGGCTGACAAAAAAACACAAAGATTTCCCAGAAGTCACCATAACACCCTCCAAGGAAATTTTAAGAATTAATTTTGACAACAAAAAAACCTCAGGAATAACAAATCAATTCCATCCTACAACCCAGGGAGAGTTTGCCAACATGTGCAGGCGTGTAAGCGTGCATGTGTTAACCTAACAACAGGGAGAATATCTTGCCCAAGCTAAAGTACCTAAATATGAAAGTGCAAAACACTACGGGAGAGGTTTCTGTCAAAAACTTGGTCTTTTGGTGATGGGGATGTGTGTGGAATGGTGAAGCTCGGGACAGGGTATTGTGAACACAGTTCTAAACTCTGAATCTGGAAAAAAAAAAGGCTCTTTTTATTTTGATTCAATGATAAATGTACATTTCAGAATGTGGAAATAAGTAACAGCCTTTCTAAGAAAATTCTTCAACCAACACGGGTTTTTCATGAAGTAAAATCTTGGTTAAAATGAGAACACTGGACACTTCTCATGACGCTTATTCATAAATCACAAAATAAGGTATTTAAAAACCAAAGTCCATAAAGTAATAAATTGTTTGGAAGGAAAATTCATAAAATTTCCATCCTGGAATGAATCTCTTTCTAGCTTCTTAAAGCAAACAATAAGAGAAACATACAAATTGTTTTATTGACCTTGCTAAGGTATCAATGCCACCCTCTATATAATATAAACTCTTTCTCAGGAATACTATCAACCCAACCCTATTCAGCTGAATTCCTGAGACCAGAAGAAATCTAGGTCTCCTACTCCTCCGCCATCTTGCTCCTGCCTGTTTGTTTTTACATTAACTTAAATCACTATCAACCCAACCCAAGCTGAGTTATTAGACTAGATATTTTAGAACCCAGATTGAAAAACAGGACCTAAAACGTGTTTGGAATCTAAGCCCTAGATTCCCATTTCTGAGATTTTTAATGAGTGTTTGAGATTCTTAAAAAAGAAAAAGAAAAAAATCTATGGTTTCTTTTATTTAAAAAAATTTACATAGATTGATCTTTAAGTTTTTAGAAATGATTCTGACAAATTACTTTTCATTTCCACAGAAGATAATGGCCCTATTAAACGAAATAATAATAGGGCATGGATTAAATGGGCTCTAAAAGGATATGATATTGATGTACCTACATTTTCCAGCTCATTCATTGAAAGGATTAGCTGTAACTAGTGCAGTAGCTATAAAGGTTGAGAGAGATGGGTTCTGAAGAACTGCCAGATGGTCAGAAGAAAATATTTTACAATAGTGTTATTGGAGCTCTTCACACAAGGACAGATATAATCTGGCTTTGAGAGCCGCCAGGTATTATGCAGTATTACCTTCCATTTGTAAATAAACTATGAGTTATTGTCACAATGTGGAGAAATGGAGAAAAGCAGAAATTTCCAACGAAGTCCCAAAGCTTGTCATAGCTAGGCAGTTCTCACCAGTTTTAAGTATTTTCCCATTTCATATTTAAAAAGCTAATTGTTTAGTAAACAACGATCAAGAACGCACGTGTCAGGATCCACAGAAAATACAGAACTTTACTCTCTACATTGCTAGCAGATTTTTAGCTGATCAAAATTTAAAAATCATGCTAAATGGGTGAACCCTACCCAGACAAAACGCATACATTTTTCTTAGGTAATTATGGCTTTTTACTAACATGTGCAACGACTCAATCTAATCATGCAATGCCAGTTAGCAGGTTTGGCATATGTACTGAACACCTGTAATAGGATGCAATTCTTCTGAACCAGTATTTGGAAAACATGACTTTATCTGTTCCTCCTTTTTGTTTTCTTATATCCTCTCTCACCACTACCTCACCATCCAGAGGCTTCAACAAGTTTCTAAAACCAAGACCCAAAGGACTTCTGATTTTAAGGGTCCCAAGCTTGCTGTCATTAAGTTCTTCTGAGCTGAGATTTCATTATGGTATGGAATTCTCTCCTTTATATCATTATATTTCTATTTTGTGCTAACATTCTAAATAGGCTTCACAGATTAAAAGTGCTGTATGATTAAGCCATACTTGTCAGGCTGTTCATTAGTGGTTCATTGAAAAGGACAATGCTAATTCCAGCACGAAGTAATGGAACATAAAAAAGTGTATATCAAAATGTTGAAGAAAGCCTTTCAACCAATTCCACAAGGATACCGGACCTTCCTTTTTTTTTCTCCCATATTCCTTCATAATTTATTTTGTGCAAAACTTGGTTTTTGTGATTCAAACTAAGTTTTCATTAAAAATGAACAGAAAGTAAGCAGGGGTTCTTAAGATTCATGGAGTGAATTCAGGGTGTCCACGAACTTGGAAGGAAAAAAATCCGTTTATTTCACCAACTAACTGAAATTTAGCATTTCCTTCAATTACAAATGTAGGCTGTGAACAATGATATTTTCATATGACATTATAGTTGTTGCAGTTATTTCAAAATGCCATTTAGTAGCTCATTCTTAATGAAAAATTACAATAGTTATTAGAGCTGCAACTAAATCTTATTATTGCATTAATAAGGAAGGACATATATTACTATATCACAATTGTGTTTTAAACATATTTTGATAACTGCATTTCAATGTAATTGGTTTCTTTTGTATTCCTATAATTTTATAAATACATTTGCAACATTATTTTGAGAAAGGATCTATAAGCATCATCTGATATCAAAGGGGCCCATGGAATAAAAAGGGTTAAGAACTACTGAGGGATTATAATATATACACTTAAACACCATCTACCAAATAATATCATGTTTCCACTTCTTACTGGAACATAAATTAGGATTAAAAAAGAACCCAGATACCCAAAGAATACAAAAATGCTAATTCAAAGGCATACATGCATTCTGATGTTTATAGCAGCATTATCTACAATAGCCAAATCATGGAAACAGCCCAAGTATCCACTGACTGATGAATGGAGAAAGAAGATGTGGTGTGTGTACACACACACACACACACACACACACACACACACACACACACACACAGACACAAATGGAATATTACTCAGCCATCAAAAAGAATGGCAACAACATGGATGGACCTAGAGAGTATTATGCTAAGTGAAATAAGTCAGAGAAAGACAAATACCACACGATTTCACTCATATGTGGAATTTAAGAAACAAAACAAATGAGCAAAGGGAGAAAGAGAGAGAGGCAAACCAAGAAACAGACGCTTAATGATAGAGAACTGATGGTTACCAGAGAGGAGGCAGGTGGTGAGGAGATGGGTTAAATAAGTGATGGGGATTAAGGAGTGCACTTGTTTGTGATGAGCACTAGGTATTATACGCAAGTGTTGAATCACTATATTGTACACCTGAAACTAATATTACACTGTATGTTAACTAACTGGAATTTAAATAAAAACTTAAAAAAAAAGAGCCCAGAAAGTGACATGTTTCCTCTATAAAATGGTGATATAACCGGCTGGTAAATATTATTGATTATAGATTCACTGCAAAGGATTATGGCCATTCAATTTTTTTGAGGAATCTATATTTGGTTAAACAAGATGTTTGTATGTAAGTATGTAGTCAATGGAAACCTATTATTCACAAATTGGTACCAACTTCCTGGGATGAGAACTTAGTTACAAAGATAGTTAACTAGTCTGTGTGAAAGTTGAACCTTTGTGAAGACAGTCACACCTCAGTTCATCAAGTATAGTACAGATAAATCAACCAATCAATTAACAGGTACTTAGGGATCTGCAATATTGACACCCCTAGACAGAGAGCTATTCTCCAGAAGAGAACACAACTAAGTTGAATTTATTATGTAACAAACAACCTCTGACTTTTATCAGGAGAAATTTCACAATTATTGAAAAGGATTTTAATCATCCCAAGCTTTATCAGAGCAGAGATCTAATCAGTAATATGGGACAACATATTTTCCTTATAAAAATATAACTTTGTCTAACAAGTTTGATTTCATGGCAGATTGGAGCAAATGTTCAATTTTCTACTGGCTATGAAATAGAAAGGAATCTATATGCATGATCCTAATTACCAAGTAAATTTTAGACTTGTTACAATTCTTATAATTCTGTCAGAATGACCTCCTGACAGTTTTCTCCATGGGATTTTCTGGGAGAGAAAGTTCCAGAGTTCAGTGATGCAGGTTTGTGATGATACAAACACAATTCAAAGCTGAAACTTACAGGTTGATCATGACCCTGTTGCCTCTTGAGAACTGCCACTTCCCTGGCTGCTTGATGACTGGATTGGACTTTAAGAAATCACATTTTATCCAATCAGTGAATATACCACAGAATCAGATGGGGAGCTTGATACAAACAAATTTCTAAGCTCACCCACCAACTGAGATTCAGTAGGCGCAGCTGGCTTCACTGGTGAATTCTACCAAACAGGGAAGGAGAAAATAATACCAATTCTTCTCAAATTCTTTCAGAAAATTGAAAAGGAAGAATACTGTCCAACTCACTTTATGAGGACATTACCCTGATACAAAAACCAGACAAAGACATTATGAGAAAACTCACAAGCCCAGTATCTCTCACAAACATATATATCCCCTGTTATGACTTCTATTTAACACTACAGTAGAGGTTCTAGCCAGTGCAGAACGGCAAGAAAAATAAATAAAAGATAACCAGATGGGAAAAGAATAAGTAAAACTGTCATTATTAGCACACAGTCTGATTGTCTATGTAGAACATTCTACGAATCTACAAAAAAAAAAAGCTAATAGAACTAATAAACTTAGTAAGGTTGCAGGATATAAGGTCAATGCACAAAGTCAACTGTATTTCTACATACTAGCAACAAACTATTGGAAGTTTAAAATTTTTAGATAAATTTTACAATAGCATTTAAAAAATACGAAATTCTTAGAGATAAATCTGACAAAAGATGCACAAGACCAGTACACTGAAAATCACAAAACATTGTTGACAGAAACTTAAAATTTAAATTAATGGAGAGAGATACCATGTTCATGGGTTAGAAGACTTAATGCTCTTGTCTATTCTCCCTAAACTGATCTAGTGATTCAATGCAATCTCAATGAAAATCTTGCCAAATAAAAATTGACAAGCTGATTCTAAAATTCATATGGAAATGGAAAAGACCTAGAATAACCAAAACATCTTTGAAAACAAAGATCTAAATTGGAAGACAAAGATTACCTGATTTTAAGACTTACTATAATGATAAAGCAATCAAAAGAGCATGGTTTCAGTGTAAAGATGGATAACTGTGATATTATGATTTATAATAAGTAATACATATTTGATCTTCATCCCAGTTTCTAGCACAGAGTTTCTAAAACCCTTGGAATCTCCTAGGTGGTGAAGAGGGATTAAGGTGCATTTTGTTATGTTAATAAGGTAACTTTTGGAATGCCCCTAAATCACCTAAGGATGGGGGCTGGTTGCCAGGGGAACCAACCAAGTGATTGGAGGGTTGGAACTTTCAATCCCACACCTCCACTTCTGGGAAGAGGAAAGGGGCTGGAGGTTGAATCATTCACCAATGGCCAAAGACTGAAAACAATAATGCCTGTGTAATGAAACCTCCATAAAAACCCAAAAGGACAAGTTCAGAGAGTTTCTAGGTTGATGAAGGTGTAGAGATTTGGAGAGAATGACACACTCAGGGAGCATGGAAGCTCCAAGCCCTTCTGCATACCTTTCCTTGTGCATCTCTGGATGTTTATCTTTATCCTTCCTCATATCCTTTTATAAAAAACCAGTAACCCAAAGAGTAAAGTCATTTCCTGAGTTCTATAAGCCACTCTAGCAAATTAACTGAACCCAAGGAAGGGGTTGTGGGGACCTCTGATTTCTAGCCAGTCAATCAGAAGGTAATAACCTTGGCTTGCAACTGGCATCTGAAGTGGAGGGTGGCCTTGTGGGAACTGAGCCCTCAGCCTGTAGAATCCAGGTAAATAGTGTCAGAACTGAGGTGAATTATAGTACACCCAGCTGGCCTCCTGAGCATTGCGTGGCGGTGTGAGGGGAATCCCTCCAACATACACCCATTGGAAATTGGGTCTCAGAATACTTTTTAACAAGTAAACCAATGGAACTGAACTGGAAATCCAGAAATAGATCCACACATATAGGGACAATTGATTTTTGACACAGGTTCAATGACAACTCAGTGGGAAAAGTATAGTCTTTTCAACAAATAACGCAAGAACAACTAGATAGCCATATATAAAATAAGAACATTGATCCATACCTTGTATCATATACCAAAAAGTTACTCAAAATGCATCACAGACCTAACTGTAAAACTTAAACTATAAAACTTCTTTAAGAGAACACAAGAGAAAACATTTGTGACCTTGAGTTAGGCAAAGAGTTTCTAGACATGAACACAAAGCATGATCCATAAAAAAAAAGACAAGAAACCCCAAAAGGATGAATTGGACTTCATCAAAATGAAAAACATCTTTCTCTAAGAGACACTGCTAAGAGAACGAAAAGGCAAACTACAGATCGGGAGAAGATATTTGCAAATCATGTATCTGCTAAAGGACAACTCTCAAAACTCAATAATAAAAAAAAAGCTCAAATTAAAAAGTGGGCAAAAAAACTGAACAGACACTTCTCCAAAGAAGATACATAGATGGCAAATCAGTGCTTGAAAAGATGCTCAACATCTTTGGTCATTGGGGAGGTTTACTTTAAAATAAACCTATTAGAATGTCTAAAATTAAAGAGACTCATCATATCAAGTATCAGCAGAACTCTCCCACAAGTGCTGATGGCAGTGTAAAATGGGTGGAACCACCACTTTGGAAAATAATTTGGTAGTTTCCCCAAAAGTTAAACGTATACCTACCATAATGATCCAACCATTCTACTCTTAAGTATTTACCCTAGAGAAATGAGAGTGTATGTCTATACAAAAGCTTGTGCATAAATGTTCACAACAGCTTTATTTGTAATAACTAAAAACTGGAAACAACCCACATGTCCATCAATAGATAGACAGATAAACTGTATATCTCCATACAATGCAATACTACTCAGCAATAAAAAGAGAAAAGAACTATTTTGTTTTTTATTAAATCTTTTTTTTTATTTTTTTATTTTTTTAAGATTTATTTATTTGAGAGAGCGAGAATGAGCGAGAGTACATGAGAGGGGAGAGGGTCAGAGGGAGAAGCAGGCTCCTCGCCGAGCAGGAAGCCCGATGCAGGACTCAATCCCGGGACTCCAGGATCATGACCTGAGCCGAAGGCAGTCGCTTAACCAACTGAGCCACCCAGGCACCCAGGAAAGAACTACTGAAACACATTACAACATGGATAAAGCTCAAAACCAATATGTTAAGTGAAAGAAATCAGATGAAAAAGAGTACAACTCATTTGATTCTATTTACATAAAACTTGAGAAAATGTATTTTTCTAGTGTCAGAGAACATAGAATGTTTGTCTAGAAAGGGATGGGAGGAAGAACTACAAGGGAGCCTGGGAAGTCTCTTGGGGGTAATGAATAGGTCCATTATCTTGAGGGTGGTAATAGTTTCATGGGTATATACTTAAGTCAAAACTTACCCAGTTATATACTTGAAATACATGCAATTTATAGTAGGTCAATTATACTTCGAGAAAGCTATTTTACAAAAATTCTAACCAAGTGATTCTGACACTGTCAGATTTTGGAACCACTGGACTAAACCAGAGCCTTCAACACCTGCGCCACCTTACATAGAAGGCTGTCTATTCTGTTTTCAAACAGTTTTCAAGAAAAAATATTTCAGAAACTCTTTGATGACATGTTTTAGTGTTTAATGACCTCAACAGGAAAAGAGTTCTTCCTTTACCTAAACAAACTCTTGCTACATTTAAGCTCATTTGTTTTATATTCTCCCCTGTGAAAATGAAAACAACTGTTCCATAAACTGACATGACAAATCCTAACAATCAGACATCTATCTGCTGCTACTTAACAAATGATTATAAGATGAAATTATATACCTGTACAATTTGAAGAGTGGCCACTCTTCTCTAGTCTGAACTTTAAAGACATATCCATTCATCATCTTACATATCTAGAAGGTTTTTCTCTGGACCCTCTAGCTTCCCTGCAGTGTAAGATTAGAGTAGTCTGAGAGTTGTGATTAAAATGGACTATTGCAGAGTAATGACTTCTAGGCTTCTCTTACTTGTAAATCACATTCTTTTTTACACACTCTAAAATTATGTGTTGCTTATAAAGAATAACACAGACTTGCTCAGCACTACATGGATCAGGTTCCACTATTGGCTACCACATCTTTCTTTGTCATATTTATGGCCAAGCCGCTTCCACCTTGTATCTATCTTTAATATTGCTCATGATCACAACAGCATATTGTTATGAACTTGGTACCATTGCCCTCCACAGAGTCTATAATGGTCCATTTTTATGGTTTAAGACCATTTCATTTACACTCTAACAATCTTCCCAAGTCTTTGTATCACAGCTTTCATCAACCAACATGTGAGTTTATTTTCAATTATTTATCCATGACAGAGACAGACATTCAGAATAACTCCAGCATTAGGATACGCATTTATAGAACAAGATTCACTATTGGGGCATCTGGGTGGCTCAGTCCATTAAACGTCTGACTCATGATTTCACTCACATCATGTTCTCAGGGTTGTGAGATCGAGCCCTGCCTTGGGCTCTGCACTCAGCATGGAGTCTGCTTGAGATTCTCTCTCTCCTTCTCCCCCTGTCCCTCCCCCTGCTCACATACACACACACTCTCTCTCTAAAATAAATAAATGAAATCTTAAAAAAAAAAAAAAAAGAATAAGATTCATTGTTGACACCTAGCCCTCAGTAACCATTTTCAGTTGTGACTTGTTAGAGAAGTGGGCCCCTTCCTACAGGAATATGGTCTGCACTGGACCACATCTTTTGAGTTAGTACTAAAATGTCATGTGTGACTATATCAAAATCCTTTCTGAAGTTCAGATAAATTACATACCCTGCTTCCTAAATGTCTCAATAAACTGTCAATCTCTTGAAGAAGGAAATTAGATCGATTTGGTACAATTTGCTCTTTGCAACACCAAGATAATGACTACTCAGTGCTTCGTGCTTTCCTATGTGGTGACTAATTGATTATTCAATGATTTCATCTAGCACAGAATCTTTAAAGGTATCAAAATTAACCTGACTGACTTATAAGATATATAATCTGCTCTCCTTTAAAAAAGCTGGGCACTGAAACTGCTTTGGTTGAATCAACAAGCCTTTTCACCATTTTTTGTCATTTCATACAGATACCCAATTTCCCACTTTAGACCACAAGACCTCTAGGGAAGTAACTCCATCTTACTTATCTTGTATTGCCTTATAGAACTGAATACTATACTCTATGTATAGCAGACATAAATATTTATTGACTTTTAGAATTTTAATTCTACAAGTTATTGTTGAGTTCCATAAGTACCTCACAATGAACAGTATTGAGTTAATTTTAACTTAGTGTCTCACACTTCAGCATTCTACTCAACAACTTAGAAAGCATTTAATATTACCCATAAATTATCAGTGAAACAGTGTTTCTATAGGTAGGACTTGTCTTTATAACAGACTTCCATTTGGGGATAAAAATGATTTCAGTGTGGGCCAACATTACTTATATAGGGTGAATATAAGGCAATATCCCCAGGCCCTCTGGCGCATTTCCACAGTTCACAACTAAAACTATGCCATTACTTTCATCTTATCCTACAGGCAATAGGGTAAGGAGCAATCCATAACCTCACTGGATGAGGTTCTATTTTATAAAATATTCAAGTAAAATTTAAACATCACTGAGGATACTTTAAGCAATTAACTGAGGTCAGCTTAACAAACCATTTTATAAACTACCAATAAAAATAATAAAGGCTCTTTTTTATTGAGAATTTATGTGCCAAGCATATTGCCAAATTCTTTATTGCCATTAACTTTTAACTCTCACAACTCAATGATGTAAGGCAGTATAATTTTCTCCATTCTACAGATAAGAAAATTGAGGCTTAAGGTAATTAAATAACAGCTAACATAAAACAGATAAACATAGGGGAAGGGAGGGAAAAATAAAATAAGATGAAAATAGAGAGAGGAGCAAACCATAAGAGATGCTGAACTCTAGGAAACTGAGGGTTGCTGGAGGGGAAGTGGGTGGGGGAAGGGGTAACTGGTGATGAGCATTAAGGAGGGCACTTGATGTAATGAGCACTGGGTGTTATATGCAACTGATGAATCACTAAATTCTACCCCTGAAACTAATAATATAGTATATGTTAACTAAATTCAATTTAAATAAAGAATTTTAAATAAATAAATAAATAACAGGCAACAAAGCTGGCTAATTAGAGCAGGGATTTATTTATTTCCTATTTTTTCAATTTAAATTTTAGGTACTTAACATATAGTGCAATATTGGTTTCTGAAGTACATTCAGTAATTCATCACTCACATACAACACCCAGCCCACCTCCCTCCATCAACCCTCAGCGGGTTCTCTATTGTTAAGACTCTCCCTCTCTCCTTTTTCTCTTTTTCCCCTTCCCATATGTTCATCTGTTTTCTTCCTTAAATTCCACATATGAGTGAGATCATATGGCATTTGTCTTTCTCTGACTGACTTACTTCACTTAGCATAATACACCCTAGCTCCATTCACGTCGTTGCAAATGGCAAGACTTTGGGGGTTTTGATGGCTGAGTAATATTCCATTACACACACACACACACACACACACACACACACACACACACACACACCATATCTTCTTTATCCATTCATCAATCGATGGACATTTGGGCTCTCTCCATAGTTTGGTTATTGTTGATAATGCTGCTAAAAACATCAGAGTGCATGTATCCCTTTAAATCTGTATTTTTGTATCCTTTGGCTAAATACCTAGTAGTGCAATTGCTGGATCGTAGGGTAGTTCTATTTTTACAATTCTGAGGAACCTCCATACTGTTCTCTAGAGTGGCTGCACCAGTTTGCATTCCCACCAACAGTTCAAGAGGGTTCCCCTTTCTCCACATCCTCGCCAACACCTGCTGTTTGTTCATTTTAGCCATTCTGACAGGTGTGAGGTGGTACAGAGCAGGGATTTAAATCCTTGTCTGTCTTATTCACCATCCTGTTTGGCCATTCTGTGGGCCTATGACAATACCAAGGGTGGCTCTAGGTACTGAGAGAGAAAGACAAATTAGACACAGTCCCAGCCCTCAAGGATCCTACATTTGTGAGAAGAGGAAGATGGTTCATTGCAAGGATTTTTGCTGTCATTGTCATCTCTCTGTAAAGTGGCTTTTTTGCCAGCATCCATAATGAGTGCTCTAGAGATTCCTGCCCAATTCTTGGGAGGCTCTCTAAAAACTTCCCCATGTAAAGATAGTTCCTTAGGGATGCTCAAGCTCACTTTATCTTCTCTTCAGCCTTCACCTCTCACTTTCTTTCCAAATGTCCTCCTCTTTCATATGCATATCTGAGTTTCTTTTTTTTTTTTAAAGATTTTATTTATTTATTTGAGAGAGAGAGAGAATGAGAGATAGAAAGCACGAGAGGGAAGAGGGTCAGAGGGAGAAGCAGACTCCCCGCCGAGCAGGAAGCCTGATGCGGGACTCGATCCCGGGACTCCAGGATCATGACCTGAGCCGAAGGCAGTCGCCTAACCAACTGAGCCACCCAGGCGCCCCCATATCTGAGTTTCTAATTAAACAATGCTGTCTGTGTAGTCCCAAGAATTGTTCCTCAGAAATCTGAAATTCTTAATTTAAAACATACAGGAATCTCCAGGACTCCAGGCAGTGAGTTTACCCAAAGATAAAAATAAGGTATTAGGAAAGTGTTAATAAGGTGTTATAGGCCAACTTTCTTTTCTCCACAAACTTTACATTTTCTGCTGCTCTCTAGGAGCCAATGTTGACTAGGAAACAGGAAAACAAGTTTACTTTTCCCTTTCTGTTTCTCTTTGGAATATTCCACTCCCACTAACACTCTATGGTACAGCTGATTCCTGCCTTACTCAGGCCATTCGTACCTACACACATAGCCCATTCAGGAAGACAGAAATTTGACAGATAGGAATTTGAACAAGGACAATGGTCTCTTTCTTAATTTTTGCTGTAAAATAAACGTTTCTAAATCTTAATGCTGTGAATAATACTTTTTTTTCCTATTAATTTCCCAAACTGAAAACCTGGGCTAAATTCTGTTTTTCAGAAATGTGTCTCTTGGGGCACCTGGGTGGCTCAGCCGGTTAAGCGTCTGCCTTCAGCTCAGGTCATGATCCCAGGGTCCTGGGATTGAGCCCTGCATCAGGCTCCCTGCTCAGCGGGAAGCCTGCTTCTCCCTCTGCCTGCCACTCCCCCTGCTTGTGCTTGTTCTCTCTTTCTGTCAAACAAATAAACAAAATCTTTTTAAAAAATTTAAAAAAAAGAAATGTGTCTCTTTACGTTCTATATTTACTCTTCTTAAATTTATCCCCTAACATAAAGGTTGATGAGGATTTATAATTGTTTGGGCCAACTTCAGTTTGGAACAGTGTGAGAATCAGAGATGGACAATGTTGTCTAAATGTCGTCTGGGCAAAAATGAGATGATTCCAGGGGAGAAATGTTATTTGAGCAACATTTCTCAGGGGCGCCTGGGTGGCTCAGTCAGTTAAACGTCTGCCTTCGGCTCAGGTCATGATGCTGGAGTCCCGGGACTGAGTTCCACATCGGGCTCTTTGGTCAGCAGAGAGCCTACTTCTCCCTCTGCCCCTTAAACTGCATGTGCTCGCTCGCTCTCTCTATCTCAAAAAATAAAGTCTTTAAATTAAAAAAAGAAAGAAAGAAAACACATTTCTCCTGTTATGTGAAAAGACACAGGGGCAAAACCGCATGGTGAGCTTCGGTCTTTGTAACAACAGACCTGACCAGAAGTGACAGAACTTATTTTAGAACACTGGAAAATACGAGAGTTTAGCTGGAGGGGTAGACTGAAGGTGGGGGGTATGATCTGAGGGAAGGGAGGAGATTTTGTAGGGCTTTGAAGACCAGAAGGCTCTTGGGACTTAGTTGCTGAGTAAAGGGATCCATTGCAGGTTTTTGCAGAGGAGAGCAGAAGGGAAGGTTAAGGGCTCTGGAATCAGAATGAGGCACAAATTCCTGTTCTATTTCTGTTGGGAGCTTAGTTTCTGTGGACTACAAAATGAGGTTAATGAGGCTTACTTCACAGAATTAAACGAAATAATGTGTGAAAGTGACCACCGGAGTGTCCTCAGCAAGGGCTAGATTCTTTTCCTTTCAAAAGAGTGACAGGAAGCAAATGCGATGTCCGATTTATCTGGCAGGAGTGGAAAGGATTCAGAGGAGTGACTGGTGAAGAAGAAAAACCAACGTAGGAGACTGGTACAGAAATGCCAGTTATGGTGATAAAAATGTGGACGTGAGATGGGAAAGAACCAAATCCAAGAGACACTCTTAACAGAAAAAATATATATATATCAAACTTCATGAATAGTAAAAGATAAGAAAGAGAAGTCAAGACAATTCCGAGATTTCTTGCTTAGGCACTGGGAGAACAGTGAAGGAGACAGACTTGAATGAGGGTGAACAGAAATGGTGACTTTGAATGTTTTCCTTTTTGATATACTGGGTTTGAGGTAAAGTTAGAGCATCCAAGAGATTATGCCAGGAGATGATTGGAAATATATAGAATAAGTAAGAGAGAAAGCCTGGAGCTTTCTAAGTCATTAACCCAAAGATGATGGATGCAGTCAATAGGCTAGTGGAATTTCTAAGGAAAAGAGAGAAGCGGGGGGGAAGCTATGGACTTAGAGCCATGAAGATTACCACTCCCCTCCCCCTAACTGTACACATACAACCAGCCATATGCTCATCAGGATCATCTTTCTAAAACATAAATCTAAAACATAATCCTGATGTTGACACACGCCCTCCTTATTAAAAATAGCCTCATTTACCTTTGATGTTCAATAATATAACAGTAATACCCAAATCTTCACAATATAACCCCGGCCTACTTCCACATCACCCTCTTCCTGTCTGCTCTCTCTGTCTATCTCTCTGTCTCTCCATCGCTCTGTCTCTCTATTTCTTCTTCCTCTACCAACCGCTTAGCAAAACTCCTTACCTTACTCAGAACAAGACATAGCTTCTGGGTCTATATATGCTATTCCCTGGGTGAGCAGAGGAATGAAAATAGTATGTTAAGAAGATTATTTTCACCAGGAGAAGAGCAGAGATTTCAGTCTACTTTTTCCCATCTCCACTTCTGGTCACAATAATACTACTACACTTCCCCATACTTAGTGTTGGCAAAGACCTAGAGCAGCTGGAACCCTCAAGCACCACTGATGACAATGTAAAAGGAGAAAACCATTTTGGAAAACAATTTGACAGTTTTTTATAAAGTTAAATATTCGCTTCCCATCTTATCCATCCAGTGATTTCACTTCCTATATTCTCAAGTAAAATCAAAGCCACATCCATGCAAAGACTTCTACATTAACATTTAGAGTACCTATATTCATAATTGTTCTAAACTGGGAAAAACCCTCAAATGTCAATCAACAGATAAATGAATAAACAAATTGTGCGTGTGTGTGTGTGGGTGTGTGTGTGTGTATGTGTATATATATATATATATATATATATATATATATATATACACACACTACATAAAATAGAACACTCATCCAGAAAATAGAATACTAATCAGCAATAATAAGGAAAACACTGACACACACAAAAACATGTGTGAAATCTCAGGAACAATATGTTGTATGATATCATTTGTCTAAAACTCTAGGAAAGACAAATCCAATGTCCTGGGGAAAGTTGTGGGTTGTACTGGGAAAAAGCACAAAGGTACACTTTTTGGGATATAGATATCTTGAATCTTGATGAAATGATGATTATATGGGTGTGTGCGTGTATGTGTGTATACCCGTATATATACATACATGTATATATGTAAACACCTACATATATGTATACATTTAATATATATACACATATATACTTAGATGTACATGAACTGAGATATATACTTACATATGGGCATGGTTATACACTTGTCCAAACTCATCAAAATACACTTAAACATGTACACATTTAAGTGTACAAAATAAATACACTTAAATATGTACATCTTTTAAAAAGTGAAATCGAGCTTAAAGGTTGATTTCTAAAGGTCCCTGCCCTGGAGGACCATAAAACTGATCCGATTTCTTATTAGAAAAACTTCTAGTGTCTTGAAGTTTGTTTAGGCATACAATATTAAGATGAAAAATTGCATTAAACAATTATGTAATTAGTTGTCTAATGTCTGTCTCACTGCCTTCTTATCTGAGCTTTGAAGAATGGGGACTGTGTGTGTCTTGTTCATAGACTACTGTATCTGATGCCTCCCCTAGTTTAGGTAAGACCTAAAGGAGTATGCAAACAGCTATTTTCTTTGGTCCTCACAGAGATATAAAGTGCTAAATATCTCAACTCCAGGCACTTCTGCATGTGATTTTCATGTCCTTCACCCATTGTCTTTCAAAATATTTTAAGCAAGAGATCAGTCATTTGGTCTTCTAAAACTAGGAATATAAAATAGTTTTCAGGAAGGAAACAATCATTGCTCAATCATGATTCAACAGCTGCAAGATTCAAGACCAAATGGGAATGTGGTACTGCTGGACTTGCTTAGGGGACTACTTGCTATGAGTACGCCTTTAAAATACAATGAGTAGGTAACCACTGACCTTTAGAATACAATGTTCAGGTAGTTGGCAGCAAGAAAGAATGAAACAGCTAGTTACTAGGCACAATCAAGAACATTTATTTTTTTTTTTAAGATTTTATTTATTTATTTGAGAGAGAGAGAATGAGAAATAGAGAGCACGAGAGGGAAGAGGGTCAGAGGGAGAAGCAGACTCCCTGCTGAGCAGGGAGCCCGATGTGGGACTCGATCCCGGGACTCCAGGATCATGACCTGAGCCGAAGGCAGTCGCTTAACCAACTGAGCCACCCAGGCGCCCCACAATCAAGAACATTTAGAGAAGTAGAACTATGAGTGAATGTCCCTTAGTCTACATTACTAACTGGAGAATACAATTATCAGTTCCAAAACATTAATATTTTTTATAGCATTGCACTGTTAGTAAAGTACACCCTTTTTACACCCTTTTCTTTTCAGAGAAAAATGTGAACATGCCATGGGAACACCGTCAGGTTTTAAAAAAACATGTATAGGATGACTTGAATATCAAAATCGGCTTCCACATAGTGTCAGAGAAGGCCCAGTCCAGGCATTAAGGTGTGATGCCACACTGCAGTTACCTGTGAAAGTAGAATGATTCCAAAATGCAAGAGAAGCCAGACTAAGGAAGGTAAGAAATGGTAAAAGAAATAACCTTGAAGAATTTCCCCCATAAGCAAAACATTCTACTAGAAACATAGATTTTAAGCAGCCACCAGTGATAAAATTCACATTACTCTTCATCTGAAATGACTTTATCTTTTAAAATATAAATCCCCTATTAGACCCTAGCCTTTGGAATGCTATAAATATTTAATGGCCCAGAGAGTCTCAAAAGTTACCCAATGCAATAATTTATTTAAATAACATTAAGCTCTTTTTTTTTAATGAAACTGAATGAAACATTAGATCTTTCAGTACACACATTTTTAATGGTCAGGTTGGATAACTTAATAAGACAGTCTTATTAAAACCACATCATTGCACAATGATGTTTGCTAGGTCAGGTGGATTAAACGCATTTTTGGCTTAGGATATTTTCAACTTAAAATGGGTTTATCGACACATAACCCTATCAGAAGTCCAGGAAGATCTGTATATTCATATGGAGAAAAGACTTAACCAGAAAAGGTTATAGTCTTTGAAAATTTCTCTTTCTAATCTCATCTGGAATATGCTTGTTCTGCCTAGTTTCCAGACTAGCTATATTCTGACATTTGTTTAGTCAACCACAACCACAGCAAGCAGGATGGCATTTATCTTTTATAATAATACAGAGTGCTCTGTCATAAAGTAGGGTCACTGAAATGAGTAATAATCCCACCAGCATCTAAGGTACAACCAGCAGGGTCCAGGTCAACAGGCAAGCAGCCGATAATTTGCCCCACAACACTGAATTTCATCTGCCCACAGCCTCTATCTACTGATTATACAATCAATACACCTCAGATGAGAAGAGCTAACAACTGACCCGGGCAGATCAATGCTAGCAAATAAGCGCTTCATGACAAAAAGTTTGATAATTACCATTCTGAAGCCGTGTAAATGTTGTTTCTATTGTAACAACATTCATGATGATACTGCTATGATTGCACTGTTATTATAGGTTTAATGTTAGGCAATCAAGCTACAGTGGTCTAGATATCAACAAACAGCATCAAAAGAAAACATCAAATTGTCCCTATTCTTTTGACACTGTAGCTGAGAAATTTTTCTATGTTAGTGGCCCTAAATGAACAATAATAAGTGACAATTTAGTGGAAAACACTATTTTCACATCTTACAAAAGTCATGCAATATAGATTGATACAAGTATGATTATTTCTAGGGCCACTTGAACCAGGGGATTAAAATAAATTCAGTCCTGTGACCATGGTTTTCTTTCTTTCCTTTTTCTCACATACATTATTTAAAGAGGATTTATGTAAATTTTCTCCATACTCATATAATTTTTTGAGCATTAGTGCAGTCATAAGTACAGGGCACCTTGGCTTGGTTTAATTATTACTGTTTCTAATACAGCACACTTTATTTTATTTTATTTTATTTTTGAGCCCTGATTGCTAGTTCATTCTCAATCATTAACATTTAGAAGAACTAGTCATTACTGGTTTTCAATAGCTGCTTGGGTTCCTATAAGCACTAAGAGTCTTAAAACACAGAAATGGAAAACAGACACTTCAAAGGTAGAACAAATCATGACTCCTAGAGGTAGGGTTCAAGAAGCCCTGGGTGTGTGGACACTGAAGCACACAAATTCTTAACTTTTCCATTTGCTTTTTAAAAACCACAAGGAATTGGGTCTCAAAAAACTAGGACACCTCATTTCTGTAAGACGCTTACTCCTAGAGAAAAGTGGGAACCGACTTCCAAAATGAAAACCTTTTCAAAAAGAATGGCAGTCACGTTGGGCCATTATAATCATTTCTATGAGGATATGTCTGACTTTCAATTTGGGCGACACACATTTTTAATTGTCCCTTCCATCAAAACATCCCCCAGCTGCACCCAGACAGCAGTAAAGTTACCTCTCTAAAACTTGTCTCCACAGCCTGAGCGGCCAAATCTCTCACCCTGTCTGGAGTCAATCAGCCACCTTTCCATGTAGATAAGAGATTGTGGGGGACGGGGGGAGTGGGGAGCACTGCTAAAGAGTTTGTCAATAGCTCAGGAGAGAAACGGCACACCAAAACCCTTTTGTGGGCAGCCTTGCAAGCAAGATTTTCAGTGTACTCAGGGGTTGCTATTAAATGTCTTTTTCAGCCGCATTCTCTTTCTTTCCATGCAGCTTCTACCTCGCAATAGAGTCAAAGAATGTGATGTATATTAAAAGGCTTTGCCTCTCAGATGGGGTTCATTTTTATTCAGGGACAATTTTGCTGACTGACAGGTAAGCGTTTGGTGCTGAAATTGGACCTGTACAAGAGCTTTGCATTTCATTTGCTCCATTACACCAGTGCATGAATTACTGGGCTTCCACGTTGGCATCTTTCCATTACTTTCAAATATCTGACATGAGCAAAATGACTCATCTGACATTTCATGGTAACAAATTTGTTCCAAAAAGAATAGAACATTATTATACTATTTTATATACATGGGTACCACAACCTTCCACCCTAATCTGACCAGAAATTATAAGTGTATAAATAGTAGTTGAAATCAGTTTAAGAAAACATGCTGCCTGTGACAGCTGGAAAATATCACGGTAAGAAATATGTCTTTTTCGTATTACCCACTGTCACTTCAGCCCACTTCCTGAAATGTTAGCAAACTTTAGTTGAAGATGTAGCTTTGTATTTTGGTTTCATTGCCACCCTGGAGTAAACTGTGAGGCATTATTTTTTATTTATTTATTTATTTATTTATTTATTTTTATTTTTTAAGATTTTATTTATTTATTTGACAGAGAGAGACACAGCAAGAGAGGGAACACAAGCAGGGGGGAGTGGGAGAGGGAGAAGCAGGCTTCCCGCTGAGCAGGAAGCCCGATGCGGGGCTCGATCGCAGGACCCTGGGATCATGACCCGAGCCGAAGGCAGATGCTTAATGTGAGGCATTATTTAGTCCAGGGCACCAATGTGTCAACTTTTTCACTTTTAATCAGTTGCTTTAACATGTGTTCATTTTCCTTAGAGAAACTTCCTGAAACAGTACAGGTAACACATTGAGTTGAGGAGTTATGAGGTCTCTACCAGTCATTCCTCATAACCAGTGCTCTTTGCTGACCAGCACAGAATTATCTGGTCTTCATATCCTTCTAGCTCTCTCTTTTCCTTTGAATGCTTTATTTTTTTTTTTTAGAGCAACAATTATATAGACCATGACTCACGGTCCTTTGGATATCTTCTCATCTCAAACCTAACATCCAATTACCCAGTTTGCCTTGTAGAATTAGGAAGGTGTTTTAATTCTTTGCTAAAGGCCAGTGTTATCCTAGAGAGCCTTGCTCAGGGTAGAAGATTAGAGAAGAAAGAATCCTAGCTTTATGACTCAGCCAGGAGTTTTTCCCACTTCTTCACTTAAAAATACTTCAGTGACACATTACAATCTGCCATCTAAAGCTGAAGATCACAGATCTACACTCAAAGAAGGGTTTTTCTAGGTGACAGTATAATATTTCATAAAGTAGGAGCATAATTATGTGACAGCAAAATTTAAAATATCATGTTCACTGTTAGTATGACTACATCAAATTAATACAGTATTATTTCCATATGAAATTATTAGCCTCATTATTATATAATGGTATTTTCTTTAATAAATGGTCTCTTTATATTGTAAATGTTAAAGTACTTTATATTATGGTATATCCTTCTTACCAATGTTAATTTACC
Organism: Eumetopias jubatus; assembly: GCF_037043125.1. Classification (NCBI taxonomy): domain Eukaryota; kingdom Metazoa; phylum Chordata; class Mammalia; order Carnivora; family Otariidae; genus Eumetopias; species Eumetopias jubatus. Next base: position 75,248,296 of record NW_028274815.1, read on the forward strand.
TTCAGGCATTATTCATATGCTGAATTTATATAAAGCCATGATAAAAAAAAAAGAGACATTCAAAAAGTCTCATTACTTTTGTCATTATAACTCATCTGTATTTAAAAAGCATCTGGGAATTCATGGCATTTCCCTAGTACAACCAGCATCAAAGTGTTTTGCCTACTCTGGAGAATCATATAACTAGAATGCTCATAGAAGGTATTGCAAATCTGAATAACATATACTTTTAAAAAAACGATATTAATAAATAGTCCAAGAAAGTAAATCTTTTAGAAATAAACTCCTTGAAAACAGGTCCAGCACTGAACACAAGCATTCTTTCCACAGAAGCTGAATGAATGAATGTTCTTTGCAATATTTTCATCTTGGTTATGAGGAGTGGGGCTATTTAAGTGTCCAGGATTATCTTTTGAGTTGCATTTTTAAATTGTGCAAGTGAGGATATTTCTGAGCAAATCATAAGCACTCTGTAGCTTCAACAGTGCTGTAATCCTAATGTGCTACCCCTCAGAACTTGTAATCTCACCAACCGTTCTCCCCACCTGCTCCTATGCTTGCTGACCGCTATCGGTGTAAGGCACAAGATCACATTCACTTTGATCAGTGATCACACTCATGTTGGGCCCTGGAGAATCCAACAAGCTTTCTATTTTTCTCAAAATAAATATCCTCCTCCATTCAAACTTGCCCCTGACCCTTCATTTTCAGTAGATGACTGCTTCTTCCCAAGTTACTGAAAATATTAAAGCCACTAAGCCCCACATCTCATAACTTCTGTGCTCTTCGCTTCAGATCTGTGTCTTCTTTTGCTTCTGCCTCTCCCTCTCCCTCTCCTATCTGCGTTCTTGATCTCATCTGTTCTCATCTTCTCTGAGCCCTACTCACCATCTGCGCCCTCCTGATGTGCAACATCTCCAGAGGAGTGCTCAGATCTCCCAGATCTGGACAGAGACTGTCCCCAGGAAGGGGGATGCCTAGTGGGTACCTTAGAGTCTGATGCATACTTTACAAAGAGTCAACAAATATTTGCTGGGAAAATAAACGAATGATTGTGAAGGGCAGCAAAATATGTGACCCCAAAATATTCCACTTTGGCATGTGGATTAGGTTGAGCTGAAGGCAAGTGAGACCCAGCAGACTTAAGAAAAACTTTGACCTCTCCCTCAACTACCTAAAAGAATTTGTATAGGGGGCCTGGCCCAGAAAGAGCTATTACCAGAGATAACTTTTTACCTAAAAGACCTGTCTGTATGGCAGGACGAACATCGAATTACCAAACATTTTCTCTTCCTATCGTCCTGTGAATTACCCTACTCCCCTTTGAAGCCCTAGGCCCCTATCCCATTCCTTAGCTCAGGATGGCATACAAACCTCAAATGCCCAACTTGTCCTTGGGTCTCCTACTTTCTACAGGGCTCCCATATGTATGTAATTAAATTTGTTTTTCTCTTGTGAATCTGTCTTCTTTCAACTTAATTAATAGGCCAGCCAAAAGAACTTAGAAGGGTAGAGGAAATAGTTTCCTCCCCTACAATCAAATATTGAGTAGGATCCTCTAAAGGTTTAATGGTATGTGAAGCCACACACAAAAAGGAATAGCAACAAAAAAGATGAGGATATTTATAAGATAAATCTAACAAAAGTGGGCAAGACTTATGTGAAGAAAAATATATAATGCTACTGAACAGAACATTTAAATAAAGAGATAGACCATGTTCCTAGATGGAAGCATTCAATATTCTAATGACGTCATTTCATTGTCAAATTACTCTATAAGTCAATGCAACCTCAATCAAAACGACAACTTGTATTGAAAATATGTTCTTTTTATTTTTGTGTTCTTGATGCTCTAGCACATGGGACTTGATCCTGTAGAGTATGCCTCAACTGGGGATAACTAATTCCTAGAGAGAGCAAACAACTTCCCAGCAAGAGTGCCTTTAATATACAAACCAACCAATCTACAGCCCACATCCCCAGCCATCTCCTTTATCAAAATCTCACACACCAAATCAATACTCCCCCTGCTCTCAGTCATCCCAAGGCCAGGCACCAGACAACTAGGGACCATTCCTATAGCCCAGAAACCACCAAAATTATTCAAACTACCCAATACTAAGCTTACTAAGCATATCTATCCTGACTCATCAATTCTTTCCATGAAAACTCCAATAAAGGCTCTGGGCCATGCTCCTGCTTCTCCTCTTCCACTTCCTGTCCACCCTGGTGCTTCCCCATGTGGCCTTGCATGACATGTTCTGCCTCTTGTTTCTAGACATCTGTGAGTATAAGCTTCTTCCTTCATACCAATCATGTCCATATCTGTGTCCTACTAACCATGATTAAAACAAATCTTGGGTACATTTTAATATACAACTTGCATTTTTTTATTCAATTAACAGAGTCAAATGGTCACCTGGAAGAATGGGTAAGAATAGTCCACAAAATGTTTAAATAAAAGAATAAGCAAGGAACCTGCCTGATCAGAAATCAAAATATAACTATAAACATACAGTAATTAAGGCAGAAACTGACAAATCAGTGAAACAGAACAGAGCCTTTTGTGGCAAATCATATAACTAATTAAGGATTAATATTCAGAATACATGAAGAACTTCTACAGCTCAACAATAGTAAAAAAGAATAATAATAATAACCTGATTTAAAAATAAGCAAAGCGGGGCGCCTGGGTGGCTCAGTCGGTTAAGCGGCTGCCTTCGGCTCAGGTCATAGTCCCAATGTCCTGGGATCGAGCCCCGCATTGGGCTCCCTGCTCTGCAGGAAGCCTGCTTCTCCCTCTCCCACTCCCCCTGCTTGTGTTCCCTCTCTCGCTGTGTCTCTCTCTGTCAAATAAATAAATAAAATCTTTTAAAAAAATAATAAAAATTAAAAAAATATAAATAAGCAAAGGATTTGAATAGACATTTCTGAAAAGAAGATATACAGATGGCCAAAAAGCACATGAAAATATGCTTATCACTCATCATTAGAGAAATACAAATCAAAACCACAATGAGATACCACTTCACACCCACAAGAGTGACTACTTTTTTTTAAAAAGACAAAAAAAAAAAAATCAGAAAAGAACAAGCATTGTTGAGGATGGAAAGAAACTGGAACCTATGTGCCTTGCTGATGGGACTGTAAAATGGTGCAAATAGTAAAACAGTTCCTCAAAAAATTAAACATAAAATTAGTATATGATCCAGCAAGTCCACCCTTAGGTATATACCCAAAAGAAATAAAAGCAGAAACTCAAATAGATATTTATGCACCCATATTCATAGCAGCATTATTCACAATAGCCAAAAGGAGGAAACAAACCAAATGTCCATCAACAGATAAACATTTTACAAAATGTAGTATGCACATACACTGGAATAATATTCAGCCTTCAAAGAAAACACAATTCTGACATATATTACAACATGGATGAACCTTAAAGATATTATGCTAAGTGAAACCAACCCAGTTATCAAAGGACAAATATTGTATGATTCCACTTACATGGGGTACCTAGAGCACTCAAATTCATAGAGACAGAGTAGAAGAGTGGTTGCCAAGGACTTAAGGAAAGGGAGAATGGGGAGTTATTATTTAACGGGTGTGGAGTTTCAGTTTGGGAAGATGAAAAAGTTCTGGAGATGGATGGTGGTAATAGCTGTAAAATAATGTGAATATACTTAATGCCACGAAGCCATATACTGAAAAATGGTTAAAAAGGTAAATCTACATTATGTACAATTGATCAAAATTAAAAAAGAAAAATATTTTAAGAGAGCAGAGTAATTATCAATAATTCAAGAAAATAGTTCATAAGTGAGTGACATGTCAGATGCAGTGTTCTAATGAATGATTTCCTATGTTAATACCATCTCAATATAAGTTCCGCAAGAGCCATAACTTCTACTTATTTTTGTTTTTTTATCTATACCCAAAATTATATCAAAGAAGGCCTTGGAACAATGCTATATGCATACTATTGATCATGAATAATTGTGCAAATAAATGAAACCCACTACATACATGGATTTGTAAAGTACTTATTTGTTGTCAAGTCTCAGAAACCAGAGAATACACAGGTTTTGCTACCTACAGATACTATGTTAATAAAAAAGTTATGATGCCTAGCTACTGTGAAAAGGGCAGACTAGATTCAAATGAGGATAATGTTTTATTTTCATTTGCATAGAACCAGGTCTGTGTGTGTTTATTTGAAAACATATTAAAATATTAATAAAACCTGAACTCAAATACCACCCCAATAAGACAAATTCTTTCTTCCCTCAATTTTAAAGGAAACGCTTCCTCTTCTATCTCACCTCTACAGATTCTTCATTTTTCTATCTGGAAAACAAAAACAAAAAACAAACCTCTAGTTAAAGTCCACATCTTTCAATATCACTATACAAATGTACCTTTTTCTTCAGCTCTTACCTCCTAAATCCCCTTACATTGATAAAAGGACTGGATTTAAAATATTAGCTCTAGGGCGCCTGAGTGGCTCAGTTGGTTAAGCGATGGCCGTCGGCTCAGGTCATGATCCTGTAGTCCCAGGATCGAGTCCCACATCGGGCTCCTGGGAGTCTGCTTCTCCCTCTGACCCTCCCCCGTCTCATGCTCTCACTCTCTCTCTCTCTCAAATAAATAAATAAAATCTTTAAAAAAAAAATAAAGTACGATATCAGCTCTATTACCCCAAAACAAAAGAAAGATTGCATTAACCATTGTTTTGTTTATTGATCCTGAAGTCTCTTTTAACCTTGCCACCTTGCTCTGGATCTAAGGACTTGAACTTCAGATTATCTAACCATTAGCTCAAGATACTTCTTATTTTTATTTTTTGTATCAAAAAGTGCCCGTCTAAAAGTACAATAGGACTAAAACATGACAGGCTGTCTTTTGAAGTTAAAATATGCAGCACCACTCTGATATGCTACCAGTCTCTGGTGATCTGCAAACGTGGTCCCCAGATTATTTGAAAAGAGCCTGTGGCCTGCTTTTATTGGTTTTACAGTCTTTTAAAAAGCAAGGTTATTCACACCAAACTATCTAAAAATTAGGCAACTTTGATCAAATTTACAGAAACAGGAGCAGATAAGAAAAGTTCTCAGCATTGGTAGTTTCCATCATAGACCGCTCTGGTTGTGGTTCGTATCAATAACAATAAACATTTATTTAGTGCTGACTGCAGATAAGGAACTGTCTTCCCCCATGTAAATGAACAGATATGGCCATTATGAGGAGACTCAGATAACAGTATTTTGTTAAATTCCTGGAATGCAGTTGTTTGAAAGAAGATGATGAATCTATTCCTCTAACAGATTTAGCATTGCCACAGGAACTTCATCATCGTTCAGTCATAAATTAATTGTACAGTAGATTTATTCATCTATCATTCTCCCATAACAAGTCTGATCATGAGTGCTTTGTATGTCTCCATTTGGCATACTGGAGTTTTATTCATTTAACAGGATTATTTATTAATCAGGCATTTATTGAATAAGGTTTAAAGGAACTCAATGGGTCTGATACAGAGTGCATTAGATCTATCATTAGGATTATTTTTATTTCAGGTATTCCTTTAAATGGGTCTCATTGTATTTGGGGAAATATTACTCATAAGATGAATATTTTCACTTAAATACATTTATCCTGGCTTTATGAAAGAACTGATATGGGGCTAATCCAGTTAAAAAGAAAAAAAATTAACTACGTAGCATCTCTATGAATTTGGTATTTAGAGGGGAAAAAACCACTTCTAAATTAATATTTGATAAAGGAATAATCCTAGTTAAGAAATAAAATCCTCCTTGATCCAAATGGCAACTTCAAAAAAAAAAAAGATAACCAACAACTATAAAAACTCTCCACACAAATAAAATCTGCCAATTGCTATCAAATTCACATTATCAGGCTGATATGCCATTTTGCCTTCTACCAGAGAAAAATTGTCATTGCAACAAAGAGCATTTTATTTGAGGACTAAATGAGTAATGACTGCACTTGAAGCTAATGCACAGAGGAAATTGAGGAAAGAGGACCGGCGATGACTAGGGCCCAAGCTTCTCTTGGTAACAACACTCCTTGAATATTCTAGCCCACATCTCTCAAGCCAGCCACCACCTTCAAAAAGAGAGATGGAAAACTGAGCAAAGGGATGGGATGAGAGATAAGAAGAGAGGCAGGAAAATCATGGAATTTGAGAGAAGAGATTTTACAGAAATACCCAGGGACAGTAATAATAGAGATTGGGAATGTGAAGTTATTAAACAAAACTCATTTTTAAAATCGGGGGGGGAATGCCAATGACTCAGAATCATTTCAATGAATATATTCCATTGGATTACATATGCAAATATAGTGAAATAACTCCAAGAAAATCGCCATTCCTATAATAAGCTGTAAGAAGCCTATGATATTTGCATCTTGATTTATAGACCTTTACCATGTACACAGAAATATTGCAAGTAACTGAACTTAGAACTTTTGAAAATGAAAAACATTTATTTTGAAGCAGTGAGATGATATTATCACCAGTTATTAATGGTTTTCCTATTGAGTTGTCTCTAGGTACAACTGTTCCATGAATAAAAATCACAAGAGTGTGATTTTTATTCATGAGGCACAGTCTCAGAACACATACTTAGTTTGGGGCTCTGTCTAGCATTAATCTAAACAATCCAGAAACTGAGGTAGGATGGCCAGAGCAGTCACGTGAAATGCTAAGGCTGGCATTTCAACCACCATCACTGTACTGAAGCCCAGACCTGACCACTCCACCTTATGAACATATCATGAATGCTTCCACTTCTCTCCCTTCTGTCTCTTCCACAGCTCTCTCCTCTCAGAACCCACCCCACCCCCATTTCAGACCCAGCCCTTTGTGCACTCTGTAACCAGAGAGTTCTTTAAAAGCACCAGCCTGTGACTATCATCCCTGGGCTTTGTGCCTTCAATACCTTCCCAGTTTCTTTTAGGATAAAAGCCAAAACCCTCGCCATGGCCTATGAGGCTCTGCAGAAGTTTGGCTCTTTCTCCCTCCTCTTCTTGTTTTGCTTGCCTGCTCCACCTAGGCTGGCCTTTCTATACTTTTAGTTCCTTCAGTACCAAGCTCTTTGCTACCTCAGGGACTTTGCATCTGCTCTTCCAGCTGTCTGCTTTGCCCCATCCCTTTGTCTCGATCTCCAGTGCATCCTTTAGATAGGTGTTTAACTGACACTTTCTCAGGAATGTATTCTTTGATCACCCTGGACCCACTCTGGCTCTAATAGCAACATTTACTACAATTGTAGGTAAGCAGTTAACCTCTCCAGGACCCAACTTGCAAACTCCATGAGGGCAAGAACGAAATTTGGTCTCATTCACCAGTTTCCCCTAAATAAGCACCCCCCCCAAAAAAAAAAACAAAAACCCAAAACCAAAACAAACAAACAAACCAAAAACACCTGCTGAATGAATAACTCTAGATCCACAGAGGGCAGAGACCACCAACTTTGAAACCAGCTTCCACACCTGTGCTGTCAAAGAAACAGTTAATACTGGTTTGGCTCCCAAATTTTAGACTCTACCACAAGTTAATGTTAGCAGGGTTGTGCTAGGACAGCAGACATAACTACAGAAGAAACTTGACACAGGAAAGCCTCCCTATCTATCTTCTTTGAATTTTCATCCCTCCAATGTCTGGGTTTTTTTTTATGTATGTTTGTTTGTTTGTTTGTTTGTTTATCTAAGAGAGTGAGCATGAGCAGGGAGGGGCAGAGAGAGAGAATCTCACGCAGGCTCCACGCCCAGTGCAGGTCTCTCAATCCTCGACCCTGAGATTATGACCAGAGCTAAAATCCGGAGTTGGACACCTAACCAACTGAGTCACCCAGGTGTTCCTGTCTATGTCTTTTTTTTTTTCTTAAGATTTTACCTATTTATTTGACAGAGACAGACACAGAGAGAGGGAACACAAGCAGGGAGAGTGGGAGAGGGAGAAGCAGGCTTCCCACTGAGCAGGGAGCCTGATGTGGGGCTCGATTCCAGCACCCTGGGATCATGACCTGAGCCAAAGGCAGATGCTTAACGACTGAGCCACCCAGGCGCCCCCCTGTCTATGTCTTAATATCAATCTTTTCCTTCCAGAAAACAATCTCCGCCCTAAACTGAGCTTCCTCCAAGTGGGACCCCACTTCCACCAGTGCACTTGCTTAGACACTGTTACTCAAAACTCTTGTGTCTGCGTTTATCCCTTCCCTGACTTTATGACAAAGGATTTGCACAAGAGAGAAGTGAGATGTTTCCAGACTCTCCTGAATGAACGTAATTTTTCCAGTTCATAGCTGTTGCTCTGTGCAGTGCTTAGAGAAGAAATACGAGTGTTCCTCTTCCGCAGACATCATGCCCCTGCAGAGGTCACCCACAGCTCCATGGTGCTGTGGAGAGCATTTTAATATGCCGCTGACTGATGGCTGGATTGCATATGTCACATAAGCCTGATAGTAGGGCTGAATTAATTGTTAATGAGGACAATCTGAGAGTTCTCTGGATAAGCCAGGACTGAGCCCATACTACTAAAAGAGCTATAGGAAAATTTCTGTCCTTCTATTACATCATCCAATAATTCCATACTGAGACCCCTAGATTTGATGCTCTTTACAAACCCACATAGGAATCATTTGGTCAACTGGTAACACATAAGCAGAATTTACTTCTGGAATACTGTTTCCTATGGTACCTGTCCTTCTCCTTCAAGCATCTGACTTTGGCTATTTAATGACACTCCAATGCTGTTTTCCACTACCACTAGGTTTTTTGGGTTTTTTTTAAATTTTATTTTATTATGTTATGTTAGTCACCATACATTACATCATTAGTTTTTGCACCACAAGGTTTTTAACCCTAGAATCTTGTCTTCCTGAGAAATATTCGCAGATCAGGGTCCAACTCCTAAATACACATTTTACGTGAATCCTTGTATAAGCATAAGAGACAGCGCCAACTGAGATGTTTTTAACATGTATGTTTTCCATTTATCTTAAAATTTTTTAGTTGAGAGTACCTTTAACTGATTATTCTTAAACAATTCCTCAACCTGCATCCACTCATAAATGTCAAGTGGACTTCTCAGACTGCCAGCTGAAAGGCCTAGATTTGTTTTGATTCTGCCACAACTTCTTAACCTCCTTTCCTATGGCTGATTTAAAAAAAAGGGGGGGGGATTGCCTGGGTGGCTCAGTCGTTAAGCGACTGCCTTCGGCTCAGGTCATGGTCCCGGAGTCCTGGGATCGAACCCCGCATCAGGCTCCCTGCTCGGCAGGCGGCCTGCTTCTCCCTCTCCCACTCCCCCTGCTTGTGTTCCCTCTCTCACTGTGTCTCTCTCTGTCAAATAAATAAAATCTTTAAAAAAAAAAAAGATGTTAAACATCATATTTCACCGCTGTGGCGAAGAGGGCTGCTTGATCCTTCCACCATCAACTAGAAGCCCCGACAGTGGCCTTGTGGTTCATAGGCCTTTAAGACTGCTCCTGTGTGAGTCAAACAATAGCTCACATAGGATCCAGCAGCCAGACTGAAAGGAAATTCCAAATTCTGCCCCAAAGGACTAATTGAACTTAGCAATTTGTTCTTTTTCATAAAGAAATACTTGTAGTACCTTTTTGTAATACAACAATAAGCCACCATGTGGATTTCTGCAGAATTCTGGAACAAAGCCAGAGCAACAATAGCTCTTTTTCCTTAGGAATAAGACCCATATGTCAAAATTTATCTAGAAACTCAATTTGGCTTGCTGCTTCATCATGCTAGGAGAATAACTACAAAATTATATTACTGTTCATTATGTCCAGGGGGACCCCAATTTATTATGATTTGTACCAGAGTAAGTACAGTAGCCTCAGCAATGACTATTGCTGGATGGAGATGTGCCAGTCTCATAATGGTTGTGAGTGGATCATAATACTATACTTGGTTTTTGCAAATGTTTAATTGACATGAAATATTCAACAGCCGGTAGAGATAATTTGTGATCCTCAATTCCTTTTTAGCCCCATCTAATTTACCCAACAGATTTACTGGCTATATACACCCACACGTGCACTCAGACACAAATACAAGTTGTTGTATGACAAAACAATATTGTGTGGCAAACTAGCTCTCTGTGAAAACAGCATCATCAACTTTTGAGAATTCAGCCTTCCTACTTATTTTTAGAGCCAAAATAGTAACACCTGTGGCATGACCAAGACTCGATCACTTATTATTAAGACAATGGGGAAACCTTTTAAAAGGAGTTTTGGCTGAACGTAGAATCACCTGGGGGGAATTTAGGGGGTTTTGTTTGTTTTGTTTTTTAATTCCAGACCCAGGCCATACTCTATCTCACTTAAATCGGGTGCTCTGGGGTAAGATCCAGACATCAGGTTTTCTTCCAAAGCTTCCCAAGTGAATCCTATGTGCAGCCAAATTTTAGAAAAAATGCTTTAGAATCTGTTTATCTTCAAGGTCTTTGTTTCTATTTCTGTAACGCAAGTACAAGCTAAAGCAGTATTAAATTATAGCATCCTCACATGTCAGTTCTGGAAATAATCTAAAAAAAAAAATCATCCAATGTGATGTCTTCATTTTCAAGAAGGGGAGATGGAGACTCAGAGGGTCAAATGACCTCCCCAAGTTCTCTCAGCAAGTTGGTGGCAAATTTTACAGCTACATCTCCCTGCTCCAATCCACTGTTCTCTTCAAGACACCACATTGCCTGAGTACTCACTTTTTTTTTATTTTTACTTCTTTTTCTTAACCCAATTTATGGATTAAAAAAGTGTTTGGTGCCATCACCATGAAGCCACCTCTGCCATATTAAGTGAATATAAAAGTTAAACCATTTGGAGGGTCCTCTTAACCCGGACTCTGTTTGGAAATGCAACACACAAAGACAAGAAAGATGATGCCTTCTCCAAAGAATCCTACAGTCTAGTAGAAAAAATTAGGAAAAGAACACATGTGACTCTGGCATCAAGCAGACCAAGTAAGGAAGCAATGGATAGCCCTGGGACAGCTCTTTGGACTATGATTCCATCTGGCACAACCATAATAGCAATGATACTGCAAGGTCCAATGAAAACTTAAAGTATTATCAGCTTGATAAATAAAGAAATATAGGGCTTTATTCATCCTGAATTAAGTTCCAATCAACTAACGTGCTTTGAACCTAAACCTTATTAATAATATGAAACTACTGACTCTATACTCCCCCTTCAAATTATCTTTACTATTTTTCCCCTGAGACAGTATCAGAGCACAAAGGGTAATATTCACATAACGAAAAGTAATATGACTATTAAGATAAAATTATAGAGGAATATTTAATCACACTGAAATGTTCAAAATATATTAAGTTTAAAAAAGTCAGATTAGGAAAGAATATCCAATAGGAAAAAGGCTATCTCTTCAACAAATGGTGCTGGGAAAACTGGATAGCTACATGCAAAAGAATGAAACTGGACGACTTCTTTACACCATAAAATAAACTCAAAATGGATTAAAGACCTAAATGTGAGAACCGAAATCATAAAAATTCTAGAAGAAAGCTCAGGCAGTAATGTCTCTGACATCAGCTGTAGCAACATTTTCTAAAAAAGTCTCCTGAGGCAAGGGAAATAAAAGCAAAAATAAACTATTGGGACGACATCAAAATAAAAAGCTTCTGCACAGTGAAGGAAACAATCAACAAAACTAAAAGGCAACCTACTGAATGGGAGATATTTGCAAATGACATATCTGATAAAGGGTTAGTATCCAAAATATATAAAGAACTTATCTGGCGCAACACCCAAAAAACCAATAATCCAATTTAAAAACGGGCAGAAGACATGAATAGACATTTCTCCCAAAAAGACATCCAGATGGCCAAGAGACACATGAAAAAAATGTTCAGTATCACTCATTATCAAGGAAATGCAAATCAAAACCACAATGAGGGGCGCCTGGGTGGCTCAGTCGGTTAAGAGGCTGCCTTCGACTCAGGTCATGATTGGGATCGAGCCCCACGTCTGGCTCCCTTCTCAGCAGAGCGCCTGCTTCTTCCTCTCCCTCTGCCTGCCACTCGGCCTACTTGTGCTCACTCTCTATCTCTCTGTCAAATAAATAAATAAAAATCTTTAAAAAAAAAACCAAAACCACAATGAGATATCACCCCATACCTGTCAGAATGGCTAAAATAAAAAACACAACAAACAACAGGTGTTGGCGAGGATGTGGAGAAAAAGGAACCCTCTTGTACTGTTGGTGGGAATGCAAATTGGTGACAGTATGGAGGTTTCTCAAAAAGTTAAAAATTCAGTAGTTGCACTACTGAGTATTTACCTCCAAAATACAAAAACACTAACTCAAAGAGATACATGCACTCCTATGTTTATTGCAGCATTATTTACAATAGCCAAATTATACAAGCAGTCCAAGTATCCAACGATGGACAAATGGATAAAGAAGACACGGTATATATACATAAAATGGAATATAACTCAGCCATAATAATGAAATCTTGCCATTTGCAATGAAAGGACAGTGCTAGAAAGTATAATGCTAAGCAAAATTCGTCAGAGAAAGACAAATATGGTATGATTTCACTCGTATGTGGAATTTAAGAAACAAAACAAATGAGCAAAGTAAGAAAGAAAGAGAGAGGGAGAGACAAGCCAAGACACAGACTCTTAACTATAAAGAACAAACTGATGGTTACCAGAGGGGAGGCAGGTAAGGGGATGGGTGAAATATTATGAAGTGCACTTGTCATGATGACCACTGAGTATATAGAGGCTTATATATAGTATATAGTGAATAGAGTTGCTGAATCCCTATATTGTACACCTGAAACTCATATAACACTGTATGTTAACTATACTGGAATTAAAATAAAATAATTAAAAAGTTAGATTATAAAACAGTACATGTAGTATAATCCTGTTTTTTTTTTTAAGAAATACTGATTTTTCTATACACTTGTGGGAAATATAGCCCAAATAAAGAGTAAATAACTCTAAGTAGTGGGATTTTAGGATTATTTTTATACTAAGAAAAATATTTTTAAAACTCAATAAAGGTAACCTTGATGAGATTTAATTTCATCACAACTTTATTTTTCTCTTCTGTAAAATAAGAATAATAATAGTTACATCACAGGATTGCTGTTTAGGTCAAATGGTATAATGTCTGTTTAAAAATTTTTTAAATCTTTGTATATTATGAAATGGATACTTCTCATTCCACCTGTATCCCACTACCTCCACCTCCACCATCAGTACTGATGGATGCAAGTCCTCTTACGCAGGCTGGGCAGGTGGGGATGTGATATGTTAAGGGCTTGGCTTTGGAGACAGATACAAATCTTGGCTTATTTTAGCTATGTGATGTTGGACCAGTTACCTCACTTCTCTAGGCCTCAGCTTCCTCATCTGTGAAATGGAAATAATAATAAAACCTACCCCACACCCCACAGGGCCATCGGGAGGATTAAATGAATTAATATTTGTATTTAGCATGTAATGGAGGCTCATAAAGTGTGAACTTTTATCGTTGTTAATAGTTGTGCTACTAGGGGCACCTGGGTGGCTCAGTCCATTAAACGTCCTACTCTTCAATCAGAGAAAGACATATATCATATGAGCTCACTGATATGAGGAATTCTTAATCTCAGGAAATAAACTGAGGGTTGCTGGATGGTGGGGGGTGGGAGGGATGGGGTGGCTAGGTGATAGACATTGGGGAGGGTATGTGCTATGGTGAGCACTGTGAATTGTGCAAGACTGTTGAATCACAGATCTGTACCTCTGAAACAAATAATACATTATATGTTAAAAAAAAAAAAAAAGAAGAAGCTAGCAGGAGGGGGAAGAACGAAGGGGGGGAAATCGGAGGGGGAGACAAACCATGAGAGATGATGGACTCTGAAAAACAAACTGAGGGTTCTAGAGGGGAGGGGGGTGGGCGGATGGGTTAGCCTGGTGATGGGTATTAAAGAGGGCACGTTCTGCATGGAGCACTGGGTGTTATGCACAAACAATGAATCATGGAACGCTACATCAAAAACTAATGATGTATGGTGATTAACATAACATAATAATAAAAAAAAGTCCAACTCTTATGCACACGTGCACACGCGTGTGATCTCTCTCTCTAAAATACATAAATAAAATCTTTTTTTAAAAAATCACACACAAGGGCGCCTGGGTGGCTCAGTTGGTTAAGCGACTGCCTTCAGCTCAGGTCATGATCCTGGAGTCCCTGGATCGAGTCCCGCATCAGACTCCCTGCTCAGCAGGGAGTCTGCTTCTCCCTCTGACCCTCTTCCCTCTCATGCTATCTCTCATGCTCTCTCTCTCAAATAAATAAATAAAATCTTAAAAAAAAAAAAATCACACACAAAAAAAGACAGCCTCCATAATCATGTGAGCCTGTTCCTCATAATCAATCTCCTGATAGAGAGGTAGAGAGATAGAGAGATAGATATCTCGTACTGGTTCTGTTTTTCTTGAGAACCCTGACTAATATGCCTATATACCAATTCATCAAAATGGGCAATAATTAAATTGTGTGTAAAAAATATATTTACATAAAAATCTAATAGAAACAAAGAATAAAGCAGAGATTAAGAAAGGAAACCAGCAATGGCAGTCCCGTGAGAATACATATACTATAAACCACCAGTCAGATGGAGAATTAAGATGATCTATGTCTAAAGCTAGATACAAAATTGACATTTTCCTAAGATATAGTAGTGATGAGGAGCTTCACCATGCCAGACCCGCTGTAAAGTTGATAGGAACTTACAAAACATGGTGTCAGAAAGGCTAAATTCCAGAATGCTGGGGTTTACAAGAAGAAAGAAAAAAATGATAAAGATTAGAAAAGGTTGGTTGGAACAAGAAGATAAACAGGAATGTTATAGGCCAAGTGTCCAGGTTGTGCGATATAATAATGAAGGATGACAGGATGGCGGCAGTATTTATCAATTCCTTTTTTTGCTCTGATTCAAATTTCTCTCTGGGAAGGACAGAACAAGTTAAAAAGAACGACTCAAAGCCCCACCTCATATGTAGAATAGTAAAAAAAAATAAAATAAAATAAATAACATGAAGTCACTTCAGGTGAATTCAAGTGTACAAGATTAGACCATCTACATCCCAGGGTACTGAAAGAATTTAAGGGTGAGTGTGCAGAATCAATATTAGGAGCTTTGAGACATCCCAAAGAACAGGGGAGGTGCCAGAAGAATGGAGATAAGTACAGGCTTTGTTCATATTCTTTTAAGAGGTAAGAGATTAGGTAAAACTATAGCCCAAAGAGTGTAACTGTAACACCTCCCCTCCTTAAACTGTAGATATTAATAAAGGAAAGTATGCTAAGCTCATTTCATAGTCTTTTTTTTTTTCTTTTTTGACAGAACAATCAGGCTGTCGTTAGAAGAATGCCACAGAGTAGCTCTTCGTTTCAAGAAGGCATTTAACTAAGCCTCAGGAAGATCCTTATGGACAAATTCAAGAAAAACCAGCCAAGTTAGTTGATGGATGTCAACCTGTCTTAGGAGAAACTCCCGAGAATGGTGTGTTTAGATCTAGCCCATTCAAAAATTGTATTAACAACTTGGAAAGAGATGTCAAAGACAAACTTTTTGGCTGTTTTTCCAATAGCCAAAGCGGGAAGGTTAGTTAATAATCTGGATGATGAATAAAAATTTTAATTGATTTTGATTGGCATAAAAATGAGTTTAAAACCAATATTATTCAAATTCAAATGAAATTTGGCAGGCAGAAATATAAAGAATCTTATTTACCCTAAAACAACTAAAGTCAAATGTAGAAATTCGAGAAGACCCAGCTTGCTAACAGTTCAAATGAAAAAGATGATTTTCAATAGTCATAAAGTGCTTTATTATGAACCAATTCTATAATTCTAATTCAATCAACTGTTTCGGGCACTGTATGACACTCTTACCTACTCCTTAATTAGGCATCAGTAGTAGTGGGCCCAGATACAGATGTAATAGTCTTCTGTACCGGACCCTGTGCTAGACACATCTTTCAAAGGGATGACAGATTCAGTAGAGAAGAGGGTGAAAAAAAAAATAATAATAAGTGGTGTAAAAAATAGAGATTAATAGTCCGAAGAAATAAAGACTTTAAAAAGCCATGTGAGTTGTCCTCAAATATTTGAGGGAGTGTCATGAAAATAGGCTGGTGCTCCAGAGAGAGGACAAAGAGTGTATATTATAACAGGCCCAACAGAGAGGCCCATTAGGCTCATTATAGGGTACACTACTGTTTAACCATGCACTACCTCAAAAGGAGTGCACTTCCTCAGAGTAAAAATGCTCACAGATGTGTCAAGATGCTTCTTGGAGGCGTTCCTGCATTGGGTGGAATAGATGGAAGAGAAGACTGTCCATCCCCTTCCAACACTATCGTTTCATGATTCCATGAATATTGCATCCTAATTAAAACAACGCCGTCACTGGGTTGTGCTTCTAATCCAACAGCTCTCAAGTTGGATGGCTCTAGTGCTTCTAAGCCTTTGAAGAATAATCTGTTGTAGATACTGAGAATTAACTAATGAGTCTTTCCGAACCCTGTCTCTTGAAGATGGACTTTTGCCTTGGGAAACATCCTTTGAGGCCACAACAGAAGGTACAAGCATTCCTTATATCCTTCAACATATGTAAACTGGCCCATCCCAAGGTCTAAACTTAGCAAGCACCAAGGAAGCTGTGACAGTGAGAAAGAACTTTTTAAAAAACTGACAATACTACTACAGTTGATAATCTCAAGGCAAGACTCGTCACATACACTTTCCTTTAATGCCAGGCAAGGTCCTGCTAACAGGTATTTAAAATTGACTGACATGGGGGCACCTGGGTGCTCAGTCCATTAAGTGTCAACCCTTGATTTCAGCTCAGGTCTTGATCTCAGGGTCGTGAGTTCAAGCCCTGCATCGGGCTCCATGCTGTGTGTGGAGCCTACTTAAAAAAAAAGTAAACTGACTGACATGTGAGAGAAAGGGGGGGGCAACTTAAATGATAAAAGACAGAGAGCAATGACTAATCTAATTCTTAACCTTCCTCCTATTCTTTAATATATTATTGTTCTCCTTTAATATATTATTATATATTAAATACAAGGAACATTTATCTATCCCTTATATTTTAAAAATATCAACATAGGGGGCACCTGGGTGGCTCAGTCGTTAAGCATCTGCCTTCGGCTCAGGTCATGATCCCGGGGTCCTGGGATCGAGCCCCACATCGGGCTCCCTGCTTGGTGGGAAGCCTGCTTCTCTCTCTCTCCCACTCCCCCTGCTTGTGTTCCCTCTCTCGCTGTGTCTCTCTCTGTCAAATAAATAAATAAAATCTTTAAAAATATTAAAAAAATAAAAATATCAACATGGAATGGAAACATCCAGAAAATAATTAACAGTGCCTTTAAAAAAATCATCTCTCCACATAAAGTGGTCACCTGCTGTTACAAGCAAATGGACAATGACTCAGAAATTTGGTACCAACCATCCTTTTAATTCTTTAGACATTTCTCCCCCAAGCCTTTCCTAAAGATATTGTTACTACTGTTCCTGATTCTATTTTACACATGGAAGAGGGAAGGAAGGAATAAGGTGGGTTGTTCAAGGTATTCCAGCAGGTCAACCCCAGATCAGGAGCAACAACATCAAACCATCCCACTAGTATTCCCCTTCTTCGAAAATGGATTGCCAAATGAACAAAAGGATTGCCCTCAGGGTACTGCAGAATTAAGTGCCTTATTAAACACAGTTAAATATTGCTTCCTATTTGTTTCCTGTGTGAGTCTTAGTTCTTCAAACGAGAGAATGCACCAGCATTTAAACACAGCTCCCCCTCCCCCCAAAAGAGAAACAAACCAGAAAACATTCCAAATGCTTCCTTCAGCGCTGCGTTCTGGCAGAGCTGTGAATATGATTGAAGCAATGCCAAAAAGAGAACACAACAGCAGTTACTACCGTTATCATTGCTAGTGGACATTTCTGTGACAAATAATGCTTGCAAAACACATTACCATTAATTTTGAATGAATCTTATGTCTAGGCAAATTAATAAAGAAGGCATCTCCTCTGTAAAAAAAAAAAAAAAAAAAGACAAAGCAAACCACATAAGGGAGAGTAAAAAAGATAAACTTTCTGCATACTGTTGCATTCATGGGGGTGGAGTGGGGTGCATATTTTCTGTCCATTTTCTCCCTGAAATACAATTACATCCTTCTAACTGGTAACTATTTTTAATAACCTTTTACTCTACAATGAAGATGCCACTTACACAGGCAGGTATGACCCTACGCTCCCCTTTCTGCTGCTTCCCAGGTCTTGATTTCCTTTCCAGACAAGCCAGACTTCCTCTCTCTTCCCATTCACTCCTCAACCCACTGCAATCTGGCTGCCACTCCTTATTACCCCCTGGAAGCCTCTCTGGCCAAAATCAATAATGACCTCTTTGTTGCTAAATTCAATGGACACTTTTCTGTCCTCATTTTACCAACATCTCTGCAGGATTTGACATGGTTGACCACTTTCTTCCTCTTGAAAGTTTCTCCTCCCTTGGTTTCTATGACAACACCTTCTCCTGGGTTTCCTCCTCTCTGGGCATTACTTTTCAGTCTATTTCCCATGGTTTTGTTTGCTACTATCCACACTTCAAATTCATGATCACAGGAATCTATCCTAAGCTCATTCTATTCTTGCTTTATTCCTCTTCTTCATTTTATGTCACCTACTATCATGGCTTCAACTGCCCTTAAAGAAGAATCCTGGATCCATTTCTGCAGCTGAGACCTCTCTGCTGACCCCCAGATCTCTAATCAGCTGGCTATTGGGACAACTCTTCTAACTGCCCCACAGACTCCACACACTCAAAATACCTAAAATGAAACTTACTTTCCTGCTCCACCTCTTCTTCTAATTTGTTCTTCTTGTGATCCCTGCTTCAGCATTACCCATCACATAAGCCAGAGACCTGGGAGTCACACCTGATTCCCCCTCATCCCTTACCCCACACATTCAAATAGTCCCCAAATCCTAGTAGCTCTACTTTGTTACTAAATCTCTAAACAGTCCCCTTGCTTTCCTATCCCCACTACCAATATCCTTAGTTTAAGGCCTCAGTGTTTTGTTTTGTGTTGTGGTGGTGGTGGTGGTGGTGGTGGTGGTGGTTTTTATCTGAACTATGTCAACAAGGCTTTGACTGGTCTCCCTGTCTCCGGACTAACCCCCCTGCCAATCTATCTTCCATGAAAATATTGTAAAAATATGAATCTGAAAATGCAAATCATGGCCATGCTTTTATACAGGACTGTCTGATACGACTCCTGCTTCTCTCTCCAGTTTCTTCTCTCATTGCTATGCCCTTTCCACTCTTTTTGGTAGTTCCAAGGCCACTCTTGTCAAGTCCTTATATACATGCAGTTTCCCCTGCTGGAACTTCCCTCTCTCCCCCTACTCCCACTCCAACCCAAACTACCTCCATGTGGTTAATTTCTACTCATCTGTTCGATTTTACTTATCTTATTTAACAGACTATAATGCTGCATTTACTATGTACCAGATGCTGTTCTAAGGGCCTTAAGGATATAACCCATTTTTATTATCCTCATTTTATAGATGAAAAAATGAAGTACAAAAAGGTCAAGTAACTTGTCCAAGAGCACATAGCCAACAGTGGCAGTCAGGATTCAAACACAAACAATCTGGGTCCAGCTTCCATTTACTTAACTAGTTGGAAGACTTTTGTGTTCCTACACCACTGAATGCATCCCTCTGTCATAATGCTTAACTAACCATTGGTTTTTCCTACTCTCTTGTCCATCTCCTCCACGGAACAGTTTTTTGAAGGCAGAAACTATATCTTATTCATCTTTGAAAGTCTAGAGGTTATCCCAGTAATTGCTATTGAGTATGTAGACATTAGATACTTGTTCAATGAATGAATAAAGTAGCAAAAAAAGTCACAGTGGATAAGCAAACTTAGTATTTCTAAAACCTAAACAAGAATCCATTTCTTAAGATTCTCCATACATTTTTATTTGTAAATCACTTAATATTAATGCCTAGAGCCTCTTTTTCAAAGTTTGTGTTTTACAGAACCAGAGTACCCAACCAAACAATAAAGGTAACCAATTAAATGAAAGATACTTTGTAAGAGGGATATCTTAAATTTTAAACTCATTAACATGTCTTCATTTGGTAAATTATTACTTTTTTAAAAGATTTTATTTATTTATTCATGAGAGACAGAGAGAGAGAGAGAGAGAGAGAGAGGCAGAGGGAGAAGCAGGCTCCCAAGGAGCAGGGAGCCCGACGTGGGACTCAATCCCAGGACCCCGGGATCATGACCTGAGCCGAAGGCAGACGCCCAACCATCTGAGCCACCCAGGCGCCCGGTAAATTATTATTTTTATTTCAGTTAAAATTATAATTAAAAACTCCATCTGAGCTTTGAGAATAACTGTACCATTCATTAGAATAGAGCAAAAAAGGATACAACTGTGGAATATCTTACCGCGTCCAACTTTGGTAGGCTACAGAGGGGAAATACCATTCTTTCAGCACATTCGTAATTTAAAAAAAAAAAAAAAAAAAAGTGTTTCATCCCTGGACAGAAAGATGTTATGTCCTTTTTTTTTAGAGAGAAAGAGAGTGAGCATGTGCAAGTGGGAATCAGGGAGGATGGGGGGAGGGGCAAAGGGGACAGGAGAAAGAGAATCAAGCAGGCTCCACGCCCAGCACAGAGCCCCACTTGGGGCTCTACCTCACGACCCTGAGATCATGACTTGAGCTGAAATTAAGAGTCAGACGCTTAACTGACTGAGCCACCCAGGTGCCCCTGAAGACCATGTCCTTTTAAGGGACAAAACAATACAAGTTAAAAGTCAACTTGTCTTTTCTTAGGAGTACTTATATATATATATAGTTACCCCAGAATCACAGCCCTTGCATAAGAGTATAAAATAAGGAAGGTTCACAGGCTATCTACACATGTGACCTTCTGGCTCAATGGTCTACAGAGTGTCAGTAGTGTAATACTGTGTTGGTCAATTACAGATATTTGAATACCATCTGCTACTTGCTGAAAATGTTACCGATTTTATACAAGACTCTGATGTGCCCTGAAACTTTAAATCATAGCACATATCTGGTACTTAATTTCTGTGACAAAGGAACATTCTGACCTTGAACTCTTTGGGTAAGCATCATTTTACCTTGTACAAACTTCATGCCAAGGGGAATCTGGCATGTGGACATTGCTCCACAAATGTTTGCCATGAAATTAATAAATTTTAATACATCCAAAAGAGAATTTTATATTTTAGGCTAAATATCTGAAAACCTTTGTCCTGTCAACTAGAATAAGAACCACAAACCTATTCTCCTAAGCCCAGGATGACTATACCAGCTGGTGAGCCTGGGACAGTCCTAGTTCATGCTATTGTTGTGGCACAATTATTAATAGCACCCCCTTTCACTCTCAAAAGTGTCCCTGATGGTGTGATAAATTATATGGTCATCCTAAATCGGTCTTGTCTGTTAGATTCTCAGAGACAGATGTAAGACACCAGCCGTAAGACACCAGCCAGACCACACTTAGTACCTATCTAGAGGAATAATAAAGAATGGAAAATCATTCTCAGTCATATACATGCCAATAAATCTGAAGATTTATGGCAGGTATGACAACAATTTTAGCTCAATATTAATATTAATGTCAGCAGCATGGACGACATATTAATATTACTTGTCCTAGATGAAGAAGACATAGACTAAAAGGAGAGCTCTTCTCTTACTTTCTTTCCAACTCTCCTATCCCCTTCCTCCAAATTGTTCTTTCTTCTAAAATCACTGCAGATTTGTCTAATGACTATCAGGGGAAAATGTCCTACCTAAACTACATAAACTTCTATCCGTGAGGCAGAATAACGGGAGGCAGTCGCCCAATGGTTAAGAGGGAGGCCTCGTAATCAAACAGACTAGTTTTCACATCTCAGCTCTCTCACCATACACTGTGTAACTTTGGACAAACCACTTAGCTTCTGTGTGTCTCTGTTTCCTCATTTGCAGAATGGGAATAATATTAGCAGGACAGCTGTGAGGATTAAATAAGATGATGCCTGCAAATTGTGTAGCGTGGTTCCTGAAACATAGTAAGTGTTCAATAAATGGAAACTATGAGGGTGAGTAGTTGTCTCAGTCCTCAAACAAGATTTGGAGCATGGCTACAGTACTGGTGTGCAAGGACACCAACTGTATAAAATTCCAGAATCTTAGAGTTGTTATGGACTGTAACAATCACCATACCAAACACTGAAGAAAGTGCTTTAAAATTCATTGGCTTTTAGATCTTGCAAGATGTCTTGCATTATGTACAGGAATTTAGGTAGATGGGCATTCACTAAATAGATCTTCCATGTCTAGGGAACAATGTCAAGCCCTAGATAGGTAAGTGCCTTGGCTCAGTTTGCACAACTTGCTAATGAGAAAGCCAGAAGTAAAATGGAGTTTTAAAATTTTCTCTTTTGAATTCTTTTTTTAAAGAGTTTTTATTTATTTATTTGAGAGAGAGAGAGAGCACGAGGTTGTGCGGGGGGCAAAGGGGAGAAGGCAGAGGGAGAGGGGAAAGCGGACTCCCTGCTGAGTAGGGAGCCTGACTCGGGGCTTGATCCCAGGACCCTAAGATCATGACCTGAGCCAAAACCAAGAGTCAGTGGCTCAACCAACCGAGCTACCCAGGCATCCCTCTCTTCTGAATTCTATTAAAAAGATTCAGAAGTGTAATGACTGGAGACAAGATATCAGTGTGTATCACTGTGAACATTTATCCACACTATATGATAGAAACCCATGTTGCACTTTGCCTGGAGTAAGTTAAACTGGTTCTGATATAAATTCCAAGATGCCCTTAAGGAAAGTTCTTCATAGCTGTACAGAGGTAGATCATGTATAGGCCTCAGTTTTCTCTTATGTAAAGTAGGAGTAATATCATGTGATTCCCAGGGATGTTTTGAAGATCAAAGTAACATGCAAAAGCACTTAGTGCAGTGCCTCACTGTCATGTCCCAAAGTTTACTGTGCTGACAATGATCTCTATTCTTCCACACAAATTCATCTATAGTGACATAAAATTTCAACAAATCCTTCCCATTGCTGCCATTTAAAAAGCATTCTTTGGTTTAAAGCCCAGCCAGGGTGTTTTAAGAAAGCATGGCCTCGCTGCTAATGGACCGGCTGTGTCCCAGCATCTTTTTGTTGGGAACTCTCTCCTGCAACTGAATGTTAAATACAGATCACAGGTGACCCTGATAAAATGACTCAAGTAAGCACATTTGACACTTTTCTTTCCTATGCATAAAACTCCAGGGAGCTTCAAGGCCTATCAGTAATGGCCAGAGGAATACAAAGGGCAACAGGCACAATTCCCTCCAGAACTTGTAACCCTTCCAACATTATGCAGAAGCCATCTGCTTGGAGTCACCCGGACAATGGGAATTTGAGGTCTCTGCGCTCGGGTTTCTAAAGTAAATTTACGAATTCAATGAATGTGACATCTTAGTTCTTTGTCTGGGCAACCTAAGGGAGAGAATAAAGATCTTACAGATGTGGGTTTCTGCCCCCAAGTTAAACAGCACTATGTAATCTTGTGATTAGACTACTGGGGTGTACTCTACCTGGAACTTCGAACACCACCTGGAATTCTGTGGCTAGGGGGAATAGATAGCTTTTTACCAAACCAAACACTGAAGAGACTGCTTTAAAATTCATTGGCTTTTAGGTCTTGCAAAATGTCTTGCATTATGTACAGGAATTTAGGTAGATGGGCACTCACTACTACCCACTCCCTACACATAGGGAGTTTAAAATTTTAGCCCCAAGCCTTACACAAAGAATATATAAAACATCCATAGTTCCCTTCATATCTTGCAATGACAGCATTGGCTTGATCCCAAATTACAAGACAAGTGGAAAAGAGGGAAGCACAGAATAGGACTCATCCAGACACTGCAAGCTCCTAGAGCTCTCTTTTGGTTTAGAAGACAGTGAATCAATGCTCGACAGAAATCATCTGGTTACTGACTTCTTCCCATATTCACCCCATGGAAATAGAAAAAAAGGTATAAGGGGCCTATAAACACCTTGTGTTCACAGTTTCCCCAAGAGCCTTGCTTAACATTAACCTTCTAGTAGACATTTCATAATCAACTTAAATCATTTACTGTCCCACATACGGAATTTTCATATATGCATTTTATATGTAAATACACCCTTATATGGTTGTCAATTTAATATATGCCAAAAGTAAGAATATATATAAGCTGATGTTCTTTGTGTTGACACTGTCTCTTTAGCAAGACATTTCTGTAACTAGGACTCCCTTGTACATACTCCCCTCCCCCATTCTCTGCCCACCTTTTAATGTTACTTCCAATTCTGACAGATCAAAGTGAATCTCTCATATTTTAAAAATCCTAGAATCTAAAGCTAATAAGAACTACACACTAAGCAAGGGAAGGATGGAGTAAAGATGCTCTCCACATAACACCATGACTTTGAACGTGACAGAGCTGGATCCGGAACAAAAATGTGCAGCCAATGTTCAAGAAGTTCAAAAAGACCCATTCTGTCCTTCTAAGATGAAAGCCCGGCAGAGGGTGGGGTTGGAGGACATCACATAGGACATAGGTTAACTGGAGTTTGAGGCTTTTGGGGTCCTTAAGATAAGTCAATAAACAAAAGGATAATGATCCTCTGTCAAGAAATGTTTTTAAAATACATGAGTAGTTCAAGAGGTTGTGGCAGGTGGCTTGACAGGAAAAAATGGAGTCTTCCTGCTGTGAGAAAAGATTCTTCTCTTCCCTTGGGGCGAATTATGTTTGCCACTCAATGTACATTTTCCGTGTTTTGGGGATTATAGAACTATAATCATAGTACTCTGGTGAGGAATTCCCCCAGGGGGTGCCTGAGTGATTAGTCACCAAAGAGAGCCCAAAGGAGTGGACAGGGCTGGTAAACTAAAGAAAGCCTTAGTCATTCACTAGCTTCAGAAGATCACAACCATCTCTTTCTACTATAAATGAACTGGGAACATTTTCTTCCAACAGGAAGAAGAACTTAACAGATGTGAAAATAGAAAAAGGAGATTATGTTTCCCTCTGGCCCAGGAGGAAACTACTATGGAACAGGCTAGATTCAAAGAGAGAAGACACCTTAGTTTTCTATTACTGCATGACAAATTTCCACAGATTTAGTAGCTTAAAACAGCACCCAGTGATTTGTTCATCATCAGGTAGGTCAGAAGTCTGGCATGGTATGGGTGGATTCTCTGCTCAGGGCATCACAGGCTGAAATCAAGGCATCAGCCAGACTTTCTCATATGGAGGCTCTGGAGAAAAATCCACTACCAAGCTCATTCATGTCGGTAGAATTCGTCACCTTGTGTTTGTAGGACAGAGGTCCCCTATTCCTTGCTGGTGGTCACCCAGTGGCCACTCTCAGCTCTAGAGGCCATCAACATACCTTACCATGTGGCTCCTTCCATCTTCAAGTCAGCAAGTCCTTCTCATGCTTCCAATCTCTAACTTCCTCTAGCCTCAGATTTAAAGGGTTCATGTGATTAGGTCAAGTCTACCCAGATAATCTCCCTGCCTTAAGGTCAACTGATTTGGGACCTGAATTATCACTGCAAAATCCTTCCACAGCAATACCTAGATTAGCATTTGACTGAATACCTGGGAGATGTGTGTATACCAAGAGCCAAGGATCGTGAGGGCCGTTCTAGAATTCTGCTATCAGGGGTCATGGTTTCATGTAAGACTATGATTTCCTGGTTTAGAACCAGTGAAAACCAAAGCACAGAGAGAAAAATGGGTCTTGGACAATGGCAGAGCTTCCAAGGCTCCGGATTCACAGAAAACTCTAGACTGGGACTAGAAGTAACATGTATTTGCCTAATATTCTGCGATATCTCAGAGAGTCAGGAATGAGAAAGGAGGGGACCTGGAGCTGCCTGTCCCCATAAACTATGCTATCGGAAGCAAACAGTAGGATGCTAAGTAAATCTTTGTTGAATTAAAGCACTAAGCCTATTTGGGGGCAAACATTAATTAATGTTAGAATCACACATCTAAACCTCACATATATCTATACTTTTGTCTTTCTTCCACATCCCTAAATTTGTGGGGAAATGTCCTGAGCTAGGGCTTTTCCCTGCTCCTCCAACAGGACAGTTAGAGTGACCAGTACCACAGATGGGTAGGTTTGCCAGAGGCAGGACAGTGCAATAGGAGGGACAGTCAGGGATAGACAGCTGTGGGGATGATCTCTTTCCACCTGAGTTTCAGTTCAACCCCGTCCTCCCTACTGCATTATAATTAACTAAATTTAGGCCTTTATGGATAAGGAAAGAGAAGAAGTAATACAATTTGAGCATTTCCTGTGTGCCAGACACTTTATATAATTACTTAATAATTTAATATTTTAATTAATTTAATTATTCTTATTTAATTCTCATAATAACCCTATGAAATGGATATTATTTTTAATGAACAAATTAAGGTACAGAGATGGGATCTGAAACCACAATCTTTCCAATGCTAAGCTCCAACCACTGTGCCAATCTTGTTCCATATATTGCTGTCAACTTGTAATGATTTCATCCACTGTCCTTTAGGTTTTAGGTTAATCTTTCACCTACCATTCCCTGACCCACTCTTCTTCCTTGACCCCTGAAGTCCCACCTCGATCAATCCTGCCGAGGCACTGTCGTCTCAAACCATCAGCCTAGAACAGATTTTATTCTTACTTCTGCTGAGTGAATTTTCAAGGGGCTGCCTAAAGGCCAGATGAGACCACCAGTCCTGGAGTGGAGGTTTCTGTACCTGGATCATAGAATTCTCTGAATTCTAGTGCACTCACATTTTCTTTGGGGATCAGAGAGAGACATATGCTCCTGAGCTCCTTCCATCCAATCAGGTTCTGCTCTCCACCCATGAGACCCCTCACCAACTGACATGTTTCTGCAGAGCCAGGCAAGCCAACCCAAGAGATTTATCCTGATTTACCCTTAGGGATTTACAGTCTATATTTTAAAGTGGAAAATCCCATGAAAAACGCACATTTACAGAGGGAGAAATGAAAGCAACACCAAGTCGTGTGTCATTTCGTTGTATGGTCAGTCTCAGTGCATACTGCACTGTATCAGCATTAGGGAAAATTAAGTGAGAAAAACATTACAACAGCCCAGGGACACTTCTACCTAAATTTTGTGATTACATTTTAAGTGCTCTCTGTCATAGATATCATAAACTGATTAAATCATTTCATGCCTGACCCCTACTGACTATGCTAAGTGAAAAGAGAGGGCTATTAATAACTACCCATTTCTGACAGCTGCCCAGGGGCAATGCTGCCTTTTGCAGTGCTGAAATGAGTCCCCAGCTCACTTGCTGAATGCTGAATATTGATTCATATTATGAGTGTTGTCAAACACAGAGTGCAGTGCTGCCGATCCGTAGTGGCAGGTCATCAGGAATAGCATTAGCAAATGTCAGGTCAGGAATCAAAGGCCTGCTGGACTCTTTAGGGATGAGATTTATCGATTCCATAAAACGTGAAACAGATCAAGTACTTGTGATGATGGAAACGGTCGTGGCAGAATGAGGCTGAGCCTGCTCTGATGTAGACCTCAGGACAGAAGCGGCACACAAGTGACCATGGAAGAAAATGCTAGAAGTTGGAGTGCCCAGGACAAGGACAACAGCAGCTTTGGGCTAAGGAGATTTGGGGGCTAAATGTCAGATCTCAGATGTGAAATTGGTCAAAGGTGTATGCGGTGTGTGTGTGTGTGTGTGTGTGTGTCCTACCAGTCTAAGGTATTTCCAAGAGCCAAATCCAAAAGAATGGGATCAGATGCCGGCATGAATATGACAAACAAAAAACTGTCTATGTAAAAGATGCAGTTTGTTATTTTATTGTCATCTCCTTCTGAAGACACTTAAAATATATCTGGCTTCTGGATTTCCATCACTAGAATTAATTTTTTGAATCAAATCCTCCCATATTGTTATTCCATTCCCGTATTATTCCATGAGATGTCCATTAAAACTGTAATTTTTGTAATTCCCCTAGTGCCTTCATCTTGATATAGTGAAAGAAAAAAAAAAAGAAAGAAACAGAGAGGGAGGGAGGGAGGAAGAAAGGAAGGAAGCCCTAGACTAGAAGTCAAAATACTAGATTCTTTTAATTCTTGTTCTGCTATTTATCTTGTGACCTTAGGCAAGGCACAACCTCCTATATCCCAATTTCCTCACCTGCAAAAAAATAAAAACCAAAACCAAACAAAAAGTGTATGTGCCCTAGCTCTACAAAAAGGTTTTAGGTAGAAGATCCATAACAGATCACAAGTTCCATAATAGAGAGCAGGGTACATATTCATCTTCACGTTTTCAATACCTAGTAAAGTGTTTGGCTCAGAATAATTATTTTTTAATTTAACTAAAGGAAAGATGGATATGCTCTGAGACTGTAAAGGTTTACTGTTACTCTTATTGCCTTTATTATTATATATTTGTTTGCTAAGTATGTAATACTTGGTCTAGCAACACTGGAAATGTTTTGAAACTTGCATTGCTTAATGGAAGTTTGCAGAAGTCATACTTTGCTTTCACGTCTTCTAAAAGCAGACCACAATGCCATCTTTAATTTTGCCCCATACTGTGACTAGAGCCTTGAGCTCTCCATAAGAGAAAGCTAGCAGCTGCGAAGTTCTAATTGTTTATTATATTTCAATAGGTAAATGTAAATTTGTTTATTTACAGCTTATAAGAGTTTTCTTCTAGAGGAAAGAGTTTTGCTTTCTAGAAGAAATTTGCTCCTTTGACCACTGTAGTATGTCCTCATTGATTTACTTTTATCTACAAAATGTATTTCGGAAAATTATACAAAACTACCCTTTTTAAAAATTATTTATAAAAACTTAGTCATCATTGGATTACATCAGCTTATCCTACCTTTTAAATGATTTTTAAGAGAAATTTACATGTGGTTTGTTTCATTGTTTCTTTTCTTCATTCTCACTTAAATTCTAAATCTTCCTCTGATAAGAAAAGAAAAAGGAAGAAAAGGTGTTAGGATCTTATAGACTGTCTATCAAAGGTTCACCCTAGTCTTGTTTTAAATGGGTTGATGAGAGAAAATGAACAGGTGCTACAGGTTACTCAGCTGTTCTAAAATTAAAGATTGATATTTTTCCTCTTGTTCTATTAGCAGACCTTTAGTGACATGTTAGCACTGGATAATGGTTGCAGCAGTTTAAGCCCCATGCTGTGATTTTTAACAGAAAGCCCAGCTACAGCAGCAAACAATGCCATCTCCCCATAGCCAGTAACCTAATAAGGAAGCAGTTGCAGCCCTAGGCAGTTTGACTAAACAGCAAGAGAAATCTGACTTCCAATGTACTAATTCCACTTTAAAGACAATGGCCTGGCTTAATTAACACTGTATTCATTTGTAACTCAATCAATTTAGAATTTTGTCCTTTAACCATTGACTCTGCCAGCTTAAAAAGAAAAAGAATAAGAAAAAGGCTCAAGCTGCTGAAAATCCCTCTTGATTTACAGAAACAGGAATTTCTGAACCAGCACTAGAACAAATAACCCTGAACTTTAATTGCTAAGTTTCCCAAAATGGCTAGGTAATCATAAAACCATCTTTTAATAAAAGAGTTTCATTGACTACTTGGGGAATAAGCTTGGACTGTATTTAATGTAATACCAAAACTGAAATTATTTTCTTGAACTCCTCTTTTGGGGGGTACTAAATTTAAAATACTGGATCTTGCCCCAAACTATCTATTTTGAATTATTATCACCAACAGTAGCCTAGCAGATTTTGTCTAGCATGCTTATGGGATCTCATAAATTTCATTTGGCCTATCTTGGTGCCTTGGCTTTGGTTTGACCAATATACACCACCCTCTGAACAGAAATTAAAATAAATGCTAACTCGATCGTATTGTTCATTGACGTTGATTTTCATTTTAAAACACATCAGTCAACAAATAAGGTTAATTAGGTAAGACTCTAGACTAAACTAGTATTCTGAATTCTCATAAGTAAGGATACAATTTTAAGAGAAATAAAATATATAATCACTGCATGAGGTCAACTAGGTTGTGTAAATATTTGGTAAATGTTAGAATTTGCAGCCTTATAAAACCAACCACGTAATCTTTCCTGAAAATCTTTGCATTCTGCAAAATTATGTGCTAAAAAATAACAGGGCTTATGAGGGTTGGATCAGACCATTCAAAACGTGTTAACCAAGGCATAAATGAAAATAATAACATTATTTAAAATTAAAAATACTATTAAAAATACTAGCACAGTTCAGCTCCACTGATATTTACACTTGGCTTCAGAGTCTATTCTTTGCAGCCTTAAACCTTGAGGCTCATACCATTTTCATGAAAATTAAAAGTATGGATAATCCAGAGCATAGCATTCTTCACTAATTCATGTTTTTAACACAGAGGGAAATGTCCGTGCAACCTCTTCGCCTTCCCTTACCGTAATCCTCACAGTTGGCTTATCATCATGGAAGGAACAGAGGTTCTTAAAGCCACTACATGAGCCACTATTTGCACTAAAAGAAGTCACTTCTGAAGATTGTCAGCTTCTCTCTTGAGGTCTTCATAAAGTGCCAACGTTTTTTCTTTAATTGAAAGAGAGCTTGCCCCAATGGCTTCAAAACATAAATCAAAAAATAGGAAAATCTCATATAAACCAACAAAATTTCCACATCATTTCCTACTTCATTCTCCTATTTAGCAACTAATAAGAGATAATTTGCATGAAACAAACTCTTGGGTACATAAGCCATGTTTTCTGTTATAATAAGAAAGGAAAGTATGTATGGCTTTTAAAAGCTAATGAGGGTGAGGAATGGAGGCTGAAGAGAAAGAGCATCCCATCTCTCTAACCTGGTACCCAGGGCCTCCCACCATCTGACTATTAGTCTAGAGTTCCAGTTTTATTTCCCACACACAGCTCTCGCTAGATGAAGCCGTGCTGGAATGTTTTTTTATTTGGTCCTTAACCTTATGCTTTCCATAACTGCTATGCTGAACACCAGGCCTGTATCTGGGCCTGGCGCTGACTCTACCTCTTCCATGAGCCCTCCCCTGCCTCCCTCCTCCTCTGACCTATTCATCTCGCTCTTTCTAGGTAATGCCTCCTGACCTGCCAGCCAAGTTTATAGATAGATAGATAGATGTGCATACACAGACATATATACATATGTATGTGCATGTCTATGTATAAAAAAGAAAGAGAGAGTGAGTCTTATCTCCTTGATTCTAAGCAAGTTGAGAGGAGGTCTTAGTTGTCCTCTTGCTCTTGCTTTTTTGGTAACCCCCAAATGCCTAGCAGTGTTCATGCATGGCAACAGCTCTGCAAGTATTTATTCTGGATTTTTTTGGCTGAGGGCCTTATATGGAATTGTATAATAACCACTCTGCATTTGATAAGTATACTCCAGAGAGTTGAAAGAAGTTATGAACCAAAGAGTATCTGAAAATAATTTATACACACAAACTTAGATTTGAGCTGATTACATTCACAGAGATAAAGGTATGGCTACTTCTAAGAATTTACCCTAAAGACACACCTGAACACTGCAAAAATACATATACACGGGGTTATCCCTTGCAGCATCTTTTGTTAAATTTAAAATATTTTGAAACAATCTAAAGGTCTATGAACAGTAAAGTGGTAAATAAACCATGGTACATCAACACAGTGGAGTGATTCATAACTATAAAAAAGAATGAGAAAGGTTTCTATGAATCAATACAGTGATTTACAGGATATATTAAGTGAAAAAACCAAAGTGCAGTAGTATATATGGAAAGGTTATCTTTTGTGTAAGAAAGAAGATAAAATAAGAAAATACACACTCTGCTTTTTTTTTTGGCAAAGGAAATATAGAAAGGATAAACCAGAGACTAAGGAGATAAATTTCTTAGAGGAGCAGGTAAGAATGGGTGGAACAGTGGTAGGGTGGGGAGGGAACAGAAAGACACTTCTTTGTGTTATATACTTTTGGACCATAGTAATACCTTATGTATTAAAAAGATAAAATAGCACGAAACCAGCACAATGAGAGGAAAGCCCTAAAATGCAACACGAATAAAAACAAGTGAATGTAACCTTATTTAAATTAAATATAATAACTACACTGAAGATGGCAGAGGTTGGAGGGGGTAGGTGGGGATTAATTTTATACCTCAGTCTACAGACAGAACTATAAACAAATACTGAACCCAATAAATAGGTTTGGTTTTTGCAGTATTTATGGGTTAGCAATTCTGAAACTATTTTCTGTATTCTAGGAATCAGCAAATAAATAAATATATTGAGGATAATAGGAGCCAGGTTTTTCACTGACAAAGGAGAGAGTTACAAGTACAAAATATGGTGTTGGAATAGTATTGAATATATCAATTTGAGTTTATATATATAAATATGAATTTTTGTAGCTTTGTTCCCTGCGAGAGCCCAAAAGCAATAACATCCCAATAATAAGGAGCACACCTAGAACCCACTTCTGGGTTTCAAAATAACATCTTCCACTAAAAGGAACCAGTGTTCCTTGGAGAACTGGTTGGTGCCATGGCTGGACCAGGAAAGTATAAATTGAGCCTGGAATACCTTGTTGGATCAGAAAATAAAAAAGAATACAAAAAAGATAGGGCCATGTCAAAAAGACAAAGGAGTCAGCTTGAAGGGGCTTCCACTGACCAAATCCGGGACAATATGAGCACCAGAATAATGGAAACAAAATATTTTAATCCATTGAATAAAACAAGAACCCATGAGTCCATACTAAAATGCATACATACATACATACATACATACATAAGAAAGGGGAAATGGGAAGCCCTTCTTTACAACAGAATGTCAACTAATAAATGGAGAATTATTTATACAATAATAATAGATTCAAGCATGATTCACCAATGAATGCTAAAATTGGTAGGTGAACATTTGATGGGGAATAATATATTTAAATAGTCTTAAAGCTTCTCTCCATAATTACTTATTGATCACAAATGGAAAAATGGTAACTGTACAATGGAAAACCTAGAAGTCATCACCTTTGTCATCACCAAGTGGTTGGGTCAATATCACCAATAATGGAACAAACCAATATGATGTTATCCCCTGACAGGATGCACTGGATAAAGACACCATCACTCTGTGATATGCTTGCCAAAAAGCATAACCTGAATTTGATCATGAGGAAAGAAGACAAACCTAGGCTGAAGGACATTCAGCAAAATAACTGGCTTTTACTCTTCAAAAATGTCAAGATCAAATGAGACAAAGACTGAGGAACCGTTCTGGATTAAAGGCAACTAAATAGACAGGACAAGTATATTAAAGGCTTGATCCCAAACTGGATACTGGTGTGGGAAAAATAGCTATAAAGAATATCAAGATAATTGTTGAAATCTGCATATGGATTGTGGGTTAGATAACAATTTTGTATAAATGTTAAATTTCCTGATTTTGAGAACTATACTGTGGTTAAGAGAGTATTCTCATTGGGCGCCTGGGTGGCTCAGTTGGTTGAGCGACTGCCTTCGGCTCGGGTCATGATCTTGGAGTCCCGGGATCGAGTCCCGCATCGGGCTCCCTGCTCGGCAGGGAGTCTGCTTCTCCCTCTGACCCTCTCCCCTCTCATGCTCTCTCTCTATCTCATTCTGTCTCTCAAATAAATAAGTAAAAAATCTTAAAAAAAAAACTTTAAAAAAATTTAAAAAAAAAAGAGTATTCTCATTCTTAGTTAATTCACAGTGAAATACTTAAGGGTAAAGGGATATACCACGTCTGTGACTTACAAGATAGAAAGATAGATAATAGATACAGATATAAAAAGATATATAAAAAAGAAGTATTTTTATATATAAAGATTATAGAGATAGATGGATAGAGAGAAAGAATGTTAATGTAAATAATTCGTGTATTCAAGTACAAAGTATAGGAGTTCAAGGTAAGTTTGAAGCTAAAATGTTTTTCAAGTGTGTGCATGTACATAAATATATAATGTGTGTGTATGTAAAAAACATGGCCCACATACTACTTCCCTGGGAGGGTTCATTTCCCACTGAGAAACTCCGGGTCAGTTAGAAGGTAAATTTGAAGGAAAGACCAATCTATCCCCAAAGAAAGGAAAGCCATCAGAATATATTGAATATGCTGGTCACCTTAGTGTAAAATAAATTTAAAAAAAAAGAAAAAGAAAAGAAAGCCAATGAGAATCCAGAAGACCAAATGGCCTACAATCAGTCATCTATATGGAGTCCCTCTGAAAACATGTTATCAGTCAGTAAGAGAAGAAAATATTCATAGGAACTTGAAGATGGCAAAATAATGAGTAAGTTCTGCTTTGCCTCAGACATCCTGATTCATGCCAATGTCCTGCCATGTTAGTCATAAGACCCAAAAGTGTTCAAGTTTGGATGACAAATTATATGATCATTTTACAGAAAATTAACTATATGGCTTTCATCTTTGTAACAGTTTCTTCTTCCTCTTTTTTAAACTTTTCCAACTCATGTTTCATTTCCTTCAGATGAATCACCCTACCTTTTCTGATTTCCTCTCTCTCTAATTCTGGTCTTATTTTACAGAAGCAACTACTTCATTAATTTTTTGTTTTCTATTCTTTCTTTCTTTATATCTTAAATTCATGGTCAAATATAGTTCTTGCTTCTGCTCTATTCCAACACTTTTCTGGTAAGCTTATTTGCCAATTTTTTTTGTTTCTTTTCTTCATTTTCCTTGTAATATTTCAATATTGATATTGCTGACTCTTTCTGTTTGTTTAATTATTACTCATTTTTGAGCAAGGTGAATTTTTCCAAGACTAGCTATTTGCATGAGGTTCATGTTGGGGAGGACCAGGCTGTTAAGCTATGGGTTTTTTTAAGATTTATTTTTTTTTAAGAGAGCGAGAGTGGGGAGGGGGTTGCAGAGAGAGAGGGAGAGAATCTGAAGCTGACTCCACACATAGCACGGAGCCAGATACGGGGCTCCATCTCACAATCCTGAGATCATGACCTGAGCGGAGACCAAGACTTGGCTGCTCAACCGACTAAGCCACCCAGGAGCCCCCTGGGATATCTAATAGGACATAAGACTGAATAAATTCTCTGAGCCTTTCCTTCACCTGAGCTAAATGAAGTTAGCACTCCAGGGCTGTTCACGATATAGTCTCTCTTTCCTCAACTCCATCTTCCTGAAAGCCTGCTTCCTACGACATGCTTCATCCTGTTTCTCAAGACTTTATGCCAAAATTTTCAGGGAAGTCTATGCATCCATTCCCATGATTTTAAAAATGAGATTTTTAGATTTGCCCCCCAGAGTAAATGTGGAGGTAACTACCATCTTTACTCTGCCAATTCAAAACTGTATTTCTAACACAAAAATGTGATCTGTCACCCTGCTAAAAAAATCTTCGATGGCATACAACTAGGATAAAAGTAAAATTCCTTAATACGACCTTACAAAGTCTTCATAAATTTTTTCAGTTTTGATACTTGAATTTTCTGCCTGCCCAGACAGTGTGCCTTAATAGTGATGTCTTCCCTGGCTCCCATAGAAAAATGAATTTGCCCCTTTTTTGTGTTCCCATTCAAAGTATGCATCTTACTATATCTACTATTCATTGCCATTATTTATTTGCATGCCAGGTTTCTCCAACATACTTTAAGCTCCATGAGGGCAGGCAAATTGTCAAATTCATCTCATGTATCAGATACAGAACATGACCCGCTGTAGGAACTCAGTAAGTGTTTGTGACACAGGTCTAAGTATGATATCAAGTGCTATGGCATGCAAGCAGATATTTAAACTTCTGGATTTCTGGATTCCTTCCTATTTTATTAACTATTTTCTTTCTGTATATCAACACGTCATCAGATTTACTTCCTTATGAATTCACATGCCCATATATTTGTCAACATAATCTATATGTGATAGTATTAATAATTGTGATTTCTTAGACATTTGTACACTGTAACATCCATCCACAAAACATCTTATTGTTCCAACATATTGACACTTCAAAAGCAAGTAGCTAGCCTCTCCCTATGCTGTAGGTACCATTTTTTAATGGTTAGTTGATTAAAATATTGATACAAAATGACACTGGAGCCAGATTTGGAAAATGCATGTACATACATATATATTACACATTGAACTGCAGGAAAGAACTATGAGGAAAAGAATCAAGAGTGTTAATTCCCAGTTACTATGACATACATTTGTTTTAAGTTAGGTAAATAGCCTCTAAAAATACCCTTTTCTGCCTTTTATTTTCTAATGCTTAAACTCCTGTAGAAGATGCCTTAGAATGATGGCATCACGCTGTAAATTTGAGATAATACAAAAAAAAAATAAAATGCAGAAACAATCTCTTTTAAATGTACTCAAAAACATTTGACTTCCTCTTCTTAAAGGGAACCTGTGTGTAACTGAAAAAAATACAAGTATAATATCATGAGATTCAAAAGTTTATCAAAATTGCTATGACAGACAAACCTCAAGTAAAATAGATGCCGATACAAACCAAAGGGATTTGTAGTATTACTATTTATTTTACATAAAATAGATATATAAGATGTGAATGAACAGTAATCACAGAGTAGGAAGTCCAGGGGAAAAGGTGGATATACGACCAGAACCAAAGCACTAACTCCTGTGACAAATAATGCTCCAGCCTCTGATAAAACTGTGAATATAATGTCAGTTGTCTTTCTTATTCAAATGAAATTTCTTGTACCCACACCAGCACAGCAGTTATGGGCTGTCAGCCAGGACATTTAAAGAACCTTAAAACAGCTGGATTTTACAAAGAAATCCTTCATAATGGGGTTGTACAGTCTCAAATTATACCATGGTATATTAAACAGGGCAATTTTTACAAGGAAAACCATATAAAACATTGTGTAAGGAGAGGTGTATGTATTTCTAGGATTTGAACTCCACGTAACCCTGTATTGGATCCATTATTTAAAAGGAGATCTGTTAAGAATTGGCCTTAATTCTTAACCTTAAAAACAGAGTGGAACAAATCTATTAAAATTCCTTGGAATAATCTTTAAAAGAATAGGTTTGTTGGGGCACCTGGGTGGCTCAGTTGGTTAAGCATCCGACTCTTGATTTCAGCTCAGGTCATGATCTCAGCCCTGCATCGGGCTCCGCACTGGGCATGGAGCCTTTTTAAGATTCTCTCTCTGCCTCTGCCCCTCCCCACTGATGCTCTCTCTCTCACTCTTTCTCTCTCTCTAAAAAAAAAAGAAGAAAAATAAATAAACAAAAGAATAGGTTTGTAAACTACCTAACAGTATAATCCAGAAAGGGAAGAATCTGTCCTCAGTTTATCTTGCAACTAGAAAATGAGATTTTCATTAGTCATATATTTTTAAAAGTCAGTCTCTGTTCTTTATGCTAATATATTGGGCTCCTAGCAAGTTCACATGCACAATGGGGAATGTCCTTCTCATCATCTCTTATTTTCTCTGCGGGCACTACACCATTAAACTATTAATAATAATTTTTACAAAGAACATATACCTGCAAGCATTGTGATATTGTGAGAGGCTGATAGTGGATATTTTATTTTTTTTTAAAGATTTTATTTATTTATTCATGAGAGACAGAGAGAGACAGAGAGAGAGAGAGAGAGAAGCAGAGGGAGAAGCAGGTTCCCAAGGAGCAGGGAGCCCGATGCGGGACTCGATCCCAGGACACTGGGATCATGACCTGAGCCGAAGGCAGATGCTTAACCATCTGAGCCACCCAGGTGCCCCTGATAGAGGATATTTTAAATACTTTCTACACGTTAACATTTCAGAATGACTTTTTAAAATTAGAATTTAAATAATTTCTTAAAATACGTCATAGACCCTCCCTTTCCTTTTCTCTAATATATGAGACAAGAGCACTGGGGAGGCACATCACCTATGACCATCAAAAATTTGAGATCATTCACCAAGTGAAATGTGTCTTGTTTTAAGAATAGTGATATTGCATGTGCTTTGGCCCTTTAAGAACCTTAAAAGTATCCAGTTGGGGAAAATACAT
Organism: Eumetopias jubatus; assembly: GCF_037043125.1. Classification (NCBI taxonomy): domain Eukaryota; kingdom Metazoa; phylum Chordata; class Mammalia; order Carnivora; family Otariidae; genus Eumetopias; species Eumetopias jubatus. The sequence continues at coordinate 75,286,488 of NW_028274815.1, forward strand.
TGACTGAACACTGACAAAGTACAGTGCTGTTGGAATCCATTCACATCAAACACATCATCAGTGATTTTCTAGAGAAAATGCCAACAGTGTGGCTAATCTTTTTGGTTAAACAATGCTTTTAGAAGTGCCTTAAGAACTAAAATGAGTATCTAAAAATTCTTCCAAATGCTATAAAGGCCATTAGTAGACGAACACATTTGTCAACAATTTAGTTTAATATTTTTAAGTCATTTCAAAGTCACATAGTACTAGTTTTTTTGTTTTCAAAGCATCACACTTGTTATTGATATGCTATATAACAAATAATACATTCTGAATTTTTCTTTGTTTATTAACAAGCCCTTGTAATTAACTTGCTTTTAAATCATAAGTATGATACTATTTTAATTTCCCTCACATTCTCTACCCTATCATTTGAAATCACATTAAGCTGACTCTTAGAAGGCCACCTGGTGTAATACCATGACATTGAAGTGAGCTGTTCTGGTATGCAGGCAACACTGACAGTCTTCTCTGCTAAAATCCATTTCTCTAACTGATGACAGAACTAGGGGAAATTAATTTTTGCTATTCATAAATACCTGACAGGTTTAATGTAAATGTTTTGAAAAAGACCTCAGCATATGCTGCACATACATTATATATGCAGCACTGCACTGGAATATTGTATTTGAAACCCATTCAATTTCTAGATCACTACTGCTGAAACTGTTGAAATTTCTCAAATTACTCACAGATTGCAATTTTCTCCATATACATGTAAATAACAACAGAAATCCCCATGAAACCTTTCAGTCACTGGAAAAATCAGCAATTTGACACTTAGGACAAATTTCTCTGATAGGAATACTATGAAAATGCAGGTAAACCTGACAAATCACTGAGCATTAGTCTAGCTCCCCTCCTGTGGTCAGAGCCAAAGAACTTATTTGAAGGAGGCTGTGCTCATTTTTAAGGCCCAGAAGGGCTGCTGCAGAATGCCTGCTACCTCAGAAACAATCCTGGCCCAAAGCAGATGAGTTGGGATCTTTCTGGTAAAGGTGAACACAGAGTCATTCCTTAGGATACCATACACAGTTCCAGAGACACACAGGAACACTTTTGTTTAAGTGTACATGCATAATAAAGACCCTTGCAGGTTTGACCCACTTTATGAATTAGATATATCCTAGAAAAGTCAAGTGTAACTACACAGGGAAGCTTTTTATTTAAATAAATTCTATGAAGGAAAACCATTTGTAATGCAATCACCCATCACTGATCTAATTTTCAAGTTTTATGTTCATTTTCAAGTTTGAGTATCAATAGAATAATAACGATAGTGGATTGAAACACATCAAATAGGTTAAAAATCTATGAGTTCATAACGATAATAGAAAAATAAGCCAGGGCACCTGGGTGGCTCAGTGGGTTAAACATCTGCCTTCGGCTCAAGTCATGATCCCAGGGTCCTGGGATGGAGCCCCACATCAGGCTCCCTGCTCAGCAGGGAGTCTGCTTCTCCCTCTGCCCCTCCCCCTGCTTATTCTCTCTCTCTCTCTCAAAAATAAATAAATCAAATCTTAAAAGAAAAGAAAAGAAAAGCCAAATACACCTGGTTGGTCTCCTTTGGAGTATGCTAGGGAACAAATTTTGAAAACTGGTAGATAAAGAGAAAGAAATCAAGCATTTAATATGCCTTTGCTATAAGAACTCTACCTCAGGTTATTGGTAAGAGAAATTTTCTCTGTATAGATATATTCCAGCTAATAAATGAAAAAAGATAAACATATAAGAATATCACCAACTTTGCAAACCCCTAATGAAATAATGGCCACTAACATCACAACACAATCAGATACTTGATTGAAATAAAAAATGCAGAGTACAACCAATGAAGTATTCTTGTCCCCCCACCCCAAAAAGCTTCTTAAGCTAACTACAAGGTCACAGGAGAAAAATGTATTAGACAATACCACAGGGATGCAATGAGCAAATTCTGAATGCGAGAAACAACAGGAAGACGGACCCAGTTTCTTCGACAAATAAAGATGCAAGGGAGAGGGAGAAATGAGGGACAGGAAACTACAGACTAAAACCATAGGTTAAAATGCAATGGGGGATGTTGTCTTGCTCCCAATTTAAACAAACTGACAGTTAAAAAAAAGGGGGCGGCGCCTGGGTGGCTCAGTTGTTAAGCATCTGCCTTCGGCTCAGGTCGTGATCCTAGGGTCCTGGGATCGAGCCCCATGTTGGGCTCCCCGCTCTGCGGAAGCCTGCTTCTCCCTCTCCTGCTCCCCCTGCTTGTGTTCCCTCTCTCGCGGTGTCTCTCTCTGTCAAATAAATAAATAAAATCTTTAAAAAAACTTTTTTAAAAAATTTAAAAAAGTTATGACAAATTTGGGAAAATTTGAGCAATGATTAGATGTCTGATGTCTGATGATTTTAAGAAATTGTTGGCCATTTTTAAGATATGATGATAGTACTGTGGTAATTTTTTTTTCTTAAAGTCTGTATCTTTTAAAACACATACTAAAATATGTACTGATGAAATTAGTGGTGTCTGTTAATCAGAAATGGTTCAGTTGGTAGGAGGTGGGATTGGGTAGACGGACAGATGGAAAAGACTGGCCATGTGTTGATAACCGGGGAATGGGTAGCTATATGGAGGTTCAATATATATTATGCTCTCTACTATTGTGTAGTTTTGAAATTTTCTATTATAAAAAAATTTTACTGCACACAAAACTAAGGAAAGATTATTTCTTGTAATATTCTAAAATTTATTGCCTAATAGTGAATTGGGAAGTTAGGAGGGGGAGAAGCTACAAAAAAAGAAAATACTTCTACCTGTGATAATCAACAAGAAGGGAAAGAATAAATTCAGCTGAAGAGACAAAATTCTTACTAGATCCTTCCCAACTGGTTGGTTGAACTAAATAATCTCTAAATCCTTTTCCACTATGAATTTCTATAATTCCAAAGCTTTAAAAATAGCTATAAGGGATTAATACACAGAGCACAGAGGGTTTTTAGGGCAGTGAAACTACTCTGTATGATACTGTATGATAATGGAGGATACATCTGTCCAATGGTGGACAGACACATATACAGATACATATACATATGCATCTGTCAAAACCCATAGGATGTATAACACCAAGAGTAAGCCCCAGTGTAAACCTTTAAGGACTTTTGGGTGACAATATCCTGTTGTGTAGGTGCATCAGTTCTAACAAACGTACCACTCTGAGGCAGGATGTTGATAGTGGGGGAGGCTGTGCACACATGAGGGCAGATGGTATGAGAAATCTCTGTACATTCTGCCTAATTTTGCAATGAATCTAAAAGTACTCTAAAAAATAGTCTATTTCAAGAAAAAAAGAACTATAAAACAGTCATGAACACGCTGCACAAACTCAACATACTGCAGCTCTTAAAGGTGTAGATTATGTCTGCGTAAATAATCTTAAAATATTTTAGGACATTAAAAAAGATCTGGGGTGCTTGCCTAGAGATGGGGGATTGGGAGGAAATGAGGAGTGACTGCCAATGGGTAGAGGGTTTCCTTTGGGGTGACAAAAGTGTTCTCAATTTGGTTGTGGGTATGGTTATAAAACCCTGCGGATATACTAAAAACTATTGAATAATACAATTTAAAGAGTGAACTGTATAATATGTGAATTATACCTTAATAAGGCTCTTATTTAAAAAGTTGAGGGGTTTTTATATATACATATAGAAAAATTTGAAAATTATCTGTAAATATCCTCAGCCTTATGTATCTTCTAAGGCAGTAGCTATTAATTTCACAAGGTTATTAACATTTATATTCAATTTATTGAGAAAAAATTTCAGTTTGAAATATTGTGGAAGAGGCATATTGCTAGAGACAACAGTTTTGAGATCTGACAGACCCAGGTTTGAACCCTAACCCTGCTACTTATTAGCTGGTGACCTCAAACAAATGAATTATCCCCTCTCAGCCTCAGTTTCTCATCAATAAAATGAGTACAAGGATTTTCACCTAGTAAGATTATGGTAAGGACTGTATGACATAGGATGCTATAAAGCAGCTAATGATCAAAAAATGGAAGTAACCATTTTTCTGTGAAAATATGCAGTGAAATTTCTGAAAGGAGGTAATATCTTTTTAGTATTTATTGGTACAATTTTTCTAATGGTTGTGATTGGATTGCAGTCACCACCAAGATAAACGTGGGCAGTTTTAATAATAATAATAATCTAATTTCATATATATTTGTATCATCTAGCCTGAGATGTTTGTATAAATGCCTAAAAATACTTCCAGTACTATTACTACTATTACTCTAACTACTAATATACACTGAACACCTTAATTCCACTTATTTTCATATAAAATAAGAGGTTTTAAATGAATATTTGATGAAAATAATACAAAGCGTTGCTTAACAAGCTAAACTGGTTTATTTTATTTTATTTTATTTTATTTTATTTTATTTTATTTTATTTGAGAGAGAGAGAGAGAGTAGAGGGATGGGGCAGAGGGGGAGGGAGAGAGAGAATCTCAAGCAGGCTCCATGACACCGAGCACAGAGCAGGGTTCAATCCCACAACCCCAAGATCATGACCTGAGCCAAAACCAAGCGTCAGACACTTAGGGGCGCCTGGGTGGCTCAGTTGGTTAAGCGTCTGCCTTTGGCTCAGGTCATGGTCCCAGGGTCCTGGGACTGGGCCTTGCGTCAGGCTCTCTGCTAATGAAGGAGCCTACTTCTCCCTCTCCCTGCCGCTCTCCCTGCTTGTACTCTCAATCCCTCTGTCAAATAAATGGATAAAATCTTAAAAAAAAAAAAAAAAAAGTCGGACGCTTAACTGACTGAGCCACCCAGGCACCCCTAAACTGGTTTTTTTATTATGATGCTTTGCACTCATGTTGAGGCTCTTAAACTACTTCAAGTAAAAAGAAAAGATCTTAGGAGGCATAACAGCTATTGTTTTGAAGAAAAGCAGAAAAAGAGAATCATTCATTCATTTAACCACTCCACAAACATTTTCTGAATTCCACGTATCATGCCAGGCCTGGTGGATTAATGATGAATGTTGTCCACCAGGAGTTCCCAATATATTGTCACACACAGGCAAGTAAGCAAATAATTTCAATAGAATGAAATAAATGCTAACAAGAGGGATGGCATAAAGTAGGGCATGGCTGACTGCAAAAATAAGGAATCCTTCAGTACCATGCAGTGCAATGATTAGATAAAGGGCAGATGGCTCAGGCCCCAGTGTTTAGTTCATTTATTCACCAAATATGTACAGGTGTTGAGGATACAGAAGCAAACAGGGTAGACCTAATGCTCCCTAAGGAGCTTCCAGTCTAACAGAGAAAGTACACAATGGAATATAATTACATTAATGTCTTCAAAGTGCTAGCGTGGCGCACATAATGGGTGTTAACAGGAGTACCTGGCAGAAGAATGTCAAGGCAATAAGTTTGCACTGACATTACATTATTGTGGAGTTTTGTGAGACAAGCTATTTGAGTTACTAAAATATGCTACTTTAAAATTCCTGTTTAGGGGCACCTGGGTGGTTCAGTTGTTGGGCATTTGCCTTTGGCTTGGGTCATGATCCTGGGGTCCTGGGATCGAGCCCCGGATCAGGCTCCCTGCTCGGCGGGGAGCCTGCTTCTCCCTCTCCCACTCCCCCCTGCTTGTGTTCCTTCTCTCGCTGTGTCTCTCTTTGTCAAATAAATAAATAAAATCTTTAAAAATAGGTAAATAAATAAAATCCCTGTTTAATTTTACACGAGCCATTCTGACTCACCTAGTTCACTTCCAAATTTTTAAACTTCTCCTATTTTTTTACAAAGACATCGTCCACTTGGTGGATTATTGACTTAAACAGTTTACTGATTACTTACCTGCTCTCTAGATGAGTCCTAGTTTACTCCTTACCATAGAAATTGGTACAAGCTCAAATAACATGAAGCAAGCAAAGCATGACCCTAACATAATGATATCTGAGTATCAGTATCATTATACTCCTCCATTAGCATACGTGATTCACAAAAGACTTTATTAAGACCTCAGGAAATGCATACCCTAAACGTGTTTTTCTATACTCATGAAATACTCACAGATTCTTCTAGCCAATTCACCTCTCCCCAATTCCATTCCCATTTTAAGTTGATTTGCACCGACAGTGCAAGGAGATCTGTACAAGGTTAGCAGTTTCCTTCTCTGTACAAGGTTAGCAGTTTCCTTCTCTCATTTGTACCAGAAATATTGTGTACTAGCTACCCTTGGGGAGCTGGGGAATCCAAATGGCTTCTCATACTTTACCTCCCTGGAAGTTCAAACAACTGACTATATGTTGTTTAATAAGAATTTCCTTCAACTTTACTCCTTACTGACACAGTGCATTCACAGGATGAAAATGCTCTTCAACATTCATTCTACCTTTTTATTCTATTTATTTTCTCTGTATTTTCTCTTGTCTTTTTTTCAAATTTAGAGCTTGAGATATGTTATAGATTTCAGATTGTCTTTAAAGCTGGAAACAACGCCCCCCCCCAAAAAAAACGCACCGACAACCAAATAGAAACAGATACTAAGGGATGCCTGGTACACATTGCTTGATGCTGAAGAACATGATGAGGGAGAAGGAAAGAAGTAGAGGAAGAAAGAGGAGGGAAAAGAAAGGCACAGAAGGAGAAACAGAGAAAAAAGAAGACGACAATGAAAAACATAAATAGGATTAGACCATTAGCAAAAGGAAGGAAGCTATAATAAAAATAACACCATCTTTGGACAGAAGCACTTTCATCTTCAATAAAATAAGATCTTTTTAAAATTTTTTATAATTTATTTTTATTTTAGAGAGAGAGTGCTTGTGTGAGCAGGGTGGAACAGAGGGAAAAAGATTCTGACGCAGACTCTGCGCTGAGCTCAGAGCCCAACGCAGGGCTCCATCTCACAACCCTGAGATCATTACCTGAGCTGAAACCAAGAGTCAGTGGCTTAACCGACTGAGCCACCCAGGTGCCTCTTTAAGAAGTATTTTTTTAAGTAATCTCTTTGCCCAACATGAGGCTAGAACTCACGACCCCAAGATCAAGAGTCACATGCGCTACTAAGCCAGCCTGGCACCCCAATAAAATATCTTGAAACCTCCAATTGGACGAGTAGGAGAAATTCCTGGATAAGGAAAGGGGGGATGGGAGACAAGTTGCCCAACCATGGAGTCAAACTGTATTAACTACCCCCTGAATTTTACCATCCCTGTGGTAGTTTTAAGACATGAACCCAAAATTCTTTAATACTCTTCCATCAAGCAGTGAATTCTGTGTCCCCGTCCCTTGAATCTGGGCAGACTTAGGACTGCTTCAAGACATAGAATTCACTGGGAGAGATGCTATGTGACTTCTGAGGCTAAGTAAGGAAGAGTATACGACGTGGGCCTGATCCTTGCTCTTGCAATGCTTGCTATCTGGAGGCCCCTCGCAGAACATCCCCTCTCAGAACCCAGCACAAGCTACAAAAGGCCCAAGCCACATGGAGAGGCCCTAATGAGGTAATCCAATCAACAGTACCAATTAAGCCAGCCTTTTAATCATCTCAGCTCCAGTACCTCTTTGTGAGCAAAGAAACCATCTTAGAAGTGGATCCTCTAGCCCTCCTCACCAGTGGAGGCCCAGACATCATGGAGCGGAGAAGAGCCATCCTTGGGATGCCCTTCCCAAATCCTTGACCCATCGAATTTATAAGCACCGTAAAGTGGCTGTGGTTTCACATTAAGGTTGGTTTGATTTTTTTAATGTAACAAAGATAACCAGGACAAATTTGGTTGCTGGAAGTATGACGTGGCTGTAACAAAATCTAAAACACATGGTACTGGTTTGGGAACAGGACTCTAGAGGCTAAGAGTGAGGGCTTAAAGGACAAACGTAACAAAGATGTTACTGGAACCTGCAGAAAATTGGGACCTTGCTGTGTAGTGGCTTAAAACCTGGCAATACTGTAGACTGCAGAGGCCTGAGACATAGGAAACATAATTCATTTGATGATCTAGCTCGGGAGATCTGAAGAAGACTGAAAGTGTTACCTGTCTTCTTTCTTGCTGCCTATGATAAAATGGGAGAGGAGAGAGATGAACTGTTCAGTTTTCAGGCAAAATTTAGAGGAACCATAAAGCACCCAGGACTCTTCTGTTTCTTATTCCCAGTCTCTCCAGACAGTAAACACTTCGCAGATTAAGAAATGCCTTCAGGAGCACCTGGGTGGCTCAGTCGTTAAGCGTCTGCCTTCCGCTCAAGTCATGATCCCAGCATCCTGGGATCGAGCCCGCATCCGGCTCCCTGCTCTGTGGGAAGCCTGCTTCTCCCTCTCCCACTCCCCCTGCTTGTGTTCCTGCTCTCACTATCTCTCTCTGTCAAATAAATAAATAAATAATCTTAAAAAAAAAAAAAAACTGCCTTCAGGGTAAAGATCAAATCTAGGGCGCTGTGGAAAAAAACACCACAGAGTGTGACTGACTGTAAATCCCATTGTTAAGACCTTTGTTAAAGGGGCTCCTGGCTGGCTCAGTAGGTGGAGCATGCAACTCTTGATCTCAGGGTCATAAGTCTGAGCCCCACCTTGGGTGCAGAGATCACTTAAAAAAAAAAAGAAAATGAAAAGAAAAGGACCTTTGTTAAGGTGATACATCATAAACCCTTTCAGACAAAGAACTTCTAAATCTCCTAAGGTCATACTTGAGGTGAAGACTTTCTCCAATAAAAAAAACAGAGCTTCTAAGGATCTTAAAGGTGTTGTTCTATAGCAGTCTCACAGGGAGTCCAAGGGAGAGAAGGACTTCTTAGTAAGTATGGCTTTTGTCTAATGTAATGGGTTATAAATTTATATACAGTAAGTTGACAACCTTTTTAAAGGAATTGTATTAGTTTAAATTGAAAGGACAAATGGAGTACAAAATAAGAACAGGCCTTTGGACCCCTAAGTTTTTACAAGGAGGAAGCAAGAGGATATAAGACTACTCAGTTGCAAATAGGCCATTTCCTACAGGAAAGAGGATGACTCAGAGTGGGACCTTGAACCTAGAGGGTAGAGCCAAGAGTCACAAAGAACATAGAACACGAGGGGCGCCTGGGTGGCTCAGTCGGTTAATCGTCTGCCTTCGGCTCAGGTCATGATCCCAGGGTCCTGGGATCGAGCCTCGCATCGGGCTCCCTGCTCAGCGGGAAGCCTGCTTCTCCCTCTCCTACTCCCCCTGCTTGTGTTCCCTCTCTCGCTGTCTCTCTCTCTCTCTCTCTCTGTCAAATAAATAAATAAATAAATAAATAATCTTTAAAAAAGAACACAGAACATGAAACATGTGCCAGGATGCATGTCTATGGATCAGTGATTGTCATGTGGGTCCTATTCCTCCCCTTTCGGAGTAGGAATATCCTCAGCAGTTACCCAGTGCCTATCTCACCACTGCACGGGGGTGTGTGGGAGGGGCAGATAGCATCTCTCTGGTTCATAGGACTATAGAGAGAGAGAAACCATACTCAAGGAAACGCATAGCTGAGGATCTTATCTGCACTTGAACTTGATTTGGATGACAAGTTCCTAGACTTCAAGTTGTCACGAAGGGATGACATGAGAACATAGGCGAGCATTATGAGTCTATTTTAACTTAAGGGGAAATGTAAATAATTTCTGTCTCCAGCTCACCTGAGGATAGGATACCTCTTCAGTGGTATTCTTTTAAGGACTGAGATCTCCTCAAGAACATGAAGAAGGCCCATGGAATTTTACTAACTTCTAAAGTTCCCCCAATCCACTAAGGATCATTGGCTTGACCAGCTGAGAAGACTCATACTCCAGGATTCACCGACATTGGCTTTTCTCCCTTCCATTTCTTTCCTGGGCACCGTCTTCTTCCCTCAAAAGGCGCAGTCTCACATTACTTCAGCCAGTCATTTGAATAATGAGAGTTATTCCTAAACAACTTATCTTTATAGAGGTTAAATAAAAAGTGGTTGAAAGCATGAGCTCTGGAGACAGATCACTACATTCAAATCAAGTGGCTCTGCCACTTAGTAGCTTTGTAATCCTAGGAAAGTTGCCTAACCGCTCTATGCTTTAGGATCATCATCTATTAAACTGGGATAATAACAGCACCGACCATGTAAGATTGTTGTGCAGAATAAGAGATAAAGTGTAAAATGCTTTTAACAGCCCCAACCATGTGGGGTGAGCAGTCCATAAATGTAATACAGTTTACCACAAAGCAAATTCACCTACATTATCTCATTTTCAATTTGGTCCTTCAAACAACCCTGTGGAGACAGGTTGCACTGATATCATTATCCCCACAGTACATACTAAGGAAACAAGTTAAGAGAGATTAGGGGAATAATCCAGGGTCATACAACTAATAACTCCTAGAGTCAGTCTTTGAATCCGTATTTTATGACTCTAAATCCAATGCTTTCTCCACTGTACTATGCTGCTTTTGAAATAAGAGGAGCAGGTACCATGACCATCACTTAATAGGTATAGAAATTGCTTCCCCCAAAATAACTCACCCATGATGATATGAGTTGATGAATGGAAGTATTGCACAGTGATTAAAAATGCTTGGATTTCCTCCTGCACAAAATGAATACACTAACTAGCTCACTGGGTTGTTGGAACCAAATGAGATCATGGGTATTGAGTTCTAAGCAGTGCCTAGCACACAGGAAAAGTATTTCGTAAATACATATCTCCTACGCCCTGTGTCACAGACTTTTTTTTTCTTAAACAAACCAGGCTGACTCAAGTCTCATTTCTTAAGTCTTCGTGGTAAAAGAAAGTCACTCAGGGCTTGCGGTTAATTATCTTTCAGAAATTATTCTTGACACTTTGCTATGCATGTACTAAACTGGAAAGGGAAATTACTTAATAAAGTGAATATAAAATATTTTTATTTATTAGATGGTCTTCAGAGAAGAAAATCATGAAAATTATACAGGTTCAAAATTACAAACTGGAAACCAGCTGTTTTAAAAAAAGAAACAGTTAGGGCGCCTGGGTGGCTCAGTTGGTTAAGCGACTGCCTTCGGCTCAGGTCATGATCCTGGAGTCCCGGGATCGAGTCCCGCATCGGGCTCCCTGCTCAGCAGGGAGTCTGCTTCTCCCTCTGACCCTCTTCCCTCTCGTGCTCTCTATCTCTCATTCTCTCTCTCTCAAATAAATAAAAAAATCTTTAAAAGAAAACAAGTTTAAAAAAAGAAACAGTTAATAATATACATAATACTCCCTATGAACACACATCTCTGCTTCAAAATCTGTTCTAAGGGAAGAATTTGTGTCCCAGCTTATTTATAAACACATGTACAGGGGAAAAAGTTCAATTTCCACCCGTGGAAGGAAGCAATCTATTTTGCCATGGGTCTGTAACAGTTTTAACGAGTCCGAGATACACAACAGCAGCAATTTCAACTTTTCCTAGCACTCTATTATGCTGAAGCATCTCATGGTGTTTTGTGATAGTATTAAAAGTTTATCCATCCCAGAAGATTAATAGTTAAAAATCAGTTCTGTGGCACTTTCATCACATTTGGCTCTAAAACAGCTTAGAAAAGCGATGGCATCTGTTTTACTTTTTAGGCGCCATTATAAAATAAGAACAGATAACAAGGAAAGAAGTATCATATGGGAGGTGTGTCCTGGACTATTCCTCCCTCTCCTCCGAAAGCTGGAGTCTATTCTTTCCTTTCAGTATTCAACTGGCAACACTTTAGCGTTGTCTCTTCAGGATGACATGTTCTAAGACATTCTTCCCACTCACATTTGTCACAAACCTGCACTCACTCACTTGATTTCATCTGGGCACGTCTACCTAGCTAAGCTTCATCTGTCAGAAATATACATTGTAATCAGACAGTTAAGGACACTTGTACTCTGGAGAATACCGGTGTATCATTTACTTGATGTCCTAGAGGTTCCAGTGGGAGAGGAGGAGCTTTTCCATACATCTTTGGTTTTTTAAAAAACTCTTTGCAAAAGGAAGTAGATTAAGGTAAGGGATTTGAGGTTTGTATAGGGGCAATTCAAGTAAATAATTTAAGTGAGTTGATTAATTTTTCAAAAGTCTCTTTCTATTTGCAAGAACACATAGTAGGTTCATCCTATTGTCACACTGGATTATTCCTCCTGCTTTCACAGAAGCTGTTTTAGAAGTGACCTTTAGCTAACATGATATGTTTTATTTTAAAAAAGAGCACTACAGATATCACATTAATACACAATGTATCTTTTTTTAAAGGTTTTATTTATTTATTTTGACAGAGAGAGAGGGAACACAAGCAGGGAGAGTGGGAGAGGAAGAAGCAGGCTTCCCGCTGAGCAGGGAGCCAATGTAGGGCTCGATCCCAGGACCCTGGGATCATGACCTGAGCTGAAGGCAGACGCTTAATGACTGAACCAGCCAGGCGCCCCATTATACAATGTATCTTTTTTTTAAAGATTTTTATTTATTTATTTGAGAAAGAGTGAGAGAGAGAGAGCCCAAGAGGGGGTAGGGTCAGAGGGAGAAGCAGACTCCCTGCTGAGCAGGGAGCCTGATGCGGGACTCGATCCCTGGACTCCGGGATCATGACCTGAGCGGAAGGCAGTCGCTTAACCAACTGAGCCACCCAGGCGCCCTATACAATGTATCTTGAAGGTGTGCAGAAACCAGTAAAGTTGGTAACATACAAGGAACAGTGCAGACATGCCACATTGACAGTGGGACTACACATAATGGTCCCTTGATGATCCTCCATGACTCCAGTGACCAGAGACAACACTCGTGTTTTTGTCTCACAACAACAAAAAAAGCACTACATTTTCTCCAAAAGAAAAAAAAAAAAAAGAGAAAAGGTGTTTTCTTTTTCCTTTTTCATACTCCTACAGCGTCTCCCCTCTAAAATTGAATAGCGGAAGAAGATCTGTGATACCTCCCCAATTTCCCAAATCCTAGCCCCACCTGCTAAGCCCAACCAAACAGTAGCTAGCACCAGACCCAAGCTGGGTAGGTAATTTATTAAGTGAAAATGAAAACTAAGTGGTTTCCCAAGAAAAGCAAAAGAAAAAAATTCAAGTGTATGGAGATGGCGTATTGAAAAATCACAGTGTAAAACATCATTCACTTTAGGAAACAAATTAATTAAACTGTTAAATGTCAAACAAGACCCCTTATTATTCATGTCAGTGAAATTTCAACTCAGTAATAGGTGTGATAGAGATGTCACCTAATTGTTGATGATCTTTCCAGCTAAATTGTTCTCACACAGTAGCATCGGGGCCTTGAGAGATGAAATATTTATGGCTGTCAAAATCTTTCTCTTGGGGTTACCCATTTGGCCTGTAACTTGGGATACTGCCATTTTCCACTTTGTTCCCCATCACACCTTTCAATACTTCCTGACTACCTGGAGATTGCAAAAAGGCTGGATAGTGCTCACGATAGACTGCATTAAAATGAAGAGCACCACTTTCCCTGTTGAGACAGTGTGCAGAGGTATTACAGAGCTCTGTGCAAAAAGAAAACCATCTTTTGGGGTTTTCTTTCCTCCAGAATAAAATCCCATCCTTCTAAAAGTACACCACTGGAGAATTACAAGAGTCTGTTGAACAGTTCAGCAGTGGAAAATTACTGCTGTAATTTATCTAACTTTATATTTCATTGATTCTTAAGTTACTCAGAAAGTAATTCTCAATTCATCAAAACTGAAGATTCCCCTCCAGATACAGATTGTTTGCAGACATAATGCATCTTCTGTTTTCATCATTTTTGTATTGTCTTTATTCCAAAAAATATTTTTTTAAATTTATTTTTGGTCTCTTTAGCAACTGCTTTTAGTTATCCAAAGAATGTGGTTATAGTTTTTTTAAGGAATTTTATCAACCAGAAACTTGATTAACAAACACTTATGTACATTTATGCTATAATAATTTTTTCCAGTTTTATTTTGAAATAACTGACATATATCAATGTATAAATTTAAGGCGTACAGCAGGATGGTGTGATTTACATATATTATGAAATGATTATCTCAATAGGTTCAGCTAACATCAATTTTTTCATATAGATACAATAAAAGGAAAGAAAAGAAAAACAGGAAAAATTTTTCTTAGAACTCTTAGGATTTACTGTCTTAACAACTTTCAGGTATACCATTCAACAGTGTTAACTATAGTCCTCATACTGGACCTTATATCCCTAGCACTTACCTATCTTATAACTGGAAGTTTGTACCTTTGACCACCTTCCTCCAATTTCCCATCCCCCCACCCTCCACCCCTGGTAACCACAAGTCTGATCTCTTTTTCTGTGGGTGTGGTTTTGTTTTGTTTTAGATTCCACATAAAGTGAAATCATACAGTATTTGTCTTTCTCTGTCTGACTTATTTCACTTCTCACAAAGCCTTCAAGATCCACCCATGTTGTAGCAAACGGTAGGCTATAAAGCAACTTCTTTATCCAGTCTTCCACTGATGGACACTTAGGTTGTTTCCATGTCTCGGCTATTGTAAATCATGCTGCAGCAAACACGGCGAAGTAGATATCCTTTTGAGTTCAGTATTTTTGTTTCTTTTGAATATATTCCCAGAAGTGGAATTGCTGGATCATATGGTAGTCTATTTTTAATTTTTTGAGGATCCTCCATGTTATAAGTTGTACCAATTTACAATCTGACCAACAGTGCACAAGGGTTCCCCTTTCTCTATATCCACACCAATATTTGTTATCTCTTGTCTTTTTGATAACAGCCATTCTAACAGGCGTGAGGTGATATCTCCTTGTAGTTTTCGTTTGCATTTCCCTGATGACTAGTGATGTTGAGCATCTTTTCATGTACCTGTTGGCCTTTTGTCAATATAATAACAATTTAATTATTATAATGATGATTCAAAGCCCTTCAAGATCCCCAAAAGCTTTCTTAATTATAAAGATTAAGCTGTATTTAAAATAATTTTATTTTTTAAAGATTTATTTATTTATTTATTTATTTATTTATTTGACAGAGAGAGAGACACAGTGAGAGAGGGAACACAAGCAGGGGGAGTGGGAGAGGGAGAAGCAGGCTTCCCACGGCGCAGGGAGCCCGATGGGGGGCTCGATCCCAGGACCCTGGAATCATGACCCGGGCTGAAGGCAGACGCTTCATGACTGAGCCACCCAGGCACCCCTGTATTTAAAATAATTTAATTGTTAACTATGTTTATTTTTTTAAATAGTATATAATATTTTTCTTGAAAGGCTATATAGTTAAAATTAAGTGTATAAAATGTTTTCAAACATTCAAGGGCAGTGAGTTAATAGTATGTCTCTTTAGCTGTCCCAAATATAGCCACTTCAATACAGAAGCATTCTTATCAAATTAAATTTTTTTAACCTTTGAGAAAGATGCTTTGCTTAGTTATGTATACTATGCACTAAAGCCAAATCTCTCCCTTACTCTGTTCTCTGAACCACACTATCTGGCCAAGACTTAAGCCCAGATCAAAAGTAACCAACCAATACTAAACTGGAAACGCATGCTAAAAATAATTCAACAGCAAGGCTCCCCTCTGACCGAACACTGTGGCATTTACTTCATTAAGTGTTTCTAAAAAACTCTCAGTGGGAAAGGTACTTAATTTATTTACTGCATGAGTCTAACGAGAACTAGGAAAGAAATTTTTAAGTAAACTGGCATGATTTGGAGCAGGATTACTGGAACATTTGGTTTCCTATATGAGGCTTTCTTTTTCACCCATCAGCCACCCTGGTGCATTTCACCATAAGCAATGAGACATTTTTGTCTGGCCTTGAGCATATATTTCCTGATAGAATCCTGATAATAGTAAGTTCTCAAGAAAACAAATGGCAGGGGCGCCTGGGTGGCTCAGTCGTTAAGCATCTGCCTTCGGCTCAGGTCATGATCCCAGGATCCTGGGATCAAGCCCCGCATCGGTCTCCCTGCTCCGCAGGAAGCCTGCTTCTCCCTCTCCCACTCCCCCTGCTCGTGTTCCCTCTCTTGCTGTGTCTCTGTCAAATAAATAAATAAAATCTTAAAAAAAAAATGGCAAAGGGCGCCTGGGTGGCTCAGATGGTTAAGCGTCTGCCTTCAGCTCAGGTCATGATTCCAGGGTTCTGGGACCGAGTCCTGCATCAGGCTCCCTGCTCCTTGGAAGCCTGCTTCTCCCTCTGCCTCTCTCTCTCTCTGTCTCTCATGAATAAATAAATAAAAAGTTTTAAAAAAATAACAAAGAAAATTGCTTATCTGTGACTCTTATTCTTTAGATTCTCATTATAATATATAGATGTCACTGTTTTGTGTTCTTAACATGCCATTTGTCACAGCCATGTCCTCATGCTCTTAGACTACACATAGGCAAAGGGCCTAACACCCATCGAAGCAACAGACTAAATGTGGTGTCTGTGTGGTTCATTGCTTTCCCAGGGAGGTTGAACCTAGAGCAAATGACCCCTAACTTTATTCTCACCTAACCTATTCCCTTCTTCCTAGCTCTCTACTACAAATTTCAACATGCTGTGTTGTCATTTCCCACTCAGGATTTCTAAAACCAAAATGGTGATCCTTCTTCCCAATGCAGTTCCTACCTGTAAATTTCCTGACCCATTTGCTGGTGCCATTATTTCCCCCAATTTTTCAAGTCACATCTCTGATTCACATAACAGAGTAGTTCCCGCAATTTCAGATATTCCTTAGAAGTAGACCTCTGTAACTGACAGGTGAATGAACTGCCTGTTCCATTGGTCATTTGCCTCCCCTAAAAGCCCCCGTGTTTTAGGATATTCTATAGACATTGTAGAGATCCCTCACCAAAGCCTGAAGGGCTATTTTTGTCAGACTCTGAGCATTTTGACCCAGTGTCATAAGTTTCTTTGTACCAAAATCCAAATTTCCTCCAAACCTCTCCCAGGCCCCCTGAAGAGCCTCTATTAGTGACCAGAGTTACCTTCCCAAAAAACCTTTTGGACACCAAAGCCAGCACATCTGAAGAATAATCTAGCAGTAGATCAAAGCTCCTCTTAAACAGAAATTTGAACCACAAGGGAGAACCCATTCACCTCTAGGTATAATCTTTATAGATGATATTACAATGCTAATCCTAGGACCCTCTGCCTTTCCCTGGCCACTCCTTTCTCTCAGCCCTTAAGTTATATAGAGATTAAGACATAAAAATATATCGGGTCAGCTCAATTTGCTACTTGACCTGGTATAGATAATCAAGTGGTCTACACAGACTACCCAGCTTCTCAGAGGTTGTGCAGGCCTCACGCCCAATAGCATCCTCCTTTGGGAATACACTAAACCATCCCTTGCCCTATCCCATAAATCATAGCAACTATATCCTATGATTACCGAACATATTCCTTCAATGTTAACTTAATTATCTTAACATATTCACGAAGGATATGAGGAGAAATCTAGGCATGAATAGCATTGATATAGCAATAACCCTTACATAAAATTGACCTTGCACTCAATCTGTCAGAAGTTTCTCCTGTTAATACAGTCATTCAAAACTATTTACTGAGCATCTGCCATGTGTCAGGCCCTCATCTAAGAGCTGAAAACAGAGCAATGAATAAGACAGACAAGGTCCTTGCTCTCATGGCATTTATAATCTCATTAGCTCTTCCTCTGCCGTTCTCACCGTATCAGCATCCCTCGCTTTGGAATTAGACACCCTTGACTACTCTACACAGCACTCCCTTTTGACTTTCTACCTAGTGCAGTACCGGTGCTCACCTGCTCTCACAGCAAGCTAGTTCTAGGTTTGCTTCGTCCTTAGAGAGGAGAGAGCTCAGATCTACTTGGACGCTCAGGGACATCTAAGGCATGCTACCCTAAAAAAGCTTCATCTCGGCAAGCTTGCCCCTCTACCAACCTCTCTATCTGGCCAATCACCAAGGTCTAGCCAAAGGTATTTTTAGTACATTGCCTGGCACTAACATTAAATACATTTTATCTTACTCCTGAATACATTTGCATCCCGTCATGCTTTTCTTGCTGGTCTCCACATAACTATTCACCCTCTTCTTTCTTTAAGTGCTGACGGATTTTCTTTTTAACTTCTGTCTTGGAAGCTGGGAGGGAGGCGGTGGTGAATGTCTGCCCTATCTTGTACAGTGTTCTGTTCTACATTGTCAGAGGAAATTGAGGTTCACAGTCATCAGAATATGTCCTTTCTCGTGCTCCTACCCAAGAAGGGAGGGAGGAGCAAGCACTGCAGACTGCAAGAGAGGAACTGGCCCATCGCCCCAAGAGGACCTCTCTTTGCACGTGCACCATGTACTTGAAACTGGCCTTTCTTAAATCTCATAGTCCAAAGGTGGAAGGTTGCTTCTAATATTAAAGCATCCTGCTTTATAATATAAAGCAGGATAACAAAAATTTTTAAACAATTAGGAGTAGAACTACAATGTGTCAGACACCTTGCCTAGTCGCTATAACTGAATAATAAATTTAGCCCAGACATTTCTAGTAGTCACAGCAAACATGGAAACACAGTGTGTATATCTGTTCATTCATTAATTCAATAACAACCATTGGGTCACTACTATGTACTGGTCATACTCCTACGTTCTGGAGCCCTCTCCTCTGGCCCCCATCTAACTCTGTGTGAAAAACGGAGCAGGTTGGGTGCAGGCAGGGGCCTGGTAGTCAGGTGAGCTGGCTGTCTGCAGCAGACCACAGAGAAGAGCTGCCTGAGGGCATTTCTCCCTGTGCAGGGCTTGGAAATTATGATCAACAGCAGCACCAACCATGAAAATAAACACATATAAGAAGTTATTAAAACTCTCATCAGAATGTTTTTTTAATTCCATGAAAATTCACAGCTTCTTGTGAATAATATTAACACCAGTGTAACTTAACAGGATATTTTTTTTTCCTGCAGTGGCTCTACACACAGAGATGAGGGATAGCATGTATCCTATCATTTCAAGTCCTTCTAGAGATCCTAGGAATACTGACATTCATTTTATTTGCTTTGAGAAAGGAAGTTTGTTTATACTTAAAGAAAAAAACAAAAATATATATCAAATAAAAATTCAACTTTAAACAAGTATAATAAAACCATTTTAAGTTGGCTTTACATCACGCCTTTCAAAATTTTATACAGATATGGATTTAGGGTTTTTTTTTTAAGA
Organism: Eumetopias jubatus; assembly: GCF_037043125.1. NCBI lineage: Eukaryota > Metazoa > Chordata > Mammalia > Carnivora > Otariidae > Eumetopias > Eumetopias jubatus. The sequence goes on from NW_028274815.1 coordinate 75,305,634, forward strand.
TTTTATTTATTATTTGACAGAGAGAGACACAGCAAGAGAGGGAACACAAGCAGGGGGACTGGAAGAGGGAGAAGCAGGCTTCCCGTGGAGCAGAGAGCCCGACATGGGGCTCGATCCCAGGACCCCGGGATCATGACCTGAGCTGAAGGCAGACGCTTAACAACTGAGCCACCTAGGTGCCCCAGATTTAGGTTTTATATGCTTTAAATTATCTTTAACCAGTTGGCCTTCTAATACAGAAAAATCATGCGTTTATTTTATGATAGTTCATATAGATCATATACATCATATCCCAGTACAAAAAAGGTAGGGGATCCTTGAAAGGATAGCAATAATGAACAATGAAAAGGTAGGAAAAATGTTCTTTAACTTTAGGTACATGTAGGTCAGAAGAAGAGGTACACTGTCAAAATGAGATAAATGAAAGTATAATTTTGTCCCATGTTTAAAATGCATCCATTAAAGCTAGGTAATAACAGTAACAGGGGCCACCCCTCGAACGCTGACATGCCTGGTGCCAAGCTAAGTGCTTTGTGTGCGTTTTCTGATTGCAAATCTATGATTTATTAGCCTCAGTTCATTAAAAAAAAAAAAAAAGAAACACAGAAAAGTGAAACTATTTGTCCAAAGTCAAAATGCTGGGTAAAGGGAGGAGCTAATAACTTTAAGGCCTGTTTTTAACCACTACACTACTGCAGAGAAAACACACACACACACACACACACACACACACACACACACACACACACACACAAAGAGGGAGAAATTTTGTTTATAGGATGACTTTTTTTTTGTAAGTTTATTTATTTTTTTTTAGTAATCCCTACACCAACGTGGGGCTCAAACTCACAACCCCGAGATTAAGAGTAAGAGTCGCATGCTCTTCTGACTGAGCCAGCCAGGAGCCTCAATAGCATAACTTTCTTGGAGTTGACTTAATTCTGGTAGAAACTCCTAATTTCATTGCAGACTAGTACTTTGAGTTGTACCTTGAGTACAACTGCTCTACACTTCCTCAATAAAAGGCAGGTAATGAAAATACCTATCTCAAAGGGATATTAAACATGAAGCTTAATGCAACCTATGAAAGTGCTTATAAAAGGCATTAAATAAATATAAATTATTATGATTATTACTAATATCAGAATAGAAGAGGAAATCAGGGCAAAGAGCATAAGAAAAAAATGAGATGAAGTAAGGGTAGGTACCTAAAAGGCATATCACATGGTATGGTATACTAATTAAAGGTAGCCTATAAATTTGGTTCAGTGAGTTTTTGTAGTCAATACAAAGAAGAAAACGTTATGTGTTACAGGATTCATAACGTCCATCAGATTTTTTTTAAGGTGCTCCGAAGAAGTACAATCAGTCCTTGTTCTGAATGAAGGTCACTAAAGATTTAAGGTCTGAATTTCAAAATTGAAATGAAAACTACTTTGCCTTTTGCCTTCAATTTGTAATGACAAAAAGAATTTACTGAAGCAAGCTAGAAGTTTTAACAGACTTGCTATAGAAGAAAATTTAGCCATTAATCTGTCATTTCAGTCAAAGCTAAGCTCATTAATAACTTCTATTCAGCTCCAAACTGCCTTCAATTTTTCTATTCCTTTCTGATGATAAGGACCCACATATTCAAATTTCCAAAAAAAAAGTGAACAAATTTTATGAATTCCAAAATGAACAGGTAAATAATATTGAAGATAACGCTTTTCTTGTAGGCACTACCTTTCCAAATGCCTTGTGAGCTTTTAAAATTAAAACATTTTAAAGAGTATGTTTGCCATTCTGTCACATAGTCATTTTTATAAACATTTCAAATTTGAAGATTTTTTGATCAGCATAAATTTGCAAGATAAAAATGATACCTTGATTATTTAAAGTAATATTAGCTAACACATTTTGAAATATGACAAAAAGCAAGAATGGTTTAAACAGAGTTAATTTAGGAGGAAAATTAGTCAGTAAAGTAGACTTATTACAGAAATCCAATTTGATATAAAGAGATGGATTTCTTGAACTATATTTATACTAAGAAATACCTCGTGTTATTAGTCATTATTAGCACTAAAATTCTGGGACTGTCAGTATCTGTATTTAGAGTCTCTCTGCAATGAGAAATAAGGTTTAATTCTGACCAGATTATAATCAGAATTTTAACATAATTTCAAGTCCAACAAATAAAGAATAAATTACATGAATATTGACCAAAACCAACCACCATAATCCCCGAGTGTCAAAAATCAAGTATAATCAGGAACAAATAAGAAAAATAATTTACTATATTTAAATAAAAATCTCTGAAAACTGTCTCATATTCCAAGAAGAGAATCATCCCTTTATATTACAAAATCCTTAAGGAATGAAAAAATGTCTTAAATAGAAATAAATACATTCTGCAGAAGGAATGAGCTCTTCCTACTCGAACTTCAATTTTTTTTTAAAGATTTTATTTATTTATTTGACAGAGAGAGACACAGCGAGAGAGGGAACACAAGCAGGGGGAGCGGAAGAGGGAGAGGAAGAAGCAGACTCCCCGCTGAGCAGGAAGCCCGATGCAGGGCTCGATCCCAGGACACTGGGATCATGACCTGAGCCGAAGGTAGATGCTTAACGACTGAGCCACCCAGGCACCTGGTGGCTCCTCTTTATTCAGTTATTTTGCTTTGATATCCCTACCACTCAGCGACTAGGCATTTTCTACTCTCTCTTTGCCTTGGAACAAACACACATTAAAACTCTTTGTTTCTCCTTAATTTAACTGAGACAAACTTGGCATTTTTTAAATGCAACTGTATTTAAAAACTTAAAGAAAGGAGCAACTTAACATCCATTAGCAAAAGAAAAAAAAAATCCCAAGTAAAACTTCATACTATATACTCAAAATGGGATATGGGATGTAAAACATAAAACTACAAAATTTAGACAAAACCACAGAAGAAAAATCTTCAGGATCTAGGACTAGGAGAAGAGTTCTTAGACTTGATGCCAAAGCAAAATCCACAAATAAAAATAGATAAATTGGATTTCATCAAAATTAAACACCTTTGCTCTGCAAAAGACCCTATTAAGAGGATGAAAACATCAGCTGCAGACGAAAGGCAAGTCATTGCAAAATAATTACCTACCCGACAAAGGACTAGTCTGTAGAATGTATAAAGAAGTCTCAAAACTCAATTATGAAAAAAACCAAATAATCCAATTAGAAAATGAGCAAAAGACATGAACAGATATTTCATCAAAGAAGATATACGGATGACAAATAAGCACATGAAATATCTTTAACATCATTAGCCACTAAGGAAATGCAAATTCAAACCATAATGAGATGTCACCATACATCTATCAAAATGGCCAAAATAAAAAATAATGACACCACCAAATATTGAGAAGGATGTGGGAAAACTGGATTGCTCATACATTGGGAATGAACCATGGTATAGTCACTCTGGAAAACCTGTATAACTAAAAATGCAATCACTATACAATCCAGCAGTTGCACCAGTAAGTATTTATCCCAGAGATTTTATAAAAGCTGACATTCAGAAAAAAATTGTACATGACTATTCATAGCAGCCTTATGCATAAAAGCGCCAAACTAGAAACAACCCAAATGTCCTTCAACAGGTGAATGGTTAAAGCAACTGCAGTACATTCATACCATGGAACACCAGACAGCAATAAAAAGGAACAAACTATTAATACATGCAACAGTGTGGATGAACCTTAAGGGAATTACGCTGGGTGAAAAAAGCCAATCCCAAAAGGTTATAATACTGTGTGATTCCATTTATAAAACATTCATGAAATAACAAAATTATAGACATATAGAATAAATTAGTGGTGGCCAGAGATTAAGGATGAGAAGAGGTAGACATGTTTATAAAAAGGCATCCTTGCAGTGATGGAACTGTTTTGTATCTTGCCTGTGCTGGTGGATACACATAACTACATGTGATAAAAGTGCATGGAACTAAATACATATACACATGCACACACACACAGCTGAATACACATAAGACTGGAAAATCTGAATAACGTTAGTGAACTGTATCGATGTCAGCTTCCTGGTTGTCATGTTATATACTACTATTTAGCAAGTGTTACCATTAAGACAACTAGATAAAGGGTACACTGGATATCTCTGTATTATTTCTTATTACTGCATATGAATCTACAATTATTTTAAAAGTTTAAAAATAAGCGAAAAGAAAAAGGATATAAGTTAAAAAATGTTCAAAACAGTTTAACTAACAATATAATTATTTCTAATTTAATAATTCCAATAAAAGTGGCAAAAAAAAAGACCTTATTATGTTATTTTAGGACAGGGCTACCCTTCAAAAACAATCACTGTAGATTAGCTAATGTAGTACATTAAAAGTAGCCTCAAATTCTTTGATAATGGTCCCACTGAGAAGTAAGGTCTAATTCCTTTCCCTTTGAATTTGGGTAGGCTCTGTGACTCCTCTGACCAAGAGAATATGGTGGAAATGACACTGTACCCGTTTCTGAGCCAAGTCCCTAACATACCGGCAACTTCCACTTCCTATCCCTTGAAACACTCACTATTGGAAGCCAAGTGGCATGTAAGGAATGTGACCACCCAGGAACTACCATGCTGTAAGAAAAAAAGATCAAGGCACATGGGGACACCCTGGAGGATGATAACACACGTGGACACAGACTGGACAAAGAGCACCAAGGCATTTGACATGTGAGCAAAGAGCCATCATCAGTGATCAGCCAAGCCTTTCCCAAATCTGTAACCCAAAAAATCATGAGCAAAATAAAAGGCTTGCTTTAATCCACTAGGTTTTGGAGCAAATAACCAAAATAGTTGACAGCCCACAGGCACTTTGCCTAGATGTCTTCCCTCGGTAGGCCGGCCTCCGGAGGAGCGGGACCATTCTCTTTCCTGATACATGCCTTCTACCAAAATACTCTGCTCTCTTCAAGGACATCTCGCCCTCTTCTTTTCTGATTCTGACATTACTCTCTTTCCCCTGGAGTTCTCTATCACTCAGCTCCATATTCCAGTCTGAGGGATGCATGTAGTCATTAATCAAAAGCAGTGTTAACCTACACCCTTGAATCCCAGCAAGATATCCAGTCTAGTGTTTTTCAGCCTTTTTGTCCATGATCCACAGGAAAAAAAAAATGTGTTTTATATAAGAATAAATACATAATCACACACACACGCACATGCACATGCACAAACACACCTATAATTGAAAGAAAAGAGAATTATAAAACAGGGTAAATCAGCAGTCATCATCACAAAAATTAAAAATAATTAGATGATTGGGCACCTGGGTGGCTCAGTCAGTTGAGCACCCAACTCTTGATTTGGGCTGGGGTCATGATCTCAGGATCATGAGATCAAGCCCCCATGGGGCTCCACGCTGAATGTTGAGCCTGCTTGGGATTCTTTCTCTCTTTCTCTGCCCCTCTACCCCCCACCCCCATCCCTGCTCGTGCACACGCACACACTCTCTCACTCTAAAAAAAATAATATTAGATGATTAAAAAAGGAAATGCTATCTTCCAAAATTGTGTGACTGATTAATATAAAATATTTTCATTTAAATACTCTCATTTAATTGACTAAGAGTATGCAACTAGAGGGTATTTTATTATGGATAATTATTGAATAAAGTTTTGTCTTCTCTTCTAAAATCAGTGTTCCTTAAGGAATAATCACTATCTCACACTTAAATTAATAAAGCTTGAAAGTGGATATGCATTTATAGGCTATCCATGTTCTTTTTCCTTTAAAATGAGTACCTAAATAAACCAGCTTGAAATAGTATCTAAACCATCAAAGTCCAGCCAGGGAGGGGGTTTACTTTGTGTTTTGTTTTGTTTTTTTTTAAGATTTTATTTATTTGACAGAGAGACACAGCGAGAGAGGGAACACAAGCAGGGGGAGTGGGAGAGGGAGAAGCAGACTTCCCGCCGAGCAGGGAGCCCGATGCGGGGCTCGATCTCAGGACCCTGGGATCATGACCTGAGCCAAAGGCAGACGCTTAACGACTGAGCCAACCGGGCGCCCCAAGGGGGTTTACTTTGAAGGGTTCCTCACTAAAAACTGAGTAAGTTACAATTCTCATTAATATAGCAAAGTAGAAAAGGCTAACACATCATCAACCATTACCTATTTGACAGTGATTAGTGCACTGAACTAATTCCTAGGACAATGCAGCACAGAAGGACTGAAATGCAGGCTTGGCAATGTTTAAAGGAATGGACAGGGTACAAGGACATGGGAGATGGGAAGGCTTGGAGTGCAGAAAGAGAACAGGCCGTGGGAGTGACGAGAAAAGGATCCTTAACAGTCACAGGGTGCATGAGAGCACTGGGCAGGGTTTATGAGAGGAAAAAGACAATTCAATTGATGAGGTATGGCTGGTAAGTGTGGAAACATCAAAGATAAATGTGTATCTATTTGATGATTTTTGCCAAGGCAAGCCTTCTATAACCTTTATATTTTCTTTTTTTTTAAATATTTTATTTATTTATTTGACAGAGACACACAGCGAGAGAGGGAACACAAGCAGGGGGAGTGGGAGAGGGAGAAGCAGGCTTCCCACGGAGCAGGGAGCCCGATGCGGGGCTCGATCCCAGGACCCTGGGCTCATGACCCAAGCCGGAGGCAGACGCTTAACGACTGAGCCACCCAGGCTCCCCAAAACCTTTATATTTTCTAATGTATGATCTAATTCAGACATTTGAACTGTGCCTTAAAAGTGTTCCCTGAGTAGAACCAGTGTTTGAATTTGTCCAAGTCTTGGTTGAGCTCAAGTTTATGTAGAAGTTACTCTATCAATTGGAGAAAGTATCAAGAAAGATGGAATAGAATGTTCCATATGCACCAAGTGATAGAAAACTTAAACTTTACAAGTCTCTTTCCTTATTCCTGTTCCAAAGTACAGTTCTAGATTCTACAGAAATGTGTAGCATTTTCAATAGACCCTTCAAGAAGTGATGGAACATTTCTCTTTTGTTCTTGTATATTCTCTGGTGCACACATGCATTCAGTCAACGGTTCTACCTCACCCAAAGAAAGTGTCCAGTAGTAATAAAGTGTCAATGCTTTCTCAAAAGAAAGATACCAAGCATGGTTATAAACAGAAATAAACTACTAACTAACATATTAACTGGAGTTAGACTGGGCGGGGCGGGGGGGGGAGACTAAATCTTTAAGACTACCTTCGCAGAAAGAAAAAAAATTGTCATATATATGTATATAAAGACTAAGATTTGTCGGGGCGCCTGAGTGGCTCAGTCGTTAAGCGTCTGCCTTTGGATCAGGTCATGATCCCAGGGTCCTGGGATCAAGCCCCGCATCGGGCTCCCTGCTCCACAGGAAGCCTGCTTCTCCCTCTCCCACTCCCTCTCCTTCTGTTCCCTCTTTCACTGTGTCTCTCTCTGTCAAATAAATAAATAAAATCTTTAAAAAAAAAAAAAGACTAAGATTTGTCATAAATACCTATGTAAATATTTACATCAAATATATTTATGTGTATTATGCATATCGAAAGTTAGTACTAAGTATAATCCCCAGAAAATATGTTTTTAAAAAAAAGCTAAGAACACACTAACAAAATATTCTCTACATCTTTGATCTTCAATGAATTTGAGAAATGGTGAAATGCTGTATTTTGGTTGGAAAATGGAATCAAATGTTATATGACAAAACAAACGAACAGACTAACATGCATAGAGCACAACACATGCCTTTAATTTGGGTCAAGCTTTTACGATCTAATCAACACAAAGAATCAATCCTCTGTACAATCTTAGGAAAATTTATTTTTCCATATAATAATCCAGAAAAGTAATCTCTTAAGATAAATGACAAAAACAATAGCTTTGAAAATTTTATAAATATTATGGAATTGAAAAATAAGGCACACTGGGATGCCTGGGTGACTCAGTCAGTTCGGCGTCTGCCTTCAGCTCAGGTCATGATCCCAGGGTCCTGGGATGGAGTCTGGCATCAGGCTCCTTGCTCAGCGTGGAGCCTGTTTCTTCCTTTGCCTGCCACTCCCCCTGCTTATGCTCTCTCTTTCTCGCTGACAAATAAATAAAATCTAAAAAAAAAAAAGAAAGAAAAGAAAAAAGAAAAATAAGGCACAAAATGCTTTTTTTTTTTTAAAAGATTTTATTTATTTATTTGAGACAGAAAGAGCATGAGCCGGGGAGGGGGTGTGGAGGGAGCAGAGGGAGAGGAAGAAGAGATTCCCTGCTGAGCAGGGAGCCTGATGCAGGGCTCAATCCCAGGACTCTGAGCTCATGACCTGAGCCAAAGGCAGATGCTTCACCAACTGAGCCACCCAGGCACGCCAGGCACAAAATGCTTTTTAAAGAATAACGTCTGATAGTTCATCCTTCAATATAATTTCAATAAGATAAGCTCAAAAGTTTTTTAAAAGGAGGGCAATTCGAAATGTATCATGGATTAATTGTATAGTTGTATTTGCAGTCTTAGGTGGAAGAACTTCAGTAGATACTGCAAAAGCCACACACGAGAACCAGATGAATGATGTTGAAGGCACACGTGGGGACAGCACCCACTTTGAACCTATATTCTGTGGCTTTGTGCTTATGTTTTGGTCAACGGTGTTGCAGGCTATTGTCCCTGTTCATGTATTTTAATATTTTCATCAAGTGAATCTTATTTGTATTTACTTCTTGAAGAGTAAAATAAAGAGTGAAATTCTGAAAGTCTAGAATAGATAATAAATATGTACATAAAATCCAACTCAAGTGTGGTTCCAATACATAGTACAAGCTTTTCATATTCATTTCAACCCAAGGTGTAAAACCAATGTCATCCCCATGAATGAAACATGTAAAGACTAATCCTGAGTAAGAACTACAACCATCCAAAAGGATCACAAAACAGATTGACTTGATACCATTCTGCCAAAAGCCTTTCATGTGAGTCCTGAAAATCCACATGGTTCCACAGCAGAAAAATCACAAACAATCAATTTCAGAATTGATTCTCACTCAGCTAGAAGACCTGGGACACCCTGAGTAATCTTAGGAGAACTCATCAATGCTCACCAGGCTCGTAGAGGGCAAGTTCAGTGAATTCCCATTTTGTTGTAAAGACACGAGATGTATGATCTCTATTATCCACAGTGAAGTACTTAAAAGACATACAATAAAATTATAAAGACAAACGCCTATTTTGTAAGAACTGTAATGATTTCTCAGTATGTCCTTCACACTGGAGGAGAACAATCATGAAGTAAGTATGATATGAACACAACAGAATTTAGCCTGACTATATTCAAAGCTTCAATTAATTTTAAATGATCAAATGACTGTACTGCCAAGAGACAAGAAGCCACATAGGTCTTTTACATGATCCTACAAAGTAACAGGCAGAAAGAGGTCAGTCTCCAAGGTCAACATATGCACCATTAGATACACCCAAGAAAAGAACTTCACATAAATGGCTGTGGATAGTTCTGAAGACAACCCTTGTTAGCATAATTACTCAAAAAGTACTTACAAGTTTCTCCTCAGATCTGCCCATTCTTGAGGATAAATAACTGATTAAGACATATTTTCTTAGACATCAAAGAATTCAATTAAAAGAAAGAATAGGTCATTAATCTCATAACTGCAACTAGTCTTAAGTAACAGGGTCTCTTACAATACAGAAGATTTTGCAAAAATGACATGGTTACCTATATTTTTACTACCACCACCACCCCGAACATAGTACCTTCACTACGCCAATCCAAATGGGAGATTTCTGATTATAAACTTGAGAAAAATCCTTTCCCCACCCCCACCTCCATCATCAACACCAAATTCAAGACTTGAAAGTGCTCAGGGTAATTTGGTTATTTCCAACAATCAAAAGAGACCAATCTCATATGGGAATATTGGCCAATAATTAAGGAGATATCAGTTGCCTTAGCAACAGATTCCTTCCCAAATAAGCACTGTTTTCATTCAGCAGCCGTTAGCCAAAAGGGGAATTAAATCACTGAAATCAACAATTCCTTTGTTTAGCAAACAGAACAGCTTTCCAGGTCTCAAGAAAACAGACCGCTCACAGTTGGTCCAGCATTGCCCAAGGTAGCAGTTTAGTTGAATAAGCCAACCTCTTGAATTGCAGGATTTTATCATCAAAACCACTGCTAACAGAACTGCTAGCTTTTGCCAAAGAAACATGACAAAAGAGAGCATCTCCTAAGTGATACTAATGAATATATTTAGCTTTATAGATTTTAACCTTACTTAGAGAATGTGTATGTATGTGTTTCTATGTCTATATATATTGATGTAATTCCAGATGTCTAGCTTAACTAATGGCTAATCAACCCACACCGTTAGCTAATAAATAGCTTCTTATACTTCAACTTCTAAGTGTAAGAGTCTAACTTCGTGTAAGACAATTTTAAAAATGTTTTACATGGGTCATTACCAAAACTGAGAAAATGAATAGCTCCGTTCCTGAATGTTGATATAACCTGGCCCATTCGGCAAACTAAAGTTAGGTCGTAGCATCGAGGTTGTCTGGAGAGGTTAAGTATCATTCATTTTCTGATAAATAATAATAAAAATAAAAATAAAATAATAATAATAAAATTAGTAAAGGCTCACTATGACTGATGTCTCTCAACAGACACACATACTTAAACTGCCAAGGGCTCCCCAGGTTAACACTCTTGCCACAGAATGCTTATATTCTAGCCACACTCCAGGATCACTGTCATCTCCATAATCAACCCCCTCACCTTCCCAATCTTTCTCTACTACCACCTTCCCTCTACAGTCCTACTCACTCTCCACACAGGGCCCCCTCTTTGCCACTGCTGGCCTAGGCTCCAGACTTCTCTTCAGGCAAGAAGACTCCCTCAGCCAGCAAGTGTCTAAATTGATCTGTGTTAAGATCCAGTTCTGATGACCACAATCTTCACCTCTCTTGCCATTCTCTGACTTCCTAGAGCCCTTTGCATTCTCTCTGTCCCCGTCTCAGTCTCTCTTTTTGCTTCTTAATTTTTTTAATTATAGGAATAATACACCCTCCTTAAAACAAACTGCAATAATAGGAAGGGATATAAAATAAAAAGCAGAAAAGGCCTTCTATTTAGAGGTTTGTTCCCCAGAGGCAGTCATTGTTAATAATTTTGGCGTGCAACTTTCAGGTATATGTTTTCCACATCTATATAAAACTTTTTTTTCACAAAAATGGGTCTTTCTTACTCTTTCTCTCTCTTAACCTTTTGGCATGCCTACATAGAGAATTTGAATTAAAAAAAATCAAATATGAAGGGGCGCCTGGGTGGCTCAGTTGGTTAAGTGTCTACCTTCTGCTCAGGTCATGATCCCAGGGTCCTGGGATCGAGCCCCGCATCAGGCTCCCTGCTCAGCTGAGAGCCTGCTTCTCCCTCTCCCTCTGCTGCTCCCCCTGTTTCTGCTCTCTCTCTAATAAATAAATGAAATCTTTGAGAAAAAAACAAAGATGAAAGAGTGAATTCCCTGAATCCAATTCATCCCACACATTGAGCTGTACATATCCACTTAGTATTTCTTATCCCAAGTACTTTGTTCCACCCTGTCCAATACTATACCATTACCTTTTCTATTTATGAGAAATAAAGTGTCCAATTCTATGCTATTTATTTCTATGATTATGAAAAACAAACAGAGACAAAGTATCCCCAGTGAAACAGAAATGTGTAATTTTTGGGGGCGCCTGGCTGGCTCAGTCATTAAGCATCTGCCTTCAGCTCAGGTCATGATCCCAGGGTCCTGGGATCAAGCCCCACATTGGGCTCCCTGCTCCGCGGGAAGCCTGCTTATCCCTCACCCACTCCCCCTTCTTGTGTTCCCTGTCTTGCTGTCCCTCTCCCTGTCAAATAAATAAAATCTTTTTAAAAAAATGTGTAATTTGTCAACATCCCCATTATTAACTGAGGTGAAATACTCAATCAGCTAATAAAATTTAAAATCATAATTTTTGTATGAAGATATATAAAACCAGCATTCTAATTTATTTTGAAGAGTCTTTAAAACTGTACTTGGTTTTAATTCATATTTTGTCTCATCTTTAACAAAAGAATCATAATAAATGTACTGTATCTATGAATAATAAATGAGGATATTCTCCCTTTTCCAATTAAAAAACCTCATACCTGAAAATGGCTAAGGTTCTTTGGCTAGCAAATAATTGCAGCCAAAGACTGACACTTAACTTCTAAATCTACCATCACACTAATAATGCAACATATGATGCCAACACATATCACTGCCAGAAGCACCTAAGGTTCTCAAAAGCAAATGAGTGTATCAGAGTCCCCTGATGCCTACACTTTAGACTTAAGGGGCCAGTAGAACCAAGCATTTACATTACTATGGGTTACCATTACTCATTTAAATGTTATTTCCCAAGTCCCAAACTGGGACAACAACTTTTGTGACCTTACAAATTTATCTGTGAAGAGAGAGAATTCGAAGTCATATTCTCTTTGGACTGTAGAAGACCACCAGATATTAATTAACTCTACCTAGAAGCACTGGTTATCTCATGTGCAGTACTGAAAAGCAGGGATATTCATCTCTCATCATCAGCTAGTATTTAATGAGTGCCTGCAGGGTATATGGCAATGTTCAAGTCACCTACAAGGGTGGGCTCTAAAGGCTGTATTAGTCAACAGTGGAAAATGCCGTTGTTACTCTATGAAATATACATGAAATCTGACCACATTTTCTACTGAGCTCTACTTATGCATACAGAATAAAGTAGGGTGCCTGTGTTTCTTTGAATCTGTAGGGAGTGTTCACCTTTCAGCCCTCACTCACTAGACAACAGCTGCTCTTCTCTTCAAGTATTGACAATACTGTGCAGTAGTGTCTGAAAAATCTGAGTACTGAATACTCTTTATCGTTATGGGACAGTAAGGGATCAATTTATTTAAAGAGCTTTGGTTTATTCTAGAAGAAAAGTATAATAATGCTTGTTAAATTAATAGTCAAATCTTTAGATCAGTCAATATAAAGGAAAGTGTAAAACTGTACCAAGGACTTTTACCACAGAAACGTGAAAAACTTCAAATGCTTTGACATTTTGAAAATTATAAACTTGGTTATGGTCCCATGCAACTATGGCCTTATTCTGAATACCGGGGTGGGGGGAGACTTTGCTGAATTTAAGATGTAGAATTATGTATTGCTCATGACTTTGAGATTCAAGAGTTCATAAGAAAGTAAGAGATTCTCTCAAAAAGTGATTATATATGGAAGAAATCTAATTTAATCATTAATAAAAATGAAACTAGATCTACTCAACAGCAGCCCAACAGAATGGCAGTAAAAATTTTGGCTGGTGCAGGTTCACTGGCCTCATACTGATGGGGAATGAGAAATGTGCACAGCCTGCTTGAACTACACCGTGACCTGAATGGGGCCTGACTAGACATTTCAGCTTGGGTCCAAATCTGTCTTGCTCACGTCACAGGCCAACAACTAGTAGTGAGGAAGAATTGCTTCTAACTGACATCCTTGGCCAAGTATTGGAATCAACAGCATTGAAATCAACACTACAAAGGCTTTTAAAAACCCCAAAGCAGTCAAGTTACCCAAATCAAGTGATGACATTCTTGACAATATATTTTTATGAAATGTTTACATATTACAAAACTGTAAAAAAATTTTTTTGATATAAAAATGTTACACATATGTAATTTTTAATAGTCCTCAAAAATAATAAATATCAACTCTTCTGGAAGACTGCAGAAGCATTTGTTTCTTAATGAAAAGGCAGTGAGGATATTTTCAAACCTAAACACATTACTCATTCGGATGTAGGGATGTGGACGTAACTAGGGTCTGTCCATCATTTCTCTATACCTGACATGCATTCAACAGATATTTCCTGAACAACTACTGTGTGACATGGGTAAGAACACGAAGCCAAATAAGATACAGTCCCTGCCTTTGCGGAGCTCTCCAACTAGTGATGATGTGCTAGTCATGATGTATGTCTCACACAGTGAAAAAGAGACAAAAGAGTATTGCTTCCAAGAGCTTCACAGAGAGGTACCTAACCCAACAGGTGCAGGCGATGAGGTAGGTCAGAGAAAGCTTCCAGGGGATGTTTTTGATTTACTAGTTATAAATTTTATCCAAAACTTATCTGCCGTGAAGCAGTCTCTCTTTCTTATAGTCATTGATATGTTTTAGGTAACTCTAATCCATAGTCTCTCTAAAAGAAACCATATTCTCTTGATACAATTTAAAATGGTAAAGAAAAGGGACTAAAAAAAGAATTTTTTTTTTAGAAGGGATTCCTTTCTAACCTCCCAGTGCACTATTGTCTTAGAATCACAATGAAGCCCAGGAGAGCTGTTTTCTTTTTCTACATCTTATCCTGTGATATTCTTTAGTCATGTTAAATATAGAAGACAGACAAATAGGCAGTATGGGGAGTAAACTGGCAAACTGAACACTTAGGTTACAAACACCCTTTCCAGACAAAGCTCTTGCCGTACAATCTGCTGCAGAACACTGGAGAAAATTAAAATCACTCTAGTGATTTTTGAACAAACTGTTCAAATTGTAGGAAAATACAGAAACTGACATAAAACAAACACAGTGAAACAAACAAACACAAGTACAATCCATATAACACCTGCGCCGTTTTGTCTTTGAGAAGAGTATTAACCCACCCTCTTTTGTTGATGGCTACTAAACTTAATTTGTTGCAGTTTATAAGGGATCTAAAGGGGGGAAAGGTGAACTTCCATAGTATCAATTATTTTTAATAGCCCTCTTTTCCCCCACTCTTCTATCCTGCCCAAAGAGACTAAATCTGAGGCAGGACTTCTTAGGCTGAGATCACCACACCATTCTGTAATGCATCTGCCAGTCTTTGTTGTCATATAAGAACTTAAACTTTGAGCCCCTATGGCTCAGAAAGTGAAATGACTCGTCCAAGGTCACACTGCTAATTAGAGCCAAAATCTTCCTATCTGTGCCTGCGAAGTCCTTGATTCCTCAGAATTCTCAATCAAAACACTGCTTCTAGTTCTCAAAAGTAAGAACAAGAACACAACTAAATCTATTTGCTCTGGATCTCTCTAATGTCTGTTTCACTTCCTTAAATTAAAAACAATCTTACACTTTGAACTGCATCTTAACATTGAAAAAGTTCCCCCATTTTTACGCCCTAGTCTCTTATGTTACTAACACTTCACATTCTGTATGTACTATGCCTTGGCATCACACGTTTTTAAAATTTGAACCAAATCCTAAAGAATGAGAGCATTTCAATTTTTTATATCAACAGAAGGAAGGGAAAAAAAAGTGACATGGCATCTCTCTCTTGCCCACCTAAACACAAATGAAATATATTAAAATACCACTCACAGAATTTCAAGAGGACACAATTCAAAGGATAACAATAAATGCAAGTCACCAAGAGTTGACATTTCCATGACCTAAGCTTGTTGTATACTGTACCTCCCACTCTTGTCTGCTGACATCCAGGAGTAAACCCTAAGGGAGTTGTTTTGAGTGAGGGTTTCTGTATGTCTCTTTGAATAGGAATACAAAGTGACAGAAAAATAACTCAAAATTGCTATAAAATGAATGGTATTTCCAAATGCGCAAGCAAACAACATGCACTTTAATGTAACACATTTCTTCTTATTTGGCAGTAAGTTAAAACGTATGTTGTTTGAAGTTTATATAAAATGGATGAAAAGGTGTTATTTGTGTTAAAAATGAAACCAAATTACTAAGTGGTTTAAAATCCATGCTTTTCTTATCCAAATGTAGCCAGTTAAAAAGTAATGTCACTTGAAGAGTAAAAACAAATCAGGGTTAACAGTTAACTGGTCTGCTTGGTTTTTTTGTTTTGTTTTGTTTCTTGATGAAGGAAATAAACAAAGTAAAAACCTTCAAAAATGTGCACTTAGTCATTACAATTTCACAATTTTAACACAATTCCAAAAAAACAAACAACAAAGAAATTTAGTTACACCTTAACATCAAGTACAAGTATTTTTTCCCCGAAGGCTTTTTCTTCTATGAATCACCAAAGAGCTTTCAAAAGCTTAGTCTCACCTCAAAAAGGAAAAGTCAATGGCAGCAGGTAAAAATCAGGTGGTCAAAATGCCCTCATCAACTGGCCCTGGGGAAAAAAATCTCATCAAGAAGAACAACAACAAAAAGCAAAAATCATTTCCCTATTAAATAAATTTTTTTTACCACCAAGAGTTTGATTAGCGCTTTCCAAAGCAAATAAAAACAAGAGTATGTACTCTTGAGTTGTTCAAGAGACAGAAAAAGAACAGGTTTTCAAATGGGACTGGAAGATAGAAGAAGTTCAGAACTGAAACTTGAAGTTTTGTTGCTTGGTTTTTAAATACACAGTCTATTTAAAGGTATTTGTTTCTCCAAAGAAACAAACAAACAAAAAACCAAAGGTATTTGCGTCTTCGGCCTAAGGTCCCTGACATAGGTGACTTTCTTCTAATCTTCTCTTCTATAACTATTTAGGATTCAAAGTAATTTTCTCTTCTGTTGACCATTGCTTAATATAGCCAAAATAAGATCTAGTACATCCACAAAAGATCACATAATTTGGCTCTAATAAATACAATCAAGGAAGCATGTTTTGTTACAGTAAATCCTTAAAGTAGGTACAAGTGCCTTAAGAGAAAGCTTTTATCTTCATGTATTCTTTTTTTTTCAAAAAATTTTTTAAAGATTTAATTTACTTAATTGACAGGGAGAGAGAGCACAAGCAGGGGGAGCGGCACAGGGAGAGGGAGAAGCAGGCTCCCCGCTAAGCAAGGAGCCCGATACAGGACTTGATCCCAGGACTCTGGGATCATGACCTGAGCTAAAGGCAGATGCCCAAACAACTGAGCCACCCAGGCACCCCTTCATGTATTCTATGAAGAACTGTAGCCCATTTTGAACACTGATAAATGTTACATTAAAAATATTTTGTCGGGGTCCCTGGGTGGCTCAGTCTGTTAAGCATCTGCCTTTGGCTTGGGTCATGATCCCAGGGTTGAGTCCCGCATCAGGCTCCCTGCTCAGCGGGGAGCCTGCTTCTCCCTCTCTCTGCAGCTCCCCCTGCTTGTACTCTCTCACTGTCAAACAAATAAATAAAATCTTAAAAAGGAAGGAAGGAAGGAAGGAAGGAAGGAAGGAAGGAAGGAAGGAAGGAAGGAAGGAAGGAAGGAAGGAAGAAGGAAGGAAGGAAGGAAGGAAGACATTTTCTGAATTTCATGCTTTCCAAGATTTTGCTATAAATTTGTTGGTGTCCCAAATAATGTTTATTCTCAAGGTACCTAAGGCAATTAGTTACCAATTAAACAAGGCCCCTTCTAGTTTGGGAGGTATAATGGGTAAAAGAGCAGTAGTAAGAAAAGTATATGATCCAGCCCTCACAGTGACAAAGAACATCAAAAGGAGGTCATACGTACAGTCATGAGAGATATACTGACAGAAATGAAGGACAAGCCATTCATCATAGGCACTGTGAATTAATATTTTTATAAATTATGCAACTACTGTATGAATAGTTCAATTTAATTGATTTTTGTATTAAAATAATTTATCAAATGACATTTTACAAAGGAGATAGCGAAGTTGAATTTAGATCTCATTGAATTATTAGGTTGGAATGGGGAGAAATAAAATTAAAACACTACTCATCTAGTAAAATACTGCTCTCAGATGTAAGTTGTGGGAGGCCTGGGTGGCTCAGTTGGTTAAGTGTCTAACTTCGGCTCAGGTGATAATCTCAGGGTCCTGGGATCAAGGGCTCCCAGCTCAGCGGGGAAACTGTTTCTCTCTCTCCCTCTGCCCCTCCCCCCATGCACACACACTATCTCTCTCTCTCATATAAATAAACAAAATCTTTTTTTAAAAAGAACATAAGGGGCGCCTGGGTGGCTCAGTCATTAAACATCTGCCTTCGGCTCAGGTCATGATCCCGGGGTCCTGGGATAGAGCCCCATATCGGGCTCCCTGCTCGGCAGGAAGCCTGCTTCTCCCTCTCTCACTCCCCCTGCTTGTGTTCCTTCTCTCGCTGTCTCTTTCTCTGTCAAATAAAATCTTTAAAAATAAAATAAAGAACATAAGTTGTAATACTCATGTACTCAAAATCCAAAACATTTCAAAAGGAAGATATATAGAGCTTTTAGTTGCAAGAAGAATGGGAAGTGGCTGTTGAAAATTAAATAATTAAACACTTATGGAAAAGTCTGATTCAAGATCACCTATCTGTTGCAAAATAATCCATATGTTTTTCCTTTTCATATAACATATATGTGTGAAAATGTGATTTTCACATCTCCCTGGCAAAGAACATACAATTAAAAAAACAAAATATGATAATATAACTGGATGTTATAACTACTGTGCAGATCCAACTATGAAGCATTGTTCTTATATTAAATAGGTGTGTGATAAGACATAAAAACACTGTTCTCATTGAAAGGCTTTATAAAACCTCATTTTAAATTGAATTCTTCTTGTTTTTTATACAGTAATCCAATTTTTCTATTATGTTACCATTATTTCTTCCATTCTGTTATAAAGTTTTCAAAGCATAAGAATCACAGTTGGGGAGCGCCTGGGTGGCCCAGTCAGTTAAGCATCTGCCTTCAGCTCAGGTCATGATCCTGGAGTCCAGGGATCAAGTCCTGTATCAGGCTCCCTGTTCAGCAGGAGAGTCTGCTTTCTCCCTCTCCCCCTGCCATTCCCCCTGCTTGTGCTCACACTCTCTCTCTCTGTCAAATAAATAAATAAAATCTTTAAAAAAAGAAAAAGAATCACAGTTGGTACTTCTCACAGGAATTAGTTTGTAAAGTTTTTGTTTATTTTTCCATAATTTTAATCCAAGTATTGCAATCCACTATTATAGCTCATGAATGCATTTTGAAGTTCTGCCATGACATCATACTATAAAAAGTATTCCACGAAGGAACAGATCTGGAAACCAGTAGGCTAAAGGAAGAGTGATAAACTTCCAAAATTAAATAGTATAGCAAAACAAGAAAACACTACTTAGTGAAATCAACTCAAATTTTGAAAAATAAATCAGAATTAGAGATATTAATATTTTAAACATATTTAATAAAACAAAGGCTTTTCCTAATGTGTAATAAATATCCTTGAGCTTAACAAATGTCCTGATTCCATATTTTATAGCAACACAACTGAACATCACTTTATAAGAAAGTTATTAAAATAATAGGTATTACTGCATTATATACAGGTAAACTTACACATTTCATAGCCCTGAAGATAGACAACTGATACATATTTTTGTAAAAACACATGGTAGGGCGTCTGGGTGGCTCAGTCAGTTAAGCATCTGCCTTCGGTTCAGGTCATGGTCCCAGGGTCCTGAGATCGAGCCCCGCATCGGGTTCCCTGCTCTGCGGGGAGCCTGCTTCTCCCTCTCCTCCCTGCTTGTACTCTCTCACTGTCTCTCCTTTTCTCTCTCTCAAATAAATAAAATCTTTTAAAAATGATAATAAAATAAAAAATGATAATAGATAAAAATTGAAAAAACACATGGTTTTTGGAGAGCTAATGCCATTAATGTTGGTATGAGACCCATATTTCATGCCATTCCTTCGTATGTCTAAAATATTTCTCATACAGTTATACATGAAAAACCTCAATTTTAGAGCTCTCTTACATACTACAGACAGCTTTACAAAGCTACCATGAATATGACGCAGAAACTACCCGAAGCCAAGTGTGCCACAATATACAGAAAATACCAAAGAGCATTTGGAATCTAGCCGATAGGTCATAAATATGAAAATCTCCCTGCTGAAGCAGAATTACTTCATTGACGAAGATGTGATGTCAAAACCCTTAGGAAAAGTGACAGCTGGAACCACTGGAGAGCCACTCTATGGAGAACTGTGGAAATTTCTAAATTAAAGGGCCTCGTGGTCTTCTGTCTATCCATTTGAATGCACAAAATGATGGAATTCAAGGACTTGCATCCATTTCACGTACCACATCCCAGGACACAGATTGTGTCTGTGATTGCCTTCACACAATGACCAACAAATACAAAAGGAAGAATTTCATTTGTCTTCACTCTAGTTACCTGCTTTGGGCATTGTCATTAAATCACACAGTTTATATTTGTGGTATGACATAGACCTCTGCTATCACAACTCCAATATAAAAATTTCACTTATTAAAAACACAGTTGATTCGAAAGAAAGCACACCAATGGCAAAAACATGAAATTCAAGCCTAGCTTCGCTACCTGATTATAATTATGACTGGAGTTCATATCTCAACTTGGTACAATAAAAAAAAAAAAACACCAAAACTCAAAACGTTTTGAGAAACGATCATCCATAATAACTTTGCTATCAAGTTCTTTTTTAGTTGTGATTCAAGAGCAATTTGAAAATATCACTAAACTCCATGTTATCAGGAAAAAGAAATGATTTCATATCTTTATAATGTAAGCAGAGACTTTCAAGAAGGGCACACTGTTATTCTGAGAAAAAAAAATGCTGTTTTAGAACCAGGAATACTAGACCCTTTCAAGCTTCTACTTTATTGTAAAAACTTTACTACAACAACAAAAGGAGGTAAGTGCCTAAAAAAGAGTCCCAAACTCTTCATCCTAATTTTGAGTGCTGACAAGAATGATGTATTTCAAACTGATCAAATCTATCTACAAAATAGTTAAACACGGGCACCTCTTACATTATGAACCGCTGACTTACAGTCATTCATATAATCATTGTGTAGCAGCCACGATGCTAGGCACTAGTCACTAAACAAGACAAAGGTGCTCCCTCAAGAAGCTTACAGTGTCTGGAGGGCGGGGAGGTGGGGTACCCCAAGGACTGGTACCATGGGAGCATGAAGAAGAGTACGTGGCCCAAACTGATGGGTCAGGAAAGGCTTTGGAGGGAAATGGTTCTCTGCTGAGCAGTGTGTGCTCGAAGCTCAATGGTTTTAAGTTCTATGACTCAGACCCCCAGCCTCTGACAGCATTCAAGTACTTTATAGACACCAACCCATGGAGGGTAGGACCCAGAGCACACAGAACATTGCAGCATTGTGGCATGTGCCACGAGTTTTTGGCTCAGGGAATGACACTGATCTATCTCATCTGTGAACCACTTACCCCAAATCAGAAAAAGAGCATCCAGAGCTCCTTCTCCACTTCCTGGCCTATTTTTCCTCTGCTCTCTACTTTCAAAGCCTGCAAAAAATGCCTGTCTCCTCTCTTTTTTGTTAAACATGTTTGTTGAAGTACAACCTACATCTGGAAAAATGAAAATAAAATCATTGCTGAAAGAATTATCACAAGTTGAACACACCCACATAATCATCACCCAGTTTAAGAAATGGATTATTCCTCATATCCTTGAAGCTTCCCTTGTGTCCTTTCTCTCCTCCCCAGATGTAACCATCACCCTAATCTCAAGACCACAGTTTGCCATCCTTTGAACTTTATATAAATGGAATCACATAGTAGGCATTATTTTGAGTCGGGCATCTTTTGCTCAACCTTATGTTTGTGACATTCATTCAGGATGCTGTCTGTAGAAGTAGCTGATTCGTTTTCTTTGCTTTTATAATAAAGCATTCCATTGTATGAAAGAACCACAATATTTATTCAATGTTGATGGGCATTTGTGTTATTTCCAGTTGTATTAACAATTTTATGAGCATTCTTGAGTGTCTTTTGGTGCACATACATACACATTTCTGTACGGTCTACTATACTTAGGAGTGAAATTGCCAGGTAACAGGATATGTATCTGCTCAGCTTTAGTAAATATTGTCAAACAGCTTTCAGATGATTTTGCCACTTCTATCAGTAGTATGAGTTTCGTTTGCTTTGTATCCTTACCAATACTTGGTTTTGTAAAGTTGTTGTTTTTTTTAATTTTAGCCATTCTCTTGGGGGTGGGTGTATTGCTATCTTATTGTGGTTTTAATTTGCATTTCCCTGTGACTATTTAGGTTTAGTATCTTTTTCTATATTTACTGGCCATTGGATATCTTTTTTGTGATGCCTGATCACGTCTTCTGCATTTCTGAAATTAGGTTTTCTTTTTCCACTGATTTGTAAGAATCTGTTTTATATTCTGGAAACAAGTCCTTAGTTCATTATATGCATTGCGAATATCTTCTCCTACTCTGTAACTTACCTTTTCCCTTTCTGAACAGTGTCCTTCAGTAACAGAAGTTCCTAATTATAATATGGACCAATTTATCACTCTTTTTCTATACAGTTGTTTTTTATCCTGTTTACAAACTCTTTTGCAAAGGGTCATGAAGATACTCTTACATATTTTTGTTATAAGCATTACTGTTTTATGCTTCACATTTAGATTCTCATTTCACTTGGAACTGATATTTGTAGATGGTGTGAGGTAAGGGATCATGATTTTTTTTTTCTATAAGGCTATCCTGTTAGCTCAGAATGTTTTAGTGATTGCTTCTTAGCCTTTTGGCTAAGATCAAGTGTAGAATATTTCATTGAAAATTCCATCTCTCTCTTTTGTTCTGCAGTGCCCCCTATGTCATAAATCAAGTTTCCAGATAGGTATGGATCTGTTTCTGGACTCTCCACTATTCCCTTAGACTTCCTCATCTTAGACATTGTCAATCTTTATACCAATACCACACTTTCTTAATTACTGTTATAATAAGCCTTGATATCTGGTAGTGTAAATCTTCCAACTTCTTTTTCTTCAATTAAAAAAAAAAAGATTATCTTGACTATCATTGGTCCTTTGCATTTCTGTATAAATATTAGACTCATTTGTCAATTTCTGCTAACAGTACCTCATCCGTCTCCATCCCAATTACCTCAGATCACTTTGGAGTATGTTTCTCCCCAGGAGGACTCTGTGTAATAAGGGGCACAAAGTTCTGTAGAGAAGGCATGAGGTACAGTATGAGGTGCTTCAGATTGAAGGTTCATGGCACAGGCTGAGGGGCAAGCCCTTGATTCTTAGAAACTTGCTTGTGTCCCTTAGAGATTTTGCAAGGAAACTTTTTTAAAGAGACAACTATTCAGACTTCTCTAGAAATATATTTTTATGATAATTGACAGCATCATATACTTCTAAAGTCTCAGGGTATATTCAGAAGCTCCATTCATATCACTCTTTAAAAACAAGGGAGGGGCACCTGGGTGGTTCAGACAGTTAAGTGCCAAACTCTTAATTTCTGCTCAAGTCATGATCTCAAGGTCATGACATTGAACCCCATGTCAGGCTCCACACTGGGCATGGAACCTGCTTAAGAGTCTCCCTCTGCCCCTCCCCGCCCCACTCACATGCTCTTTCTCTCTCTATTAAAAAAAAAAAAAAAAAAGAACTTTAGAAGGCAAAAGGTTTTCTGGGATTACTCTTCTTTTTTTTTATTTTATTTTATTTTATTATGTCATGTTAATCACCATACATTACATCATTAGTTTTTGGTGTAGTGTTCCATGATTCATTGTTCGCGTATAACACCCAGTGCTCCATTCAATACTTGCCCTCTTTAATACCCATCACCAGGCAGATTACTCTTCTTTTAATCAAATTCAGTTTTACGGGATGCCTGGGTGGCTCAGTTGGTTAAGCATCTGCCTTCGGCTCAGGTCATGATCCTGGAGTACCAGGAGTGAGCCCCACATCGGGATCTCTGCTCAGCGGGGAGTCTGCTTCTCCCTCTGCCCTTCACCCAGCCAGTGCTCTCTCTGGCTCTCACTCTCTCAAATAAATAAATAAAATCTTAAAAAATAAATAAATAAATCCAGTTTTACTTGAATATCGGGTTTGTTTTGTTTTTTTTTTCCTTTTCGGGCAGAGGGAGAGAGAATTTTAAGCAGGCCCTACGCCCAGTGCAGAGCTAGTCACAGGGCTCAGTCTCACAACCCTGAGATCATGACCTGAACCAAAATCGAGTCAGTTAACCAACTGAGCCATCTACGTGCTCTGAATATCAGTTTTTTAAATGAATAATTTTTCACGTAATCATTTTTATTTTGTATTATTATGGGAACTGCAACAGTATTATTTTCCCTTAGAACTTCCGCTAAATAATGACTTTTGTATGCTCTTATAGCTTTGTTGTGGTTTTTTTTTTTTAAGTTTATTTACTTTTTTAGTAATCTCTACACCCAGTGTGGGGCTTGAACTCATGGCCCTGAGATCAAGAGTCACATGCTCTACCAACTGAGACTGCCAGATGCCCTTGTTCTTGTAGCTTTGAATTCTCAATGCCCAACTTACAAGTAAACTTTAGAAGTACAACAGTGTAAGCCTAGAAGTCAAGAATCTAGGATTCCAGTTTGAGCTATACCATCAAGTATTTATAACTACTCATATACAGACTTTCTATACATGAGAGCAATTGTTTTGCCTATGTTTCACCTATTATTAACCAAGTGATGATTTTAAGGTGAGTACAGTCCATTAGACTACAAAGGACTTGAGGACAGGGACTGTTGGATCCCTACACAGTAAAAATAGTAAAATGCAATAATTGTGTGAATTCATGAGTAATTAATTTTTATCTCATCATTGTTTTTCTGAAAGGACATAAGGGAGACTAAGAAAAATACTTAAATTGAATGGGAAGTTGACTTTAAATGTCAAGTAGGGAAACTAAATTTCACATTGGGTTTCATTCTCCTCATACTGGTTGAGGGTGGTATATTCACTTAGGTGAGAGAGTAGATAGGGCTGGTCAGTCAGGCCTGAAGGGGAAAATGTCAATTGCAGGAGTCTTCACTGTGTTTTCATACCGTGTAAACATGTCTTGCCCACAGCATGTGTGCTATGCTTACTTATTGATTTGATTTGAGAGCATTCAAAACTAGAGCACTAATATTATAATTCTTTAAGATATAGGTGGTACCTTTTAAAATGTTAACTTTAAGCAGAGCCTAATTTTATATGCCCATGGCTTGGAAGGTCCCTTTTATGGGTCATGGAACCAGATACACATGGAGATAATGTGCCATCCATGAAGGGAGAGAAGAATTCTCCCATATACTGGAATACCTGACATGTTTATGACACTAACTGAGTTTTGTAACAATCATTCTACCCTATACAGAAAAATGCATGCTCATCAGTAATACCCAATGGGGATTCTATACAGCATCAGACCTGTGAAAGAACAGGGCTCTCCTAGGGTAAAAAATAGAACCATTATGAGAGTCCAGGAATTTGTAGTGAGCCACATAGAGAAAAAGATTCTTGAGGTCCTCTTATTTTAAATCATATGATTCAGAAAATAACTATGCTTATATAATAATATTTTAGCTAAATGTTTATAATAAATATCCTTACTTAAATTTATAGAATTAATATTAACAAATTCTCATTTATTTGTAACCCAAGCAACTAGAAAATTCAATCACTATCAAATTCTTTCCCCATAAAACAGGGCTCTAAAATAGCAATAGATGCTCATGATTATAATCAATGAGACTAAAGATCACAATGGGCTTCCTGAATAATTTTTTAGAAGGGATTATTTTTAGTATGTGTTTAAAGTTGTTTATGTTATTATATTCTAATGATTAAAAAACTGGTCACATGTACAGTATATACACATGGAAATTGGTTAAACAGAAAATTCAATTAATGAGAAATTCCATTCACCAACCATTACTTAGAATCAAGGGCTTATTGTATCTGCTGCTTTCTCAAAGTCAGACGTATCAGTCACTGTGCTTCCTCTCTTAAAAATCTTTCCCTATCAGTGTTATTACACTATTCTGTAAGCCCTAGAATTCCCCTTGACATGTGTGAGTTAATCTTATCCTGTCTTTTCAAATGTTAAGTAATTTCTATGAACATCTTTTTTAGGTGATATTTTACTAATATTAAAGTTTACTATTATTGAATATGGGGAAATAAAATACAAAATCATTTTTAAATAAATAAAAAAGAATTTTAATTATAAGGAATTAAAAAGAAATGCTAAAATATGGGACTAAATGAGTCTAAACCATTCAAGCTTAACCAAAGAGCTCATTTTCCTTTTCCACATTTATGATGCCTAAAATATTTTTTACTATATTTTTAAAACCTATATACATCTTAGCTGCTGAAAACAACTCCAAGAATTCACAGTATCTGACTCATCGAAAGCTTTTTCATTCATCAAAATAACTTTACTTACAAAAAGTAAAAATCAACATTAATAGTAGGGAATATCTTGTTAAATAGCAATATAAATTCATTGAAGGACAAAAATTATTTCATTAAAATACTTCATAAAATTTATGAACTAGAGCAAAGTGATCACCTTTACATGTTCACAATTTGTATGAGAAACTAACAAATTGGTATTGATTTTAACATAAATTTCTAAAAAAAGAATTGCAAAAAAAAAATGGAATGTATCTTGTAGTATCTTCGTGTATATCTGCCTGAAATATTTTTAGAGAGGCCACAATGCTCCCAGATAACCAAGAGAGCCTTGTCTTAAATGATGGATCATTGCTATGTAGCTAGCTATTTTAAATATGCTAAAAACAACAAGGACAACAGAAATATATGTGCACATAATTAAATTGTTTTGCCATCAAAAATAGGTTTTATATAAGCGTATCATAGTAAAAGTATTCAAAAATAAATTGATTTGTATTTTTGCTTCTAGGATCGGCTTTAAAAAACAACATAGATAGGTTTGTTAAGTGGCAGATAATACACACACAAAATATTCAGATCATGGAAGGTTCTTAGCAAATTTTTTTGCTTTTATAATTCTGTTTCCTTTCATACCCATCAAATGGGATATGTAGGTGTATGTTAACACTCATCATTCTTTAAGAAAAACACCATTCTGAATATACAGATAAATGTTTTGATACATAGATGAACAATATAAGGCATATATCTCTGATATGATCCAAATATGCCATACCTCATAAAGCTACATTTTCTTTATCTGCAAGAATGTACATATGCATGTCTCTGTATATGCACAATGCATATAAATCTGTATGGTTTAAGAGTTGAATAATATATTTACTTAACAGAAGCAGATTAATCCCCAAAACTAAGATTCAATAGAGCCAAAAGGTATCTAATTAATAGAAATAGATCAGCTGCAGACGAATAAGTTCAACCTATTCCCTTCAAAATATATTAGGATACTTATATAGTGCAGTTAATTTACTATTCTACTATCTCAAATGATAAATACAGAAAATGTAGTCTTTCCTATTAAAAAAAGATGGGATTCCCAGACTTTGATGTTAATCTGAATAAATTAACATTTTTAAGTTCTGGATAACTAATTTGAACAATAAGCCAAAGTTTCTGAATTTCTCAATAAACATTTCAGAGGCAGGCTTACCTGTATTTTAACTTGAACCAAAAACTAGTTTCATTTAGGATTTTGCAACTCTGATCTAAACAAAATAATAGGCAGGGAAAATTGTTTTTAAATAATCACTGACGATTACAATTAAATGAATAGCAATCTTTATACCTAATGTGGGGTTTATTTTGGACAAGTGGAGGGGCGTGTGTGTGTGTGTGTGTGTGTGTGTGTGTGTGTGTGTGTGTGTGTGTGTGTGTATTCGTGTGACCAGCCACACTGATAATGACTGCCTCTTCTCAGAGCAGTAGGTGATTGAATCACTCTAAGAGTACTTACTTGCTGAGTTCTGAGTCGACTAATAGGAAATCACAGTATTATTCAAAACTCCTTTTTATTAAAGACAGTTATAAAATCACTCTTTTATAGGTGCTATAATTTGGTTCAAAGCCTCCTAGAAGTTGAATGACAACATTAAACCATTAACCACTCAGCTCCTGAACACAAGGAAAATTATGCTTGTACAGCAAGTAGGATTCCCTTCCCAAGATTGCCACGGCAGTAAAAATTAACAATGAATTATTCTTGTAATTGGGGGGGGGTGGGAGGGGTAAGGAAAAGGTAAAAAAAAGTTCCTATCATGTCTTTCCCTCAGATTACTTAAAGATTTATACTTCATAATGTAACATAATGTAAAATTAAGTCTGGGAACACTTGTTTGGGGACACGATTTAAAATATAAAAAGGAACTTAACTAATGGTAATTTTCTCATGTATCACATTCCAAAGAAGAGCCCTTACAGTATAAGGATCCCATGAGTTCATGACAGCTTTATTCTTAGACCCACAAATCAAGCCATTGTTATGCCCTGAAACTGTGGGAACTGCTGCCACCTACAGGATCTGAACAATAATGGCAGTGTTTAACTCAGCAGTACCCTCTATTGGGGACAGAAATGTGCTGAATGTGTAAGCACTTTTCTTAACAGCAGGTGGCCTCACTTTTGCTACAGATTTACCTCAAAAACGTTGGTTTAAAAGCTTTTTCGTGTTTTGTAAAATAAACTCCAACTTCTGCCAGAATCTAAAGTTGCTAGATGATTTGAGAAGGAAAAAAACACAGGCTTGAACTCTGCAAATTCACTTCCATAAACAGTTTTACGAAGTCGTTCCCCAGTTGCTAACCTGGTATCACTTAGTGCCACGCTATACCAACAAGGCCACAAAAGAGAAAGTCTTTCTGCTGAGAGTCACTGCAAAGGGACAAGATGAAGGAAAGTGTTTACAGAGTGTAGAACGCCACTGCCACAGTTAGTCCCATCTTCCTAGAATTTATTATACAGGTACCCTATAATGAAATAACTATAAAGCTGAAAGCTTCTTAGGACATTCTGAGGTTATGCATTTTAAAAGTCATTTACTGTGGAGGATTCAAAAGCTCAAATCTTTATGGGTAGTAATGTGTACCAAAGATGCCAGCATAATTTTTCTTAGAAAAGCAAATTAACTTTTCTGTGTTTTATGGTAATCATCAAATGACAAAACAAAGGGTTTCCCTTTGTTTTTATTTTGTCCATATTATAATTAAAATAGCGAATGCCTTTATTACTGTTAAAGATTTGGGAGCTTTTTTAAATGTTCAAAAATAAAGCGTGCTGTAACCAAGGGAAAAGTGAAGGATGTCAGCATATTCAGAAGCCAAAGTAAAACAGTCTTATAAAACGAAAATCTTGTAACAGAAAACCATTCAGAGTCAAGGAGCACTCGTGCTATGAAAATAGTGCCCCATGTACTGCAGTAGACATGCCATTAATGGACAATTTGAATTCAACAGCAAGATATCACAACTGCTAAACTCTAAACCTCTAAATGTGATACCTGCAAATGGCAAGAAAAAAAGTAGACTTAGAGGACAAAACAAGGCAACAAACAATACTGAATCTGGAGCTATGAAAAAGCAAATAAAACTATTATTGAAATATTGACTATTCCTAAAATATTAGATGAATATTGACAAATTTAGCCAACTCTCCAGATGTTTATCATGGTCCTGTAGAAAAAAACCTGGGATTTGTTTCTGAGTATCATTCAGATCTTTGGTCACAAAATCACAGATTCCTAAAATATATTTCATATACACTGCTCTTAATTTTACACATTAAATCTATGGTACATATACTCTTTAAGGCCACTGAAACAAATTGTCACTGCGGCCTTACATACACTGTATTTGCCATGTAGACCTGTAGGAAGAAGTATTATCCCACCCAGTGTGTGAAGTAGCTTGTTAACCCCATGAGTTCACACATCACCATCCTTCACCTGTAATGAGGCTTGGCCCATACCTCCACCATTGTTAATATGCTGATCGTCCTGAATTGAGGCCTATCACCTTCATTTTTTCCTTATGTGTCTAGCCTGCCACCATCTTCTTCAAATGACTTTTGTGCTACGGGCAAGAGCTCTGACGGACTTTCAATCCCTTCCATAGTTGAGAAATGGCAGCTAGGCAGAGTGGAGGAATAGAAAAAGCTGTAAGTGCTTAATCAAAAATGTACTAGTACCTCAGAATTCTAGCTAACTGGGCTTTACTTTTATACTTTTGAGTTTTTACAAGTTTTTTTTTCCACAGCTACCTACATGAGCCATTTTTAAATTGTTTATTTAATCATTACAGTTTCAACTTTAATTTTTCTTTTCAATTTCCAAACCATGGTGGGTAAATATGGTTTAAAAAGTTTTTATTTGGGTCTCTTGCTGCAGCGATGCGAGTGGGAGCACCAGGCGCCTGGCTCGGAGCGGAACTCCACGGATCGCTTTAAGAAAATGGCAGACAAGCCGGACATGGGGGAAATCGCCAGCTTCGATAAGGCCAAGCTGAAGAAAACGGAGACGCAGGAGAAGAACACCCTGCCGACCAAAGAGACCATTGAGCAGGAGAAGCGGAGTGAAATTTCCTAAGAACCTAGAGGATTCCCCACCCCCGTCATCTTCGAGACACCCCAGTCGTGATGTGGAGGAAGAAGAGCCACCTGCAAGATGGACACGAGCGACAAGCTGCACTGTGAACCCGGGCACTCCGTGCCGACGCCACCGGCCTGCGGGCCTCTGAGGGGACCCCCCCCAATCGGACTGCCAAATTCTCCGGTTTGCCCTGGGATATTATAGCAAATTATTTGTATGTTTAATGAAAATAAAACACACCTCGTGGCAAAAAAAAAAAAAAAAGTTTTTATTTGTGGGGTGCCTGGGTAGCTCAGTTAAGTGTCTGCCTGTGGCTCAGGTCATGATCCTGGGGTCCTGGGATAGAGTGCCATATCAGGCTCCCTGCTCGGCGGGAAGCCTGCTTCTCCCTCTCCCCCATTTGTGTTCCCTCTCTCGCTGTGTCTCTGTCAAATAAATAAATAAAATCTTTAAAAAAAGATTTTATTTATTTATTTGTAAAAGAGAGAGACAGAGAGCACAAGCAGGGGGAGGGGCAGAGGCAGAGAAGCAGGCTCCCTGCTGAGCAAGGAGCCCGATGGGGGACTCGATCCCAGGACCCCGGGATCATGACCTGAGCCGAAGGCTGACGCTTAACTGACTGAGCCACCCAGGCGCCCCTATTGTGTATTTTTTAAAAAGATAGTGATTCAATGTATGGACAGATATAACTGTATATGGTAATATATTTTCACAGTTTTCTTCAAATTTTGTTTACATATTCTTTTTATTTTCCTAAATTCTCTATGTCCTCACTATAATGCTTTCTCAGAGTCTAAGTCCCAGAACTATCTTTGATACAATTACATGAAAACTCTATTACTTCAGTAATAAGCCACTTGGATAACAGTAATAGCGATGATATAGTATGTATCTCCCATTTGTCATTTGTTAGGAGTGTTTTATTCATGAACATTGATCCTTCAACCAGCGTTGTAAGGTATTATTCCCATTTCACAGATGAGGAAAGAGAAGGACAGGAAAATCACGAGACCTATGGATTACAAATTAAGTGCTCTTTTCATTAAGCAACTGTGGATATAACTTAATTCAATTCAAAGAAAATTACTGAGCAACTGCTACGTAGAACACACGATGCAAACACATTTTTTTGCAAGACAAATTATTTTACAAAATTTGGTCACTCAAAATTCTTAAAAATGCATAAAGTACTATAAAAACCTGAATATGACAAGATTTAAAATTTCACTGTATTCTTGATATATATTACCACACAATAAAATAAACACATTTCACATCCAAAAAAGGATTTAGCCGCTGAAAGTGTGAACAGTTGATGTTACAAAGTCATTATCTATCTCATTTCAAGAACACATTACAATATGCAAACCTGTAAAGGGACTCCATATTGATAATGAGTGGGATCATTTGAATTTATAATATTCTTGATCTTTAAGGAATTAATAATCTCCTACCTCGTTTTTTTTCAACAACATACTTTTACCACTTTTGTAGTGTCTTCATTTTGAAAGCACTTGGAATAAACAGTTCAAAAACTGTAATTTTCCTTGTAGGTGCAGTGTTAAATGCATTATCGACTTAAGCACCAAAGAACTACAGTGCTAGCCTGAGGACAAAAGGCATTTTAGATGTCATAAATATATTAGAGAGAAGCCTTTTCTTTAAATCATCAAGTAAAGTCATCTCATTCTTTTTTTTTAAACAGTGATTGAATCTTGTTTTACACACAAAAAAATCAAATGCAGTAACATTTCAGTCATCACACATTACATAGCAAGAAACAAAGGAAAAGGTTTTGAAGTATATCCGAAAGCTTCAGTTCTAAGGGACGCAGGTAGGTGAGCTGATGGTTCTCAGAGAGTGCAGTCACAGACTATTTCCCCTTCAGAAATTCCTAAATGATGATGCATTTTGATTTGAAGGGTACTGTTGATATGCCCACCATATGCCTCTAGTAAATCAAAATGAAAATGAGATCATGCATGAGGCTCTTTTAATGAAATTTTCCTTTAAAATAGTGGGCTATCCCACTCTTTTAACAGTCCTCCTCCCTGTGGGGGCCATCCTTGCAATATACACTGGATGTTGCTAGCTCTGCTTTGGGCACACCAGTTGATTCTTTCCAAAATTTCTACCTATTCTTAACTATGTTTACAAACTCCTACTTTTCAAGTAAGACCCAGTCTTATATTCCTAGATTCAAGATAACAAGTTCCTACCATTTACTAAGACCTTCTTTTTGTTTTTTGTTCAGCTTTCATTTATCTACCT
This sequence comes from Eumetopias jubatus, assembly GCF_037043125.1. Lineage (NCBI taxonomy): Eukaryota > Metazoa > Chordata > Mammalia > Carnivora > Otariidae > Eumetopias > Eumetopias jubatus. Next base: position 75,338,193 of record NW_028274815.1, read on the forward strand.
TCAGCTTTAAATCAGATAGTAATAAAATGTATTAAATGCTCAAATGGAGGGGCACCTAGCTGGCTCAGTCGGAAAAGCATGAGATTCTTGATCTCGGGGTCATGAGTTCAAGTCCCACGTTGGATGTAGAATTTACGTAAAGATTAATAAATAAATAAACTTAAAAAAAATGTTCAAGGGGATACAAAAGAAATATAGAACATGACAAATACTAAACTAATGCCACACGTATTAGGAAGATTACAATTTGGGTCTTTTCAACTATATATTTGGGGGGGTAAATATTAGAATCAAGTTTGTTCAAATAATAATATACCTGAATCATGTCTATCACTATGTCTTAGGTCTTATCATTCTTGTGCCTGGCCAGTATTTCACACTGAGTGTCTATGTTGTTGTTTGTAAGTATTCAGTTTACTCAGCCTTCAGTTTACTTAGAGCCTTCTAGGTACCAGGTAGTGAATAAGGCAAAGCTACTAGTTTGAGAAGCTTGTATTTTTAGCAATATAGGAGAGCAAACAGGGAAAAAGTACATTTCAATTGGGATCTATATAGATGTTTCAGTGCATCTATAGTGGTGTTGATACAACTGACAGAAATAATATCATATGTGGTATTAATAATTATTAATAAAACCATGTGGTACATCCTACCATCAATTATTATATTATTTTATTATATATTAATATGTTATATTATTAATATAATATTAATAATAACACAGAAGAGGAGCACTTGGCCTAGTGACGTGATGGAGAGACCAGGAAAGACACCAGCTCAGGTGTCTGCTGAATTTGAATCTGAGGTAGTCACTACCTTAGAGATTTGAGATCTTGTTGGGTTGACAGATATACAGGAATTAAACAGCAACAGAACATGTTGACCTGGTTATATATTTTTTTTCTCAAAAAAAAAAACTTACCCTAGCACATGACAAGTTCTTTCTCTCTCTTTCTCTAAATGCTTATCTTCTTTTTATACCCTAAATTTCTATTAAGATCAAGAGATATTTCATAGTTCCAAAGAACTATGATGTTTTATGGTGCTCATCTACCATGTATCATGTGATGAAATTAATGGAGTTCTAAAACATCATCCTTCTTTTTGCCCTGTGCTGCAAGTACACAGATAACATGTGCTAGAATTCATATAATTGCTGCTGGATAGTTGTCAATTTGGATGGTGCATCACAGATAATCTCTAAAGAGAAAAGTTGATTCCAGTTTGCTGGATGAAAGGCAATTATTAAAAAAAGGTGGGGCACAAAGGTACCCCATTAACCAAAATTCAGCCACAGAGGACTTTGATCCTAGCAAGTCTACCACCTCCCTGCACAGTTGAATTTTCTCTTCATAAACTGTTTTAGCTTTTGTCATTTAGGTTTCTACCACATAGTTTATTTATTCCACATTAAACTGTAAATTCTCCAAGGACAGAGCTTTTCCTATTTTGTAACCTCAGAGTATCTACTAAAAAATTCCACACAGAGAAAAATCGTGGGATGTAAATATTTCATTGTCTGGAAGGTGGAGCTTCCATATGAAATGTAATTTTTATTGTATGTATCTTAAATCCTCCCCAGATAATTTCTCTTTCTAAATCACATTTTAAAATTTAAACTGTATTATTAAATTATTTCTAAAATGTGCTCTTTTTAAAAAGAAAGGTTTTGGGTGCCTGGGTGGCTCAGTCGGTTAAGTGTCTGCCTTCAGCTAAGGTCAATATCCTAGGGTCCTGGGATTCAGTCCTGCATCAGGCTCCCTGCTCAGTCGGCTTCTCCCTCTCCCTCTGCACCTCCTCCCTGCTTGTGCTCTCGTGTTCTCTCTCTAATAAATAAATAAAAATCTTAAAAAAAAAAGAAAAAGAAAGATTTCTGATATATCAGTGGTAATCCAACACTGTTGGTCCTTCTACAACAACAGAATTATTTATTTAGTTCTGATTTGCTAGTGGTTCAATGTTTAAGTTTTCAAACATAGATTATTAGCATTTTGGTAAATAAAATGTAAAATCTACTAATGAGGTTTCAATTATATAAACTGTTTGGTTTCTTCCTATGAGGCATATAATTTTCATAAAGCAAAACAAGAAAGGAAATGCCCACAATAGCACATACTTTGGCCAGTAACAATCCATGTCTCTGGTTTTCTTTTTAGTAATAATTGATGGTAGGATATACCACATGGCAGGCAGTACCACTATTTCACCAACGGAAACATTCCTTCTGTCCCCTCCTGCAAATTCAGGAGGAATGGAAAAAACCATCATGGTAGGACTGTCCATTTAGACATACTGTACTGGAAGAGTAAATGTCCAATCAGCTGCCCCCATCATTCCTCTCTTCTGGTTTATTCCTCGTGATGACAACCAAAATTGGCTGGTTTCATATCAATCTCAGGAGAATTAGGAAAGAAATGTGCACAGATTTCAAAGCAGCTGGGAAAAATACAACTTGATGATTATATAAGGTATATAATGTATGGGCAGAAGACATGAACAGACATTTTTCCAAAGAAGACATCCAAATGGCCAACAGACACATGAAAAAGTGCTCAACATCTCTTGGCTTCAGGGAAATCCAAATCAAAACCTCAATGAGATACCACCTCACACCAGTCAGAATGGCTAAAATTAACAAGTCGGGAAACAACAGATGTTGGCGAGGATGAGGAAAAAGGGGAACCCTCCTACATTGTTGGTGGGAATGTAAGCTGGTGCAACCACTCTGGAAAACAGTATGGAGGTTCCTCAAAAAGTTGAAAATAGAGCTACCATACGACCCAGCAATTGCACTACTGGGTATTTACCCCAAAGATACAAATGTAGGGATCCGACGGGCTACGTGCACCCTAATGTTTATAGCAGCAATGTCCACAATAGCCAAACTATGGAAAGAGCCAAGCTGTCCATCAACAGATGAATGGATAAAGAAGAAGTGGTATATATATACAATGGAATATTATGCAGCCATCAAAAAGACCCCGAAATCTTGCCATTTGCAATGACGTGGATGGAACTGGAGGGTATTATGCTAAGCAAAATAAGTCAATCAGAGAAAGACATGTATCATATGATCTCACTGATATGAGGAATTCTTAATCTCAGGAAACAAATTGAGGGTTGCTGGAGTGGTGGGGGTGGGAGGGATGGGGTGGCTGGGTGACAGACAGTGGGGAGGGTATGTGCCATGGTAAGCACTGTGAATTGTGTAAGACTGATGAATCACAGACCTCTACCTCTGAAACAAATAATACTTTGTATGTTTAAAAAAAAAGAAGAAGAAGATAGTAGGAAGGGAAAAATGAAGGGGGGGAAATTGGAGGGGGTGATGAACCATGAGAGACTATGTACTCTGAGAAACTGAGGGTTCTAGAGGGGAGGGGGTTGGGGGGATAGGTTAGCCTGGTGATGGGTATTAAATAGGGCACATATTGAATGGAGCACTGGGTGTTATATGCGAAGAATGAATCATGGAACACTACATCCAAAACTAATGATGTAATGTATGGTGATTAACATAACAATAAAAAATTTTAAAAAAACTAATGATGTAATGTATGGTGATTAACATAACATAATAAAGTAAAATTTTTAAAAAAAGAACTCAGAATTTAAAAACAATGTATATAAATAAATATATTTTATTATTTGACTGCAACAATTACTCTCATCAACACGTAACTTTTGTTTTATCTGGAGAATCAAAGTCTGTTAAAAACCGGGTTCCAAAATGCTGTTTTCTGGCTTGTCTAATTTCAAGAAAGTAATCTCTTTTTTCTAACAACTCCCTGCCTTCTCTACCAACTGTGGCTCCTACATGATTATCAATCATGCCTTACTTTTCTGTATCCTCAGGGCCTACTTTACATTGCCTCATCTACAAATATTTAACATTTTTTTAAATGTTTTATTTATTTATTCATGAGAGTCAGAGAGAGAGAGAGGCAGAGGCAGAGGGAGAAGCAGGTTCCCCACCCAGCAGGGAGCCTGATGCGGGACTCGATCCCAGGACCCCGGGATCACGACCCGAGCCGAAGGCAGACACTTAACCATCTGAGCCAATGAAAAAGGAGATATGGAATATCTGTATTATGAATGTTTTTAAATAGTATAGTTTAGTACAAAAAGCGTTTTAAAGGCTGATACACAAGTTCAAACCTTAGACAAGTTATTAATCTTCACAACAGCAGTAGTAATAGCTACCATTTATTAAATGACTCCTATGGTATCTACTCTATAAATTATCATATTCAATCTTCACAACAAGAAATAATAACCACTCAAGTGAACTTCATAAGCAAGTTTCATGCAATGGCTAAAATACGATTGTTTATTTTTTTCAGAAAAATCATAAGTAATCCCTTTGAAAATCTTCACAACCCCTTGAATTAGGTGCTATTTTTATCTCCTTTTTACATATGTGAAACTCAAGACTCAGACAGGAGCAATTTGACCAAAATCACACAGCTAGTCAGTGGTGACTGACAAAGTCCATGTTCTTTCTAATATGCCAGTTTACTTTCCCAATGCCTACTAAATGGGCATAATATTATCTACCACACAGGGTTGTTGTAGTTTACTTTAAAAAAAAAATATGGGGGCGCCTAGGTAGGGCAGTCAGTTAAGCATCAGACTCTTGGTTTTGGCTCAGGTTGTGATCTCAGGGTCATGAGACTGAGCTCTGTGTGGGGCTCACACTCAGTGTGGAGTGTGCTTGAGATTCTCTCTCCCTCTCCCTCTGCCCCTCCCTTTCCCACCCCCGTGCCCACTCTCATGCTCTCTCTCTAAAATAAATAAATAAATCTAAATAAATAAATATGTGAAAACATGATGGTTGCCCAGAATAAACATTCAATATATATTAGCTTTCTTCCTTTATCACCCAACTGATCCCCTGTTTTTGTGGATCTAAAATACCTAATAAATACCTAAATATATTTTACATATTTTAGATTTTATATAGATAACATATATATTTTCATATATATAAAATACATATATATGCATATATGTAATATATCCCTTACTTATTTAAATCTATATTCTTCTTACCTGCTATTTATTAGCTCTTAGACACACACATACACATAAATGTATATGTATATATGGGTATATGTATGTGTGGGTCTATATACGTGGGTGGTATATACATAAATGTGTTTGTATCAGTTAAACTAAATCCCATTTACCAACCTCTCCTATATTCTATATCTCAAGCACTATGCATATGTACACCCATAACACCTCAGTTCTTTGAGTTAACCTTTTAATTATTTCCTTAGGTTAGGATATTTAATCATTCCTGGTTATATTGCTCATTATGTTTAAATTTACACATGACTATATCTTTCCTTGAGCAGGGAGTCTGCTTGTCCCTCTCCTTGCCCTTCCCCCCCACCAGCTCATGCACGCATGCACACGTTCTCACTCTCTTGCAAATAAATAAAATCTTTAAAAAAAATGAATTTCCAAGACAAAACTTTGGCCAATCTTTGAACTTCACTGATTTACAGCATTTCATATGTAATTTAAGTAATTTAATAATATATAATATTGCCTTTTCATAGGATAAGAGATAATAATAGAAAATACTGATACATTTAAATACATACAATTTTAAAACAATTTTTTAAAGTTTAAAAGAAAAACAGCTGGGGAAGAAACACTAACAAAACATGAAAAACAAAAAGTTGATATCCTAATATTCAAAGAGATCTTAGAAATCAGTAAGAAAAAGATAAATATAGCAATGGGGAAATGGACAAAAGAAAAAACAATTCACAATAGAAAAAATGCATAGGCTATAAACACATAAAAAGTGGTTAACACCACAAGTAATCAATAAAATGTAAATAAAAATTCAATAAGGTCTTTGCCAACTGACAATTTCAAAAAAGAGCTAACCCTAAGATAGTTGAGAGAAGGGAAAAACAGACACACGTATATACTATATAAAAAGAATTTTTCTGGATATTATTTTACTAATATATAGCAAAATTCAAGTTTTTTAAATCAGGACATTAGCATGCTTCTTAATTAGAAAAAACAAAAGCCCGTACTTCTTTTTTTTTTTTTAAAGATTTCATTTATTTATTTGAAAGAGAGAGAGAATGAGAGATAGAAAGCACAAGAGGGAAGAGGGTCAGAGGGAGAAGCAGACTCCCCGCCGAGCAGGAAGCCCGATGAGGAACTCGATCCCTGGACTCCAGGATCATGACCCGAGCCGAAGGCAGTCACCTAACCGACTGAGCCACTCAGGCGCCCAAGCCCGTACTTCTTAATGAGAAAAAACAGAAACTATGACAAAGCTAGTTGACAAGGTATCTCCATGAATGACAAGCTATAACAGGTGGGAACAAACCATGGACACCTCAATTCACTAGCAGGTACTCCCTGGAAAGCAGAGAGGGCCAATCTGAAAACCACAGCTGAAAATGGAAGAAACTATTGCCCACTCCAATTTGCAGATGAGAGTGCAAACGGTCTTGTGAAAGGACAAATGGCCAGAAGTGGGATTCGAATTGAACAGGACGGTGTAATAGGGCCAAAGGAAAGAGACAATCCAGATAAAAATGGGGAGGAAAAGAAACAGGAAATCTCATAAAGTCATATTTTCAAAAAGACATGAATTGAGAGTTCTAGAGCTATAAAGATAGAAAAGCTACTCTGATCCAACCTTCCTACCTAAATGTTCAGGATAATTACTTGTAAGCCACAAAAAAGACTGGAGTTGAATCCCATGGAAAGTTACTATTAGAAAGAGAGAAAAGAATGGAGAAAAATTATATCTGCAGTTAATAAAAGCATAACAGAAAGACATGCCCACAAAACAGATGGAAACTCTTAAAACTTAATATTTCAAAACAACCCAAAAGAAATTAAGAAAATGAAAGAAGATATTAAAGAACTAAATCAGAATTAGAACACTCACAAAGTGACAAAAAGCAAAAATATTTAGAAATAAAAGAAAAAAATTTCAAAAATAAAAATAAACCAGAAGGAACATGAAAGCAAATAAACAAAGCTGATAATGCCTTAAGAGATATAGAAAGCAAAAAAGGGTAAAAATCTTAAAGCCAAAAAGAAATGAAGAAAGAGATCATAAAGATGTGAGATAAAGTAGCATATACAGAAGACACAAAAAAGATTAAACATACATATAACAGAGGCTCCTAAAGAAGAAAGTAAAAGCAATGGAACAAATATTGAAACTAATTGAAGAAAATGTTTCTGAAATTTAACACACACACACACACACACACACACACACACACACACACACACACACACACTTAAAGCTACACATGAAAAGGACACACCATACACCTAACCTCTGGATATCAGACAAATAGCCAAGTCATTTACAAAGGAAATTAAATCAGATTGTCATCAGATTTCAAAAACAAGGTTTTATGCCACAATGCAGTGAGTTAACATATTTTTAAGACCGTGGAAGACAGTTAATAGAAAAAATATGGCTAATAATTTTCTATCTAGCCAAAATAACTTTCAAATACAAAGAATTCAAACTATTGCAGACATGAAAGAACTCAGGATATGTTTCCATGAATTCTTCTTGAGGAAACTAATAGAAAATAAGCTTTAGCCAATAGAGGTCAATTGAGTTTTAGTGCAACAGTATCTGCCACTCTACATGCTCTTCTACAATGTAGCCTTGACCCTCCTCCATTGAGGTAGAAATTGAGTCCCCTTGAATCTGGGCTGGCCTTCTGACTCATCATAATCAATAGAAAGAAGTGGAAGTGATACTGTTAGAAAAGGCCATGCAGTTTCTACCTGGTTTTGTTAGATGTTTGTTCTTGGGGATGGCACCCACCATATAAGATGTATGACTGACCTGAGAACTCATGTGTAAAAAATCACATGTAGGCATTAAGGATAAATAGTCCCAGATGAATTCAACCTTCTAGCCAACCACAACCAAGCAGAAGACATTCAAACAAAGACATGGGAATCTTGGCTCCTCCAGATCACTCCACCCACCAGCTGAATAACCTCAGTCAATACCAGGAGGAAGAGAAGAGGAGCACGTGAGCCAGGCCTGAATATCTGAACTGCAGAATTGATGAAATATATATAAATAGTTGCTGTGATAAGCCTTTTTTACACATAAAATGTACTGTTTTAATCATTTTGTCTTAACCATTTTTAAATGTACAGTACAATAGTGTAAACTTCATGCATATTATTGTACAACAGGTCTCTAGAATTTTTTCATCTTGCAAAAGTAAAATTCTCTAACCATTGAACAAGAACTCCCCATTTCCCTTTACCCCAGTGCCTGGAAACCACCATTCTACTTTCTGTTTCTAAGAGTTTGACTACTTTAGATACCACATATAAGTGGAATCATGCAGTGTTTGTTGTTTTGTGACTGGCTTATTTCATTTAGCATAATGGCCTCAAGATTCATCCATATTGTGACAAATGACAAGATTCCTTCTTTATTAAGCCTGCATAATATATCTTTGTATGAATATGTCTTATCTTCTTTATCCATTCATCTATTGATGGGACATTTAGGTTGCTTCCACCTCTTGGATATTGTGAATAAAGTGGCAATGGACATGAGTATGCAAATATATCTTCAAAACTCTGCTTTCAATTATTCTGTATATATACTCAGAACTGGGATTGGTGGGTTATATAGTAATTCTATTTTTAGTTTTTTAAGGACCCTCTGTAGTTTCCCATAGCAGTGGCATCATTTTACATTCCCACCAACAGCACATAGGGTTCCAATTTCTCCACATCCTTATCAACATTTATTATTTACTATTTTTTTTATAATGGCCATCCTAATGGGTATGAGGTGATACTTCATTGTGGTTTTGATTTGCATTGTTCTAATGATTAGTGATGCCTAGCATCTTTTCATATCCTTTTTGGCCATTTGTATATCTTCATTGAAGAAATGTCTATTCAAGTCCTTTGCCACATTTTAAATTGGATTGTTTGTATTTTTGTTGTTGAGTTATAGAAGTTCTTTATATATTCTAGATACTAATCCCTTATTAGATATATAGTTTAAAAATCCCATTCCCTAGATTGCTTTTTCACTCTGTTGATTGTTTCCTTTGCTGCACAAAAGTTTTTAAGTTTGATACAGTCCCATTTGTCTATTTTTGCCTTTGTTGCCTATGCTTTTGGTGTCATATCCAAGGAATCATTCCTAAAGTCAATAAAATGAAGATTTTCCCCTCTGTATTCTAAGAGTTTTAAAGTTGTAGGTCTTACATTTAGGTCTTTAATCCATTTTGAGTGAATTTTTGTTCATGGCATAAGGTAAGGTAAGGATCCAACTTCATTCTTTTGTATGTGGATATCCAGTTTTACCACCACCATTTGTTGAAGGGACTATCCTTTTCCTATTGTGTAGCCTTGGAAACCTGTCAATTATCATTTTGACCACTTATGTGAGGGTTTGTTTCTGGATTTTCTATTCTGTTCCATTCATTTATATATCTGTCTTTATGCTAGGGCCACACAGTTTTGATTGCTGTAACTTCATGGTATGTTTCAAAGTCAGAAAGTGTGAGGCTTCTAGCTTTGCTTTCCTTTCTCAAGGCTATTTTGGTTACTTGGGGTCCTTTGAAATTCCATATGAATTTAGGATGTTTTTTTCTATTTCTTTAAAAAATACCACTGGAATTTTGATAGAGATTGCAATGAATTTATAGATCACCTTGGATAGTATGGATATTTTAAAGATTTATTTATTTATTTGAGAGAGAGAGAGAGAGAGAGAGAGACAGCACATGGGGGGAGGGGCAGAGAGAGAGAATCTTCAAGCAGACTCCCCGCTGAGCACAGAGCTTGTTGCAGGGCTCAATCTCATGACTCATGAGATCATGACTGAGCTGAAACCAAGAGTTGGATGCTTAAATGACTGAGCCACCCAGGCACCCCAATATCTTATGCCTGTATGGACATTTTAACAATATGAATTCTTCCAATCCATAAACACAGGGTATTTTTCCATTTATTTGTGTCTTTTAATATTTCTTTCAACAATATTTTGTAGTTTTCAGTGTACAAGTCTTTCACTTCTTTACTTAAGTTCATTCCTAATTACATTAGTATTCTTAATGCTATTATAAATGGGATTATTTTCTTAATTTTCTTTTCAAATAGCTGTTAGTTACAAAATGATTTTTTTGGGCTGATTTGGTATCTTGTAAATTTGCTAAATTCATTTGTTAGTTCTAATATATTTTTTGTGGACTCTTTAGGGTTTTCAACATAGAAGATCATGCCATTTGTGAACAGAGACAATTTTACTTCTTCCTTTCGAATTTGAATGTCTTTTGTTTCTTTTCTTTGCCAGATTGCTGACTAGGACTTCCAGTAGTATGATGAGCAGAAGTAGCAAGAGTGGGCATCTTTGCCTTCCTGATCTTACAGGGAAAGGTTTCAGTTTTTCACCATTGAGTATGATGTTAGATGTGGGCTTTTCATATGTGGCCTTTATTATGTGGAGGGACTTTCCTTATATTCCTAGTTTGTTGAGTATTTTTATGATTAAAGACTGTTGAATTTTGTCAGATGCTTTTTTTATGTCAATTGAGATGATCATGTCATTTTTGTCCCTCATTCTGTTAAGGTAGTATATTGCAATGATTTATTTTCTTATGTTAAGCCATCCTTGAACTCCAGGAGTAAGTCCTACTTGGTCATGATGTATAATCTTTGTAATATCTATTGAATTCAATTTGCTAGTATTTTGTTGAGAATTTTTTGCATCAATATTCATCAGGATATTAGCCTATAGTTTTCTTGTCTTAGAGTATCTGTTGTCTGATGTAGGTATCAGGGTAATGCTGGTCTCACAGAATAAGGTCAGAAGTATTCCCGGGCGCCTGGGTGGCTCAGTTGATTAAGCGACTGCCTTCAGCTCAGGTGATGATCCTGGAGTCCCAGGATCGAGTCCCGCATCAGGCTCCCTGCTCAGCGGGGAGTCTGCTTCTCCCTCTAACCCTCCCCCCTCTCATGTGCTCTCCCCCCCCATTCTCTCTCTCAAATAAAAAAAAAAAGAAGTATTCACTCCTCTTCAGTTTTTGGAACAGTTTAAGAAGAATTGGTGTCAATTCTTTAAATGTTTGGTAGAATTCTTCAGTGAAGCTATCTGGTCACAGGTGTTTCTTTGTTGGGAAGTTTTCAATTACTGATTCAATCTCTTTACTAGTTATAGGTCTGTCCAGATTTTTAATTCTTCATGATTCGGTCTTGGTACATTATGTTTCTAGAAATTTATCCATTACTTCTAGATTACAAATTTGTTGGTGTATAATTGTACATAGTAGTCTCTTATGATCCTTTTTATTTCTGTGAAATCAGTTGTAATGTCTCTTCTTTCATTTCTGATTTTATTTGAGATTTTTCTCTTTTTTCTAAGTCTAGCTAAAGGCTCGTCAATTTTTTTCTTTTCAAAAAGCCAACTCTTAAGTTTCATTGATGTTTTATTATTTTTTTATTCTCTATTTCATTTATTTCTGCTCTAACTTCCTTTTATTTCCTTCCTTTTGCTAAGTTTAGTTTGTCCTTCTTTTTCTAGTTCCTTGAGATATAAATTTACGTTATTGATTTGAGATATTTCTTCTTTTTTAATGTATGTGTTATTTCTAAAAGTCTCCCAGTTAGCCTTGCTTTTGCTGCATCCCATATATTTTAGTATGTTGTGTTTTAATTTTCATTTGTCTCAAGATATTTTCTAATTCCTCTTGCAATTTCTTCCTCAACACATTGGTTGTTCAAGAGTGTGTTGTTTAATCTCCACGTATCTGTGTATGTCCCAGTTTTCCTTTTGCTATTGATTTCTAGTTTTATTCCACTGTGATTAGAAAAGATACTTGGTATGATTTCAGTTTCTTACATTTGTTAAGACTTGTTTTGTGACCTAACGTGATCTATCCTGGAGAACATATTTTGTGTGCTTCAGAAGAATGTGTATTCTGTTGTTGGATGGAATATTATATATATGTCTGTTAAGTCCAGTTTGTCTATAGTGTTGTTCAAGTCTCTTTCCTTATTGATCTTCTGTCTTGATGACCTATGTTTTAGTGAAAGTAAAGTATTGAAATCTATTATTATTATGTTGCTGTCTGTTTCTCCATTTGGTTCTGTCAATATCTGCTTCATGTATTTTGGTGCTCTGCTGTTAGGTTCATATATATTTATAATTATTATGTCTTTCTGGTGAATTGAACCTTTTATCATCATATAATGTTTTACTGTGTCTCTTTTGACAGTTTTAGACTTAAAGTCTATTTTGTCTAATATAAGTATAGTCAGCTCTGCTCTCTTTTGATTACTATTTGCATAGGATATCTTTTTCCATCCTTTCACTTTCAGTCTAAAGTGAGACTTTCATATCTATTTCCATATTATAGATATTTCATATCTAAAGTGAGTCTTCTGTAGACAGCATATACTTGGATTCTTTTTTTTTTTTTTTTTAACCCATGCAGCCACAGTATGTCTTTTAGTTGGGGGTTTTAATCCATTTACATTTAAGGTAATTAATGATAAGAAAGAACTTACTATTGACATTTTGTTAATTGTTTTCCATATGCCTTGTGCTTATCTTGTCTCTCTTTTCCTCTCTTGCTGCCTTCTTTTGTGTTTTTGTGATGACATGCTTTGATTAATTTCTAATTTTCTTTTGTGCATCTTCTGTAGGTATTTTGTGATTACCATGGGGATTACATAAAACACCTTATAACAATCTATTCTAAACTGATAACTTTAACCACATACAAAAACACAACTCCTCTTTTATATCCTCCCACATAGTAGTCTCTTTTTGTGCCTCATTCTGTTAATGTAGTATATTGCAATGATTTATTTTCATATATTAAACCAGCCTTGAACTCTGTTCTGATGTCACAAATTACATCTTTGTTACTGATGTCACAAATTACATATTTTTATAGTTTATATCCAGTAACAGAGTTTTCTATTTTTATGTTTTTATCTTCAAATTCTATACTTGAATTAAAAGTGATCTACATACCCCATTACAGTATTACAGGATTCTGTATCTGTCTATATATTTACCTTTATCAGAGAGCTTTATATCTTCATATGCTTTGGTATTGCTGTCTAGTGATCTTTTGTTTCAACTTGAAGGACTCCCATTAGCAATTCTTGCAAGGCGGATCTAGTGGTGATGAACAACCTCAGCTTTTGTTTATCTCCATTATTTTGGAAGAACAGTTTTGCCAGATATACTATTATTGGTTGACAATCTTTTTCTTTCAGGACATTGAATATATTATCCTACTCCTCTCTGGTGAGGTATCTGTTGATAATCTTATGGGAGCCCCCTTGTACATGACGAGTTACTTTTCTCTTGCTGCTTTCAAGATTTTCGCTATCTTTGTCTTTTGACACTTTGATTATAATGTGTCTTGATATTGGCCTCTTTTGAGTTCATCTGAGTTGGAGACTTTTCAGCTTCTTCAATTTAGGTGTCCATTTTCTTCCTCAGATTTGGGAAGTTTTCAGCCATTATTCCTTCAAATAAACCCAGTCTCTCTTTTTTCTCCTTCTGGGACTCTCATAATGCAGATATTGGTCTACTTAATGCTGTCCCATAAGTCTCTTAGGCTTTCTCCACTTCTCTTCATTTTTTTCTCTTTTTTCCTCTGATTTGATCATTTCAAATAACCTGTCTTCAAGTTCACTGATTCTTTCTTCTGCTTGATCAAATCTGATATTGATCACCCTCTAGTGAAACTGTTAGTTCAGTTATTGTATTCTTGAGCTCCATAATTTGTTTGGTTCTTTTTTTATAGTTTGTATCATTTTATTGGTATTCTCATTCATGCATTGTTTTCCAGATTCCATTTAGATCTCTGTGTTCTCTTGTAGCATGTTGAACTTAAAATTATTATTTTGAATTCTTTATCAGGTAGTTTGTAGATCTCCATTTCTTTAGAGTTGATTTCTGGAGATTTATATTTTTCCTTTGATTCTAGCCATATGGGCCATGTTTCCACTTCTTCCTGTGTTTTGTTTTTCATGTTGTGATATATGCATTTGAAAACACAGCCACCTTTTCAAGAAAGAAAGGAAGAAAGAAAGAAAGAAAGAAAGAAAGAAAGAAAGAAAGAAAGAAAGAAAGAAAGAAAGAAAAAGAAAAAGGGAAGGGAAGGAGGGAGGGAGGAAAGGAGGGAAGGAAGGAAGGAAAGAAGCAAGCTTGAAACAGCTCAAGCCTCTAGATCTATCAATTTACAGAGAATACAGAAAACAGAGGCTCACATTAAATGACAATCTGGACATGTAATTGGCAAAATTCAGACTCCATAAGAAAATCTACAGGACAAAAAAGTCAGTGTCTATGACAAAGTGCAAGGGGAAAAAAATAAAAGGATACAAAGAAACCTATAGATTAAGAAGCATTTTTTAAAATACCTGATATTTAAGTTGTATTTCTATTCTCTCATATAATGTTCTTACACACAAATATTTCTAAGTAACAAATATAAGGACTTGATACAATGACACACAAAATAAAATCTTTCATCCAGCAACAATCCATGTGTGTGTGTGTGTGTGTGTGTGTGTGTGTGTGTGTGTGTGTGTGTATTAACTGCAATTTTCTTGGAATACCAAAAATAAAAGAAAGGAAGTTAGGTCTCTTCTTAGGAAGTCAATTAAAGAATGATAAATCTAAATAGTGTGTTAAGAAATTATTACAAGTAATAATGATGGGTGCCTGGGTGGCTCAGTCAGGTAAGTGTCCAACTCTTGATTTTGGCTTAAGTCATGATCTCAGAGTGGTGAGACTGAGCCCTGCTTTGGGCTCCATGTTGGGTGTGGAGCCTGCTTGGGATTCTCTTTCTCCCTCTCCCTCTGCTCCCCTACCCTACTCACATGCTCTCTCTCTCTCAAAAAAGAAAAAAGTAATAATGATGTTCATATGATGTTTGTTGCCATGAAAAAAATCCAAAACTAGTAAGTGAAAAAAAATACAGGTTACCCAATGACATGCAAAATATAAATTCATTTATTTAAAATAGTACATAAGTACCTAAATATACATAGCTCTCTGGAAGGATAATAACCAAAATGTTAATAGGGAATTAATAGCTTTAAACGATGGGAATATGAATTATCTTGAGTCATGAGAATATGATTTATTTTTACTTTATTTATCCTGTTCTATATTGTTCAAAATTCAAATGAGTGTGTATGTGTATTATATTTTTAGAAAGTTTTATTTTTATCCTCTAAAAAAAACCATAGAATAAAACCCTCCATTCACTCAAATATTTAATATCAATTTGATACTTAAAAAATAATATTGTCTTCTCCAAAGACACAGGGAGAAAGGAAATAAATTGAAAGTGAAGGTATGCAAGCTTCTTCTATTCCATTTTACTCAAAACATTTGGAGGCCCAATTATATTCTACCTATTAGTAAATTCAATTCCAGAAGAAAACGGCTCATATTTTAGAAATGAATTAACCCTTTCAGAACACAAGTGTAGGAAGTATTATGCAAGGATATAGTATGAGCTCATTCCGATGTGATCCATAGAGAAATCCCACATACCTAGGGTAGACAGGGTATGAAACCAAAAAAGGTCAAGGAATTCTGGCTCTACCCTAACCTCATTAGTAAGTGGTCATGTTGCCATTCTAAATAGTGTTATATACATCCAAGGCATATACATAACGCACCAGCAAAGCAGAAGTAGCAAAGTTAATTTTTAAAAGACTTTGATAGAGAATAATTACTTTGGATATAAACTTAATACTCATTTACATTTATTCATTCAGAAAATATTTATTGGGCACCCTCTATGGCCTAGATTCCGTGCTATGTGCAAGGATAGTGATGAGCAAGACAGTGACATTCCCTGCTCTCCTAGAACTTACATTTTAATACAGCAACAGATTTTCAGCTAAATAAATTTCTTCTGCTTGCTGTAGAGTAATAGTGATTAAGAACACTGACTCTGGAGCCAAGCTGTTAGGTTGTAATTCCATCTCACCCATTTACTAACTATATAACTTTGGGCAAGTTACTCAACATTCTTTGCCTCAGTTTCCTCAGCTGGGAATAATAATACCTCTTCTCAGAGTTCTTAAGTAAGTTAATAAGGAATTTAAGTGCTTAGAAGAGAGCTGACACACACATTAAAGACTAAGGAAAAAATTCATACATATAGAATTTTATTAGGTTTTTCATAGAGATATCGGCCTGGATTACAACAAGGTGCACAAAAGCACTTAATTTTTAACAAAAACATACTTATTTTCTTTGTATTCAAAAATTTTTGAGACGGTCTGGAAACCGGGGATTGAAAAAATTGTATCATATTTGATATGTGGGTCTATTTGGCAGAAACATACTCCCAGATGGAAAAAGCTCTCCTTAAGAACCTATCATTCTCTGAAATCATGTCTTTGCTTATTGTATTTCCCATTTAAAAAAAAGAAAAGTAAGTTCCAAAAGGACTATATTGCCAGTGCCCAAGACAATGCCTGAAATAAATGGGTGATCAATGTTTTTTAAATGAATGAACAAAGAGAGTTCCTATAACACAAAACTGTGAACTCAACAGAATTTGAAGTAAATGTTTTTGACAAGTGTGCAAAGCCAAAATCCTCATAAAAAGCATGGAACTTTATTATATATTAAAATAATCATTAGTTAAAAACAGGATTGTTCACCATAATTGTAGTATATTTTGATACAAAAAGGAAGGAGTAAAAGGAATAAATAATGGTATATGTAAGTAGAATATGCTCTTCTTTATAATACCAGAGTCCTCTTAGCATTTGTGTTCCATAAAAATAAACAGTATTTCTGGATTCTTTCCATTTTGGTGTTGTTCATTTTAATTTTTGCTATGAAACAAATTAGTTCATTTTCTCTTCTTTGAGAGAAAAAAATGATCAAGTTCCCTGCCGTTTTGGTCATAGTATTTACATCTATTTCAAGCTCATATATTAAAAGAAATCTGACTTACCACAAGCAACAAAGTTTTAGTGTTTGAATCAAATCACTAAAGACAATTTTTTTAAAAACTTTTTTACATTTCATAGCCCCAAGATCCTCATTACCTAACCTGCATAACTGTGCCTACAGTTTAATTCCAAAGAGATAACACGTAAAATCTTTCAATTATACCGTTTTCTTTTGAAACAAGTTATTTACATTTTTATGGAAATTATTTGCTGTGATTGAAGATTAACAACATAATGGAAGTAGTCACAGCTGTTTTTTCCCGTTATGTTTATAGATATCTATAGGTGGAAAAATGAGAAACTTTGATTATGCAAATTAAAACAGAATCTATTATCTTCTTCCTGATCTATGTCCTGATCATAGACGGTTTTTAAGCAATGTTAGTTTCGCACATTAGGAATCACAGTCAGTTAACTACTGCAGCTAACCGATGGGCTATATTTGCAGACTCTATCAGTTTGACCCAGCTTCCAGAGCTTAATGGTCCTCCAGGCTAAAAGAGAAAGCTGATCCATCAGGCTTGCATTAGCATAGAATCACACTCGAAGCTTATTGATGTGTGTTCAGCATAACTACCACCCCCAGAACCCAGCTCAGTCCATTATTTTCATTTTATCTCAAGTCATTTGTATGGTTGTCTGCCCCAGTTAAAGCTCCAGCAAGACTGGTACTTAAATGAATTTGTGAGAAGGGAGACAAATGCCCCCTGAACTTTCAGCACTTTGCTATCAAGGCTTGCTAACATAAAATATACTAGTACTCTTAGGTCCACTTAATGAGCATATCAAGAATAGCCTATTGCAGGGGGAAAAAAGTCACTTAGTACCCTATTAGCCAACAAGCAGTGTAATGATTAAATGATTTTTTTAACTGTAATTTTAAAGCACTGCTCTGATTTCTGCTGAAAGCTATTTATAAAAAATAAATTTCATAACAGCTATGTCTTTGCTGCTTAAATACCTTTCTTTTTTAAAATACAGAACACACACTAAAATAAATGTTCCCAGTAATAATACATTTCATCACCTAGGGAAATGTTATATTTAACGGTAACAAGAAAAACAACAATCTATAACAACTAGGCACTTAATGTGCACAAAACCCCATAATAAGAAGGGATTTAATGTGTGCATAAACCCTGTAATGGGTTTGTATATAATCAGACATTTGAGGTATACATAAAATCACTTTAATTGTAAATCTTTAAAATGAAAATAAAGTGCTTCTGTAGCTGTTCTGAATATACAATAACTATTGAAATTCTAAAGCTGGTCTTCAAAACTATTTTTTATGAATTTACATAGTGCTTACAGCTATAATTCTGAGGGAATCTGAAAAGGGTACTATTCCCAAACCTTTTTATTTTTATTTTTATTTTTTTTATTTAGAAGGAATCTAAGGACTACAAAGGTGAAGTGACTAGACCAGATCCCATAGTGAGTTCGTGTAACTAAAACTCAAAAAGTTGGTGGTGAACTTTCAATTTGTTTATCTGTCACTTAAAATTCAGCGGTATTTTTGCCCCACTGTTTGTCTTATTGCTATACTTGGGAAATCAAAACCTAATCTGAGAGTCTTTGTATCACAGTTAGTTTTCCTCTTTATGTTCATCATTACAGGCTTTGGAAACCTCCTACTAACCCAACTGGGGCAAAAAAGGAAGAAAACAAACATTTTAAATAATTTAATCTATCAAGTATTGCTGTAGATGGCTCCATCTATAATCTTCTTTCATCCATTCCTCTCATCTCCCTCAAAGAGAGATTAGACAGAGAATAGAAAGTTAACTTGCAAACCGTTCAAGCACAACACAAGGGCTGGTTGTTGGATTTTTAAAAGCTCTGGCACTCTCAAGATGATCACCTAAAAACTTCTTTTGAAATGTCATTTTCAATTCTGAGATACACCGTCAGACTGAACACCACAATCCACTGAAAGTAGGATTAAATATAACGGTGGACTGATAAAGAAGCAAACGTTTATTGAGTACCGACTCTGTGTCAGACGTTATTTCAGAGAGACCAAGTTATCCTTCATCGAGGAGCGAGCTATCTCAACTTCGTAAAATCTGGAATTTTTGTCTTGAGAAGAGAATTTTCAAGAGGAAAACAATTACTGAGACTTTCTAATCTTTCCTTGGTGTCTCTAAGTATTTATCTCTATTTTTCAAAGACTCTCACACAGTAGGCACTTTTTTTTAAGATTTTATTTATTTATTTGAGAGAGAGAAGGAGAGAGAGCACATGAGAGGAGGGATGGTCATAAAGAGAAGCAGACTCCCTGCTGAGCAGGGAGCCCGATGCAGGACTCGATCCCGGAACTCCAGGACCATGACCTGAGCCAAAGGCAGTCGCCCAACCAACTGAGCCACCCAGGCGCCCACAGTAGGCACTTTTAAAGAAATACGGCTTAAGGCAAGTTGATACTCTCAGAAGGAGATCTTGGCCTTCCTTGGTTTTCATCTCTTGGCTAGAAAATGATAAATTTACAAAAGGAAGGTCATCTTCATTTCTAAGTATACAAAAATGCATCTAACCATATATGTTCTTGTTTGTATGTAGACAATGACTCTGGAAGGATACTAAAGAAACTGGTCATTGTGGTTACTTCCAGGGAGGCAAACTGAGCTGATGAAGGGCCAGGGATGGTAAGGAGACTTTTCATAGTATATGCTCTTTTGAACTTCGAATCACAGAAGTGTACTACCTACTCAAAACATACATACATACATACAAACAATTAAATCACATTCAACTGTCTTCATGATGAATGTTGATCAGTATCACTGCAGCTGCAAGCTAAAGCAATAATTGTCTTCTGAATCCTGTACTTTACTAAGTATTTTAAATGGAATTTATTCTAACAATACAGCATAGGAGCCTGTTTGAATGAATTAGAGATAGTATCCCAGACAGTAGCTTTGTATAAAACAGTCTTGAGCTGGAGAAAGTGGAGTCTTAAAAAATAGGAAAACAGGATAACTGATCACTGATCTTTCAGAGAAGAAAAACATTTAGCATGAGGATTTCTGTTCCAATTATAGTCAAGATCATGAAGGCAAGGATAGGGTGCCTCAGCCAAAATATTTTTTCTTATGAGCCCCCTGTTCCTAACCATATTTACAAGTAAAGCAAAAAAGAGGAGAGTTATTGGTGGTGATTTCTTTAATTTTACCCTAGTTCCTTTCCTCCAAAAGAGAGAGAGAGGACATGTAGAAAAGGAGAGCTGGCTGTAGTTAAACCTTTTCGTTTTAAGGTCTTTTTGCTTCCTTCATAAGAATGTACAAATTACTATAATAAATTTGAGAATTAGAGGGTAAGAGATCTCAAAAGAGGTCAAGAAGACCTAAATATTCTTCTATGGCAAATAAAGAGTTAAACATCCACTAATAATCTCTTCTTTTCAACTACATAGATCCTGTTATTTCTCTTAATAAAGGACTAGAATGTTTCCCAACCCTACAGTCAGGATGCATCCAATCATATCTAATCTAATTCTTCTGTTATAATTTAAGTCCTCCATCACTAGTGAAAATAGTGAACATATATTTTCACACACACACACACACAGACATAAATATCTTTTCATTCAAGTTGCATTTTTCAAGAGGTCTAATATCTACTAGCAATATGTTAGAATTCAGGGTGATCTGAATTTCACTAAACAAATATTTGAATTATACAAAGCACAATTTAGGTTACAAAGATAGGCAGCATATAGCATGTCCCTTACTGTTGTGGAGTTTACTAAAAAGGGTAGAAGCCATGACTTCATCATTTTATAAATCCCACCTCATGCTACTTACTACCTATGTTTGATAAATGTCAATCAAATTACACTGAGTTTTCACTCTGACTTTCTTTTTTCCAAATTAGGATAACTGATAATTTTAACCTTTCAATTAAAGGGCCAGGTCTTTAACAAGGAGCATTCCAGCTATAATGGATTCTGAAATTAATTTTTTTAATTATAAAAATTTAAGTAGAAATAGAAAATGAATTTTGAAACAAAAAATAAGAGATTACTCTTATCAAGTTCTTTCCAAACACCAAGCATTGTTCTAAGAACTTTAAATCGTTCATTCATTTGATCGTTATACTCAACCTGGAAGGTGGGCATGATCTTTGTTATTTTACAGATAAGGGAACTGTGGCACAAAGGTAAATAACTTGGTCAAAGTTCTACAGCTAGTAAGTGACAAGGCTGAAACCCAGGCAGTCAGGCTCCAGATATAGTATTTCTTAACCACCATATAATATTCACTCTCAAGACACTAGAGTTTACTTTAAGAACTTTTCAACTGGTGTGTTTCATTGGACCATATCCCATTAAATTCTTCCAGCTGCAATGGATGATAATTGGGTTCGAAACCTCAGTATCTTGCAAACCACTGCCATATCATATTTTCCTCAAGTCCTCATAGTGTATCATGGCAACACAATTTCTTCACCTTTTCCTGCACTGCTCAGACTTGAAAGTACAGTTTAAAGGGAGAGTAGACAGAAAGGATTAAGCCAGATAATACAGAAAGCATTTACTAGAATTAGTGGTAACTTCCTTCATCCTGCCTATCTTTAGAGCTAAGTCTCCTTCTAAAAAACATATTTCTAGGCTTGGTTTTGGCATTACCAGAGCTGCTTTCATTTTGCCACTGGTTTCCTCCCCAAGAATAACATCACCAAATGTGACCTTATTTCATTAATTCCACACCTGGGTACCATGGGTACCATACAAAGTCCACTATCCACAAGTAAACCAAGATTTCAAGAGGGTCACTTCACAACAAAATCAAGAGCTCAAAGTTCAGGGTACAAACTGATGGCACTGTTGCTAGAAATAAACTAGATCCTGTTAGATGAACAATATCCTCTCTAGGTTTAAATAAAATGTTTATTGAGGTGTACCAATTCTTTCATGTCAGGAAATTCCTTTGATTCACTGATATAATACAATTCTGAATGAGAGTACAGTAGTGACCTAATCAGAAAGCCTCTCCAAAAAATGCTTGACTTGTACATAGATTCATTGCCACATTATGCTTGGGGATATTCTGTCTTTCAAGAGGTAAGTAAGATACAGAAATAGATCAGGAATGAAAAAGTCTACTGGCTATTAAAGATCATTTGCTTTATTTTCCTAATTTAAGGTTTAGTCCCTAAGCAAGGCTAGCACTCAGTCACTAACCCTCTGGGGACCCAGAGGAGGTACCCTGGAAGCATGGAAAGGCAATGAAGACCCATGAATGGAGGTTCCTGTCAATGTATCTGGAAGGGGATGACTGACATTTGTAAATTCCCAATGCTATAGACTTATAGGTTCTTTTATTGGTTGGAACATGATTGGATATTAGGCGAAATATTCAATTTAGTTACTTAACTCACCCAATTTCATAGAAAAATGTATTGCTACTTTATTCAGACTACATTTAACACAAATCCTCAGTGTTGAACCTAAAGTTTCTATTGTAAAAGCTCTAATAATTAGCTGTGCTTAGAAAAAATAGCAATTAAATTTCTCAATTTTTGCTGAAAATAGGAAAAATTGAAATCATTTACTGTGATTTACCCTATTATTCCTGAGTTTTTAAATATACCCATTTTATTTAAAAATTGCAGAACAAACTTCACCAACTTTTCTAAGAATTGTCAAAGTCAAACGTTACCATCCCCTTAAAATAATTTCTCCAAAATATGCAGTGAGGCAGATTATTTTCCTTCTCTCCTTCCATGTTATTCTAATTCTTATTTCCATTAAGACAACACTGCCTCAAGCTTTATGCCCATTTCCAAATACTCTCCTATTTCTAAAAAGCTACTTCTTTGAAACTCTGAAAGACTAAAAAGCAGCATTGAAAAAACACATTTTATGGTCACTCTTAAAGGCATTTTACTAGACTGAATATATCACCCATGGCAGAGAGGAAAAAAAAGGAAATGTGATTTTAAACCTAGGTCCTAGAGATGATGTCTAAGTAATTTGTTAAAATATGCATTAAAAGCTAATTCCGTACTCTAACAGTGACATCTGTCCCCCCAAATGGACAAGTTTACTTTTAATAAAAATGTGTGCTCTATAAACTACATGATACAAATTTCCTTAAACTAAACTGAATCCATTCTCTGTACTAAAGATGACAAAAATTATCCCACTAGCTGAATTTCATTGCCAAGCTGTCAACTTGAATTTCTTCTGTTTAAAAATAGCTGTTCATTACATTCAGTAATGGGCTGTCAAAGCTCACTACAGCACTGAACCTGTATCATACACAGAAGCAATTGGGCAATGTGCATTATTATGTTTAGATTACTTGCATTCTTCATAAGACCCCTCGGCTAATTTTAAATGAGATGGTTCACTTGAACTAACTCAAAATCTATTTTATCTTACCTTAAAGCTAATACATATTTTCCATTTATGACTCACTAGTGCAAGCATTAATAGGAGATAAGAAAAAAAACTCATTGAATATATGAGTGTAAGTAAACATGCACATATGTGTGTTCACGGGTTTATATGTGGTTTTGCTCCCTGTCATCATATCTATTTTTAATAATAGATGATTGAATTACAACACCGGGCACACCAAATTAGATAATACTGCCAACATGTGAGCAAGCATTGTCGTCTCCATGAATACATGATAGGTTGTTAACTGGAAGCATCACTCCTAAAGCATATAGTGTTTGATATTTCAGCATAGTGAATCAATTAGACATCTTTTTAACTAGTTAATGTATAATAATTCACCATATAATTGAGTATGGGATATTGTGAACAACTTGAAAAAAAGCACATAAAATCCGCAGCTGGATCGTTCTTCCACAGCATGAGAGCATAACCAAAAGGCATGCAACAACAGCTACGGGATATCAAATAGATGACAACTAAACTGGTCACAAATGACTTGTAAATACATGTAATGAATGCAAGGACCAGGTTAATAAATTTTTTTTTTATTTTCACAAGTCTTTATTTTCATTACATTTTTCATACACACGAACTACTGGTAGAGTCATGTGAGAAGAGATCATAATAGTCATGACACTGAAAGATAAATCTTACTTTTAAAAAACGATATCCAGATTCCTACCTCAGAATATCAGAGCTATAATGATTTGCAAACTCACAGACTCCATCGTTGGTGAAGGTAAAATAAACTTCAGTATTTCAGCAAGATTAAAACTCTATAAGCCAAATCTCCCAAAGAAAATATTTCAGGGCAGGAATAATAATGTTGCTTTGTGGTTTGTTTTTTTTTAAGTATGTTTAAGAAAAAGGGGGTAAATATACACACACTGTATTTACTGTTGCTTCTGTGAGTCACCAATATATGAGGCGCATGTGTGACTACCAGTTGAGTAAAAACAGTTAAGAAAAACAATAAGAAAATAAGAGTAAGATGCAGCTATTGTATTTATTTACTTTGAGGAAAATATTCTTTCTAAAATCTGAGATAATCAGAACTATGCCTACTTAGAAGCCTAATAAGCATGATTTATCCATGCTCTTCACTCTCCAAGATATACTGGAAATAAGAAAATTTATTCTATTTCAAACTAACTTAGGTCCTCAGATACATCCACATTTTATTCCTAAAACTCTCCAAACACTTCATTTCATCATGGCCCCTTTAACAACATGGAAGATGATCCCAGTTAAAAATCCATTTTTTATGTAATTACCCTATTTCAGCTAAAAATGCCTAAATTAGCTTTTTCAACCACCAACCAAATATAAATGGGGTACAGTGAGCAGATTTATAATTAAGAATCAGTTTTGTGTTTGGCCAACTGGTTAAATAGGCGCTAATGCCAATACATAAATTATACTGTATCTGCATCGCTTTGCTTAAATTAGAGAAAATTAAAATATTTATATTTTTCAAAAATGAAGTAAACTGGGGTGCCTGGGTGGCTCAGTCATTGAGCGTCTGCCTTTGGCTCGGGTCATGATCTCAGGGTCCTGGGATCGACCCCCACATCGGGCTCCCTGCTCACCGGGAAGCCTGCTTCTCCCTCTCCCACTCCACCTGCTTATGTTCCCTCTCTCGCTGTCTCTCTCTGTCAAATAAATAAATAAAATCTTTAAAAAAAAAATGAAGTAAATTATTGTGGCCATTTGGCTATGACATTCAGTCACAATAGAAAACCTCTCTCCAAAACTTTATTATGAAAAATTTTGAATATACAGCAAATGTGAAAGAATTTTACAGATAAGACCCATATACCCACACACCTAGAAGCTACCATTAACTTTTACTATGTTTGAATTATTACAGACCGATCTGATGGAGAAATTTTTAATAAAAGATAAATATGTTTCATAAGAATAAATTAAATAAAGAATAGCAAAAAGAGCGAAATGCTTTACTGAATAATGAACCTATGAGGTTAATAGTTACTGCTTTTGATTGCAGCTAGATTCTCATAAATGGCCACCTCCATTTTTAAAAACTATGATATCACTTGGTCTTAATAAAAGGCAAATAAATCTAAATTAATTTTACATTAGATTCTGATTATTGTATCTTGATTTGAAGGGCAAAACATGACTATAATGTTGGAACACACTTCATCACTTGGAAAGAATATGGACCACAAAAATCATTTTAGTTTGTTTTTGAATTATAAACCAAGAATTAGGATAATGATTTTTCTAATCATTAGTGTATCAGAAACTAAAACTATTCTAATTTAACATTACACCTGCATAATATGTGTGTTATGAAAAACAACTATTCTACTTCAAATCTCTACTTCAGCAAAAAGAATACCACTCATGGTACTCTCTCTAGGAACCAAATGTGTATTGGCATTAGCACCTATTTAACAAGTTGGCCAAACACAAATTATATGTAAACATATAATTTACATGCCATAAAAGTTCACCCCTTTAAAGTGAACAACTCAATGGTTTATCACGTTTTTAGAGAATTGTGCAACCGTTGCCACAATCAATCTTAGAAAAATAAATAAATTATTTTTTATTAACACAAAATTCCAGCAGATTTGGGGAGTTAATATTCCTCTGCTTTTCACTTATTTTATTTATGTGGGAAAGTTTTAAAATTTGAGTCCAAACAAGAATATCAGCTTAGCTTCTAATTTTCATTTTCTCAAAGGAACATTTGCAAAGAATGTTCAGTACTGTTTCCTCCAAAACTTTGATTGGGACTACCTGCAAAACTTCACCAGGTCAGAGAGCATAGGGATTGAAAAAACAATAGGTAAAGCACATTTTTAATGCTCAAATAATCTTTTATACATTAAAGACTTAAGTGGGAGAAAAATTCCTAAATCTCAAAGGCCACTATTATTTACATAATTTTTAACAAGTATTACTAGGAGAAGAACACTGATTTCTGTTTTAGTGAAATATTTTTCATATCCCAAATTATTCTGGGGTCCACACAGAGTGAATTGCACTATTTATTTCCCCCTTTTTCAAAAGATAAAAAAGTGTACGCTAATTAAAAGTGAATAAGCTTTTCAATATCTTTTCTCCAAAGTTGAAAATGACTTTAACTTGAATATTTGGTTTTGAAACTATACATGAACATGCATGGGTAAAAGTGTATCTAAAAATATGTTAGTGTATACAAGATATGCTTAATCACCACAAACTAAGTTTAAGCAAGTTTGGAATGCTTCATACGGCCTTTTAACGTTTTTATTTGTTGATGAACCAACAATGTTTGGCATAATTAACGCTAAGATCTTCAAAACTCAATGACTGAAAATAATTGCTTCTCTTTTCTTTCCTGAGTACTCTGAAGCCCAACCTAAAGATTTAGAGCTGACTGGACAAATATAAAGGATGTCAAACACAGTGACCGCTGACATACCATTCAAGGCACATGGAAGAGAGTTCAGGCTTGAATGCTTCTAAACTGCTCATTGGTAAGATCAGCTATCAGTGAGACACAGTATAAGTCAGCATTACTCACTGAGCCTGCTATGACCTTCAAATCATTGCTCCTGGGGCATGTTCATCCACCAATTAGTTTATATGCTCACTAGAAATCCACTGCTCAGTAAATGCACTGGTCTCTCATTCCACAGTGTTGATGAAGTGTGTGTGATGGCTTTCTCTTCGCAACTTGACCCCAAAAGCTGACCTATCTCAGGCTGAAGCATTCGAGTCACTTGAGCACCCCTTGGCTATCATGGATTTTGTTACTTTACTTAAAAACTACCACAGTTTAGCTGATTTGACAAACAGAAACGTTACGGTGACTACAAAATGCCTTACGCAAAACAAAAGTCAGAACTGAATTTTCCAGCTTTATTCACAAAAGTGGTAAGTCAACATTCGCTAATACTTTCAGAAGAAGAAACTTCCTTGATGTTTTTAAACAATTATAGTTAGCACAAATCTGCCAATCCTATCTTTTCTAAAATTTTCTAAAATTTTGAAAATATTCTCCTTTTGGGCAGGGTGAAGTCCAATGAATAAAAGGAGACATATTTGAAAAATAATTTTAAGATGATATGATAAGACATGATAAAAGGTTGGATCTAAAAATGAGAAAAAAGTAAAAGAAAAAATCTCCAAGTTTTCTAAATATCGACATACAAAAACTGAGGGCACAGCCAAAATGAGATATTTAAGAAGGGAACTAGTGGTGGGTAACACAAGTAAAAAGGCCCTGCGCATAACTGTAAACAGTTAAACAAAAGATCCCAGCCGAGAGCTCTATCAGCACAGAGATTGCTAGTTAAATAACATGTACGGGTTTATTTTCAAATAACTTGAGGATAGAGCGTGAGGACAAAACTGTCCTGATTCTTTCTCCTTCAGGTTCTCACAAGAGGAGAAAATATCCCCCTAATCTTTCCACAAAGGAAGAAGGAAACTAAGGGGTCAGCCTTGAACTCACTTCCAACCTGCTTCTTGGAAAATGATCCAATTGAGGTATTTGGCCTTTTTTTAGCAGCTTTATTTAGATATAATTTACATGCCATAAAAGTTCACCCCTTTAAAGTGAACAACTCAATGGTTTATCATGTTTTTACAGAATTGTGCAACCATTGCCACAATCAATCTTAGAACATTTTCATGATTCCAAAAAGAAATCCTGTATTGTTTAGCATTCATTCCCTGGTCCTTGCCAGAGGCAACTACTAATCTACTTACTGTCTCTATAGATTTACCTGTTCTGAACAGTTCATACAAATGGTATCATGTAATATGTGGGGTTTGTGACTGGCTTCTTAGACTCAGCAAAACGCTTTTGAGGTTCATCCCTATTGTACCATGTATCAATAATTCACTCCTTTTTGTTGTTGAAAAATATTTCACTGGATATTTATACCACATTTTGTTTATCCATTTACAACTGGGTCTTACAGCAATACAAAATAATACCTGAGAACAATAGTTTATAACATATGGTTATAGATAATCATTAATGAAAAATCACCTTACAGATGTGAATTACATGTCATATTAGCTATTTGTGCATTCTCAGTTGGGTGAACTTGATTGACTTATAGAATTAGTAACATTGACTTATAAGATATAAACCATAAAACCGCTAAACTTTAATAACACCAAGAATTAATCGTTCTGAAAAGTTAGTGATAATATTCAAAGAGCAACATTTGAGTACTTAAATTAAATATGTGCATGCCCCATGACCCAGCAATCCTACTCCTGGGTATATAGCCCAAAGAGATTATCACACAGCATCACTGATGAGAATTGCAGGCAATCTAGGGGAATGGAGAGGCAAAGTGTGGTGGATGCTCATCATGTAATACCATGTTTTTACCAGATGCAACATACAGAACGAATACGCAGCAATGTCGATAAATCTTGTAATATAACATTGAATGAAAATAATTAAGAAACAATACAATCTCTAGCATAATACCCATTATATAAATTCAAAATACAAAACCCAATCCAAGTATGCATTTTATAAGAACACATTAAAACAAACAAACATGAATAAAAAAGAAAGTGTCCATGCAGGACCCATGATGATAGATAGTGTGCCATAAACTGAAAAGTCTAAATTACTCAACACTCTATATCTAGGGTCACAGTAAAAAAAAAATTTTGGGGGGGGGTATTATTTTTTAAAAACATTTGCTGTCCCTACCTGGTAAAGGAGTATACTTTTCCACCCTATTGACAATAAGTGTGGCCATATAAATTGCTCTAGCCAATAAGACATGAAAACAAATGTTTGAGGCCCAGGGAACATCGTTCACTATGTTTCTTTTCCATCTCGTATAATTGTTCTGGAATTTGCTTCATCATCCTGGGTGCCAGATTGAAGACAACATGGACCAGAGCCACAATAAACCTAAGACAAACATGCAACACACAAAAAACTTTGGTGTTGCAAGCCACTGAATTTAGGGGGCAGGCTGTTTGTTATTGCAGCACTACCTATCCCATTATGACTGATATATTCACATACATCTACATGATAATTAAATCTCCTCCAAGTTTACTTATCCAAAACCACTGCACAGTACTAATGTTATGGATATGGGTTGGGGGGAGATAGAAAATATAGCCCTTACCTCTAAAGGTGTTACAGAAGAGATACATAAAACAGGAAGATAATAAGAGGAATCAATTACTCTAGTGAAAAATCACACTCGATGATGAGTTATAAAATGTGGGTTTTAATCCTACTCTTTCTACATATTATTCAAATGCCTTAAGCCAAATCTCTTAACCACTCTGAATCTCCATTTCCTTATCTGAAAATTACGGAAAAAGGGTATACTCTAAGCTCCAAGGTTTTTCCAATTCTGAGGTTCTATGTTTCTGTAACAAAGTAATATTTAGATGGGTCATATGACCACTAAATAAAAATAGAACTTCAAATGGAGATAAATTAAAATTATTTACTCTTGTCTGAAATGGTTCGCTATACCAAAATTTTGTTCACTCGTCAGGAATATGAGTTATATTAAAGACAGAACACTTGAGTAACCAAGTATAGACTGCCTTCATAAATGCTAAAGTGGAAAAGGAATAAGCAAAGGCCCAGATGTGGGAATTATGAATATGCATGACAATGAAAGTAAGGACACAGGTGAGGCCATAATTCCTTGAGTTACAATGAGGAATGGCAGAAGATAAGTGTTAGGGCAAAGACTAATTGATAAAAGATTTTGATCTGAACCAAAAGCATACAGGGTACACAAGAGGTGGAAAACAGAGGTGAAAGGAGGCCACTGGGTCTGAACTTAGGTTGTTGAAGCAAATGAGAATATAAGAGCAAATCCAGGAGACTCTGAGAATGAATAATCAACACCACTGACCCTGACATAATTGACATTCAATAAATATTTGTTGACTGGATACAGAGCCTGCAACTTTTCAACCAAGAAATTTTACTTTCTCCAAATATTCCCAAACCAAACACAAAGACCCATTTATTGATGAATCATATTACCAAAACCCTCCCTCTTTCAGTAAATAGCACCTCCCATGAGATTAAGATCCAAAATAAACCGTTTCAGGCTTTTTCACCACCTTTGTTCATGCAAAGAATAGGATGCACTGAGAAACGAGCTACTTAATGTCTCATGTGCCTCATCATGTGCCCTTGCTGTGTCCCACATCATCCCCAACCCTAGCCCATAACTATCATGCTAGCTACACACCAGGCTTAGCAGCCTCTTGATAGACTTACATGACTAGCTACTTGTGTATAAGGGAGAAATTCTGCTTATAGAAAAAGAAATCTATGCATATTAAGCTCTTATTTAAAAGCTAAGCAAATAAATTCTTGCCTCAAAATTACGTGTAATAACGGACAGTCTATTATCAAGTCTTTCTTTAGTCTCTTTGTCATCATTCAGGTATCTCTTGCTCCAGGATTAGTCATGTTTCAATCAGTCTACTCTTCGCAGAATGATGTATCCTTCCCTGCCTGTAGCCATTACTGATTTCTCTCATTCCCCAACATATGTAGCCTTTGTTTGGAAGATTTTACATTTGATGATCATCGGTTTAGCATTTAATTTTGTAATACCTGTACTATTTTTGTTTGTTTGTTTCAGGTCAGACAGTGAGTATGCAAGGGCCGTTTGGTCAGACAGAGGGCAAGGATGTCTTTCTCAGAGAGATTACAAAAGTTCTACAAAAGAACACAAGTTCTAGGAGTGAGAGAGGATTCAAAGTATCTTAACACTTCAAAAAGCACAGAAATTAGTAAATGGGACCATTAACATAGCCTTAATTCTAATCAGCATCTTTAAGTTCATAGTAGTATCTGACCTATAATAATGCTCTACACATTTTAGCTTTACCTTCCTGGGGCAGATACTATTCTTGTTGTTGTTGCTGCTGCTTTATTATTATTATTAGGCAAGAAAACATAGTGGTTAAAAGATCCTCTAAGTCAAATCAGAGATAACTGCAGGCCCACCTGACATCTTGACTTCAACCTCATAAGATTGCCAAAATCACACAGTTCAGCTTTCTTGAGTTACTGACCCTAAAATTTGTGAGATAATAAATGTTTTTGTTGTTTTAAGCCACTACATTTTGGGGTAATTTGTTATGCAGCATGAGCTAACTAATAAACACAACTTCCCCTTACCTCTCACTGGCCAGAATGTGTCACAAGGCTACCCATCCAAGGGAGTCCAGGTAGTATTTTCATGGGGCACATTTTTGCCCTTAAAAAAAAAAAAAAAAAAATCTGAGTTCTGGTTTTATTTTAAAGAAAGAAAGGAATGGAAATGGACATCAGGTATGCAGCTGCTCACCTCCTTCAATTCAATCTTCTCCAGAAAGAAAAACAGTCTTCAGAAAGGAAGAGAAAGATAAACAACATAAAGAATAAGACACAGCCCACAATAAATAAGAAAACAATAGAAGATCCAGTAGCTGCTTTAAGAGGGTCTGAATCTCCAGCAAAAGCAATCTATTATTTCACCATAACTAACTAAATTTAAAACTTGTATCTATAATCCGCTGTCAGTAATCACACTGAGGAATCATGACAAATGACTGAAAGAAACAGGAAGATGGAAATGCTGTTACGATTTTCTGGAAAAGATAAATAAGTACATATAAAAAACCTGAACAGTAGCTTAACGTCCATGATAAAATTCTGTAACTGATTATTAACTAAGTAGTTTACATATGTTTAGAAAATGATGCAGTGTTCAAGAGTAGACCAAAAACATGCTAAGAACAAGTGTGGGAAGTGTCATAATGCTCTTTCTTGCCCCTAATCTTGCCCTTGACTTTTCAATATTTTTAGCAGTGACTTAAGACATAAAAGGGATGCCTATCAAATGCTCATGTGACACATCTGGGAATGATACATATAATAACAGAATCAAAATTTTAAATGATCTTGACAGCTTATAATTCATATATCCAACATTCATATATCCAACAATTCTAAGAAGTTATTTCATGGAGTTAATTTTTGTCTCCTCAAAAAGACACTAAATTCATCAGGGCAGGATTGAATCACACACTCTTTTCAGAACCTCCTATGGTATCCATCACAGTGATAGGAACACAGAAGGTATTTCACTAATGTTTAGTGACTTGAGTTGAACTGTACCAAGTACAAACGCAGAAAAGTTTAGAATAAATCTGTCATCCAGGCAACACAATGCCTCTAATTTTTTCCCTTATGCCATGTCATTTATCTCCTTCAAAGACCTCTTCAAAATTGGATTTTTCCAGCATACCCTTCCTGAGCTGCCTTTAGTCCTTTAAAGAAAGACTGCATTGGATAAAACGTTGGAGGATACTTAAAAGCCTTGTCACTTTTTTCTTTCCTTATTTTTGTTTCAGTATTACAGCCAGTCTGTGCCATTAGACCAAGCTCACGAGGCTGCTTCGGTAGTGTTTTAAAGCTTTTTTCCCATACATATGAAGTGAGAATAGATGCACACCCCCTTTGCAGAGCTGCACAACATAACATTTTCTTGTTACAATTCAATATCATTGCAGCAAGATAAGCACACCCCATAGTCTCATTTAACAGACATGAAGAAGTCAAGCTCTATTGTTCAATGTCACAGCCAGCCAGCCCTGCATGATCAACCTTTATTCTTTTCTGGCTTCATTATGAGGATGATGCCTTTCAACTGTAGTGACTAAACCTGTTAAACTACAAAGCAAGAAATTTATAGAACCTTTATACGAGTAATACTGAACAGCTTAAATGTAAAACCTACAATTAAATTCCAAAACTAAGCACTTCACCCCCAAGAAAATGCTAAGTAGTTCTTCAGCAACATTCCTGATTTACATACCCCAAAGATGACAGGAGTTATATACATATGTGCTGCAGCGATATTAATAGTAATTTTTCAAGTAATGTTCAATATAAAACATGGTAATATTAACCCATGCGTTACAAAACTAATAAATTGCCCCTTGGCATACCAGGGACAGGAACCATGCTTTTCATTTTCAAAATCTTCCTTTTGTCAGATGAAAAGCCCCAAGAGTAAAATATTTCAGTATAGTTCTGTGATAACAATGGATATGCCATTAGATTACCATACAAGTGAATAAAGCACCAAATGATAGCGAACATTTTTTCACACTTTAGATTTTGATGTGAAATGAGTCTAATTATTTATTCATAGACTTTTCCTCTAAGGAATTCAAGGCACTATATTTTAAATCTTCAAACACATATTTCCTAAGCTCTACCAGGTAGGACAGAAGAACACATGGCAGGGAAGAAGATAAAGAAAAGCAGCACAAAAGAAAAGGTAGTTGGAGGAACTCAAGCATGTCTCAAACCTGAGGTGGTATTTATTCATTCATCTCTTCTTTCAGTCAGTCCAACATTTACTGAGCACCTATTATAAGTCTAGGTCTGTGCTAGATGTTAAGGAAATAAAAATAGCCCCTGCTCCAGAAGCTCACCAGAGAGATGACACACATATACAGTGATAATTACAATATGTGCCAAGTACTGTAATAGAAGGATAAAGTAAGTACTGTGGAAGCACAAGGAAAGGAACCACTGGCCTGAAGGAATGTGGAAAGGCTTTAACAAGTAGGAAGCATTTCAACTAACTGTATCTAGAAATAGTAAACATCTGTCAGAAAACTGAGAAGAGAATCTTCAAGGTAAAGGTAATATCGTATTAAAACACAAGTTGTCGTCAAAAAGTTTGACCTGTTCAGGCAGTGTTGAGAAATACAACATGGCTTATAGGCAAGAGATGACACTTGGTGCCTGGAAATCATAGGTTTCAAGTTTGTACTAGGAATAGACTCCAAGAGTGCCTTAACTATGAAAACCTTGGCACTAGATTAATCAAAGAAAAGTGAACAGATATAAACTATTCATATATATGAATAAATAATATATGAATAATATGTACATTCATAATATGAATAATATGTTATATTAAAATGCTTAACTTTAGGGGCGCCTGGGTGGCTCAGTCGTTAAGCGTCTGCCTTTGGCTCAGGTCATGATCCCAGGGTCCTGAGATCGAGCCCTGCATCGGGCTCCCTGCTCGGTGGGAAGCCTGCTTCTCCCTCTCCCACTCCCCCTGCTTGTATTCCCCCTCTCACTGTGTGTCTCCCTCTGTCAAATAAATAAATAAAATCTTTAAAAAAAATTAAATAAAATACTTAACTTTAGTACATATATATTTATATATGTATATGTTTTCTATATTGGTTATATACGCACTTGTCATATACAGTTTTGTTATGTATGTATTTGTTTTATATATATAGACCTAAGGACGTTTCATGTATATATAAAATATATACATGTAACAAATATATACATTTATATACACACACATAAACATGCAGCTCTATGGGAATTATAACCAATGCTATTGGGCTTCTGTTCTGCCCTCAGCTACGGCCACTGATGCTTTTACTAGGTAGCTGACGGTTTTGCTAGGTAATTGGAACAACCAGGTCACCCTTGCCCTCATTCACCTCATCTACACAATTCCTTCTCTCTTTTTTTTTTTTTTAAGATTTTATTTATTTATTTGACACAGAGAGAGAGAGAGACAGCGAGAGCAGGAACACAAGCAGGGGGAGCGGGAGAAGCAGGCTTCCAGCCGAGCAGGGAGCCTGATGCGGGGCTCGATACCAGGACCCTGGGATCATGACCTGAGCCGAAGGCAGATGCTTAACAACTGAGCCACCCAGGCACCCCCACAATTCCTTCTCTTAAACTGAAGTCTCTCAAGTAAAGATGTGGTATCCAGGCCAGATCTGCTGATGTTCTTTATCCCTAAGCTGCTACCAACCAGCACATCCCTCCAGCAACAAGGGCACTGCCTGCCTCCAAGGGCCACCTTGAAGGCCAGCCCAATGTGTTTTCTCCAAAGTGCTATGGGGCAGCTTCTTTTGCTCCCCCATCAATCCTATATATAGTTGCCCACAGCAGGTGCTGAAAGAAAGGAAAAACAAAACAAAACACAGCTTGTCTTAGAAGTCCAGATAAAGAGAACGCACAAAAAACAGTGGCTCAGTATAGAATAGATATAAAAAAGCAAGAATGATTTGTAGCTGTTAAGTTCCCAGGTCACCTTCTACAGCAAAACTAGTTGATATAAGGAAATATATACCTACAGAGTTATAAGGCAGAGGACCTAGCAGTAAATCTGAATTCTGTCTATATCAAGTCACCAAAATTAAAAGAAATACAAAGGTATTATATTGCTCACTCTGCGTTGGGTTAAAGAAAAAAGAAGAAGAGCAGAAAAGAAGGGGGGGGAAGCACAAGAAATGGTTAACCATACCACTTGCTTTTTTTATATAGTCTATATTTACTAAATACACAAAATGACATCTACCATGGGGTAGAAGCAAAGACAGAGTTTTAGCTCTCAAGATTTTTCTGTTTGCAAACTCAATGACATAGGCTGAGAGTGAAGACCTCAGTGTCATCATTCTGATTTAGCCTGGATCTCAGGCAAATTACTAGTCATAATTTAAAGGTCAAAGAACTTTCTGATCCTGAAAACTCGATACCGAGAAAGAGAAACCCCTTATTTTCCAGGAAGTCAAATCAAAAGGCATGAACCTCAAGTATCCAGAAACCTCAGATTGAAAAAGAGACTTGAATATAAACATGTAAAGAGACACAACACAAGAAAAATGTTTGGATATTTACCAGGGAGCAAATAAGCAGGGGAAAAAATGCTAACAAAGTAGAACCAAAGGAATATATCAAAGGGGAGGACATGACCTAGTAGATAAATCCCTGAGGTTCTGGCCAGGTAAGCACAAAGTATAATGCTAACATTTATCCATCTCGTGATGTGGAATTCAAATTAGTGGAAGTGGCAAGACTAATGTAAAATAGGCCATTTTGAGAACACAGCAAGTGTAGGCTAAAAGATGAATGGAGAATTCTGACTACCCCAAGTAAAAGAGAAATTCTGCAAAAAATAATACCAAGATATTCAAAATGGATGAGAAATAAGAAAGAGAACAAAGGTTCTATGATTAGAATCAACCCCGACAGTAAAGAATTGTAAGAATGTGAGATTCTTCCGTGGAAAATGAATGTCTTGGAAGCAGTGCTATCTTAATAGAGCTTTCTGATATCTGTGCCCAATAGAGTAGTCATAAGCCACATGTGGCTATTGAGCAAATGAAATGTGGTTAGTGGACTGAGGAAATGAATTTTCAATTTAATTTAAATTATATTTTATTTTAATTAATTTAAACTTAATTTTAAAAGCTATAGGGTTAGTGGCTACCATACTGGATAGTGTAGCTTAAGACTTAAAGAGTTTGCTGGGGCACCTGGCTAGCTGCTCAGTGGATAGAACATGTGACTCTTAATTTCAGGGTTATGAGTTCAAGCCCCACATTGGATGGAGAGATTACTTTTAAAAAAAGGGAGGGGAGCGGCATCTGGGTGGCACAGTCAGTTGAGTGCTCGACTCTTGGTCTCAGCTCAGGTCATGATCGCAGGATCTGAAGATGAAGCCCCACGTCGGGCTCTACGCTTAGCATAGAGTCTATTTGGGAATCTCTATTTCCCTCTCCCTCTGCCCCTCCTGCTCGTGTGCTCTTGCTCTCTCTCTCTCTGCCCCTCCCCCTGCACTCTCTCTGTCTCTAAAATAAATAAATAAATCTTAAAAAAAAAAAAAGAGTTTGCATACTGTTTACAGATGTAACAGTGGAATAAGTATATGCTTTGAAATCAGACCTGGATTTCAAATCCCAGCATTGACATTCACTAGCATGGTATCGTGAAGCAATCTGAATGTCAGGTTCTTTGTTCAAAAAATGAGAATAATACTGTATTACCTTTTTTTTTTAAGATTTATTTATTTATTTTAGAGACAGAGAGAGTGCAGGGGGAGGGGCACAGAGAGAGGGAGAAAATCCCAAGCAGACTTCCCGGTGAGCATGGAGCCTGACTTGGGGCTTGATCCCACAACCCTGAGATCATGACCTGAGCCAAAACCAAGAGTCGGACACTTAACCAACTGAGCCACCCAGGCACCCCACAGTTACATCTTTTATACAACCAAAACAAGTTTATAAATTAAAGACAAAATTACTAGACGAATTAAATTCAAACTGAAGTCATCAATTTATTGTGATGGATAATGTTTTACTAAATGTTTTACTAAAACTGGATTTCATAGTAGGAAGATGTAAACCTCATGTTACCTTTAATTTGAAACAGATGAATGGTTATGAGGACAAACTTTGGAGCCAGGTTGCCTAAATGCAAATCCAAGCCCCCCATTTATTAGCTGAGTGGCCTTGGACAAATTATTAAGCCTGTCTATGCCTCAGTTTCCTCATAGGGCTAAAAGTGCCATTCTCCCAGATTTACTGCCAAGACAATATGAATTCATATGTGTAAAAAACTTAGAACAATGAACGGTAAGCACATAAAGTTTAGCTATCTATATTTTTAACTTCAATAAAACCAACAGGGGTGGCAGAAAAAGACTATATATGCTGGTAGATATCTGGAGCAGATGACTTGAAAAAGAAGTCCACAAAACCAGAAATCTGGAGAAGGCAGTAGTTCTCTGAATCCTATTTGGCCATACCTCCTAACTGTATCGACTGACAATGATAAAGTAGATGAATCTGAAATATAATTTAAAGTAGATCAGTTTGGGGCACCTGGCTGGCTCAGTCAATAGGGCATGTGACTCTTGATCTTGGGGTTGTGAGTTCAAGCCCCACGTTGGGTGTAGAGATTACTTAAATAAATACATCTTTTAAAAAACAAATAAAGTAGGTCAGAGTCTTTTAAAGTTTGATAGGATGTACTGGGTTATATACTGCCATGAGCTGCACATTTGTGACCAGCATGTGGTCAAGTCCCAGAGAAACAAAATACAAAGAAAGAGAAATGAGCTTTAAAAATTCTAGAGGTTTGCTGTAGTAAACACTACAAAATACTGCCATCACCCTGCCACATCCACCTTGCATTCTGGATTTTGTTTTAACAGAAAAACATATTTATATTTGTGTACACACACACACACACACACACACACACACACACACACACACACATCTACCTATTTGGCTGGGGGTATTAAAGAGAAAGCAAAACTTTAATCTCAAGTAACACTTATCAAGCATCAATCATTTGAAACTTCATCACGTAAAAAATATTTAATAACATACTGGCATTTGAAATACTAAGCTAACAAAGTCTGTGCCTTGAATTTTAGAAACACTGGCTCATAAAAGCTTCCTACCTAAAAATGCCCCCCAACAAATTAAAATACTGCTTTCCTATAATCTACACTGTCAAGACTGGGTATTCACCCAGTAGCACAAAACTGGAAACAAAAGACATCTAATGATTTGGGTAGAAAAGCAGAGTTTTAGAGACAATCCCATTACAGTACACAAGGACCTTTTGCTGACATCCCATCTTCAACTCAATTCCTATTATTTCTCCCTTTTCAGTTCTATCTCTGTGTCCCATTGTCCCTTTCTAACAAGTTGCCAAAGAGGTCATCTGTAACTTCTCCTTCCCTTCCGCCCCACATTCAGTTTACTCCTTCACCAAATTCTGTCAATTGTACTTTCTTAATCTCTGGAACTCACCCACTCAATCTCTCCCTACTGCCACATCACCAGCCTCCTAACTGCTAGCAACCCTGCTTGCTCTCCTCCATTCCATTCTTCACTCAGCAGCAAGAGTAAAAGTGTTTCGAACGCGCAGATTTGATCACGTCACTCTATGAGCTCCCTACTGCCTTCAGGATCAAGTTCACTCTCTTTGGCATTGGGTTCAAATGGCCTTTCACAATCTGGGTTTTCCGCTCCTCCAGCCTCATCTTGATTCCACCCCTGAAAGATTCTCATTCAAGCCTCACTAAATAGTGACTGGTGTCAATTCACTAAGCTCTCCTTCTTCACTTCTGGGCCTTTGCTTGTGCAGTTGCCTCTAACCGGGGCATACTTCCCCCATACCCCCAGGTACCAGCATAGATGTCCCTGCCTTTAAAAAGCCTTCTGTGACTTCCCCCAGGCCATGCTTACTGGATACTCCCATTATACTAAAATCAACTCTCTCCACCTGTCTCTCTCTTTCATTAGACCATAAGTTACTCATAGGCAGGGCTGTCTTATGGGATCCACATAGCTTCTGGCATACAATATGCACTTGACAAATACTTGCTGAATTAATTTATCTTTCACTTAGCTTAATCTTACTAAAATTTTCTAAAATATTAGTTTTCACATGCACAAACAAAAAGCATTACCTATGAATTAAAGGCAGTCACATCATAACACATACAATTCTAATCAGTTGAGGAGCTACTTTAAACTCGGGAACTTTTATTTTTGTTTTGTTTCCTTTTGTTTCCTTTTGTTTATTCCTAAGATCGTAGTTTCAGGATTTTACAGCCTCCATTTGTAACTACAATGTCCACCTTTCAGTTCTATTCTGTTCAAATGAGGACTGTTACATGGAAGGATAAAACATATTTTAAAGCATAAAAAATTTTTTTCTTTTAAGAGCACGGGTTTGGTGTCATATTGCCCATGTTCAAATCCTGCCTCTATAACTTACTAGTTGTGTTACTGCGAACAAGTTACTCAACCTCTCTAAACGTCAGTTTGCTTTTAAAGTGGCTACTGAGACTAAATGAGATAATTAATGTAAAGCATTTTGAACAGAACCTGGGACATAATAAGTGCTTGGTAAACATCATTTGAAACCATCTAAATCAGACTGTGGCAGTTTGGTTTAGTGACTGAACTAGTCAAATCCTTCAGTATCCCCACTCTTGCTAGATCGTGTGTTTGGTCTACTGGATATTTTTTTTTTTTTAAAGGAAGGGCAATTTACAATAGCCAAATTATGGAAGCAGTCCAAGTTGTCCATCAATGGATGAATGGATAAAGAAGATGTAGTGTGTATACATATATACATATAAGGGCAATTTACAATAGCCAAATTATGGAAGCAGTCCAAGTTGTCCATCAATGGATGAATGGATGTGTATATGTGTATACATATACACACTACATATACTACATATACTATATTACATATATTGTATGTATGTATATATATATATATATATACATACACACACACATAATGAAATATTACTCAGCCATAAAAAAGAATGAAATCTTGCCATTTGCAAAACATGAATGAAGCTAGAGAGTATCATACTAAGTGAAATAAGTCAGAGAAAGACAAACACCATTTGATTTCACTCTCATGTGGAATTTAAGAAACAAAACAAACAAAGGGAAAGGAAAGAGAGACACAACCAAGAAACAGACTCTTAACCAATGAGAACAAATTGATGGTTACCAGAGGGGAGGCAGGTGGGCGGCCAGGTGAAATAGGTGAGGGGGATTAAGAGTACACTTATCATGATGAGCACTGAGCAATGTATAGAATTGTAGAATCACCATATTATATACCTGAAACTAATATAACACTGTATGTTAACTTCCTGGAGTTAAAATAAAAAATAAAATTTTACAAAACAAAAAGGAAGGGCAAATATGAACAAAAAGCCACCCTCAC
Organism: Eumetopias jubatus; assembly: GCF_037043125.1. Taxonomy (NCBI): domain Eukaryota; kingdom Metazoa; phylum Chordata; class Mammalia; order Carnivora; family Otariidae; genus Eumetopias; species Eumetopias jubatus. The sequence goes on from NW_028274815.1 coordinate 75,379,178, forward strand.
TACCTAAATAATGACTCAATTCTTGTCGCTATAATTTGATATTATAAATAATATTTATCTTTTTTGGTTTTTTTGGTCTTTTGTGAAGTCATTTATGAGGATCTGTGGGACTGGTTTTGTCCTTACAGCCATCTGAGGGCTAGAGGAAAAGCTTTGAAAAGGCTACCCTCCAAGAAGGAAGGACTAGAACCCACTGGGGCTATGTGCTTAGCACCACTCTTGCCCCCCTGGCATCCATGATCCAGTCTGGTAAAAGATACAAATACCTCTTTACTTTCTTAGTTTGACCAAAATAATACTGAATTTTTCAAAAGCAACATTACAAATGGTTTGAAGAAAAACAAAGAAATTAGGAAAACATGGACACCAGGGAGCTGAATAAAACAAGTTTCCCACCATAGGTTTGACAGCCCCAGGTCTACCACCACTCCCCATGCCCCACCAGGAGGACAGCTGCCCTGCAATGACCCTGCTTGGGGCTTCTTGAGGAAAGGGTCTGGAGTCTGTGTCCCCTAGGCCAGTTGAAACTAGAACATAAATTAAAAAGTGAAGAAAGAAACATTCCCATCTAGGTAAACATTAACCTATCAATGAGAATCTTAGATGCCCAGCACCTACGGTTACAAGATGCTTTTCCTTAAGAAGAGTAAAGGGGTGCCTGGCTGGCTCAGTCAGAAGAGCATGCTACTCTTAAACTTGGGGTCATGAGTTCAAGCCGCATGTTGGGTGTAGAGATTACTTAAATAAATAAAACTTAAAAAAAAAGAAGAGTAAAGAACCATTTACCTAGTCATTCTATAGTACTCTTCAATAAAATGTGTACTGTGAAAAAAGGGAACCAGTTGTCTGCAATTTCAAAAATATAGGAACAGAAGAGTAAGCACTCAAATATCAAGGAGGTAAGATTTTTTAAAAATAAAATTAAACATTCAAGGATGAAATTAAAATGGTACATTATAAATTCTGTAACTGTCAAAATCTACTTGTAATATAACCTTTCATTTTTTCTGTTCTAAAATGAATAGCTTCAAAAAGTTTAATCTTGCAGATAGCTAAAAATACCACTATAAATACTAAAACTTTATTTTGATTTCTTTGATGAAAATCTAAAATGTCATACACAGAGCACATATAATTTGTCCATTTGGTTGATGTTTAAAAGTTATTGTTGTAGGGGCGCCTGGGTGGCTCAGTCGTTAAGCGTCTGCCTTTGGCTCAGATCGTGATCCCAGAGTCCTGGGTTCGAGTCCCACATCGGGCTCCCTGCTCAGTGGGAAGCCTGCTTCTCCCTCTCCCGCTCTCCCTGCTTGTGTTCCCTCTCTCGCTGTGTCTCTCTCTCTCTCTCTCTCTCTCTCTGTCAAATAAATAAATAAATCTTAAAAAAAAATAAAAAAATAAAAGTTATTGTTGTAGATACAAACTATTTAATCGTGGACTATAATTATATAGGGCTTACTAACACTATCCTGAATCAGAGATTGGCAAACTAAGGACTTGTAGTCAAATCCAGCCCTTGTCATTTCTAGATGACACTCAAGCTAAGAATGGTTTTTACAGTTTTAAAAGTTTGTTTAAAAAAATTAAAAATAAGAATGTGATAAAGATGACCAAAATATTTACTCTCTGACCCTTTACAGAAAGTTTGCCAACCTCTGTCCAAGGTGACCCCCACAGGGTGGGACTGGTAAATTATGTTGTCCCCTTTCTCTTCCCTAAGGCAACAGAAGCTCCGGAGCAAGAACTGTGCTTGAGTCCTAGATTAATCACATGCTACCTATATGCTTTTGGGTATTCACTTAACCTCTCTGAGCCTTTATTCAATCATCTGAAAAATGGGAATAAACGTAATCCTTTCATAAGGATTTCTGGGGGAATAAATAAGGTACTACAGGTAGACATTCAATAAGTGAAAGGCATTCTAATCGTGCTGCGTTATACAAAGACTACCTCCAAATGGAGGATATACAACTTTGTAAACAGAACGAAGAAGGCAGAATTCAATAAACCTTGTTTCAAAATTTCTTAAAAAGGTCCTTCTTCTAGATAAATTAAAACATCATGAACTTTCTTTAACCTTAATATTAAACATTCTCAGTTCTTAAGGAGTAAATTTGACTAAAAGCTAAAGACACACAAAATAATAGCCATGACAGTCAAGCAACTTCTGAATCAGAAACATAGTGATTAAGTCACTACTGGAAAGCCAGAATCTATTTTTGATTCACTTGGATCACCTTTATTTCATTATACATTTTATAACATCAAAGCAAAACATGGCATAATTTCAGGCACTGAATCATCATCAAACTGAGCTGCAATTAAGGATAAGAACATCATTAAGTTTAGGTAATGCTTGCAATTGTAAGTAAGCAGTGCCTTTCTATTCTTCTGGAAAATGTCATTTAGGAGGTTTCAACAATTCTCCTAAACCTAGGCTGTAAGTGCCATGCTTGAATTTTTTTTGGATGCATGCCCAACAATAAATGATCCACAATGATCTGAGGACAGCACTCCCATCCAAGAACTTAATCAGATTAATGATGTATTTGTTTTATAAAAATGAAGTACATTAAGCCTGAGAATACCTAATTTACATACTAAATGGTTGCTAGGGACCAAAAATACTAGTGGTTTTTATAAAACTGAGGTTACAAAATTGTCTATTGTCTTGAAATCTGTTAGTAAATAGCAGTGAAATGCAAAATAATAAACAAATGCTAATTAGTGGTGTTTATATATGTAAATTCATGAGATGGTGTACAGTTGTTTGGAAGAACCTAACGATGCTCATACTCCAAAACATACATGCCCCAGAGACAACATGATGCCATTTATATGAAGTTGGAAATAACAATAAACTTATTTGTGATGTTTTCTAATTGATTTGACCTCAAATTGTGATTAACATTCTACTCTAATTTTTTCATTTGGGGCCCTAGTTTAATATATGCAAACATAAACAGTAAATTAGCAGTCTAGGTTTCTGCCATTTTTGTTGGAAACCTATTAGCAACCTTTATCTAAAAAGGGGAGGAGAGCTTTCACAGAACAGCTGAATTTCATCAAATCCTTAAAGGTGTATTAACAGCATCTCTGGATGTCCTCTGATGGATTCTCTCTCTCATTCTCATTCTCTCTCTCTCTCTCTCTCTCTCTCTCTCACACACACACACACACACACACACACACACACACGACTACTTCATTCATTCAACAAACTCATTCAACAAACACATCATTGTGTTTATTGAGCTTGGGAGGCAAAATGAGTAAGACAAAGTCACTGCCCTGTCTGCTGAGCAGATGGCAGGTAAGCAGATAATTACAATATAACAGGACAAGTGCTACAATTAATGTATAAACAGAGAGCTCTGGGCACAAAGAGAAGCCAGCCACCAACTCTGCTAGGGGACAAGTGATAAGCCACACAGACAAGTAACAGTTTCCAGTTCCTGTCACCTGAGAGGTTGGAATGACACGTGCAGGGAACAGTGAGAATAGAGAACGAGGGGAGAGGTGGTAAAGCCTACAGGCCTGTGAATATCTATATATTCCTCTAGTTTAAAAAAAAAAAAAACTCAGATTTCATTTAAATCATGCAAAATTTAACAAAAATTGAGGCTATTTTGAATTAGGTTAACTATTTTTTATACAGAAGCTTAATGTTAATAGCTTACATCTATATTTAGTAAATACTAGATACAGGGGGTAAAAAACAAAAACTGAATTTAAAAAAACACCTGAATGAAACTTTATTAAACGTGAAACTTTAAATTTAAAAAATAAATTGGATTCAGATTCAAATATCAGTTTTTCTAGGACTTAGAAATATACATGCTAGAAAAGTAAGAAATGTGGGGTACCTCTAGGCAAACCTGGAATGAATATAGATACATCACATAGAAGAATTAAACCGTGATAATTCTGCTTTAAAAATTTGGGAGATGTTAAGATAAGAATGATAGAAGAAACAAAAACTTGGGAAATTAGAGTATATATTAAATATATAGGGTATATATTTTATTACATAAAAAGCTTATAGAAGAACTAGAGAAATAGGGATTAAAATTTTCATACATAATTACATCACCACCAAAATAGCAGGCATCATTTACTGAACACTCATCTAGCTAGGTACATGGAATGCTACGGAAAGTGCCTGCGTTTGGTTCAATGTTTGAAATGTTGGCTGGCCAGCTTGTAACCATCATATGTAGCTGACAGCCTGCTGCCCAGCTGCCATGGCCAAAACCTTTGTTCAGAGAAAAGCGATGTTCCCTATGGAAACTTCACTAGCTAGGCTTCAGATGTGTATCCATTTCCATGAAAGACTGTCCTGGTCCCAACCCAGTTGAGTATTATCTACTTGCCCCTAAGTATCCAGACATATGCCACCTTCTTTCTACCTTAGATAATTCACTCACTCAGTGTAGTGGATTCATGGATATATATGCTGTTGCTGTCCTATTCATCTTTATCTCCTATATATATTATATGATTATTTTGTATCTATTTATCATCTTAACTAAAAACAATATAAATAGGTTTACAGAAAGAAAAGGAAGAAAGGCATCATTAAGGACCTTATGGCATACTTCTCAAGAAAGAAAAAATTTCAAGGAAACACAAGAGCTGTAGAAAATTTAAATAAAGGAAACACTGTAAGCTGATTCATACACACAGTAATATAGAGTTGCCTGTGTGCCATAATCTTTTTTATAACTAATCCATGTCGATTTGCTGTAACTGCAATTATAGAGATAGAGAGTAAATATTTATAACCCTAGGACCTGGCAAGGTCCTGGGTGCTTAATGTTTCCTGATAATAATTCCGGTAGAGAATAAAAAATATCAAACATGTCAAAGGTGGAAGTTAAGTAGAGCAAGAAAGCTGATGATTCAGAGCAACAAGGCAAGGTTCAGCCAGTTGATGAGAGATATATAGATCATACTGCCAAGGAGAGTCTTATTTTAGAAGAAAAACAAACCTCAAATGTCCTAACATGTGTTAATATTGAAAAACAACGATTTGTAACTTTTAGAAGCAACAAATTCCTGCAGAAGGGTAAACCTATTGCTGAGCCATCTGTTATTTGCAATACGTATAATAAATTCAACAGAAGGGTGCACCCCCGGTGCTTCCTATAAACAGATGGTTTTTTAAAGTCTAAAACATCCTATCAATGGAGACTACAACCAACCCCCTCCCCCCAAAAAAACCAAATCCCTCACAACCACACATCGCACAGTTGAATACTTGGTTTCTTTTCATTCAGCATACACATAATAAAGATGGCACTGCAAACCCTAGACTGCCATCCTTCTGTTACCGTGACAGCAACATCTTGTCTTTGTGAAACACGTGTGGAGACAAAGGAAGACTATTCAGTTGAACTGGTTAAACATCTTTTGTACCTGGAATGTTGATGATATATCCAGTTGGCAAGCAGAAGCAATGTGGCCAATAGATAGCTCACCAACTTATTTAAAAAACACACACACACACGTAGCACAAACAGCACTACAAAACATTCTGCCTATGAAACATCTTTTGGGGTATACAAGCTTATGAAAGTCTATGAAGATCACTAAAATTTCTCATATCACTGACAACTTTGAATTGAAAAATGTTTGCAATTTACAAAATAATAAAAGCTCTATTTATTACTTATTATTTTAATTAATGTCTTAATTTCCCTTATACCTGTCATGAATGTCCAGATCTTGGCCAATCTGAATCAATTACCTGCTTGGAATCAATCAATTACAGACATATATACAAGGTTTACCCTGGAAAAGGACATGAAATAAAAATGTATTTCAAGTCCATTGTATTTAAATAATCCCACGTATTTTAAATTGAATTAAAATTAATAAAAATATACAAACCAACAGATCAGCTCTAACCTAACTACAGAAGAAAATAAGCAGGGTATCAGAAACTTCCCTTCTACTTGAAGCAAAACATTACTAAGCATACAAGAAAATACCTTTTTGAAGCTTAAAATACCATTTTGAAGTTATGTTTCAAATATAGCTGCAATTCACCATGTGCCAGATATTAAGTACTTTTACTTCTCATGATTTAGCTCATTTACGTCTCACCATACCCCAGAAATCCACAGTATTATCTTAATAAAAGTGTAAAATGCTACTTTGAAAGCACATGAAACCTACATGAAAAAGGCAGCCCAAACATAGTGTCTCCGAACCACCAGAAGTTTAGGAAATCATCTATCACAAAGGGAGAGTTAACCTGTTAAAATTTAAGGCAGATTTGCTATGTTAGTCTAAATGAAGACTTAGTCTGACCTCTCTCTAAAGTATCAAACAAAGTTTCAGAGAGCCATAAAATAATACACATCAATTAATCATCATCATCTGCTGAGTCAAACATTGGAAAATAATGTCAAGAAGTTACCCTGTAATTACTTTGTGGCTCCTTGAAAACCCATTTGACATAATCACTCTCTGACGGCTGCAAGAGGGAAAATGTTCCATTTCTTCTCCCACCAGTACCCTCTTCTGAGAGCCAGGGGCATCGCTTTTCAGCACTTCCTGATCTGCCAAATGTTTACGAGGGAAGTGTGTGGGGTGCCTCCCGTAATCAGTGCTCCTGAGGCCAGTCAGGGGTTGAGAGTTTCCAATCAAAGCTGTGGATTCAGGAGAGTCACAGTCAGGGGACGGGCAATGGGCTTATTATTACCAACACCCAGCGAGGAAAATTACTCAAGTACAAGAGAATCTGGTTTTATCTCAGGGACCACTGGACTATTTCCCTTTTTTCTGTCAATAACATTACATTTCCATTTACAAAAGAAACACCCAGTACTCACCACATTATGTTAAACATTCTTATTTGCCAGTTTGTGGGTCACTAGTTACTGTAAACTGTGACACCTTCGTGTAAACTAGGCAAGAAGTTAAATCATCCTGAACCCGGCTGACAAAGTCTGTATTTCCCACGGGAGGTTTTTGGACCCAGGGCCACAACTGGGTGCTCTGCCTATAGCTAAGTTGATAGAGGCTAACTCAAACTCCCTCTGAAAGTGAAGTACAGCGTTTTTTTCCACAGCTCATTTCCGATGTGTGGATACGGTGCTGCATCTTTGCTCTCAGAACCTACCTTTGAGCTGACAGCTGAGGCCATGTTTCCACCTCTCAGGGAGAGGTTTGTTTTTTGTTGTTTTTTTTATAGTTTTCCATTATAATTACCACTTGGTTTTCGTTAGGGTCACCCCCCCAGAAGAAAGACCTAACTTTCTGACAGCACAATGTGATAAGAGTAAAACGCCAGTACCTCAGCAACCGGATATGAGAGAAGCCTAGAAAAAAATTCCTGCAAAACAATCCTATTGTGAGGAATTGAAGCTTTAAAAATGCTGTGCTGAGAACACCTGTGTTCTTATCATAGATTTTTTCATATTTTCCATCAGAAGAGATATGAGTTAGGCTTGTGACACAGCAAGATTTCGAAGGCCTATTGCATTAATGAAAATGTCATCGGTGCAGTATCTTATACCTCTATCGTAAAAATGGGAGAAATAAAGGCCAGGAAAAGAAGAAAGCAAAAAAGGAACTAACCAGGGCGCCTGGGTGGCTCAGATGGTTAAGCGTCTGCCTTCAGCTCAGGTCATGATCCCGGGGTCCTGGGATCGGGTCCCGCATCGGGCTCCCTGCTCCTTGGGAGCCTGCTTCTCCCTCTCTCTCTCTCTTGCTCTCTCTCTCTGTCTTTCATGAATAAATAAATAAAATCTTTAAAAAAAAAAAAAAAGGAACTAACCAGGCAATGCTATAATAAATATTAGTTTCTGGCAGGCCCTTTTATCCAGCTCACAAGGACAAAAGGGGGAAAAGTCATTTATATGGTTTGGTACTTAAAATTGAATTGGGAAGTGCTAATGCTAGTTTTCTAATTTCCCTAAGTTTCTGAGCTCTTCCTCAGAAGTTAATACAGTATAGATTAATACATTAAGGTAATTTATCCCACTTCTCAAATTAAAATGAAAACTTGAAAGGGGAAAAGATATCACTTTACCAAAAAATGTTATTTACAATATCTTCAACTTAAAAACAAAACTTAACCAGTAAGAAAAAAAATCTTTCATTAAAAAGGAATAGGTTAATTGTGCCAACCTAATTTAAGTCAATATCATTCTCGCTTTTGTCCCCAACAATGCTACTTGCATATTTATGAGTAAGAGAATTCTGTTACAGACTATTTCAGAGTTGGCATTTTCAAGTAACTCTTTAATAATCTTTATTATGTGCTACAACAATGATAATCTTACTTATTAAAGCCTTATTTATTTACAGTGTTGATATCCGTTATAGTAGTCTTGCAATCTTTACTAATTTAACATTACAACTTCATATCTTTTCCTAATCTCATGTAATTTACCCTACTTAATTCCTTGCTTCTGGATATGCTACATTTGCCACCCAATGAGTTTATTTCACTGGTCATTTACTTTTAACAGTAAAGCCAAACTATTTGAAGGGAATAATCTCCCTGCAAATCCAACATAGGAAAAAAAGGGTCCTATTTATCCAGCATTTTGTGCCATGAATTGAAGCTTTATTGCAAAGAGTAAGCAATAAACAAAAACACCTCAGGGGCCTGGGAGGAGCAATGTAACCAATTACATTTAATTAAATCAAAGGATGGGAGCCCCAGGGTTGAATGAGCTGAAGAACAAATTTGCATTAACACCTAGCAGCCAAACAAGTAGCTCCGGGTCTAGTCTGCAAGTACAATTGTTGCCATCTATTCTCCGCACTGAAGGGGGGCCATTAGCTAAATTCTTAGGCATTGTTTGTCCACTGATGAGAGGCTGCCTTCTCAACATTTCACTTCATCACACATGAAAATTGCCTACTAAAATAAACAGCTTCCTCTGAAAGCTCAGAAACAAACATTATTACCTGACTCCAGTTTGCAATTTGGTGAAAACTCTTCAGGGCTGCTAAAGGAGAAAAAAAGAAAATGAAAGGTATATTTCCCGGCCCTAACTTTACATTTGATAGAGATCACATGTTTGAGCAGATGCTTCTGTAACATCGAAGACTACAAGGCGGGTTATTCCTCAGGCTCCACCAAGAATATCTTTGTTCTAAATGGAATACTTTGACTTGAACCTACAACAGGAGAATCTCAAACACTCAGAGTTGAAAGCCCACTGTGTTATTCAAGTCACAATTCCCAAAACAATGCTCTCACTTTATGGACAGTTTCTCCCTTGGTAACTTACTGTTTTGATTACTTAGGGAATTTTGTCTTAATATATTTATACACACACATCATACATCTATATGTATCTATCACAAAGCCCACTTAACCCTATTTAATGAAAGCCTGACTAATCGTGGTAAGTTAACCTAACTCTGGTAGGTTTTATTTTGTTTAACACATTCTTCTTTTAGTCTCATTAAAATACTACACTCTCAAAAACAGAAAACAAAACAAAACCCCAATTTTTTTTTAAAGATTTTTTTTTTAATTTATTTATTTGAGAGAGAAAGAATGAGACAGAGAGAGAGCATGAGAGGGAGGAGGGTCAGAGGGAGAAGCAGACTCCCCACTGAGCAGAGAGCCCGATGCGGAACTCGATCCCGGGACTCGATCCCAGGACTCCAGGATCATGACCTGGGCCGAAGACAGTTGCTTAACCAACTGAGCCACCCAAGCACCCAAAACTCAAATTTTGTAAGGAGACCCAGTGTTAGTAGCCCCACTATGGTTGATGAGGAAGTATGATAAGATAGAGACCAAGAAAAAGACAAAGATACTATCTGGCTACGGTTATTCGGATTGAACAACCATCCAAAACTACAGTTGGAATATGACATGTATCATGAAATATTAGTTTGTATTAACAATATATGATAATTCTCCATAAAATATTGAAAATTTATTTTAATATATTAAAGTTACCAAGATGCCAAGCTAACACATTCCACATTGCTTCAAAGTCAGCTGCATAGCTTAGAGGGTGGGGATGTCAGCTTGAGTCTGAGAGAGATTCAAACATTTCTGGGCTGGTAAGGTGAACCTGTGAAAATTAATAAAGGGAAACCTCACTAAAATGGAGTTGGGAGGCCAGAAGGGGGAGCTCTACCTCCCTACCAGGCCTACTACATTGCACACCCCAATAGTAAGAACTGTACCTTGAAAGTAGATACCACTGGGTGCCTGGGTGGCTCAGATGGTTAAGCGACTGCCTTCGGCTCAGGTCATGATCCTGGAGTCCCGGGATCGAGTCCCGCATCGGGCTTCCTGCTCAGCAGGGAGTCTGCTTCTCCCTCTGACCCTCTTCCCTCTCATGCTTTCTATCTCTCATTCTCTCTCCCTCTCAAATAAATAAATAAAATCTTTAAAAAAAAAAAAAAGAAAGAAAGTAGATACCACTTTACAAATCGGGGGCGGCGGGGGGAAGGTTTTCTCTTTCCCTAGAAACAGCCCAGCCAAAGAGAGACTCACAATGAAAAGCCACTATACCGCTAACTCCCAGTGTACTGAAATGGACTTTTTATTTATAATAGCCCCTCCCAACTCCCTCCTTTCTCTATAAGAGCAGTTCTCTCCTCTGTCCTCCAGACTTGCTTATGGTTTTGCCATAACCTGCAAGTCCCAAATTGTAATTCTCTATTCCCAAATAAAGCCATTTTTTCTGGTAAATAACTTGACGGTTTTATTTTTAAGGTTAACAAACCCATCTGACAAGACCTGTTTTGGTAAAGGGCTCAAAGGGCCCTATAAAAAAGATCGAGGCTCTTTGACTTGACCTCAAGTTCAAGACGGCTGGAACAAAGATTCTCACAACCTATATTTCAAATCCTTTCCTTAGACTCAAAGCATTCTTAAAGTACCCAATAGATGGAGAAAAGACAAGAAAAGGCAAAATAACCTCCTGCCCCACAGTCAGTGCTCAGGTTCAGACTGTCACTCCAGCAGGCAGAGCCCACTGCACAAGAACAAATGCCCGCTGCCCTTGCTTTGAGATCCCCTGTAAGTCTGTAATAGTTTTACAAACTCATGGAGTCATGACAAACTTGCATCTGGAGTTGTATCCCCCAAATTTATGGCTCCCTTACACAAGCTAAAGCCATTAAATCCTTCCAAAGGGTGGGGGGACAACAAAACACAAGTAACAAGGTTGTGTGTCAGGCTGGCGCCATGGTAGCTGAGGAGCCTCAGGGGAAAGAACCCAAGCTCATTATGGTCTACTATGTCTAGTACATTAACGGGTTGAAGCTAACAAAGTGTAGGGAGCAGGGTGGGGAGAGGGGGGTGGGTCACTGAGGAAACTTCTAAGAAATCTGTCCTAAAATTAAATAAACAAAAAGTAGTGGAAAGCAGAAACTAGGCACACTGATGTGACCCTGAAGGGTTGTTGGACAGGAAGAATGACTCTAGTTGTTGAGCATCCTCCATAGCACTCATGAAAAAAACTGGAAAAACGGTTTCTTTACAAGATTCTGTACGAGAGAGAAACAAGCAGTGCAGTTTTAGAATAACGGAGAGAAATATCAATGGGAGAAATTCTTGCTTTACCACTAATCACTCCACATTCTATACCTCCATGGTATCCTCTCCAGTATACTGCCCAGATGGGGTAGGGCAAGACACCACAGTAATAGAACAGTACTAGATATCTACTTCCTGACAGGCAGAGTAATACCAGGTGAAAGAGGCCTTCTGTATGAGCACTTGTGATACTCCTGGGGACTCTCAGGAATATTTCAGGGGCACATTAGCTGACGTCCTGCAATAGCAGTAGTTATAAGAGCCAGTTATTATAATGTGACTCTATACTTCTACACTGGTGTGAAGCCTGAGAAAATTGGGTACACATACACACACAAGAATTCTGGAAAAATCTTGTACTGTGTTTACTAAAAGAAGTTGCTACATCTACAAATCCTTTCCCCATTTTTATCAAAAAGGAAAATAATATGGTCCGATTTGGATCATATATTCATTATAATATGACTCTAGTATATGTTAGGGTAGTTATTGGTATCTTGGGCTCTGTGTTAATTTACATTTGAAGCCTAACTGTTAATGTTAACATTTTTATGCCAAAGTGTTATGAACTATCCCATTTTGGTGTGTGTGGTGGTAATCTGACCACTGTGAACCATAAGTACTCTTGAGTCTCACCAAACTACTGATCTTAGGAAAGTATTTGATTATAACCTGTATTAACATAAATTCTTAGCATTTTTTTCCACACTGAATATTTTCCCAGACATTCCTAATCGTTACGTATTTATATTTTCTTAATTGCTAGGAAACCATTCACAACGGTACAACTACAAATTTCTATTTGTACAGAAATTCAAATATCTATTTTTCTTCTGGTCAAGCAACCCCTCCACTAAGTACCTTTTCCTTTTAACAATTAATGTTGAGTTGCCTTTGCTTAGTTCTATTTTATACAAACACTAAAATTATTTTTCAAAAAATTTTAAACTATGCTTTAGAATTGATATAATTTCAAATTATTCTTGCAAAGCAAATTACTTGGTAAAATGATTTTCCTGTGCTTGCGTGCGTGTTTTTTAAGTCATGGACAAAGCTATTAAGTTTTTTGCTTAATGGATTTAATCCTAGATAGACCCAGAGAGAGAATTAAATCAGTCTCCCTGAAACAGTCTCCATTGTACACATACGGCTTTTGATTTAACAGTTCTTTCGCCCTTTGAAAAATGTAACCTCATTTACTCATTGTATGTTACCAAAAAAAAATTAATAATTGAAAGGTCAGTCTTATAAATCTGAAAATTTTCTTGTAGCTATATGAATGTAAAAATGAGTCACAGCCTTTTCTGTAATCAAAATAGTTCATATCAAACGTCATTGTTTTTTGATTGCTCTATTAACTATCAAAGAGTCTATAATGACCTCATCTTTATATCTCTGATAATTTGCAATTGCTGTTCTTTTAGTCATGATATTCTTCTTCTCACAATGTGAGTAAATCTCCTCCATCAAAATGGGTGTTATAACAATGGTTAACAGATACTAGATAGGCAGATCATTAGTCTCGGCTAGATTTGAAATATTGCTGTCTTTTGGTAAGATGAATTATATTCATTTAAAAACCCAGCCACAATCTATGCTTCAGTAGCTTTCCTTTCTTTTTAATTATTCTTTATCTTTATAACTAATATGAATGAAGTCATTATAAAAATAGAAGTATCATTTTCTTGATCAACTTTAGTTTGAATCCCTTTTTACAAGATTAAGTACAGAGGCATATACAACCCTGGTGACTATCCTAGCATTATTATTACAACTGTTACTTTATTAAGGGGATTGAAGAAGAGAAAGGAAATGAATACAGTTAGAAAGTAAAATCAAAGTCAAAAATTGTAATAAAAGAAAAGAACGACTAAAATCTATGTGAGGAGGGGCGCCTGGGTACAGAGTTGGTTGAGTGTCCCACTTTTGGTTTCGGCTCAGGCTGTGATCTCAGGGTTGTGAGATGGAGCCCCACCTTGGGGTCCATGCTCAGGACAGAGCCTGCTTGGGTTTCCCTCCCCTTCTCCCTACGCCCCTCCTCCCTGCGCACGCTCTCTCTCTCTCTCTCTCTAAAATAAATAAATCTTTTAAAAAATAAAATAAAATCTATGGGATGAAAGATTCTTCCAACAAGTTCCTTTATTTTATTTTATTTATTTATTATTTGACAGAGAGAGACATAGCGAGAGAGTGAACACAAGCAGGGGGAGTGGGAGAGGGAGAAGCAGGCGTCCCACAGAGCAGGGAGCCTGATGATGCGGGGCTCGATCCCAGGACCCTGGGATCACGACCTGAGCTGAAGGCAGACGCTTAACGACTGAGCCACCCAGGCACCCCTCAAAAAATTCCTTTTTGATGTTCATTTTAAAAAGAATCCCTGCTTCTAGAAGGCAACCAAATTTAAAAATAAAAATACTATTTAAGTTATGGTAGACAAAGGTCCAAAATAAATGAATCGGTACATAAAGCAGGTTTTTCTCTAAGTATTATATAGCACAGAAGCAAATTTAATAGAAGATATAAAGGACAGCTAATAGTTTTCTTGAATTCATCAAGAACTTGAACTATAAGTCTTCTTAACTTTATAATGCTATATCGTTTGCTTAGAAATACTGTTCAAAATTTCCCTTAAAATGTGTGCTGAATTTTTCTCATTAGATGCAAATAAATATTTTACTTCTTTAAGTGAAAGGTTATGACATGCAATGCAGTCTTGAAATTAGCAATTCTCTAAGGGCAGGATGGAATGGTAGTAGGGAGTAGATTCTGAATAAAAGTCTCTGAAAGAATCGGTGCAGTTTGAAAACAAAGCAATATTTTGTCCCTTAAGTCTGAGTCATGATATTAATATGTTCTAATTTTGAGTAATATTAAAGAAAGGTGTGAGATTTTACTATTTTACCAAAGGGGGTATTTTTTTGGATTAAAGGACTTTTTCACTGTTCTAGATCACATATTTTAAAAACCAAATCCCTAAAGGTTGAGTTCTGACCCTATTCTGCTTTCAGTTTTCTACGTGGAGCTGGCTGACTCACACAAGTTACAAATTTCAACCAGCAGCCGCAGTCAAGAACAGAACTCAGAACACTGAAAAGCATGCATTTATTTCCTCTTCCTCTAGAGGCTCCACTAAAACGACAATAGAGGAGTTAAGTACAAACCCACAACAGCAAAGGGAAAGAAAGAAGTTAACGACAGGGAAAAAAACTGGCCCCTCTATGTTCCTATGGAATACAGAAAGCAAACAGAAGAGTGGAAATTAGCAAAGCAAGGCAGACGAACCCAAAAATGGAGAAGGGAGACAATGGCCTACCAGAATCCCAGTTTCCAGGCTTGGAAGCACCAGATCCAAGGGGAGAGATGTACGAGAAGAGCTAAAATCAAGGGACTAACTGAGAGTCTGTATATAGGGTAGTTGATCCCCTAGCAGCCATGCGTCTACCCAGTTGAAAATGAAACTGGACAGCCTACAGAGAAGAGATGCTGCCATTCAGACATTAGTGGAGTTCTCCACTTGTCATTCCAAGGCAAATCCCTACCCATATATGCACAGAGCTCTCAACTGGTTTCTGTTGCCTCATTCTTACATATGACTGCACATGAGGTTCAACAAACAGTTGAGAAAAAGTGAAAATGTCAAAGAAGAAGAAGACCACGGCAAACGGACAAAAAAAATGAGTTGGAGAAGATAGAATTTGGGAAACAGATCAGAAAAAAAAATTCTGAAAGTCTCAGAGAAATTCAAGAAGATAATGCATATATAAAATATGAACTAGATGCATGAAAAAGAAAACAATTACAAAACAAGAAAGCGTTCCTAGAAATAATATGCTAGAAAGGGTAGATGACAAAAAGAAGAAATTATCACAAAAGTTTTTTTTTTAAAGGCGGGAAAATGACAGCACATGTGTATTAGGTAATGTTAAGTGGTATTGATGTGGGAAACAAAGGCAAAAGAAAAAATTAAATTTCCTTACTACTTACAGCCTATTGACATGTCCTTGAAACAGGCAGAGTTGACCTTCCTCTAGAAACTCAGCTGCCTCGATGTTGACACTCTGCTAAGCGCAAAACGCAATCTTAGCTTAACATTATCCAACCCCCCCCCCCAGGATCCTATGAGTCTTCTTTAAGGTATAAAAATTCCTTTGGAAACTTCATCTCTACCCCCTCCCAAGATATATGTTAGCAATCATCCTCCAGGCATATGGCCCATGATACACATCTGAACAGTCTCATGACTAAGGGTTTACTAGACAGTAATAAATGACCTTTTCCTAACAACAGCTAGCCCCCTCAAAGTCCTGGAAACCTTGCTTCCAAAATTTCTTCAAGACTTATGCTATCACTAACGTGATAAGTATATAATCACGTGAAATCACAGGTGATAAGTATACCATCACGTGAAATCACAGGTGAAAGTATATACTTTCACCTCCCAACGTGAAAGTATGTAATCAGTCACCCCACACAACCCCAGTGCAGCTCTTTCTGCCCACTGATCCTGTCCCCATGCTTTTAATAAAACCACCTTTTTTGCACTGAAGACACTTCAAGAATTCTTTCTTGACCCTTTGCTCCAAACCCCCATATTTCCACATCAGTATCACCATCAGGCCCAAGAGTGTATAATGGCTCAAACACAATGGAAATTCACTTGTATTCCTGATAGGCTGCTTTCTTTCAAGCAATCATTTATGGGTCCAGGATCCTTCTATTTGTAGTTTTACCATTCCCCTAGAGACCTTGTTATTTTCCACATTTTCCTGGTAGGAGAGGAAAAGAGACAACCTAGTCACTCCTTAAAAGCCTTAGTCCAGGGGCACCTGGGGGGCTCAGTCGTTAAGTGCCTGCCTTTGGCTCAGGTCCTGGGATCAAGCCCCGCATGGGGTTCCCTGCTTGGTGGGGAGTCTGCTTCTCCCTCTCCCACTCCCCCTGCTTGTGTTCCCTCTCTCGCTGTGTCTTTCTCTGTCAAATAAATAAATAAAATCTTTAAAAAAAAAAAAAAGCCTTAGTCCAGAAATGGCACACGTCACTTCTACTCATATGCTATTAGCTAGAACTTAGTCACATGGTGGCATCTAACTCCTAGGGAAGTTGGAAACTTAGAGTTCAGCTCTAAGTTCAAGTATTTTGGTGTATAATCTCTGCCACAATGTGCATGGAATACCTCTAGAGAGAACACAGAGGGGGGAAAAAAACCTGATATAGGGTCACCTGAGAACTAGGACATATCGCATCAGGAGTGCAAATTTACCTTTCACTGTGAACCCTTCCATATTATTTTAATTTTTTTAAATAACAATTATATAGAAGACAGAGAGAAATAAAAGATTAATCTAGTTCACCCAACATTAAGAGGAGTTCCAAAAAAGTGAAGAGAGAAAATGAGGACATGCCCAAGAATTTCATACAAAAGAATTTCTCAGACTGAAGGATATGGGTCTTCAGATTCAAAGGACCTATACACAAGCAGAATTATTCTTAAAAAAAAAAAAAAGTATCTAGGTTTTTCACTGAGAAATTTCTGAAGACCAAGGACAAAAAGAAATCCTAAAAGCTTCTCACAAAAGGAATGACAGCCTTTTCATTAGCTACACTGGATGCAAGAAGGCAACACCCAAGATCTTCCCATTCTTTTTTTTTTTTCCCTGAGCTTTACATTCTTAAAGGCAGTTATTTTCTAACTAGAATTTACACACAAGAATAAACAATAAAGTGTGATGGTAGAAAAATTCTTCAGGGCTCAGAAAAATCCCCTCCCTTTCTTAAGGGAGTCACATGAAGATATGTTTCCACAAAACAAAAAAAGTATACCAGGAAGGAAGCCACAGATCAAAACCACAAGAGCTTTGACTTAGACAGTAAAAGAAAGTCCTTGTTGCTAGCCATGTTGTGGGCTTAAAAGACTAATGCAGGAAGACAATGGGGAGAAAAATGATGGAGGGCTTTAAAAAAATTAAGAAATATATACAATATAGAAGCAGTAGAAAAACCGTACAAGAAAGGAACTATAGAGAGGAAACTGTGCAAGGGTGTGGGGGAGAAAAAGCTGTATAAGAGAGACAATATGATTAAAGAACACTACTTATCTCTATATTGAATATTTACATAATGTTAAATATGTACATTATTATGTAATGTACATGCTGATTACTTACAAAACCAAAAATAGCAATCTATATCTCAGGAATGTTGCAGGGTGGGTCAATAAGCTGTCTAAAATGATGAATCAAGAAATACTAGGATAAGCATATTTTTAATGAAATATGGAAATAACTAATAGAAAAAATACTTAGAAAAGTTAAAAGTGTTGGCCTTGAGAAGCAGGACAGGGGGAGGACAGGGGAGGAAAAGGGACTGTTGATTTTCATTATAAGCTCTTCAAAACAGTATCAAATATATCAAATCTAGCATCAAATTGAATATAAAATACTGGATTGTTCGTATATGTATATGTCACTTCACTTTTTAAAACCTGAGCCCTTTCTATATCCCAAACATGGCGTTAGGTGTAGAAAATAAATTTGAAATAAATGTTAAAAATAAACTTAAATAAATAAAATTTAAATACATTCAAGTCTGTCTTGTTCTCCAGGATTTCATAGTCCATGGGGAAGATATATATATTTTTTTAATTACAATTCAGAGTGATAACTGTGCTCCTAGAATATTTACAAGACGGCATCTCTGCAGCACAGTAACACAGAGGAAGGGAGGAGATGGGAAACTGATGTGGGGAAATGCTATTTGAGCTAAAAGCCTTAAAGGATCATTGAATCTGAACCTGAGCATATGATTACTTGTCCATTCATCCAGGTTGACTCCTGGGGTAAGTCCATTAAAACCAGGGCAACCAATGTTCCTCTTGAGGAATCCATTAAAAAATATTTATGATTTTTTTTTTGAGAGAGAGAGAGAGAGAAAGCAAGAGCAAGTGAGTATGAGCAGGGAGGGGCCGAAGGAGAGGGAGAAAGAGAATCTTAAGCAGGCTCCATGCCCAACAGGGAGCTCGATCTCACGACCCTGAAATCATGACCTGAGCCAAAACCAAGAGTCTGATGCTTAACCGACTGAGCCTCCCAGGTGCCCCTATGATACTTTTATTACTAGACAGAAGAGGAAGAGGAAAGAAATGCTGAGACCTAAGGTGTACCAGACATGTGGCGCATCACACCACAGTGATTCTGAAAACAGGAGCCCACTTTGCAGTGAAAACAGTAAAGCCAGGGGCTGTCAACCCAGGGAATTCACTGTTCCTACATCATCACTGTATCCCTTCATCAAAAAGCAGCTCACCTCTAAGAAAGCTCAAGACTTACCCTCCAGGTTGGGTTGGTCTGCACAGAGGGGTTTGGACCCAGCCTGCCTTGTTTCTTGTTCACTCCACAAGCCCCACTTTCCAGCCTTCCCCACAGATTCTGGGAACAGCCCAACATCCAGTAAATTTTATTTCTACTCAAGCTAGTTGGCATCAGTTTCTATTATTTTGCAACCAGAAACTAGATACAGAACGAAAACAATGAAAAGTCAGAGAGATGAAAGGATTCCTAAGTCTAACTCTTACCCATTATTGTTCTAAAAACTGTAACTGAGTCATGTGCTTTAAGTTTTCTCTGTTTTTGATTTAGGAAGAAAAAGAGAATGCTTTCAAAACAAAGGAAATGTTTCACCTGAGTAATTAAGAAGTCTATAAGCCTGTTATGAATATTAAACTAGCAAACTTTAATTATAAAGCAAGATAATTTTTCATTTATCTCTAACATCCTGGATCTGTGTTACAATTGCTTTCATTTTGTATTGTGAGTAGAAATGTCACCTTCTAATTTTTTTTTTCCATGACACATTTTTTTAGTAAAAAAAAAATCTGAGGATGTGTTTATTTATTAAAGGATAATTGCATTTATATATTTCTAGAAAGGCATTCTTAGCTGTGAGAGCATATTCATTTTGTAACTTTAACTTTCACAGTTTTTTATCTTTGAAAGAAAAGTCCATGGATGTTTTTATCAAACATGTAAATATATTCATATGAAAAAGGATAAAATTAGGGCGCCTGGGTGGCTCAGATGGTTAAGCGTCTGCCTTTGGCTCAGGTCATGATCCTGGAGTCCTGGGATCGAGTCCCGCATCGGGCTCCCTGCTCCTTGGGAGCCTGCTTCTCCCTCTGCCTTTCTCTCTCTCTGCCTCTCTCTCTCTCTCTCTCTCTCTGCCTCTCATGAATAAATAAATAAAATCTTTAAAAAAAAAAGAAAAAGGACAAAACTAGATTCCTATCTTATACCATTCACAAAATTTAACTTGAAATAGGTTAAAGACTTAAATATAAGAACTGAAACCATAAAACTCCTAGAAGAAAACATAGAGAAAAAGCTTCTTGACATGGGTCCTGGCAATAATTTTTTGGATATGACAGCTAAACAAAGTAAAAAATAAACAATTGGGACTATCATACTAAAAAACTTCCACATATCAAAGGAAATGATCAACAAAATAAAAAGGCAACCTATGGAATGGGAGAAAATATTTGCAAACCACATATCTGGCAGGGATTAATATACAAAATATATAAGGAACTCATACCATTCAATAGGAAAAATATAAATAATTCCATTAAAAATGGGCAAAGGACCTGAACAGACATTCCAAAGAAAATATTCAAACAGACAGCAGGTATATGAAAAAAAGTACTCAACATTATTCATCATTAGGGAAATGCAAATCAAAACCTCAGTCAGATATCACCCCGCACCTGTTAAGATAGCATCATCAAAAAGACAAGAAATAACAAATGCTGGTAAGGTTGTGGAGAAAGGGGAACTGTCGTGAACTATTGATGAAATGTAGCAGCCACTACAGAAAAAAGTAAGAAGTTTCCTCAAAAAATTAAAAATAGAAATACCATATAATCTACTAATTCCACTTCTGGGTATAGAATATCTGAAGGAAAGGCAATCACCATCCCAAAGAAATATCTGTACCCCCATGTTTATTGCAGCATTATTTACAATATCCAAGACATGGAAACAACCTAAGTGTCCACGGACAGATAAATGGATAAAGAAAATGTGGTATAACTGTTGGTGGGAATGCAAGCTGGTGCAACCCCTCTGGAAAACAGTATGGAGGTTCCTCAAACAGTTGAAAATAGAGCTACCATACGATCCAACAATTGCACTACTGGGTATTTACCACAAAGATACAAATGTAGGGATCCGAAGAGGTACGTGCACCCCAATGTTTATAGCAGCAATGTCCACAATAGCCGAACTGTGGAAAGAGTCAAGATGTCCATCGACAGATGAATGGATAAAGAAGAGGTGGTATATATACACAATGGAATATTATGCAGCCATCAAAAGGAATGAGATCTTGCCATTTGCAACAACGTGGATGGAACTGGAGGGTGTTATGCTGAGTGAAATACGTCAATCAGAGAAAGACATGTATCATATGACCTCACTGATATGAGGAATTCTTAATCTCAGGAAACAAACTGAGGGTTGCTGGAGTGGTGGGGGGTGGGAGGGATGGGCTGGCTGGGTGATAGGCATTGGGGAGGGTATGTGCTATGGTGAGCGCTGTGAATTGTGCAAGACTGTTGAATCACAGATCTGTACGTCTGAAACAAATAATGCAAGATATGTTAAGAAAAAAGAAAAAGAAGAAGATAGCAGGAGGGGAAGAATAAAGGGGAGTAAGTCAGAGGGGGAGACGAACCATGAGAGATGATGGACTCTGAGAAACAAACCGAGGGTTCTAGAGGGGAGAGGGGTGGGGGGATGATTTAGCCTGGTGATGGGTATTAAAGAGGGCACATTCTGTGTGGAGCACTGGGTGTCATGCACAAACAATGAATCATGGAACACTACATCAAAAACTAATGATGTAATGTATGGTGATTAACATAACAATAAAAAATTAAAAAACAAAAACAAAAAAAAGAAAATGTGATATAGATTTATAATGGAATACTCTTCAGCCATAAAAAACAAGGAAATGCTGCCCTTTATGACAAAATGGATGGACCTTGAGGGCATTATGCTAAGTGAAATAAGTCAGACAAAGAAAGACAAATGCAGTATGATCTTATTTATATGTGGATGCTAAGGAAACCAAACTCAGAGATCAGATTTGCAGTCGCCAGAAGACTGCAATGGGATGAGAGGTTCAAGGGATGGGAATTGGGGGAAGGGGAAGGGGAGGAATTAGGTGAAAGTGGTCAAAAAAATATAAAGTTCCAGGTATAGGATAAGTAAGTTCTGGGGATATAATGTACAATATGATAACTATATCCAACACTGCCATTTTATATATCTCAAAGTTGCTAGAGAGTAAATTTTAAAAGTTCTTATCACAAGGGCAAAAACTTTTTGAAACTATGTGAAGTGATGGATGTTACTAAAATATATTATGGTAATCATTTCACAATATAGACATATCAAATTGTACACCTTAAATTTATACACTGTTATATGTCAATTACATCTCACTAATACTGTGAGGGGGAGCCACATGAAATAATCAGCATGGAGTCTGCTGGTTCCTCTCCCTCTGCTCCTTCCGCACTCACGCTCGCTCTCACTCTCGCTTGCTCGCTCTCTCTTCCCTCAAATAAATAAAATCTTTATTTAAAAAAAAAAAACTTGGGGGCACCTGGGTGGCTCAGTCATTAAACGTCTGCCTTCCGCTCAGGTCATGATCCCAGGGTCCTGGGATCGAGCCCCACATCGGGCTCCCCGCTCTACAGGAAGCCTGCTTCTCCCTCTCCCACTCCCCCTCTGGCTGTGTTACCTCTCTGGCTGTGTCTCTCTGGCAAATAAATAAATAAAATCTTTAAAAATAAAATAAAATAAAATAAAACTTTCCAGAAAACTGCTTAGAAGAACAATATGAAGAGGAGAATATTCTAAACCATTCTGAGGAAACATTAGTTGTATATCTTAGGTTTGTGTTCTATTTTCAACGGTCTTATTTTTGGGATATTCAGTATTGCTCAGACATCAAATCTTCTCCCACAAACACAATATTAAGAATCAAATCTCAAGAAATTATCCCACAAATATTCAAAGGAAATATACAGCAGATAATAGGCAGCAGCCGACTTCAACTTTCTTTGTGAATAGAGACGGAGCACTTTCTTTGTGAACCTCTTGACCACTGTGATAGATAATGCAAAAAGCTCTGGAAGTGATTAACAAAGATAATGAGGTGACAGTTAATCCCTTAGACAATTTTCAAAAAAACTTCACCCAAAGGGGGAAAAAAGGTAAGTTTCCACCAGCAGAATGCAGGCTACGAAACAGATGTCCTGGGAACAACTCCAACAGACTAATATTTTTAAGATGTAATTAAATGATTTTAGCTCCAAATTCCCTACACAACCTTCAAGGGCCTAGTAATAATCTAGGTAATGTCTCAGATGCACCTCACTGCACTAGGTTTTTTGTATTTCTTTCCCTCTGCATACATATTCCCTATCTCACAAACGGGAGGAAAGTACTATAGGTCCCAAAACTAAAGAAAGAAAAGAAATCATGGGAGCAGCAGCAGATATTAACTAGAAAACAGCCAGAGATTTGACTGTCTAACTTATGCAGAAATATGCAAATTATACATGATGAACAGGTCACCTTTTGTTTCATATACCTGGATGTGATCCTTGGAAATTTTTAAAATACAAACCAGCGATTTAAGCTATATCCCATCATTACTAAACTCATGCTGGACTCATACAATTAGTAAATCTTTATATAAAATTACCTACAATAATTGTGTACTTTCCTCTGAGTATTCACCTACACTTGGACGATCAGTGACATTGTATGAGTATCTCTCAAATAGCAAAAAGCTCTAAATACTAAAATAGAGAATAACGGCATTACATCATCTATTGTATCTGATGATTGTGACACTCCTTGCACTTCAAAAAACGATTATTACCAACCATGAAAAAAAACCCCACAGAAAAATAAGGTCTAATGAAACTGCCACATTAGACTGACAGGGCAGATCAAGGGAATGATTTGCTTGTCTTGAATAGATCCTTGCTTAAAGGGATTCCATGGTAAACAAAGATTATTTATCACTTGCTACCCGTTTAGAAATACCCATGCTGGCTTGGTTTGATTTTGTGATGCACTTATTCTTTACATATCTACATATTCTTTCTATGGCACACTACTTGTCAATTTTACAATTCTCATAAAACAGAGTTATGGGGCGCCTGGGTGGCTCAGTCAGTTAAGCGTCTGCCTTCGGCCCAGGTCATGATCCCGGGGTCCTGGGATCAAGTCCCGCATCAGGCTCCCTCCTCAGCAGGGAGTCTGCTTCTTCCTCTGCCCCTCCGCTCTGCTTGTGCTCTTTCTCACTCTCTCTCTCTCAAATAAAATCTTTAAGTAAATAAATAAAATAAAACAGAGTTACATCTTCGAAACCATGACAAAAGGCATTAGCAGTGTGTTCCTCTTATTATGCTATATGCATACAGGTACCTAAAAGCCTTACTCTTATCTCCTCCTTTCCCCTTGGGCATCTCATCACTCATTATCACTATTGCTACAACACTGTCTTGGTGAGGGAGGCTACCAATGCTACCCTTTGGTTCAAGTTTGAACACTGGATTGCACACAGAGTATTAAGGTGTTTTGATGCATTAGGCAATGAATACAGTTGCACTGCTTAGGGCCTACGTGCTTTCCAAAAACTTACAAAAATATCTAAAATCTAAAAAAACTATTGTGCTAACATACAAAACAGAACCTGTAGGATCAAAATTAACAAAGGTTCAAACAAATGTCTGCAAAACATAACAAGCAGTAAACTTCAATTTAACACATGTGGTTGCAATTAAATTGTATTTAATGTGGGCTATGGGTGCACTGTAAAGAGCATGATAGAATTTGCCTCCAAAAATAAGAATTCCTAAGGCCTACAAATGTCCTAAAACAGTCCTGTAACACCCAGCTGAGACTGAATTGTTTAAACCAGATCTGTAAAAAAGTTAGGAGTTAAGGAAGAGGAGGTTAGATATAATGTGACACCAGATCAATCAGTTTATAAAATGTACTTAAATATCTTCAACTTCCTGCTCATTTTAGTTGACATCTTCATGGTTGTGAATAACCCACATCTTCCAAGCATCCATTAAGGTCTGGAAAATTTCCCACATTGTGACTTCCTCCTTTCCAGAGTAAAAACTAGAACTCACTCTCCCATCTTATCTTGCCAATAGAGCAGGCTCAGCCAAACACACTTGCACATTACTTCACTTACTAGTGAGCAAACTGAAGAAGCAAACGTCCAATGGGATTCAACATGGACTGTGGGTTTACTGCCAAGTGGTTTCCCAATGTGATTTGAGTATTGTACCTGATGCATTCCCTTCCCCCATCCCCAGTCTGAGTTTCTGGTTCTCCTAGGATTCCGTGAGTTTCTTAATACTTTAATAAATTCCTTTTCAGTTAAACCAACTAGTGTGAATTTCTGTTGTTTGCAGCTAAGAACCCTGACTCACATAAAACAATTCTCCTTCCTAGCTCCTGGTCAAACTCCATGCTGCAAACTCACATTGTACCAACCTTTCAGTGCATAGCTATATATCTACTAATATTCAGCATACATTCCAACTTTCTTCTAGACTGACTTCTTGTACTGCAGAAGGAGGAAAATTACCTTCCCATATTCCACTGCAGCTAAGGTTCTCAATGTGAAATAGGTTGCACCATTTAGATGCACTTACACAAGATTTGAAATGTGGACATAAGATAATGTTTTGGCTAGCTATTGCTATCATAAAGCACAGTGACAGACATGTTGGTTTTTTCTGCAAAACCATTCCAGTGGTTTTTAGCTTCATGGGTAAAGACAGAATTTCAAGGAGACCTTCCCATTTTTATATTGCTGGATTTTTTTTTCAATGAGACTGTATTACATGGAGAAGTTAATAAATATATTTCCATTTTTAAACAGGTAACTAAATACAGTTTTATCTGTGCACTAATATTTCTATAATCTTTATGAAATTTAAATATAAACCATTGGATATACCACTTCTAAATCTTACCCAGATGTGGTAATATCTTACATCTGATGGAAGTGGTTCAATGTTCTCTCTAAATACATTGGATGACTCAAACTATGTTAATTTAATGCAGTTTTTGTTCAGATTATTTCCTAATAAAGCAAAAAAAGCAGTACTAATGTCTCAGTAAGTTAGAGAACTATGGCAATAAAATAATCTGCTAAAATTTAAAAAACAATCAGTTAAAATTAAATTTAAATAGTTTAAAATAAAAATAAAATAGGGGTGCTGGGTGGCTCAGCTGGTTAAGCCTCTGACTCTTGATTTCAGCCCAGGTCAGGATCTCAGGGTCATAAGACTGAGCCCTGCATAGGGCTCTGCACTGCTTAGATTCTCTCCCTCTCTCCCTCCCCTGCCACTTACTATCTTAAAAAATTAATTGATTAATTAGTCAGTTAAAATGGAATATTTGTAAATACTTGGTTTACATTTCAGAGCACTGACTAAATTCAAAATGAGTCCAGGCAATGCCCTACTTGGTCAAATGCTTTAGTCATGGGCTTTCAAGGCCAGTTAGTACAAGATGAAAGTTTAAATATTAAAGGGGCAATCCTAAAATCTTTATATTCACTCAGATTTTAGAAACAAACCTCAAAGTTAATTAGCGAAGAATCTAAAGTGCTAGGGCTGTTATGTGAAACCATTCTCTTATTTATATAGACACATTCATTTAATAATAAAGATCCATTAAACTTTCAGGGTTAAAAATGAACCATGAGGGAAAGGAGGGAAGAGCTAAGAGATATCATTAACAGATACAATGCTAGTGATTTTCAGAAATTATTTGTCATTATACATGATACATTGACATATAACCATTGGATTTTTCATTAAGATTACATTCAAGTGGGGCAGAGCAAGATGGCGGAGGAGTAGGAGACCTGGCTTTCATCTGGTCTCAGGAATTCAGCTGAATAGGGATCAAACCACTCTGAACACCTACGAACTCAACAGGAGACGGAAGAAGAGAGTAGCAACAACTCTCTGAACAGAGAAGCGACCACTTACTGGAAGGTAGGACGTGCCGAGAAGTGAATCCGAGGCGATATTCGGGAGGATAGATGGTGGGGGAGGGGGACTCCGTCCGCTGCTTCTGGCAAGTGATAGAGCAGCAGAGCACAAAATCGGAACTTTTAGAAGTCGGCTCCGCTGAGGGGTCGCTCCAGTGGCTAAGCTGGGGGTGGAACTCTCGCGGGACAGTGTGGTCTCAGGACCCTCGGGGTCAAGAAAGACCGGGGGTGCCTGAGTGCAGCAGAGCTCCCAGGTTTTGGAGCGGGGAAGCCGGCTGCAGAGACGGAGCCGAGGTACAGGCTCTCAGCTCGGGGTTGCCATAAACTGTGATCCGTGGCCCAGTCGGGCCACTGCTCCTCCAGCAGGGACCCAACAAGCGGCAGATCCGGGGAGACTCCCTTTCCTCCCGCGGGAGGAGCGGCAGGGGAGCGCACCGCAGGGATCTGCTGGGTTTGGAGACTCCACACGGGGTCGGGTGCCAGAGATAGAAACACTCGGTCACAGGCCGGGTGAGCATGGAGTGCGGCCGGAGCCCAGGGAGACAGGAGTGACTGCTTTTCTCTGGGGGCGCACTGAGGAGTGGGGCCCCGAGTTCTCGGCTCCTCTGGGCAGAGATTGGGAGGCCACCATTTTCACTCTGGTCCTCCAAAGCTGTACCCAGAGCTTGCAGGAAACAGAAGCTCCTGAGAGCAAACCCGAGCAGATTGCTTAGCCCCGACCAACAAGGGCGGGGCAATTCTGCCTCAGGCAAAGACATTTGGGAACCACAACAACAGGCCCCTCCCCCAGAAGATCAGCACGAACAGCCAGCCAAGACCAAGTTTACCCATCAAGGAGAACAGGAGAACTCCAGCACTAGGGCAATACTGCACATTGAATTCATGGCTTTTTTACCATGATCCATTAATATTTCAAAGTTAATTTTTTAAACTGTTTTTTTTTTTAATTTTTCTTTCCCTTTTTCAACCAACATCTTTATCAATCCCTTTTTTAAAAAAACATTTTTTATTTTTCATTTTTAGAGTCATATTTTATCCCTTCATAGTAGATACCCTTATTTTTGGCATATATATATGTTGTTCTCTCTTTAAAATTTTGAGATACAGTTTCTTCTAACAGATCAAAATATACCCTAAATCACTAGTGTATGGCTTTGTTCTAGTCTCCTGCCTGATCACATTCTCTCTTTTTTTTTCTTTTAATCTTCTTTCTTTTTTCAAACAACTTCTTATCAATTCTTTTCATAAAATCTTTTATAATTTTCATCTTTACAGTCATCTTCCATCCCTTCATTATATCAACCCTTATTCTGTACATATATATGTCTTCCTTCCTTTAAAATTTTAGGAGGCACTTTCTTCTAACAGACCAAAATACGCCCAAAATCTAGTGTGTGGCACTGATCTATGCGCTAGCCTGATCATATTTTATCATATTCTGTTTTTTTTTTGTTTTGTTCTGTTTTTGTCTGTTTTTATCTTTTTCTTTTTTTTTTCTCTTTCTTTTTTCTTTCTTTCCCTTTCTTTTCCCCTGGTTTCAGGTCTTTTCTGATTTGTTTAGAGTATATTTGCTGGGGACGTTGTTAACCTGTTAGCATTTTGTTCTCTCATTTATCTGTTCTCCTCTGGACAAAATGACAAGACGAAAAAAATCACCTCAGCAAAAAGAACAAGAGGTAATACCGTCTGCCAGGGACCTACTCAATACGGATATTAGTACGATGTCGGACCTAGAGTTCAGAATCATGACTTTAAAGATAGGAGCTGGGCTTGAAAAAAGCATGGAAGTTATTAGAGAAACCTTTCTGGAGAAATAAAAGAACTAAAATCTAACCAAGTCTAAATCAAAAAGGCTATTGATGCGGTGCAATCAAAAATGGGGGCACTAACTGCTAGGATAAATGAGGCAGAAGAGAGAATCAGTGATATAGAAGACCAAATGATGGAAAATAAAGAGGCTGAGAAAAAGAGAGATAAACAACTACAGGATCACGAGGGCAGAATTCGAGAGATAAGCGATACGATAAGACGAAACAACATTAGAATAATTGGGATCGCAGAAAAAGAAGAAAGAGAGAGAGGGCAGAAGGTATATTGGAGGAAATTATAGCAGAGAAATTCCCTAATGTGGGGAAGGAAACAGGCATCAAAATCCAGGAGGCACAGAGAACCCCTCTCAAACTCAATAAAAATAGGTGAACACCCCGACATCTAATAGTAAAACTTACGAGTCTCAGAGACAAAGAGAAAATCCTGAAAGCAGCTTGGGAGAAGACACATGTAACCTACAATGGTAGAAACATTAGATTGGCAACAGACCTATCCACAGAGACCTGGCAGGCCAGAAAGGACTGGCATGATATCTTCAGAGCACTAAACGAGAAAAATATGCAGCCAAGAATACTATATCCAGCTAGGCTGTCATTGAAAATAGAAGGAGAGATAAAAAGCTTCCAGGACAAACAAAAACTAAAGGAATTTGCAAATACGAAACCAGCCCTCCAAGAAATATTGAAAGGGGTCCTCTAAGCAAAGAGAGAGCCTAAAAGCAGCAAAGATCAGAAAGGAACACAGACAATATATACAGTAACAGTCACCTTACAGGCAATACAATGGCACTAAATTCCTATCTTTCAATAGTTGCCTGAATGTAAATGGGCTAAATGCCCCAATCAAAAGATACAGGCTACCAGATTGGATTAAAAAACAAGACCCATCAATATGCTGTCTGCAAGAGACTCATTTTAGACCCAAAGACACCCCCACATTGAGTGAGGGGGTGGAAAACCATTTACCATGCTAATGGACACCAAAAGAAACCTGGGGTGGCAATCCTTATAACAGACAAATTAGATTTTAAAACAAAGACTGTAATAAGAGATGAAGAAGGACACTATATCCTACTCAGAGGGTCTATCCAACAAGAAGATCTAACAATTGTAAATATCTATGCCCCTAACATGGAGCAGCCAATTTTATAAGGAAATTAATAACAAAAGCAAAGAAACACATTGACAACAATACAATAATAGTGGGGGACTTTAACACCCCCCTAACTGAAATGGACAGATCATCAAAGCAAAAGATCAACAAGGAAATAAAGACTTTAAATGAAACACTGGACCAAATGGACTTCACAGACAGATTCAGAACATTCCATCCCAAAGCAACGGAATACACATTCTTCTCTAGTGCCCATGGAACATTCTGCAGAATTGATCACATCCTAGGTCACAAATCAGGTCTCAACCGCTACGAAAAGACTGGGATCATTCCCTGCATATTTTCAGACCACAATGCTTTGAAACTAGAACTCAATCACAAGAGGAAAGTTGCAAAGAACTCAAATACATGGAGGCTAAAGAGCATCCTACTAAAGAATGAATGGGTAAACCAGGAAATTAAAGAAGAATTAAAAAAATTCACGGAAACCAATGAAAATGAAAACACAACTGTTCAAAATCTTTGGGATACAGCAAAGGCAGTCCTAAGAGGAAAGTATATAGCAATACAAGCCTTTCTCAAGAAACAAGAAAGGTCTCAAATACACAACCTAACCCTACACCTAAAGGAGCTAGAGAAAAAACAGCAAATAAAGCCTAAACCCAGCAGGAGAAGAGAAATAATAAAAGATCAGAGGAGAAATCAATGAAATAGAAACCAAAAGAACAGTAGAACAGATCAACGAAACTAGGAGCTGGTTCTTTGAAAGAATTAACAAGATTGATAAACCCCTGGCCAGACCTATCAAAAAGAAAAGAGAAATGACCCAAATCAACAAAATGATGAATGAAAGAGGAGAGATCACAACCAACACCAAAGAAATACAAACAATTATAAGAACATATTATGAGCAACTCTATGCCAGCAAATTAGATAACCTGGAAGAAATGGATGCATTCCTAGAGATGTATCAACTACCAAAATTGAACCAGGAAGAAATAGAAAACCTGAACAGACCTATAACCACTAAGGAAATTGAAGCAGTCATCAAAAATCTCCCAACAAACAAAAGCCCGGGGCCAGATGGCCTCCCAGGGGAATTCTACCAAACATTTAAAGAAGAATTAATACCTATTCTCCTAAAACTGTTCCAAAAAATAGAAATGGAAGAAAAACTTCCAAACTCATTTTATGAGGCCACCATTACCTTGATCCCAAAACCAGACAAAGACCCCATCAAAAAGGAGAATTATAGACCAATATCCTTGATGAACATGGATGCAAAAATTCTCACCAAAATACTAGCCAATAGGATCCAACAGTACATTAAAAGGATTATTCACCACGACCAAGTGGGATTTATCCCTGGGCTGCAAGGTTTGTTCAACATCTGCAAATCAATCAACGTGATACAATACATTAACAAAAGAAAGAACAAGAATCATATGATCCTCTCAATAGATGCAGAAAAAGCATTTGACAAAGTACAGCATCCTTTCTTGATCAAAACTCTTCAGAGTATAGGGATAGAGGGTACATACCTCAATATCATAAAAGCCATCTATTGAAAAACCTACAGCGAATATCATTCTCAATGGGGAAAAGCTGAGAGCTTTTCCCCTAAGGTCAGGAACGCGGCAGGGATGTCCACTATCACCACTGCTATTCAACATAGTATTAGAAGTCCTAACCACAACAATCAGACAACAAAAAGAAATCAAAGGCATCCAAATCAGCAAAGAGGAAGTCAAACTCTCACTCTTTGCAGATGATATGATACTGTATGTGGAAAACCCAAAAGACTCCACCCCAAAACTGCTAGAACTCATACAGGAATTCAGTAAAGTGGCAGGATATAAAATCAATGCACAGAAATCAGTGGCATTCCTATACACCAACAAGACAGAAGAGAGACAAATCAAGGAGTGGATTCCATTTACAATTGCACCCAAAACCATAAGATACCTAGGAATAAATTTAACCAAAGAGGCAAAGGATCTGTACTCAGAAAACTATAAAATACTCATGAAAGAAATTGAAGAAGACACAAAGAAATGGAAAAACGTTCCATGCTCATGGATTGGAAGAACAAACATTGTGAAGATGTCAGTGCTACCTAGAGCAATCTACACATTCAGTGCAATCCCCATCAAAATACCATCCACCTTTTTCAAAGAAATGGAACAAATAATCCTAAAATTTGTATGGAACCAGAAGAGACCCCGAATAGCCAGAGGAATATTGAAAAAGAAAAGCAAAGCTGGCGGCATCACAATTTCAGACTTCCAGCTCTATTACAAAGCTGTCATCATCAAGACAGTATGGTATTGGCACAAAAATGGACACATAGATCAATGGAACAGAATAGAGAACCCAGAAATGGACCCTCAACTCTATGGTCAACTAATCTTTGACAAAGCAGGAAAGAATGTCCAATGGCAAAAAGACAGTCTCTTCAACAAATGGTGTTGGGAAAATGGGACAGCCACATGCAGAAGAATGAAACTGGACCATTTCCTCACACCACACACAAAAATAGACTCCAAATGGTTGAAAGACCTAAACGTGAGACAGGAGTCTATCAAAATCCTAAAGGAGAACACAGGCAGCAACCTCTTCGACCTCAGCGGCAGCAACTTCTTCCTAGAAACATCACCAAAGGCAAGGGAAGCAAGGGCAAAAATGAACTATTGGGATTTCATCAAGATAAAAAGCTTTTGTACAGCAAAAGAAACAGTCCACAAAACCAAAAGACAACCGACAGAATGGGAGAAAATATTTGCAAATAACATATCAGATAAAGGGCTAGTATCCAAAATCTATAAAGAACTTATCGAACTCAACACCCAAAGAACAAATAATCCAATCAAGAAATGGGCAGAAGACATGAACAGACATTTTTCCAAAGAAGACATCCAAATGGCCAACAGACACATGAAAAAGTGCTCAACATCGCTTGGCATCAGGGAAATCCAAATCAAAACCTCAATGAGATACCACCTCACACCAGTCAGAATGGCTAAAATTAACAAGTCAGGAAATGACAGATGTTGGCGGGGATGCGGAGAAAGGGGAACCCTCCTACACTGTTGGTGGGAATGCGAGCTGGTGCAGCCGCTCTGGAAAAAAGTATGGAGGTTCCTCAAACAGTTGAAAACAGAGCTACCATACGATCCAGCAATTGCGCTACTGGGTATTTACCACAAAGATACAAATGTAGGGATCCGAAGGGGTACGTGCACTCCAATGTTTATAGCAGCAATGTCCACAATAGCCAAACTGTGGAAAGAGTCAAGATGTCCATCGACAGATGAATGGATAAAGAAGAGGTGGTATATATACACAATGGAATATTATGCAGCCATCAAAAGGAATGAGATCTTGCCATTTGCAACAACGTGGATGGAACTGGAGGGTGTTATGCTGAGTGAAATACGTCAATCAGAGAAAGACATGTATCATATGACCTCACTGATATGAGGAATTCTTAATCTCAGGAAACAAACTGAGGGTTGCTGGAGTGGTGGGGGGTGGGAGGGATGGGCTGGCTGGGTGATAGGCATTGGGGAGGGTATGTGCTATGGTGAGCGCTGTGAATTGTGCAAGACTGTTGAATCACAGATCTGTACGTCTGAAACAAATAATGCAATATATGTTAAGAAAAAAAAAAAAGAAGAAGATAGCAGGAGGGGAAGAATGAACGGGAGTAAGTCGGAGGGGGAGACAAACCATGAGAGACGATGGACTCTGAAAAACAAACTGAGGGTTCTAGAGGGGAGAGGGGTGGGGGGATGATTTAGCCTGGTGATGGGTATTAAAGAGGGCACATTCTGTGTGGAGCACTGGGTGTTATGCACAAACAATGAATCATGGAACACTACATCAAAAGCTAATGATGTAATGTATGGTGATTAACATAACAATAAAAATATTTTTAAAAGATTACATTCAAGTATCTGTACACAATTTACTATTATTGAAGATATTGATACGTTTATGAAAGTTATTAAAACATGTTATTTTATAATTA
Source organism: Eumetopias jubatus (assembly GCF_037043125.1). Taxonomy (NCBI): domain Eukaryota; kingdom Metazoa; phylum Chordata; class Mammalia; order Carnivora; family Otariidae; genus Eumetopias; species Eumetopias jubatus. The sequence continues at coordinate 75,412,771 of NW_028274815.1, forward strand.
TATACTTTTTCAAATTTTAAAGGGGGATCAAGTTAACATTTTGGTATGGTAATATAGTAGAAAACAACATGGTAATATGGTAGAAAAGAAGACAAATACAATCAAGAACTTATAAGACATATGCTAAAAGCAATAATGTACCAAGATGTAATAATTCTAGTTGCCATGTCTGGCTTAGTGATTACAAAAGTCACAAAAATAGCCAATAACTCACTTTAAATTTGTGAACTGGTATTTCTTTTAATATACACAAACTTTAAAAAATAATGTATCCATTGAAAAGCATATGCCATAAAATGATAGTAAATTTACCCTCTTAAAAATTATCCGCATCTTTTTGGTTAACTACAAATAAAAATCGGTAAGATTTGTTTGAATTGGCCAAATTATTTAGAGCTCATAAGTAGGGAGTTTTTTCTAATACTTTACCTTACTTGTATTTAAAATATATTTCCTGGTTAAAATAATTAGAAATTCAAATGTAAAAACAAATGATTTAAAATATGATTTTAAAAACATGCAATTTTTAGGAATAAATTTAACAAAACATGTGCAAGACCTGTCAAATGAAAACTACAAAGCTTTGCTGAGAGAAATTAAGGAGTACCTACACAAAGAGAGTCACATTACGTTCATGGACTGCATGACTTAATATTGTTAAGATGTCATATCTCCCCAAGTTCATCTATAGATTCAGTGCTATCTCAATCAAAATTCCAGTAGACTTCTTAGTAGAAATTGATAAGCTGGTTCTAAAATTTGTATGGAAATGTAAGAACCCAAAATAGCCAAAACAGGGTTGGAAAACACAAAGTTGGAGGACTTACCAATTTCCAGAATCACTGGAAGTCACAATAATCACAACAATATAGTATTGATATAAAGGATAGATCAATGAAACAGAATAGAGTCTATCCTTTCAAAAAGGATGCAACAGTAAATTAATGAAGAAAGAAGAGTCTTTTCAATACATAGTGTGGGAATAACTGAAAATCCATATGCAACAACAACAAAAAGGAACTTTGACCACTACCTCATGCCGTATGTAAATACTAACTCAAAATGGACCACAGACCAAAATAAGAGCCAAGCTATAAAACTTCAAAAAAAAAAAAATGGAAGTTTTTCGTGATCTTAGTGTAGATAAAGATTTCTTAGGACACAAAAAGTATGAATCATAAAGTTAATAAACAGCTTTATCAAAATTAAAAACTTCTGCTCTTTGAAAAATCCATTTAAAAAATGCAGAAGCAGGGCACCTGGGTGACTCAGTCTGCTAACCGTCTGCCTTCGGCTCAGGTCATGATCCCAGGGTCCTGGAATCAAGTCCCGCATAGGGCTCCCTACTCAGCAGGGAGGCTGCTTCTCCCTCTGCCCCTCCCCCTGCTCCTGCACACACATGCTCTCTCTCTCTCCCTCTCTCTCTCTCAAATAAATAAATAAAATCTTAAAAAAAAGAAAAGAAAATGCAAAAGCTAACACCACCAGCTGGGAGAAAGTTCTCTCAATGCAAACCTGACAGAGGACTTGTATTAAGAATATATAATGAACTCCTACCAACTCATCAGTAAGAAGACAAACAACCTAATTTTAAAATGGGCAAAACTGGACATATACTTCCCAAATGAAAATATACAAATGGCCAATAAACACATAAATGACACTCAACAGCAGAGTCATCAGGTACATGTATAAAATCACAATGAAATACACAACGTACCCAGCAGAATGGCTACAAAGACATTACCAAGCACTGACAAGAATATGAAGCAACTGGAACTCTCACCTATTGCCGGAGACAGTGGAAAATTATAAGTACATCAGCTCTGGAAAACAGTTTGGTACTATCTTCCAAAGTTAAACATACACTTATACACTTATATCTTCCGAAGTTAAACATACACTTAATACAGCCCAGAAATTCTACTCATAGGTATCTACCCCAGAGAAATGAAAGTGTATGTCCACACAGAAACACTTGTACATAAATGTTCACAACACTGTTATTAAAAATATCCCCAAACTGGAAAAAAACCAATATCCACCAACAGATGAATGGATAGACAAATTGTGGGTCTATTCATACAACACTATTCAGCAATTTAAAAAAAAGAAATGAACAATAGATACACACAACAGTATCAATGAACCTCAAAAACATTATACTGAGTGAAAGAAGCTAGAAAAAAAATAGAGTGCATATACAATTAATTGCATTTATGTGAAACACTGGAAGAGCCTGGTCTAATCTACAGTGACAGAAGATATATCAGTGCTTGTCCAGGAGAACTGGAGACTGACTGGAAAAGGACACATGACAGCTTTTAGAGCTGATGTAAACATTCTATTGCCTGGATTTTGACAGTGATTACATGAGTATATAAAATTTTCAAAACTCACCAAAATGTACATCAAAATTGGTACATTTTATTTATGTAAATGATATCTCAATAAAGTTGCTCTTTTAAAAATGTAAATGAAAAAAGAGCAAACTAAATCATATACTTTTGAAAATTTTCAATAATCTATAATTTAATTGTTCTGTTAAGATACTAAATTGTCGGGGTGCCTGAGTGGCTCAGTCATTGAGTGGCTCAGTCATTATATGTCTGCCTTCGGCTCAGGTCATGGTCCCAGGGTCCTGGGATCGAGCCCCTCATTGGCTCCCTGCTCTGCAGGAAGCCTGCTTCTCCCTCTCCCAATCCCTCTGCTTGTGTTCCCTCTCTCGCTGTGTCTCTCTCTGTCAAATAAATAAATAAAATCTTTAAAAAAAAAAAAGATACTAAATTGTCTCTTTTTCTGAAGAGGGCCACTTAAAAGATATCCATTAACAACAACAAGAAAAGATACCCATTAACATTTAATTATGTAGCTATGTACTTATTACTTTTTTCTTTAATAAATGCACTAGACTCAACTATACTTCATAAATTGATGTTATTTGGTGAAGCATTTAGTTAACTGAAACAATTATTCAATGTCTTGAAAGGATTTTGAGCAATATTAGTTCAGATTTAGATTGACATGAGAAGAATCAAACCTACAACCATTTACTAAACTATTATGTGCAGCTTAGCCAACATTAGTAGCAATTTCCCTTTAAAAACAATATTTGAATTTAAAACATAACACAGTATTATGAATCACAGCATGATTCACTGTGTAGGGGTTAGAAATGAAGTACTGAATATACGTATAAGGGGATGCAAAATACTTTGAAAAGGAATACTATGATTTCTAGCACACTTCCCACCCAGGGATTTCAATTTCCATTCTACAGCAGCCACTTGAAGAAATGTAGAATCATTGTTTTCACAAAATTGAAGACTTTAAACGTATAATTCCTTCTCTAAACTGTGATTTCATTATAGATTTCACACACACACGTGTGTATATATATATGTATATACACACACACATATATATGCACATATGCAATTTGCTCTGTTTTCATTATAAATTCCTATAAGTAACGCAAAGTGACCAATTTAAAGACCAAAGAAAAAGACTCAAAAGAAAGTATAACCATTAATTTACCTATGTGATTCTTTAATTTGTATCACTATCACCATAGGCTGGAGACAGTGGAAATAACTAATTTACATAGGACTATCAAGTTGATTTATAACTATATATAGTTTTTAAAAAAATTCAATGTCTACTCTAACTAAATCAGGATGGTGGCTACATGGATGTTTCTCATATCCTCAATACTTTCCTGTGTACTTGAAATAGTTCATAACTGATAAATGTTGGAAATAACAAAGAGCTAAATTTATATAAATATGCTAAAAAATGAGGATATTAGAGCGGAAAAGGAAAAACAGCAACAGATCTTTTGTATGTAAATTCCCTCTTCTTCAGCATCTCCATACTTCTGTTCATATAGTACATAACTTAAATACTCTCATGGCCCAAAAACAATTTGTGGCAAAGTTACACTCTCCATTATTTTTATCATTCATTCATTCAACACATATTTGCTCCTCCACTGTATGTACAGGACCACAGCAGATGCTGAAGGGGATATAAAGAATAAATGGATAGACTGTGAGTTACCTCTAGCTGTTGCATTCAATTGCTCATGGTTGGACATAATGCTTATGACAATCAATTCCATCTCTTTGTGGTTACCTTTACATGCTGTCTTCTCTCAACTACATGTCTTTACCCTCAAGGAGTCCTGGCTGAAGAATTATGGAGGATTCAGTGCAAATCTATACTGTCTGCTGTAGAAAACAATTTCAAAAGAATTTTCATGTAAATCTTGATTGGCTATATATCCAAAGCCAAAGTTTCTTTAATAATGTTAATAACGCCTTGGGCAGCAAATCAACAACGAAAGTGAGGTTAAAAGAGTCAGTTGAAATTGAAGCGGTTAGGATGCCAATGAAAAAAATTTATTTAAAAGACTATATTTAATGATAACAATTAAAAAAATGATAACTGGCAAAAACCACTTAAATAGTTTAGTAGGGAGGAAGGAGAAAATAGAGAGTTTAATAAATGGAATTTTTTTTCTTTAATATAAATGGAATTTTTTAAAACGAACTTGGGAAGAAGCTTGGAAAGACTGTTCCAGTGGTGGATACAGTGTATGATAGAAAAGTAAGCATATTACATTGTCAAAAGCTATATTCATTTGCATACTCAAAATGCTAATAAAGAAAATACAAAAAATTTGCTACCCAGGATTTATTTTTTAGGCTAGCCTTTATTCAAAATCATGAGGCACTAATAATTAAGGATCTTAAAAATCTCATTAGGTAATTTACACGTTACATAATCCAAATGCATGGCTTTATGGATGAGGAACCTAAAATCTAGAAAGATGAGGAGCACCTGGGTGGCTCAGTCATTAAACGGCTGCCTTCGACTCAGGTCATGATCCCAGGGTCCTGGGATGGAGCCCTGCACTGGGCTCCCTGCTCGGCGGGAAGCCTGCTTCTCCCTCTCCCACTCCCCCTTCTTGTGTTCCCTCTCTCATTGTGTCTCTCTCTGTCAAATAAATAAAATCTTAAAAAAAATTAATTAATTAAAAAAATAAAATCTAGAAAGATGAAATTACATGCTCAAAGTCAAATCATCTAAAAAATGTAATTATTCTAATATAATGAGTATAAAATGTATATTTCCTTGGATTCTAAGTATCCAGAAACTTCAAAAATCAAATGTAGTTTTTCTGTAGGATAGTGTCTTTTCTGTTTTTGTTTTTACCTTTGTATCCCCAGTGCTTAGTCTACATTTGGTACACATGTAACAAATAAATAAAGTCTGTTAGCCAGTATATTAAATTAATCATGAATATATCTACCTTAACCAAACTGGATGCCCAAGAGTATTCTATACAAAGTATTGTCTACAAAGATTACAAATTATATTTGCTCAGGAGTGCCTGGGTGGTTCAGTCCACCTTCAGCTCAGCTCATGATCCCGGGGTCCTTGGATGGAGCCTGCATCGGGATCCCTACTTAGTGAGGGAGCCTGCTTCTCCTTTTCCCCTCTCTCCCTCTCCCTCTTATGCTCTCTCTCAAATATATAAAATCATTTTAAAAACTTATATTTGCTCAAACAAAAGAAGCATTTATAAAACAAAACAATCCAATTTCCTAGTTTTAGAAGCTCTGACAAGCAGGAACTAATGAGTATGGCAGTAAAGACCATTTCTGAGAACTCAGTAGTCAAGGCTGGTATTCAAAAGATTAGGTTTCCTTTGTTAAGGTGTGTAACTTCAATAGGAAATTCTTAGCCAAAAGTTCCTTAATACTTTAGAACTATCAATTTCTTTTCAAAATTAATATTATACACAATGATACATTTCACTAAAAAGTAATGGCTTCATTTTCTGGAGGTGAGCTAAAATTACTAATCCTTAAACACAGCTGTTGTTTTTAACCTCTTAAAATTCTCCTTTAATCTCTGGGTATACTGCTACCCCAATTAGTATCAGGCAATTGCTCTTTGCCTCAGCAATCCTCCACTTGTTAATGAAGCTGTTTCTCCAAATTACTACACTAGTTTTTTGGCATATTAAAGAACAGGCAACTGAAATTTGGCTTCGAATATATGTTTCACCTAGATGAAAACAGTCATGAAAGCCTACCTTGGGCTGTGAATAGTCTCGGAACTTAGACTTCAGAGTTAATCAACTCTCAATTTTAAGAGGATCCTCCCCATTTTGCACTGGCTTGAAAATATCCTTATACATCAAGTAAAGAGGCTTGTGAAATAAACTAATATCTAACGAATATCCATTGTTTATGGAACTGAAAACATTTCCACCTAGAGATTATGTTAAGTTTGTCAGGATTGCTGGATTCTGGTTTCTTATATTCTGCTTCTTTGATAGCACATGATGTGAAAGTGCTGAAACATGTTCTCTAACAGATTCAGATTTTTCCACAAAAATTGATATAAAAAAACAAAACTACATAAAGAAAATGTACTAAAAAAGGACACAATTGGTGTTCTTTGTGCTTCCACAGCAGCTCTCTCATATGTCTGTCACAACATCCTAACACTACACTTACGTAATTGTCTGTCTACACCATTAAACTCTCCACAATTAGAGAACAGGGGCCAAATATTATTTCCTTTGTATCCCAAGACCTAATAAAGTATCTAGCACAGTCAATATTTGTCAATCAGTGACCAAATGAACAAACAAACCCAGTCCTTATATATACCTCCATCGTATTGCTTCTATGCATTTTGAGGACCAAAAAAGTTCAAGTGATTTTATACATGGGTTATTTTATTAAAAACCTCTATAGCTGGGGTGCCTGCATGGCTCAGTCAGTTAAGCGTCTGACTCTTGATTTCAGCTCAGGTCATGATCTCTGGGTCCTGAGATAGAGCCCTGCATTGGGCTCCACACTCAGTTCAGAGTCGGCTTGTCCCTCTCCCTCCCGCTCGTTCTCTCTCTCTCTCTCTCTCTCAAATAAAATCTAAAAAGAAAAATCTCCATAGCCTATGATATACAGATTAAATACAAAATATTTTATATTACAATCTTAAATTATAATGAATAACCTTATATAACAACATGAACAAGTCTTCATTGATTTAAAATATTTAGCCATCCAAATCTGCCACTGTAATAGTTGCTAATCTTGTTATTAAATGGTTTTAAGATGTGCTTTGAGCCAAAAAAAAAAAAAGTTAAGACCTGACAAAATTCCAATAGCACACTAAACGTCTACTTTTAAAATCAAGCCAAGATTCAAGTGAAATTTCAAGAGGAAATAAGAAAAGGCCAATACCTAATTTATAAATTATCTAACCCAGCATGATATGAAAGTTTAAATGTACCTGAGCCAGAACAAGTTAAAAAATGTCACATTGGGCATAACCAACAGATCATGGTTGTCTCTGAAGGATCTTGGAAAACTACTGAGAGAATATATACCTAAAGAATGCTGGACACCTAATTAGCACTGAAGAGATACTTCATTGAATTTTGGCTATTTTTTGTTTTGTTTTTAGAGAGAGAGCATGTGGGAATGTGGGGAAGAGGGAGAGAGAGACAGAGAGACAATCTTAAACAGGTTCCATGCCCAGAGCAGAGCCTGATGCTGAGCTGGATCTCACAATCCTGAGATCATGACCTCAGCTGAAATCAAGAGTTGGACGCTTAACCAACTGAACCACCCAGGTGCCCTTTGGCTAGCTGTTTTTATCTAGCAATAAAAGGTTATCAGCTAAAATAAACATCTAAAAACAAAAAATATAAGAGCTTTTTGATTGCAGGTTTCTGAATACTGCCTTTCCTTACTAAATCTATGATTCTTGGGAGGCAGAGGGATATAATGAAAAGAGCTCAGACTTTAAAGTCATGCTGACCTTGGTCAAAGCCATTCTAGCTTAAACTCGTGGAGCAGCCTTGGGCAACTCACTTAACCCTTCTGAGACTCAATTTCTTCACCTGTGTATATAAATAAATAAGTATGGAATAATCCATATATTGCAAGGCTCTAGTAAAGACTAGAAAGATTGTGATTGAATTACCTAGTCAATGTCTGGCCACAGCAAAACCAAACCCATAAACCAGAGCTCCTATTATTTCTACAAAGGTCTCTACAAAGAGGCAAAGAGACCCTCTACTGTTGTCCTCTGCCTCCAAGCTAACCCAGGACTCAATTAAATTTCCCTTATCATTCCCAATGTATCAGGAAATGTATTGGGTACCATCTGCTAATATAGTTAAGGTACATGCCTCTGAAACCCCAACTTCTGGTAAAGTATAGCAAGAGACAATGAATGAATGAATGAATGATGGCATTTTGAGGTACAGAAGACTGATTTAAGAAAAAGTACTTTCTTATCATTTTACAATATATGTAAGTCAAATCATTATGTTGTACATCTTAAGCTGATACACTGCTATATGTCAATTATATCTCCATAAAACTGTAAAATAAGTAAGCAAAAAGTACTTTCAAGTCAAAATGTGGCCGGCTATTATTGTCTTTACTCAACCTACCCATGATGCTCTCTTCCCTTCATTCTCCCCATATAAGTCCTCCCAATCCTTTCAAGTTATGGCTCAATCTATACTTTCTGCATTAAATATTACCAAATTAACAAATGTTTGTATAAAACCAAATAGTTTACAGTACATAAAACATTTCACTGCCACACCTGTGAAGTGGATAGCAATATTTCCATTTTACTAACGAGGTTCATTATAGTCAGTTTAGCCAAGGCAACCCACCCCTACCTGCACAGACACTAGGCGAAAGCCACCTGCTGTCAGGAAAGGGGAAAAAAACCCACTCTTGCCACGATCCTGCACTAAAACAAAGCAATAAATTGCTGCCACCTGGAAAAGAGCAGGGACACTGGAAAAGCCCCACTCCAGAGGCTCAGTGCACAGGGCCTACAGTCCTACCACAAGCCTTGAACCAACTAAGAAACTAGAGCAGTTCAAGGGTACAGAGAGAAACCCTTTTCTGTCCTAAATGCATACAAAGCCTTCTGAAAGCTGTACAGAGAGCAGAAATTCTGAGAAAGACTCTCCAGGATTTCAGGCTTCAAACTAAGCACAAGGTAAATGGCAGTCCATTGGAACAACTTGAAGTCTTTCGTAGACTCAAGATAACTCTAGCAACAATAAAACCCAACCCCAGCTCGGCTACTGACTAGACTGACTGAACCCATATGCCATCAGCCTAACAGAACAACAGGCATGCCCACTCCTGGACATGAATATTATTACCTCAGTCCCATTCTGTTACACACAATGCTTGGTAGTCAATTATAAAGTACAAGAGACAAAAAAAGTAAGGGAAAAAAACATTCTTGAGAGACAAAATAACCAACAGAATAAAGAATACATGGAAAATGTCAGTAGTGAGAGGGAAATTATCTTTTTAAAAAGTCAAATGAAGGGACTTCTGGGTGGCTCAGTCAGTCGGTTAAGCGGCTGCCTTCGGCCCGGGTCATGATCCCAGGGTCCTAGGATCAAGTCCCGCACTGGGCTCCTCGCTCAGCGGAGAGCCTGCTTCTCCCTCTCTGCTTGTGCTCTCTCTGTCAAATAAATAAAATCTTTAAAAAAAAAAAAAGTCAAATGAAAATGCTAGAAATGAAAAACATGATGTCAGAGACCAAAAAAAAAAAAAAAATCCTTCAATAAGTTTATTGACAGACTGGACACAGTAGATGAAAAAAAGATGAATTTAACTACAGATAGGGAAATATAAATCACCCAAACTAAAACACAAAGAGAAAAAGAAATGAGACAAAACTGAATGGAGAATTCAAGTGCTATGGAATAACATCAAACAGTGCTAACATGTGTGTAACTGGAATCAGTGGAGAGAGGAGAAAAAAGCAGAATATACATGTGAAAAGATAAGAGCCAAGAAGCTTCCAAAATGAATGAGGCAACCAACCACAGAATCTAACACACAGAACCTCTGGCAGGATAAATATAAAGAAAAATATATCTAGGCATATCATAATCAAGAGCTGAAAACCAAACAGAAAAAGAAAATCTTGAAGACAGTCAGGGGGGAAAGGAGTATTACAAACAGAAGAACAAGATAAAAATTAGAGCATGCTTTTCATCAGAAACCATGCAAGCTGAAAAACAATGGAGCAAAATATTTAAAATACTAAGATAAAAAAAAAAAGCAACCTAGAATTCTATACTCAGTGAAAATGCCTTTTTCTTTTCTAATAGGTTTCACACTCAATGTGGGGCTTGAACTCACATGCCTGAGATCGAGAGTAGCATGCTCTACTGACTGAGCCGCCCAGGCACCCTGAAAATGTCTTTTAAAATGAAGGCAAGAGGAGCACCTGGGTGGTTCAGTCAGTTAAGTATCCCACTCTTGGTTTTGGCTCAGGTCCTGATCTCAGGGTTGTGAGATTGAGCCCCACATCGGGTTCTCTGTTGGGCTCCACTCGGTGCGGAGTCTGCTTGAGATTCTCTCTCTCTCTCTGCCCCTTGCCCCACTTGCTCTCTCTCTAAAATCAATCAATCAATCAAATCTTAAAAAAAAAAAGATTAAGGCAAGAGACTTCTGCTTCTGGCTTAGATAGAATAACAGGGACTAAAATTGCACTCCCTCCTTAAACAACTAGGAAACCAGATAACAATATAGGAGGCAATATTTTTGAGACATTGGACAACAGGTAGCACAGGACTGTGATCCCTAAGGAAAAAAATACAACAAAACAAACACAGCAATCCTTACAATTGTAACAACTTACTGCCCAGAGAAGTTTCTAAGCTATAATGCAGGGAGTGAGGACCCAAACAGAGCCCAACAGTCTGAGTCGAGAAGGTAGAGATTCAATTTTGAGAAGACCAAAGCAGCTAGAATTTGTGAAAACAACAGTACCAAAGAAGAGGAAGCTGCACAGAGAAAACTCTAGAAATCTGCTGAGAGGTCTTGTATAAGTTCTCTCTCTGTCTGAGAACTGATCTGTGTATACATGAAAAGAAATTACCCAAAGGAGGGAAAAAAAACACCAAAAAAGAGCGTGTAGAACAACTACCAAGACTCACACAGGGCTGGGAATAGTTCATGTTCTCACCAACCAGTCTGAAAAAACCTTGCACTACATGCAACATTGACTAGAATCCTCAGAAGGATTTCACCTTAGAAATGGACCTAAATTAGCCCTAGAGCAAAAGGCTCCTCTGGCTCTCAGCTCAGAGCTTAAAAGCAAGCCTCAAGAAGATCCACCTGACTCTAATTAACTGCACACTAGAACAAAGTCCAACACAATTTAAAGGAATACAATACAATCCAGCAAAACTACATAAAACTCACACTATCTGGCATCTCATAAAAAACCATCAAGCATGCAAAGACACAGGAAAATATGACCATAAACAGAAGAAAAAAAGTCAATCAATAGAAGCTGAACCAGAAATGACAGAGATGATAGAATTAGCAGGCAAAGATGTCAAACAGTTAATATGCTGCACATGTTCAAGAAGGTAGAGGAAAACATGAACATAGAGAGATGGAGAGAAGGAAGACATAGACAATTACCAAATGGAACTTCCAGAAATAAAAAATATAGTATCCAAAATGAAAAAAATCCTGAATGAGATTAACTATATTAGAAACTACAAAAGAAAACATCAGTGACCTTGAGGGCATGCCAGTGGAAACTACCCAAAATGAAATACATAGAGAGAAAAAAAATACTAGAGAAAAATGGACATCAGCGACCTGTGGGACAATATATCAAACATTCTACCATACATGTAATTACAGTGGAGTCCCACTCTGCGGGAGGAAGAAGAAAACTACCTGAAGAAATAATGGCAGAAAATTTTGCAAATTTGATGAAAGCTATAAACCTATAGATACATGAAGCTCAAAAAATACAAATAGAATAAACCTAAAGGAAACCACACTAAAAAAAATCCTACTCAAACTGCTGAAAACCAGTAATAAAGAAAAAATCAGCCAAGGGGGGAACAACAGCTGGAATGGGTTTACTAGTATCACACAAATTGGACTTTAGAACATATAATTTGGAGTTATAAACATTCCCACAAAGAAAACTCCAGGCCTATGGGGCACCTGGCTGGCTCAGCCAGTTAAACGGTGGATTCTGGATATCAGCTCAGGTCATGATCTCAGGGTCCTGGGATCAAGCCCCACATCGGGCTCTGTGCTCAGCGGGGAGTCTGCTTGAGGATTCTCTCTGTCCTTCTCCCTCTGCCCCTCCCCCCACTTATGTGTGCTCATTCTCATTCACTCTCTCTCTCTCTCAAATAAATAAATCTGTAAAAAGAAAAACAAACAAACAAACTCCAGGCCCAGATGACTTCAATGATGAATTCCACCAAACATTTAAGGAAGAAATAATACTAACTCAACACAAACTGTAGGAAACAATTTCGAACTAAGGTCAGCATTACCCAGATGCTAAAACAAAGCAAAAAGACATTTCATGAAAAGAATGACAGACCAATATTCCTCATGAACATAGACGTAAAACTCCCTAACAATATTAATAAATCAAATCTAGAAATACATAAAAAGTATAACCAATGGGTTTACCCCAGAAATCCAAGTGATTTGGCCAAGACTTCTCCACCAAGAAGTGACGGAACATGGCTTGCAGTCAGTTTTAGCTTCAATCCTATATTTTTGTCTCCTCTTTCTGTTGTTTCTACTGTACCAGTTCCTGTCCTAGATACTTAACTCCTAAATTTTATTTTACACAATTTTGCACTTATTTTAAATATAGTGCCATTTCATTCTCTTATTATTTCAAGTGCCCTTAAGGATTAGTCAGTACATCATTCTTAGAAACCTTTAATGACTCTACCTCTCACTTCTCCCCTAGACTCCAGTAACAATTAACATTTATCTCCTTTATTGTATTCATTACAATGCACTGTAATCTCTGGTTTTCTTGCCCATGGGCCCTTTCAGAACAGAGTCCCTTAAGGTCAAGATCTTATCCATCCTTGTATGCATCACACACTGCACATCATAAATGCTACTGTATAAATCAACATAATATTCATCATATTGTATAGACAATGTATTAATTATCTACAATTTCAGAGCAGAGAATATGCCTTAAAATTATTTTTTTTCCTGTACAATACACAGTCAAGCACTTACTGATTCATTAAAAAAGGATCTGTTATACATCTGTTTCTTTAGGATTGAATTGCTAGAAAAGAAATAGTAGATAAAGCAGAAAATGTAATGGGACAGTAAAGAAACTGGCCTCTATCTCAATCATTACTTCACAAAGCAATTCATCAAACACTATCAAAAACTCAATTTTTCTATCCCTTTTTAAAACAATATTTTTTTAACTCTATTTTTTTTGCTTTTTTGAATTTTAATTCTAGTATAGTTAACATACAGTGTTGTATTAGTTTCAGGTGTACAATTTAGTGATTCAAACAATTCTGTACATCACCCAGTGCTCATCACAACAAGTGAACTTCTTAATCCCCATCACCTATTTCACCCATCCCCCGCCCACCTCCTTTCTGGTAACCATCAGTTTTTTCTCTATAATTAAGAGTCCATTTCTTGGCTTGTCTCTCTTTCTCTCTCTTTTTTTCTTTTGCTCATTTGTTTCTTAAATTCCACATATGAGTGAAATCATATGATATTTGTCTTTCTCTGACTGATATATTTTGCTTAGCATTATACCCTCTAGCTCCATCTATGTCATTGCAAATGGCAAGATTTCATTTTTTATGACTGAATAATATTACATTGTGTATATATATATATCCCACCTTATCTTGATCTATTCATCTATCAATGGACACGGGCTGCTTTCATAATTTGGCTATTGTAAATAACACTGCTATAAGCTTAGGGGTGCATGTATCCCTTTAAATTAGTGTTTTTGGATTTTTTGAGTAAATAGTCAGTAGTGCAATTACCAGATTGTAGGGTAGTTCTATTTTTAACTTTCTGAGGAACCTCCATACTGTTTTCCACAGTGGCTGCACCAGTTTGCATTCCCACTAACAGAGCAAGAGGGTTTCTTTTTCTCCATATCCTTGCCAACATCCGTTGTTTGTTGTTTTTTATTTTAGCCATCCTGACAGATATAAGGTAGTACCTCATTGTAGTTTGTTTGTTTTTTAGAGAGAGAAAGCAGGCGGCGGGGGGGGGGGGGGGGGGGGGACATGTGGAAGCAGAGAGAGAAAGAGAGAGAGAGAATCTTAAGCAGGCTCTATGCCCAGTGTGGAGCCTGACCACGCAGGCTCGATCCCACAACCCTGAGATCATGATCTGAGCCGAAATCAAGAGTCGGACACCTAACCAACTAAGCCACCCAGGCACCCCTCTCATTCTAGTTCTGATTTGCATTTCTCTGATGATGAGTGATGTTGAACATCTTTTCCTGTATCTGTTGGCCATCTGTATGTTTTCCTTGGAGAAATGTTTGTTCATTTCTCCTATTTTTTAATTGGATTGTTTTTTGGGTGTTGTTTTGTATAAGCTCTTCATAGATTTTGTATACTAACCCTTTATCAGATATGTCATTTGCAAATATCTTCTCCCATTCAGTAGGTTGCCTTTTATTTATTTTTTTTTTAAGGATTATATTTATTTGAGAGAGAGAGAGGCAGACAGAGTGCAAGCAGGGGGAAGAGCAAAGTGAAAGGGACAAGGAGACTCCACACTGAGCATGGGGCCCCACGCGGGGCCCAATCCCATAATCCCAAGATCACGACCTGAGCCAAAACCAAGAGTCAGACACTTAACTGATTGAGCCACCCAGGCACCCCAGTAGAAGGTTGCCTTTTAGTTTTGTTAGTTGTTTCCTTCTTTGTGCAGAACATTTTTATTCTGAGGTAGTCCCAACAGCTTATTTTTGCCTTTATTTCCCTTGCCTCAGGAGACATATCTAGAAAAATGTCGCTACAGCTGATGTCAGAGACATTACTGCCTGTGCTCTCTTCTAGCACTTTTATGGTCTCAAGTCTCACATTTAACTAAAACAATGTTTTTATATAGACATCACATTCAATGCTGTTCCTCTCACTTGAATGTCTGAAATCTCTTTTATTGCACAACCTCTCAAGTTATAAACATAGGTAAAACTAATGAGGGCTCAGGAGAAGGCACATTAAAATGTTAATAAGATGAAAAATGTATTTTTCAACTGATCAAGGTTTTGAGATTACGTTTTTCATTGTAATAGATAGTATTCCCTTGACCTCGCTCATAAAGCTCCACCTTAAAGAGGAAATATACCTATGTAAAAGGCAAAAAAATTACATGTTGTTGGTCAGTTAAAATGGCAATAATTTTGCAGCTTATTTGCCATTTGGGGGTGGTCTCAATTCCCAGTGGCCGAGGGTCACTAAATGCCAAAAATAATTTGGGGTGATTATTTACAAATTAATTCACAGGGAAAAGATATATATGTATTCTTTAAAACCAAAAGACATGGGAACTTGAGATCAGAATTACTCATCATCTATTTCCATCTTTTAGTTCTGTGTTGAACGATGTTTAGCCTCTATATCTTAAAAGGATTTTATTATTTATAGCCTTCAAGTAAGCCTAACTGGCACAGAGAGCAGAAGGAGCTAGGTCCCAATAACTCACTGGGTTTTAATTCAATGTTTGGGCAAAATATGCCCTAGAGAAACTATATGAAGTCCAAGTCTTTAAGCACATCCAAGCTATCCCCAGGAGCTATTTCATTGTTTAAGTTTTGTTTTACAAAAATTGTATTTCTCTTTTCTGTTTATCCTTCCCTTTCTCTCTCCCCTTCCACCCCCACACCCAAACCATACCATTTTATCTTTTTCTCAGTAGATACTAACTTCTACATTTGGAAAGTGCCCCCTGGCTCATCTTAACATACCCAGACTGGTTATATGACCAAGTGCCTACCACAGAAGGCCAGATTTCACAGGTATAGTTATTGAGTCAGCAAATGGTTATTGTAAGTCCACTAAGGTTTCAGGCACTGTTTCAGACTGAGGATGCAGCACAGAGAAAGCTTCTGTTCTCGTGAGCTTCCTTTCAGCAGAGAGACCTAGGTATTAAACAAAGAAATAAGAAGGTAATAACAGGAAACAATGAATGCTATGAATAAAATAAGCAACATAAAGTGCTAGAGATTTGAGAAATGTGGGTATAACAGATAGGGTGATTAGGGATGACCTCTCTAAGAAGGTGAAAACTTGAGTCCTAAATGAAATGGTGCCACCCACCAGAAAAACTGAGAAAAGACACAATGAACAGAAATGGAAGATTCTCAAAGTTAGTGTAGTGTGTTTGAGGAATAAAAGACACTCATCTGTATGACCACAGTTAAGTTGTCAAAATCAGAAATAAACACTGACACAATACTACCATCTAATCCACAAACCCCATTCAAATTTCTCTGATCATCTCTATCATGTTCCTTATAGGTCCAGGATCCACTCCATAATCACACGTTACATTCAGTTATCATGTTTCTTTTTTCTCCTTCAATCTGGAACAGTTCTAGCTTTCCCTATTCCATGATCTTAACATTTTGGAAAACTATAGTCCGGAGTCCGGTTAACTTGGTAAAATGTCCTCCAGTTTGATTTTCCCCATGATTTGTGATTTTTGGAAGGACTACCACAGAAGCAATGCTGTGTTCTATCAATGCATCATATTAGGAGGCATACGATGTTAATTTTAATACTTGGTCAAGGTTCTCCTTAAAGATTTTCCTACTGTAAAGCTAATTATACTCATGTTGTATTTATCAAGTAGTTAGTGTTTTGTGGAGATGTTTTGAGATTAAGTTAATATCTTATTCCTCATTCTTCTTATTCCTCATACTTGTTTTAGTATCCACTGATAATTCATGCCTTAATGGGTTATTACTACGATAGTTACCAAATGGTAATTTTCCAATTCCATCATTCTTTCCAGATCAGTGGTTGTCAAATGAGGATGGGGGATGCAATTTTGCCTCCTCATTACAATTTGGCAATGCCTGAAGACATTTTTGCATTTAACAACTAGAGGTTGGGGTTAGTAGGGATGCTACTATCTAGTAGGTAGAGGTCAAGGATAATGCTAAACATCCTACAATGCACAGGACAGTTCCTCTCCCACTCAAAAGAATTCTCTTGCCCAAAATGTGATTAGTGCCAAGGTTCTAGATTACTAAATGACATGCAGAATTTTCTCTCTCATTTATATATTTATTAATATTAGTATGGAATCATGGAGTCCTATTTTACTGAAAGGGTTACAACATTTATTTTGATATTCAAACTGTCTCAAAATTGGTCAGTGGTAACTCTTCAAACCTGTTACTATGTCCTTTGAGCATGTATCAATTACTGTTTGAGGACTTCTTACTTTATGAAGTAAAATGCCCAGTGCTAGCAGTCAGCCATTTCTTCAAAGATCGCTGGTTCTTTTTAGTGGAGAGTATTTAGAAACCAAGGTCTGGGTGCTAGGTGTGCTCACTGCTATCATACCCAGACGCAGGCAGGAAATACACACACTCACACACACACCCACACACACCCCTACCTACCTACATACCTACCTAGCAAAGCAATGAAACCAGGCCGCTACTTCTAATTCTAACTCAGCACCAGTTTGTTTTAGCCTTCCGCCTTTCCATATTTGTAATTCCCTTTGTTGACACTGAGAAACTTAGCTCCCATTATCCTCAATGTATTTGCCTATCTCCATCCTTTGATGATAATCAATTTCTCAGCTATAAAGCAGAAAACTTAATTCCAGATGTACTCACCCACTACCCTCTCATCTCCCAGTCTCTGCCCATATTTGAACCTAAACCTTGACTCCAACGAAAGGGAAGGGAGAAATGGGTAGGAAGAAAGGCTAGTTAGAAAGTCTGGCCCCGAACATGCCACTTACACCCCCACTCCTACTACTAGTTGAAAACTTGACCCCAAAGGACGGTAAGGAGAAAGATGAGCCAGATTCTATTTTTTTTCTGCTCTTTGTTTTTCATTTATTATGTTATGTTAATCACCATACCTTACATCATTAGTTTTTCATGTAGTGTTCCATGATTCATTGTTTGCATATAACACCCAGTGCTCCATTCAATATGTGCCCTCTTTAATACCCATCACCAGGCTAACCCATCCCCCACCCCCCTCCCCTCTAGAACCCTCAGTTTGTTTCTCAGAGTCCACAGTCTCTCATGGTTCGTCTCCCCCTCCGATTTCCCCCCTTCATTTTTCCCTTCCTACTATCTTTTTTTTAACATATAATGTATTATTTGTTTCAGAGGTATAGGTCTGTGATTCAACAGTCTTACACAATTCACAGTGCTCACCATAGCACACCCTCCCCAATGTCTAGACATTGGGCAGATTCTTTTTTTTTTTAAGATTTTATTTATTTACTTGTCAGAAAAAGAGAGAGAGAGAGAGCACAAGCAGGGGGAGCTGCAGGCAGAGGGAGAAGCAGGCTCCCCACTGAGAAAGGAGCCCGATGCAGAACTCAATCCCAGGACCCTGGGATCATGACCTGAGCCAAAGGCAGATGCTTAACCACTGAGCCACCCAGGAATCCCATGAGCCAGATTCTAAAACAAGTGCCATGTATCCCATGTAGGTACAAGTGCTGCCTATATCTAGTATATAGAATTTTATGCTTCTCAAAATGAAAAACATTAAGCTGGCTTTTATATAACATTATGACATATAATTTATATGTATAAGTTTATATATAATATGATTTATAGTTTATAATAAAAATGGTATTAAATCACTTAAAAGAATCTGCTGTGAAACAAAGCCAGATAATTAACTTGAAAAATATGGTCAAAATTAGTGTGCTATGTCTAAAAGGTATGTGAGAAACTTCTGGAAAAATTTGTTCCACAGGTCATAATGTAAAATCAGTGTGTTCCAGTTTAAGTAGATAGAAATGATAAATAACAGCACAGGAACAAAATCATAATTTAACAGGAAAAAGCATTTATAAGAATTTCCCTGGGAAATTTACAATTAAAAAAAGAAACAAAAAAGATGGCAAAAAAACTGTGCTAAACGCACACACACACACACACACACACACACACACAGATGTGACATTAAAGAGAAACTCAATGGTGACAATTCTAAAATAATATATGTAAGTTGAGACTATCTGTAAGCATTTAAATGGTTATACCTCTTATAATAAATGGAACTAATTATAATCCCAAACTCATCATTTACTAGAGAACAATTTAAACAATGGATTCTATATAAGTTTCCCTTTTAAATAATGACAATTTTTTTAAAGACTTAACTAAATTTAATTCTTAAAAGGCAGGATGACAAAAAAGTGTTTGGCTAGGAACTTTCAGTGCAATGCTCTAATTAAAAGCAGGAAATATAATTAGAGGCATACTAAATCATAAAGCAAAATGCCCAATTATCAAGAGAAACTTAAATTGTATTATCACTTAGTATCCTTACAATACATTTATTTTTGCCTAAGTTAGCCAAAGTCAGGTTTTTTTGCTCGCAAAGAAGCTTAAGGGATACAACTAGGTACCCTAGTTCTAAGTTAAATGTGGCCTCTTGAAAATGGGACATCTTTATGAAATTTTTATTTATGAATTTATGAATCTTTATTTATGAAATGGATTAGTTCAAAACCATAACGAAAAAAGCTTTAATTTTAGGCACAGTCAGATGGGGGGTGGGGGAGGAAAGGGCTACTGAGTTAATATAGAGAAGGCCAAAGTCTTCTTTCTAATTATCACCAGGTAATTTCTGTTGGAAATTTGGGAATAGAGTCAGCATTCGATATACATTGCATATACATGAGTATCAATTCATTTATTTTTCTTTCTGAAGGCAAACTGTGATCTAATGCATCATTTGGTTTCCTAGGCACATCACTTTCCACTTTTAAAACTTAAAAAATGAGTTTTTTATCATGGATGAACTGAAACTCGGTTTGAAAATATTTTTATATTTTAAAAATCTTTACAACATTTCCCCCAAAAGTAACACACACGTGAAACAAATCAAACAATACAAAGAATAACAGAGAATAGGCTAATTTTTCCTCTACCTCATCCCCTCAAGTCCCACTTTCCTAAAATAACCAATTCTGATAATTTGCTATATATGCTTTCACAGTTTTTGGACTATTACCACAGTTTCTTTTTATAAAAATGAAATGACATTACACACATTACTCAATGCACTTCACAATACATCTTGGACATCCCTCCAGAGTATATAGCATATAACTCAATTCATCCTTTTTAATCATTGCATCATAATCCATTGTATAGATACACTGTAATTTATCCAATAATTCCATTAGTGATGGTAACAGACTCATCAGACTGTTTCCAATCCAAATAATGCTGTAATCAACATCCATGTACATGTGTCCTGATGTACTAGAGGACAGATATCAAAAAGTGGGATTGCTAGGTTGAAAAGAATAAAAAATGACACTTCATTTTTTTTAAAAAACCTTATATATGTAAAAGGTTTTATATATATAAAAATAAAGAGAATAGGAAATAATGAACTCCCATTTACCATCATCTAACTTCAACAGTTGTCAAATTTTAATGTTCTGTTTTTCCCCTTATCTGTGAAATTTAAACCAGTCCCATTTTAAACGTTTTGTCTCCACGAATGGCTCTGAAGTTTATTAAAATCCTTTTTGGAACACTAGTTACATAGTAACCACCAGCATTTGTATCTTCTTTAATATTATACATAACAACTTAAAAAAAAAGTCACCCATAATATTCACTTCCTCCCTCTACTAAGCTCTTCGCAATGGAGAAACAGCAGAATCAAAGCATCTAAGATAGTAGAAAAAGACACTAGGAAAGATCATCCTAAAAGCATAAAAAGACCTTGAAAAGGAAAATATCAGGCAGGCATAGAGGTATATTAAGTGACAGAGGCAACAAAGAGAAAGAAAGGAGTAACATTAAGCAGATTTTTAAAAGCTAGCATTAGCTGGTAGGGAAAGTACTTAAGGGATTGCTGGTGGTCCGAGTGGGAAATTTAAGCAAAGAAAGAGCAATTCATGAGGAACAGGACATGCTATTTGAATGTATTTTAGAACTAGCTGCTTAAAATATATTGCACTGATGATCAGAAAGCTAGGAAAATAGCCACTTAGTGCTCAGCCAGCAAAAGATATCTGGAGGGAAAAACATTACCAATGTGTAACAAAATAACATTTATTTCTCTTCAAATATAAGTAACATCCCTACTAAAGAAGAACAATATAAAATATGTGTATAGGTACACATATAATGCAGAAGGGGTACTACATCTGAATGTGTTCCTCGAAAAATAGCATGTAAAGAAAAATTAAATGCACTAGAGACAAGGGCTATTTAAAGGAATCCTAAAGTAAATTATTTTGTAGAGTGAACATTTTATAAAATAATTATATCCTAATTTATTTAAAGTGTGGTTCCCCTTTTTAGAATATTAAGTTCCCTAATCCACAAAGCATGGATTGATTGTTCACTATATGCCAGGCATTGTACATACAGAACAAAACATCACTCCCACTCTCTAGGAGCTTACAATCTCTAGTGAGTGATTTAGACACAGCTAGAGTACAATGTGATATGTTTTAATGGTATATCTTCTCATTTAAGTCTGCAGGTAAACACAAGAAGGGACCACCAAACTGTAGCTTAGGAGAGTCAGGAAAGGATTTATAAAGCAAGTGGCATATGAGTTGAATCTTGAAGGCTGAAGAATAATTCAGAAATGAGGGAGAAAAGAATTTCTACAACTTGTACAAAGCTTGGTGATTCATCTCAATACATTTAAGCTGAAAATACTTTTTTAGCATAGATTTGACAAGAACCATATGTGGTCTACTGACATGAAGTTTTAAAAATTTCATTCCATTTTAAGCTGTTACAGCATTTATGTGAGACTGATGTGTGTATGCATGTGTGTATATGTATATATGTTAAAAATGATGGCTAAAGATGTTAGTAAGAATCCACATATTAGCTTCCATGCTCTTCCTAATACCCCACCTACAACAAAATAAGTAGATTTGAAAATAAAACAAGGGTTCATACATGCACGAGAAGACAACAGCAAAAAGCTGAATCCTTAATCAGCACTGAGAAAAAGCCATTTCCATCTCTGTGAATTGAGGTAAGAATGGGCTAAATACAGGATCTGTCGGAAATGTATTTACAAAGCAGTTAGACCTTGAAATCTTATCTCCCACTCCGGACAACTGGGCAACTAACTCTAACTCTCCTCCATCCTGTCAGATATCTTCCAGTCTAGTCTACAAAGAGTATAAATACTCTTAAAGTAAAAGAGTCTCTGGACTGGACAGCATTAGCTCAGTAGAGGGAGGGTAGTGGGGGTGAGGTAAAATATTTTTTAAAAGGGAGACTGAGTAACTGAATGTTGAGACTCTTCTTCCTACCCAACTCCTAACATGTGGGCTGCTAAGGTATACACACTCAACAAAGTAGTGGACTCAAAAGTCTCTGGGAAACAGACCAGCTCAAAAGAAACACCTAAACACATAGACATCCAGGGTTCCCCAAGAAACAGCCGGATCATCCCACAGTAAAACCCATAATCAACAAGCTAGGCTACCACAGTACTCAATTAGTTGTGCAGTGTACAACTCTTAAAGATCACCAGATATTTGATGAAGGCCTCGATCATAAAAGACAGAGGCCAAAGAAAACAAATGGAAAAAGTAACTTGAAGGAAATAGAGACAATAAAAAGAAAGGAAAAAAAAAACTTCCAGTAGTATATTTAAAAAACTAAGAGAGGCAATCAAGAAATATGAAAAGAATGCAATGGTGGGGGGGTGGGGAGGGCAACTAAGAAAAAAGGGTCATTAAAAAAGTATAAAAATTAGAAATGAAAAATTTAACAGGAAGGTTGAAAGATAGAGAAATAACCTTGAGAGTAAAGAAAAAAGATAAAAATATACAAATATAAGATGAAAACATAATTTTGAGAAACTGTCCAGGAAAAAGAAGGTCCAGAAAGACATCAGCAAAAATAGAAGGAAGGACATCATTAAAGAAATAATTCAAGAAAATTTCCCAGAATTGAAAAAATACGACTTTCTAAACTGAAAGTGCCTACCAAATGTTCAACACAATGTTTAAAAACAGAGCCACACCTAGGTATATCTTAAAATTTTAAAACACTGAAAATAGGAGAAGATTCTGTCAAATTCCAGAAAGAACAGATTTCATAAAAAGATAAAGAACTAGAATAGCATTAAACTTCTCAAATGCAACACTTGAAGTTACAACACACTGCTGTATGATTGTGAAAAAGAAACTATTTTAAATTCTATCATTTTATATACAACCAAATTATCACAAGTTCTCAAAAAATTACTTCCCTTGGGGCGCCTGGGTGGCTCAGTCGTTAAGCATCTGCCTTTGGCTCAGGTCATGGCCCCAGGGTCCTGGGATGGAGCCCAGCATTGGGCTCCCTGCTCTGCGAGAAGCCTGCTTCTCCCTCTCCCACTCCACCTACTTGTGTTCCTTCTCTCGCTGTGTCTCTCTCTCTGTCAAATAAATAAATAAAATCTTCAAAAAAAAAAAAAAAATACTTCCCTTACTTTCTCAGGAAGCTACTGGAGTTCATAATCCTCAAAATGATGGAGTAAACAAAAAGGAAGTCATGGGATTTTGGAAATAAGATCCAACAAAAAAGAGAGGTGAAGAAAATCCCCAGGATGATAGTGAAGGAAGATTTCAGGATGAAAGGTTTATAGCAGGCCTAGGGAGGAGACCAGGTCAGAAGGCATCAAAAAAGACTTCTTAAACATGAAATTGATGGTCTACATATGGATAATTTTAACTGAAAATACATTAAGCTTTAAAAATATTTTATTTTTAATACAAATAAAACAAATATTTCATGTCCTGAGACAGTATGTTCAACCATTAGATTTATATTTAACATAGTTAGAGTTAGTCAAGCCATATTCTTGCCAATATTCTAAAAATTGTTATCAGGCTCAAATCTTCATTAATGAAGCAATGTAGTTCTTTTATTTAAAAAAGATGTTTGCTGGTGAGATTTAAGACATAATTTACAGATCATCCAAGTACCTGGATGCACCAGACACTGAGATGTGTATCCATATTTTAACACACAGCAGTTTCTTCAACATGTGGAGAAAAATGTTTTATTCCCTTGTGGTAGTTCAAAGTTGAGAAATTATTTGTGAATTGAAAATGCGGGATAGCACATAATAGGCACTTAATAAAAACACTTGTTGAGACTGCTTTTTCTTTTCCAATCTATATAAACAAGAAGAGGCAAGTGAAGATAAAGTTAACTATATATTTTACATATACACAGAAATACACACACCTGTACACACACACACACAACATACATTCAAAAATATTTAAAATTTCTCCTATGGCTCTACATTAATTTTCAATTTCATTTTTTACCATATTTCACAATTTAAATCAAATGGTTAAGTCTTAAAAATACATTTTCTTAAAGGTACTGGCTGCTGACAAATGTTGTAAATAGTATCAGCTTATTTTTTATTAAATAGAACAGAAATATTTTATAATAGTTGTTGCCATTCTTAGAAAGTATAGGTAAAAAATATTTCCCCAAAATGAATGATTAACCTGTTGAATTAAAAAAGGCTTATCTCCATCACAGGAATAAAAGGCACAGCATAATACAGTCAGTGATATTGTAATAGTGTTGCATGGTGACAGATGGGAGCTACACTTATGGTGAGTACAGCATAATGTATGAACCTGTGGGGTCACTATTTTATATACCTGAAACTAATGTAACATCGTGTGTCAACTACACTCAAAATAATTAATTTTTTAAAAAGGCCTATTGGAAAAGAAATTACAAGTATTTCATAAGCTTTGATAAACAAAATGACTAATCAGAATTGACTCTTCTTAAGTAGATAACTAAACAATCTGAAAAATATACAAAGATGGCTTAAAGTTCTCCAAATGTATAATACATAACAGAGGTTGCAAATTCACATGTCCATGGGTGGAGTGGTAAGGGTGCAAAATGGAGAATGTGCTCAGACCCAGATAATAATAACCATGTGAGCTGAGACTCAGACTGCTAGATCATTATATTTCTCTAAGAGAAAATTCTACGTGAATTTTCCTATTTTCAAATCTTGGCAGTAATTCATTTTTTTCATTAGCTAATCAAAATATTTATGTGTTCTGAATTCGACTTCTAAAGTTGTGGAGCTTGTAGTATACATCCTCTAACACTGAGACCCAGATTTACCTCTCTGTTAGGCAGAATAGTATATCAAATACAAATATACTTGTATAGAACGGATGGATTCATGTGGATATGACTAAGGATTCAAATGATTCAATGCATATTTGTTGAATACCACTTGAGCCAGACCTTGTACAAGTCACTATGGTGGAATAAAGAATTATGACTGGACATAAGTAATTAATGTAAGCCTCCAATCTTTCTCTCTTTCTTTGTCTTCTAAAAATGGGCATAAATAATTTATCATTCAAACCAGGACATTTCTGGGAGTGAAAAGAGCTGTGTTAATAATTAGGCTAAGAACAACAGGTGTAAACTGGGACCATGCCAGACAAACCAGGCTGTACAGTCACCCAACCTAAGTGAAACTGGTCTGCTTCAGTTTCCTCCCCTCTGCCTACCCCAGGCTCACACTGTCCAAGCAGGATCCTGTCTTGTCAGGCTAATTCTTCAGTACTGTGACAAATAATTAGAAGGAAATGGGGTAAAAAGGAAGATGAGAGTTGTCTTTTGATAGAAAGCAGAATTGTTTTCTAAGATTTTTTTGTTTTGTATTTAAGAGGTGCAGAACCAGCAGCAACATGGGATGGTAGCGGATGGGTGAGGGAAAAAAAGAAAAGAAAAATTGCTAAAGAATGCACCTTGCTTTCATGTCATTTAATCGAGAGAGGTAAAACACTCAAGTGATTTGAAAATCCTTTTGTTGCATGGACTTAAGACTAACAGCCTCTAAGACTGAACCAGAGAGGATATGGTTTTATGAATATTACAGAAGTATAAGACACCGTCCCTGCAATTGGGGCGGGGGAGGGGGAATTCTATTTTGGGAGAAAAAGATTAACAAAGAATACAATATAATACAAAATTGAGTGCTAAAGAATAAGATATGAACTACAAACCTGTAGGACTTGAGAGAGAGAGAGATCAAACAGAGCAATATGAATTGATCTCTCCCTTCTTATTGTTCTCATTTCTCCTTGAAAGGATCCAGGGACAAGCACAAGCAGAGGAGTTGTATGTTACATGAATATATGCTA
Organism: Eumetopias jubatus; assembly: GCF_037043125.1. NCBI lineage: Eukaryota > Metazoa > Chordata > Mammalia > Carnivora > Otariidae > Eumetopias > Eumetopias jubatus. The sequence goes on from NW_028274815.1 coordinate 75,439,032, forward strand.
CTTCTCAACTGTACATAATGAAAGTCCAACCAATCCCCACTAAACTCTGATTGGGTTGTCAAATGTTAAAATAAAATAAAATATTAAAATAATTTAAATATTAAAATAAAACCAAAGTCCAGGATTAATCAAAATACTATTTTTCTTTCTTTGACTATCATATAATCAAAAAATGATACTTTATTTAAGTTGTAATTCTGGATTCCACCACATCTTACAGTCAGAAACTAAGGGACCCCTGGTAAATGGCAATGACACAGAAGTCTGGCCTCCAACAACATGAATGGGCAAAAGCTTCAAACACACCATGAATTTACCACTAGGAGCAAAGACTCTACCTGATCCAGCATACTAGGACAAGCAGATCATGAGCATGTGGAGCATCTACAACACACAGAATGCATCCACTTGTTCCAGCTCATATACACAGAATGATCTGAAACTTTTCCTTATTCCTTCCATGAACTGTCCCCACCTCCCCAGGATAAAGCACAAATAGATTCAGGGATAGGAGTAGAAGGTGAAGGGTGAGAGGGAAAAACATGAGAAAGATGAGATACATATGCATAAACACTAAATTCATTCAATCACCAAATAGTTTGTTCACATCAAGCCTTCAGAGGGTAGCATAACACACATAGGCCATACAGGTGTCCAGATATCCATAATTCCCCTGTGGAAAGGCTGGTTACAAGCCAAACAACTTTGCTAAAGACAAGAATATCCTTTCTGCCAAGCTTTTTGTGTGACTTATGTTTATGTTAAGCAATTCTTAAATATCACTATAGCCATAAGCTTGAGAAATGCATTGAGTACATCAGAGAAAGGGCTATGTAAAAACATAAATCACTGGTACTACTGTATTTTGTGCAAAAAAGCAGCACTTCCCAAAAAGAAAAAAGAAAAAAAACCTGATATAAAACAAAAGCCACATTAGGTTTCAGACTATTAAGAGAAAATGCATTCTTTTGCCCCATCCTCACTCCCCAAATCTCCACTCCATTAGATTGTCAACTACCTCTCAGGAACCCTACAGAGCCCATTTCCAGTGACCTTTAATCAGTCTCCTCTGAGATACAATCCACTGGACAGAATTCTTTTCCATTTGCCGAAGTTATTTTCTAGCACTCCAAGTTACCACTTTTAGTTCCAATTCCCACCGTGAACTTTTTTTAAAATTCATTTCTCGCCACTTTGGGGAAATGCTACCTTCAAGAAATATAGAATAGTTATAAATTCCTGTGTAAAAACCTACTAAATATTAATTTTTAAGCAAGTTATCTTTATCTGAGTATCAGTTTCCTCATCCCTTGCAAAGTTAAGAACACTAAATGGGAATAATATTCACAAAGTTCCTGATAAATCCTATGGGGGGGTGCAAAAAAAAATGGTAGTTCTTTAAAAGAAGATGGAAAAAGAAGTACTACTCAATATTTGCTCAGAGGGGAAAGGAAAAAAGATTTGTTTGGCATATATCTCTTCTGCTAAAACTTGGAGGCACCTAAATTAGGAACATTCCTTCAACTACTTAAAAGAGGGAAAAACTAGCAGGTTTACAGCAAAGATATGAACTACATTCCAGTGTTACTGCAGTGATTAAGCGTAACACATGTGATGAATCTACAGGGGATTATAGGGTTTATTTCACTCTTTTCTCATGATAGCAGCACCTCCTATTATCAAAGAGAATCATTCCCACTCTATAATTTTTTATTTCAAATGAAAAATTTTGAGTAGAGTTGACACACAATGTTCTATTACAACAGTGATTCAAACACGTTTCTATGTTATGCTATGCTAACTACACATGTAGCTCCCATCTGTCACCATACAACAATATTACAGTATCATTGACTATATTCCCTATAACTGGAAGCCTGTATTTCCCACACCGCTTTATCCAATTTGCCCACCTCTTTACCCCCCCTTCCCTCTTCAACCACCAATTTGTTCTCTGTATTTATAGGTCTGATTCTGCTTTTTGTTTGTTCATTCACTTGTTTTGTTTTTTAGATTCATGTGAGTGAAATCATGTTGTCTTTCTCAGTCTGACTTATTTCACTTAGTATAATACCCTCTAGGTCCATCCATGCTGTCACAAATGGCAAGATCTCATCTTTCTTATGGCTGTGTAATATTCCATTGTGTATATATCACATCTTCCTTATCTGTTTGTCTGTAGGTGAACACTTGGGCCACTTCCATACCTTGGCTATTGTAAATAATGCTGCAATAAACAAAGGGGTGCATATAGCTTTTCATATTAGTGTTTTCACTTTCTTTTTTTTTTTTAAAGATTTTATTTATTTATTTGACAGAGAGAAACACAGCGAGAAAGGGAACACAAGCAGGAGCAGAGGGAGAGGGAGAAGCAGGCTTCCCACAGAGCAGTGAGCCCGATGCGGGGCTTGATCCTAGGACCCTGGGGTCATGACCTGAGCCTAAGGTGGACGCTTAATGACTGAGGCACCCAGGCGCCCCAGTGTTCTCACTTTCTTTGGGTAAATACTGAGTAGTAGAATTATTGGATCATACAGTATTTCTATTTTTAATTTTTTGAGGAACCTCCATACTGTTTTCCACAGTGGCTATACCAGTTTATGTTCCCACCAACAATGCACAAGGGTTCCTCTATCTCCACATTCTTGTCAATACTTGTTATTTTCTTGTCTTTTTGATTGTAGCCATCTTGATAGGCTTAAGGTATTATCTTGTCATGGTTTTGATTTGCATTTCCCTGATGATGAGCGATGTTGAACATCTTTTCATGTGCCTTTGGCCATCTGTATGTCTTCTTTGGAAAAATGTCTATTCAGGTCCTCTGCCCATTTTTCAATCAAATAAAAATTTTAAAAGTGAACTAAAACAAGAGGTCTTCTAAGTGTTCCCTCCCTGGTAAATATTAATAACAAATGAATAGGACTCTGTTTATGACTTAGGGACATGCTTACCCAATACTGTGTCAAAAGAAAAAACCACCCTGACAATTATGGAGCTAGGTAGTCAGATAGCTGGAGATATACATGGCTAGGAAAACTACCATGTAGAAACCTAGCCTACCCTCTATAAATTTTTTCTAACCTACCCTCCAGAAGTCTTTCTCACAAAGACTACAAACTACATGTACATTGTGATTCTCAAGAAGGGCAAAGTGCCGGGCACCTGGGTAGCTCAGTCAGTTAAGCATCTGCCTTCAGCTCAGGTCATGATCCCAGAGTCCTGGGATCGAGTCCCGCATCAGGGTCCCTGCTCAACAGGGAGTCTGCTTCTCCCCCTCCTCCCCCTCCCCCCTGCTTGTGCTCTCGTTCTCTCTCTCTCTTTCTCTCATGCTCTCTCTCTAATAAATAAATAAAATCTTTTCTTTTAAAGATTTTATTTATTTATTTGACAGAGAGAGACACAGCGAGAGGGGGATCACAAGCAGGGGGAGTGGGAGAGGGAGAAGCAGGCTTCCCGCTGAGCAGAGAGCCCGATGCAGGGCTCTATCTCAGGACACTAGGATCATGACCTGAGCCGAAGGCAGACACTTAACGACTGAGCCACCCAGGCGCCCCAAATAAATAAAATCTTTAAAAAAAAAAAGGCAAAGTGCCAAATCCAGTGCCAGTGATGCATACCACCAGCTCCCCACTGACACTGGGGCCTACGACAGTCTCAGGGCCACTGACCATCAACCACATGTAAAAACTGTATAATGAACTGAAACCTAAAATTTATTTTTTAACAAAACTTGTAAATTATCTATGCCCAAGCCCAATATTCTGCCACTGACTGACATTTTAAGCCTCTTTGTACTCCCCCCCCGACATAATATGAGGCTAGAATGATTTGATCTCTGATTTCTTATCTCATAAGAGTATTGGGAGAGTAATACGTTGACATCTAACATGGTCTGAGCTCCATGGAGAAATGTGCTATTTTAAAACAAAATATTTTATATTTTTCACTGGTAAAATGAATTGCTCCCTTTTTTCCACAGAACTGTCCTAGCTATTTGATATTTTATCACAGCTTTCACTCAAAAAAATTAATACTCAATTTGGAAGTTAAAGAGTACCTACTTTTTATTTCCAAATGAAAAGAACATTGCTTATTCCAGTTATAAAACCAGTACGTGCCATAAAAAAATCAAATGATACTGGAAAGTATAAAGGAGAAAGTAATAATCATTCATAACCCCAATACCCCAAGAAAACATGATGAACATTAAGATACAGTTCTATGCATGACCTACGTACACACGTACTTAATGGATATCTATGTATTTTACAGAAATAAGATCATATTCCCAAAGTGATTTTTTAACCCAATATGATTTAGAGATCTTGAACAGCTATATAATACTCCATTTCCATGGATTATCCATAATCCACCCGTCAACTAAAATTTAAGATTGATGCTTTTACCAGTTGTTCTTTGTGCTACAATGAATTCTTCTATATTCCATCTTCCCATAATGGTTTCATTAGTTTTTAGAAAATTATTAATCAAAATTATATGGATACTTAAAATTATGAAAAATATCACCAGATCACCTCTAAAAGTAGAATAACTTACCCTCCAACCAACAGTAGTTGAAAAGACCCATTTCCCTGTAATTCACTGATTATTGCCTATCTTCTCTCATTTTGCCTTTTTGATGAACGAAAATGATATCTCAGTGTTTTAATTGCATTTCATTACTTCATTCCTAGTAAAATAATCATTTGATGTGTTGTTTGTAGAGCATTGGTATTTCTTTTGTGAAATAACTTGTCCTAACTTCTGGCTAAGTTTTGTCTTTTTCTTATAGATCTGCAATCTGTTTTTGCTATTGCTTTGTGGGAGCTCTTTATTCAATAAAGAAAATACATCTTTGTCTGCATGTATGTCACAAATAATAACCAGTTTGTCATTTGTCTTTCAACTTTTTTGATGCTTTATAAATCTTTATTTAGTTAATATATTCACCTTTAAATTCATGGGGTTTGGGCCACACGTAGAAGGGCCTTCCTTATTTTAATATTATAAAATTATTTATCTGAAATATCTAGGAGTGAGGATTTTTACTTAAATATTAATCCAACTTAAATTTATATTGCTACATAACATAAAGGAGAGATTCAGCTTTGTTATTTTTTCTAAATTTCTAATAAATGGTTCCAGACACTATTTGTTGAAGAATCCATCCTTTCCTCTCCTACTGAAATTCCATCTTCAACATATGATAAATCACATATATTTATCTTTCCAAACCCTCTATTCTAAAACATTGCTTTATATGTGTATTTCTGCATTGACACTCACTGTTTTAATTATGTGGCTTTACACCATGTTTTCACATAACAGAATAATGTAAAAATATTAAGGACGGCACACACTAAAAATATTTCCTATCTTGTGCTATTTTCCTTTTTTTTTTTTTTAGGATTTTATTTATTTGACAGAGAGAGACACAGCGAGAGAGGGAACACAAGCAGGGGGAGTGGGAGAGGGAGAAGCAGGCTTCCTGCCAAGCAGAGAGACCGACGTGGGGCTCGATCCCAGGACCCTGGGACCATGATCTGAGCCGAAGGCAGACGCTCAACAACTGAGCCACTCAGGCACCCCTTGTGCTATTTTCCAATATCAAATATATTGAAAAGGTTCAAGAATAACAAATGAGACAGATGATATTAATACTAATACACATATAATTTACACAGAGCTCTCACATTACCTAACATTATGTTTACCACACTATAAGTTATTGTTTTTTATTCAATCATAATAAGGAGTTAAGATTTGTTCAAAGACTTGCCTAGACAGCTAGTAAATGGCAGAACTAAAACCTGAACTTCATATTCCATGATCCTTCCATGAACCCACTAAGTTAAAAAGAGAGCAATTATCTATAAAAGCCCAAATTTCTCACTTTTTAATCAAAGAGGTACTTTGATTATACCAAGTATATATTTTATATACATACATGTATATCTACATACACTTGGATAGGCATATATGTATTATACACCTATACACATACATGCACATACATGCACGTGCATGCACACACTTTTATTTGAATGAGGAAAAAATTTTTAAATCTAAGCTGATATACCTGAAGCTTTTGATATTCCACTGATATTACAGGCCTAACTATGTAACACAATAACAATGAAACAAAAACTAAAAATTCAGACTATATTTCCTGAGAGATGGTTACCTTCTCTTAGTTTCCCAAATGCAGTTAAAATGCATAAGATCCTTAGTTATTACTAAACTGAAAGAGATCCGTTTTGGATACATCACAAAACAGGTCCTGCTATCAGACACTAGGAAGGATCTAGAAGCAGGAGACTGTACCTGTGTGCATTAAAAGTCCAGGTCAGTCCTGGGATTCATTGGGGGGGTAAAGAATTACCATTGTCACATGTGAGAGTATACAAGGCAGAGGGTCCACAAATTTCTCCAGGAGACTGAGATACCAACCCCATGTCATTTAGCCCAGCCAGAAGAAAAAAATGTTTTTCAAAGAATGGCAGAAGGGGTCTTACCAATACATTCCCCAAATTTAAGCTGCAGTGTTCACCAGGGATCCTGATTCACACACTAGGTTATTGCAGTGATATATTATTACTGACTTCCTATCCTTTAAAGGCTTATACATATTATATTGCATATACTGTGCACAATAAATTGTATAAGTATTACCTCATCTGCTCAAGCTGTCAAATGAAAGATGATATGCTAAAAAAAAAAGTCCAAATGAAGCTATTATAACCCCAACACTAATGAGATTTTACAAATACCAAATAGTTATATTATATACTATAACAACCAAACTTGAATCAACTAAGCCTTGGAGAGAATCACATTTTTAAAAAATTCATTTCATTAGAGGAAAGAGATGACTTTGGAGAAAGAGAAAGTGGGTTTGGAAGAGACACAGCATAGTGGGGCTTCTTTGATTAGAGGTTAGGGACTTGCTGGAAAGGAGACTGTGCTCACAGGGAAAGCAGAAGTAAGCGATCTACTCTGGTGCTTGCAGAGTACTCCCCTGTTACCCAGAGTATTCGAGTGACCTGTTATGTGAAACACAGAAGCAGCCAGCACTTCATCTGAGGTGAAGGATGCCATCCTATACTTCTCCCTAGGTAGCAAGATGGTATCTCTTTCCAGGCATGATGAATCAACAGCAGACATAACCTCTCCAGAGAACAGCTTTGATATTTGAAAAGGAAGCAGGTTCTGAAGTAGTAGAACCTAAAAAATGAAATATGCATACCTATTCCTAAATAGAGGTAAGCAAAAAGGGAGCCTGGCTTTCAAAATAATGTGTTTCCCACAATAGCAAATATATTCTATAGAGCAGTAAATCATTATGCCAAAATGATTGTCTGAGATTCATTTTTAATTTCTTCTTACAACATTCGAAGAAATTCAAACTCTGAAAGGATAGCTCAAAAATATAAAACACTTTACAGGTCATATATTTAAAAACACAAAATGCTTCTAAATAATAAAGGTAAATATAAAAAATATTTTCTAATATATCAGGAAATAAGAAACTATCTAGAAGTTTCATTTATTATCCAAAATTAAAGATTTTTTTGTATCTTTTTGGTTAGAGAACAAATTCAGGAAGTAAAACTGAACCTTTCATCTTTGAAAATTTACAATGAATAAAATCATTACTTGGTTTTAACAATTAACTTAAAATTGAGATTAATGGTTCTATTAAACCATGAATATATTTTGTGTATATACATGTATATATACACACACACACATATGTATTTTGTACATATACACATATCAGGTTTTTATAACTATACAATATTTTCATTATTTTTTTTCTAGTATCAGGAAGTTTTATTAACCTGGAAACTATCTTGAAACAAATGAATAATTCCATCTATTGGTTCTCTCATAGTATTAGAAATTTTTCCTCATTTAAATATCTTTCAGTGTACCCTCAGTGTACTACCACGGTGGTGATTTAGAATAGATATTCTTTTTTTTTTTTAAGATTTTATTTATTTATTTGACAGAGAGAGTGAGAGAGCACAAGCAGGGGAGACAGTAGAGGGAGAGGGAGAAGCAGGCTCCCTGCTTGGCAGGGAGCCCGATGTGGGACTCGATCCCAGGACTCCAGGATCATGACCTGAGCCAAAGGCAGTCGCTTAACCAACTGAGCCACCCAGGCGCCCTACATAAATAAAATCTTTAAAAAAAAGAAGAATATCGGGGCGCCTGGGTGGCTCAGATGGTTAAGCATCTGCCTTCAGCTCAGGTCATGATCTCAGGGTCCTGGGATCGAGCCCCGCATTGGGCTCCCTGCTCAGCGGGGAGTCTGCTTCTCCCTCTGACCCTCCCCCCTCTCATGTTCTCTCTCTCTCTCATTCTCTCTCTCAAATAAATAAATAAAATCTTTAAAAAAAAGTTTTTATTTATCTATTTGACAGAGAGAGAGCACAAGCAGGGGGAGGGGCAGAGGGAGAAGCACACTCCCCACTGATCAGAGAGCCCAACCAACACAGGGCTCGATCCCAGGACCCTGAGATCATGACCCGAACCGAAGGGCAGATGCTTAACAGACTGAGCCACCCAGGCGCCCCTGGAATAGGCATTCTTATACAGAACTCTTGCTGTCAAGATTAACAAGACCAAAAGTATCCCTTTATATAAAGCCAGAAGTATAAAAATTAAACTTATATTTAAAACAAGACAAAAAAATTAACTCAAAAATAACTCAGGAAAATCTATTTTTTGTATTGATGAATTGCTGAATATATTAAATATATGAGAAATAAATCAAATGGAAATTTTTAAGCACACATCTTCATATGTTTACATGATGAAAACTTACCGTTATTTTTCAAGTTATTTATTCCGATTATATTGGACTGTAAAACAGAATTATGATTGTGGCGCCCTCTGCTGGGATTTCTACTCACAAACTCAACCTAATACCACTATTAGTATAAAATCAAACATTTGAGGCGTCAAGCAATAAATCACTTTTTCTATCACTGATCACTTTAAGCCTTGGCAAAGATTATATAAAAGTTATAATCAATATTTGTGCTATTGTAACAGGATTTTACCAATTTATCATTAAGTAAAATATAAGTACAGATTTTTTTTTAAATAAGAGGATAATATAAAAGTTACACCAAACAACATGTTTTAATAAGTCTTTTTTTGTCACCACTTCTATCATTTGGCAATATATTCAGGTTCTTAATGCAACATTTGTAACAAGACATTTGAATAAATTATTATTTTGGTAATCTTATCTATTTTTTCCTGCTTTGTATCAGGAAAAAGTTCAATCAAAATAGCTTATTTTAAAACATGAGAACAAACTTAATAATATTATCTTCATTATTAGAAAAAGATGGAAGACATTTTAGAGGCACTCATCACCAGTAATAATTAATAAATAGCTTCCATTTACTGAGTGTCAACTATGAGGAATGTAGTATATGCTATATACTTTCTATATAGTCTATCCAGTTCTAAGAAATAATATAAATTGATATAAACTGACATAATATAAATTGCTCAAGATGAATTTCAGAGCCAAGATTCAAATGTAGATGAGTCTCATTCCAAAGACTCAAACCTTCCCACCAAACAATACAACATCAGTGAAAAAATATCTTTTGCATGCAATTTCTCCATTTGTCAATACAACAACTGGGGGTGGATGAAGGTAGTGTGGAACAAGTTGATGAGAAAAATGTCAGAGAAGGACAAGATAGTTATTCATGTATAAAATAATAGCATAGACCTTTAGGAATGTATTTTTATTTTTACATAATGCTGCCAGCTAGTGGCCCTATTTCATACTGAGCCACTGGAAACAATGCTTGATTTTTCCATCACTGAATCAAAAATTCCACATTTAACATTCTGGTATCATGTTCCTAAACTATACATGCATAAGCCTGACTTAATGTTATTTCACCTTACCCCAGAACTAAAGGAGAATGTCTCCTCAACCACCACTAGCCCTAATCCCCAATAAAATGAGATATGCCTAAGTGGGAAAGAATTCAGCAAGTGCCAACATGTAGAAACTAAAAGGTACACTTGTAACTATCTATGAAAAAGAAACCCATATTATTTAAATATTTTTGGGTAATTTGGGGATACTTATAGATTCCTTAGTGACAAAATATATAATTATTTTTATATATTATCAAAAGCTTGCCATATATGGACATAAAAACAAAATTACTGCCTGAGTATCGCTGAACATTATTCTATGCAGATCTAAAATGAGAGGGCATCTGATAAAGTAGTACTGTTAGCAAAGTATGTTATTTTAGTTCAGAGAATACAGTTATGAAATTTCCTTTGAGAAAAAAAGTATTTGAGTACAATTTTTACATTTAAAAAGGTCATATTAAAAAAATAAAATAAAAATAAAAGGGCCATATTAAACTGATAATTCACTATGTTAAGAAAAATATCCTAAGTAACACACATGAAGAAATACACAGCTCTGATCATCGTATATTGCTTAACACAGTGATATAAAGATATTCTTGGCTGATTTCTTTCATCCTGTGGCATGATAATTATTTAAATGATTCTCTCAATGGAGAAATCTAACACGACAATCAGAACCTTAGATGAAAAGACAACGTGTTCTATAGTATAATGCTGCATAAAACAAAAACCTTCCGGCATTGTATTAACAGCAAGGAAAACACACGTTCTGGTTTTATTCCAAAGTGAAAAAAGAGAAGAAGCAGGAAGTGGAAAAGAAAGTACCTAAAACACAGCAAAGAAAAAAGAGACAGTCGATCTGCTGGATTAACTGAGAAGGTCAAAATGGAAACAAGAAACAAAAGAGATAGTACTGGAGAGTCCAGTGTTCCTTCTGACCTACATTCTGTCACACACACACACACACACATGCACCCACACACACACTCACACAACTGCAAAGTGTAAAAATAGCCTTAACCCACTTTGTAGGTCCATCTTATATGAAGCTTATCTCACAGCTAAAAACAGTAAGAGTTTATATTACGCACACACATCACTATAATAAAAATCAGTGAAAAAAACACTAATTATAAATTCACTTTTTAAAACACTAAAAATAGTTCCTCAAAGGGAACATATAACTTACAAACATTGCCTGTATTGTCAAAGCTGGTAAGAACATCTTCAACATTCAAAGATCCATTATTACGCCTAGAAAGAAATAAAGCATTTTCTTTAATGATTCTGAAATATTAAGATTTATTAAATTTTTTTAAAACCTGAGACTGTGTATTGTGATATACCCACCCAATACAAATAAACCCTTCCCTGTTATATTTTCAAAATATTTTCTGCCCACTAGAGGGAGAAGGAAAAGAAATAACAGAACACATTTCTCAGAATATTTAATGTAATGATATTCTTGATGATTAATGTACATTTTAAAGTACTAGTAAATAATTTTTATTGTTGTTTTAGCTATATAAAGGTGAGGTAGATTATTAAAGACAACAAAACAAAACCTTACTTTTGAGAATCTCAAAAGAAAAATAAGTCATCAACCTCCAGAACCACACCCAACAATAAATAGATTTCCTCTATACCAGCCCAACAAATTCAGAACTTCAGTCAAAAAGAACTAACCAACCTTCAGGTCTGCACAATCCACAATTAGAAGGTTCTAAATGTCAGGGAGTGCAAATCGTTTTTTATCTTTTCCCCACTAACTTTAATACCACTCCCTTTAATTCTAATCTCTATTCACTTGACAGCCTGCCCCTGAAATACCTAATTTGATTACTGATATTTTATTAATACTTACAAAAGATGCTATTCTTCATATACAAATGGGCCCAAATGTTAGTAGGTCATAGGGTTTGAGATACTTTTCCAGTGGTGATTAAAAAAAAAAAAATCTGTTGGGGTGCCTGGATCTCAGTCGGTTAAGCATCCTACTCTTGATTCCAGCTCTGGTCATGATCTCAGGGTCGTGAAATTGAGCCCCAAGTCGGGCTCTGTGCTGAGTGTGGAGTCTGCTTAAGATTCTCTCCCTCAATTATGCTAAGTGAAGTAAGTCAATGAGAGAAAGACAATTATCATATGATTTCACTCATATGTGGAATTTAAGAAACAAAACAGAGGATCATATGGGAAGGGAGGGAAAAATAAAATAAGATGAAATCAGAGAGGGAGACAAACCATAAGAGACTCTTAACTATAGGAAACAAACTGAGGGCTGCTGGAGGGGAGGTGGGTAGGGGGATGGGGTAATTGGGTGATGGGTATTAAGGAGGGCACGTGATGTAATGAGCACTGGGTGTTATATGCAAATGATAAGTCATTGACCTCTACCTCTGGAACTAATAATACACTATATATGCTAATTTAAAAAAAAAAAGACCCTCTCCCTCTCCCTATGCTCTTCCCCCCACCCCCCACTCACACTAACAACAAAAGTTGTTGTAACTTATTTTTCACAAGCACTTTAAGCTACTCTAGAACTGAGGACTTTTGAGCTTTTCCCAAGAATGGCCTATGGAGTAAGGAGGACTAAGGAGCAAGTCACTGGGGCAGATAATTATGTGAAGAGGGGGAAAAAAGCTACTAGAGGAAAAGTCTGAAGTCTAAAGATAGCAAGAGTTTGGAACTAGAGGTTAAAAATAAGCCAGGGCTAAATATGATATCAAAAGCACAAAAAAAAAAAAGAAAAAGAAAAAGAAAAACTAGATAAGCTGAATGTCATGAAAATTAAAAACTTTTGTCCATCAAAGGACACTATCATTGAAGTGAAAAGACAACCCACAGAATAGGAGAAAATACATGCAAATCACTAGGTCTAGTATCCAGAATATATAAAGAGCTTTCATGATTCAACAACAAAAAGATGACCCAATTAAAATGGGCAAAAAATGGACATCATTAATCATCAGGGAACTGCAAATCAAAACCACAGTGAGATATCACTTCATACCCATGAGGATGGCTAAAATAAAAAATAATAATAAAGGAAAAATAACAAGTGCTGGCAAACATGGAGAAAAACTGGAACCCTGAAATACTCCCAGTAGGAATGCAAAATAGAGTGCAACCATTGTGGAAAACAATTTGGCCATTCTTTAAAATGTTAAACAAAGATTTACCACACAACCCAACAATTTCACCCTTAGGTACATACCTAAGAGAATTAAAAACTTACACAGTCACACAAAAACTTACATATGAATGTTCATAGTAGCATTATTCGTAATAGCCAAGAAGTGGAAACAACTCAAATGTCCATCAACTGATAAATGGATAAACAAAATGTGGTATTATCCATGACACAATATTATTCAGCCATAAAAAAGTAATGAAATAATGATACATGCTATAACCCAGATGAATCAAAAACATTACTCTAAGTGAAAGAAGCCAGACATAAAAGTCCACATATTATATGATTGTATTTATATGGAATGTCCAAAATAGGCAAATCCATATAGACAGAAAGTACATTAGTAGTTGCCAGGGTTTGGGGGGGAGGAGGAAGATGGAGAATCACTACAAATGGGCATGGGATTTCTTTATGGAGTGAAAAAAAATCTCTAGAATTAGTGGTGATGACTGCACAACATTATGAATGTATACTGAAAACCATCGAATTTCAGTTTAAAACGGTTAATTAGAATGGTGAATTTAATGTTATATGAATTTTATCTTGATTAAAAAGAAAACTGGTCCCCCCCTCAAAAAAAAGAAAGGAAAAGCCAGAGAGTAAAATGGGCCCTAAAAGGCTTTAGAAGAAGAAGAAAGAAGAGAGGTTTTCAGAAGGAAAAGGTTTGAAAAACTTGATTCTAGATGCAACATGCTTTGGAGGTCTTTCAAAAATAAATGGCTAAAGAGTGAAGTAAATCAGACAGAGAAAGACAACCATATGATTTCACATACAAGTGAAAGCACATGAAAGGATGGACATCATTAGTCATCAGGGGACTGCAAATCAAAACTGAATAAACAAAAACAGACTCATAGATGCAGGAACAAACTGTTGTTTATGGTGGGGAGGAGGGTGAACCAGGTGAAGGGCCTAAGAGGTACAACACTTCTCATAATTGGGGCACCTGGGTGGCTGAGTCAGTTGAGCATATGACTCTTGATTTAGGTTCAGGTCATGATCTCAGGGTCGTAAGATTGCGCCCTGCATCAGGCTTTGAGCTCAGCATGGAGTCCGCTTCAGATTCTCTCCCTCTCCCTCTGCCCCTCCCCCCACTCGCACACTCTACTCTCTCTCAAAAATAAATAAATAAATAAATAAAATCTTTAAGAAAAAAACAAACTGGGGCGCCTGGGTGGCTCAGTCAGTTAAGCGTCTGCCTTCGGCTCAGGTCATGATCTCAGGGTCCTGGGATCGAGCCACGCATCGGGCTCTCCGCTCCGCGGGAAGCCTGCTTCTCCCTCTCCCACTCCCCCTGCTTGTGTTCCCTCTCTCGCTGTGTCTCTGTCAAATAAATAAATAAAATCTTTAAAAACAAAACAAAACAAAAAAAACTTTTTGTTATAAAACATAAATAATTCATGGGGATGTAATGTACTGCACAGGGAATATAGTTAATAATATAATAACTTTGGATGGTGATAGACGGTAACTAGACTTATCATGGGGATCATTTCATAATGTATAAAAATGCTGAATCATTATGATGTACATCTGAAGCTAAAAAGATAGAGTAAGACAGTTACATGCATCATATATATGTAAGCAAACTACATAACCAATCGTGATTGGAGTTTAAAACAAGCTAAAAAACTAAGTTATATTAGCCCATATCTATGATTTAAGTTCTACGAAAACATGATTCAATGGATTAGTCTTTTAATTTTCTGCATACACTGGATCATATTTGAAAGGTTCTACAAAGTTCCTTCTAAAATATAAAATAAAATGCAAGAGAACAAAAGCTGTTTTAATACTCACCTCTGCTGTTAGTATCACTACTAACATTAATACTATACTTTGTTTTTAAAGTAGGCTCCATGCGGAGCTTGAGTCATGAGATTTACCTGAGATCAAGACCCTGATCTGAGATCAAGAGTCAGACGTTTAACCGACTGAGCCACCCAGACACCCCTAAAACTATACTTTTTAAATATAAATTCAGTATTCATATTTGTCTCAGATGCCAGCCTTGTCAAACTTTAAATGGGCACCTATGATATACCACATATGTAATGATAATCTTCCATACATCTAATTTCATAAGCATACCATTCCCATCACTAGTTATTTCATGAGCACTCAGAGTACATACTAAATTCAGTGGGATGAAGCTTTTATGTTTTCCTTTCCCTAGAGAAGCAATATGTGACCTGACTGCAGTGCATCTGTTGTACTAAAAAGATGCACCACAGTCAAAGACAAAGTCATTCCTGATGTCTTGCCCATTATAAGCTCCCAGGACAAGCCAAAACTTAAAAGCTCTAGGCTTCTAATCCAGCAATTACCATGGCAACAGTAGTCTTATTGAAAGAAGAGGAGAGTTCAGCCCTCTCAGCTTTTTCTACACCTGTGACATACACACATTTATCAGTGATTAACTTGGGAACTTCTATGTTCCAAATATAATGCAAGTATTTAAAGCTTCCAGAATATGTAAAGTCTTACTGCACTGAAATTGAGTTGAAATCTGGAGAGTGGGAAACAATTTCTAGCACTGATGCAATAAACACTGTTTATAACAAAATATTATAACAAATTGCAGATTATACAACAGCAGGATGGGGGGTAGCTTTAAACATCTCCTGGATGGAGGCGCCTGGGTGGCTCAGTCATTAAGTGTCTGCCTTCAGCTCAGGTCATGATCCCAGGGTCCTGGGATGGAGCCCTGCATCGGGCTCCCTGCTCGACGGGAAGCCTGCTTCTCCCTCTCCCACTCCCCCTGCTTTTGTTCCCTCTCTCTCTGTGTCTCTCTCTGTCAAAATAAATAAATAAAATCTTTAAAACAAAAAATCTCCTGGATGTTCTCTATACAAACGTCTATCTAATTATAAGAACCTCTTCCTATAAGGTTCTAAGAAATAAAAATAAAGTACCAGAAAGACAGAAAGACTTTGCCAAGGAATAAAGTAGCAGTCATACCCTGGATTTTAATTTCCTAACTTTCAGTACTTCACTTAGGAACAAAGAGTCAACTATCCTCAGATACACAGAAAAGACAACAACACATCTTGGGGATTTTGTCTAACTAACTTTTACCTTGTCCAAACTTTTGCCTCTGATAAAAAGCCACTAAGGGAAATTCTCTGTTCCTTCATTTTATTTTTCTATTCCCACTTGCCTACTTCTCCCTGCTATTCCTTCATTTTAAATATCATCATACAAGGCTGACAAAAAATAAGTTTTAATTTAGGCCACTGCTTATATACCTTTCAATAATACAAACAAAATACAACTATGTACTTTGAATTCACAAATATCTAGTTATTTATCCTCTTAGGATACTCATTTCAAGCCTAATAAAACTTTAAAGAGACAGAAATTAATACACAGGGAAATTTTAAGGATACAACAAATATTGATAACAATTATTAATCACTACATGCATCATCCCTGTTGAACTGGAGCAGGTGACGTCAGATGATAAGAACTAAGAAAGTGAAAATGGGGTTTATATTTATACTCTCTGAGGATCAAAACCTCTCAAATGCTCAGCCCTTTATGAGAATCCAGAAACAGAGCCATCACATAACATGTATTGACCACAGTTCCCCTAGAGACTGTGATGGTCTAAGAGCCACTGATAATTCTGCCTTGCACTTTCTTCCCCTGGATATTTTTTAGTGCCTTTGCCCTCATCTGAAATGACTTCTCCCTTTCCCTCAGAAGTTCCAACTACTTCCAGAACGAGTTTAAACTCCTCAAGGCCTTCCGAAAATCACTCTCACCTCTAAACTCCTAATTTGTATGAAGTCTTCCATGCCTTTGGAAATTAGTTATGCATGCCTAATGAGAGTTC
Organism: Eumetopias jubatus; assembly: GCF_037043125.1. Taxonomy (NCBI): domain Eukaryota; kingdom Metazoa; phylum Chordata; class Mammalia; order Carnivora; family Otariidae; genus Eumetopias; species Eumetopias jubatus. Next base: position 75,455,987 of record NW_028274815.1, read on the forward strand.
TGAGAATGGATGCTTACCCTTCCTTCTTATTTAATATTTTTATTACTTAACTTTTCACATATTTAAAACCCTTGAGGATAATATATCTTACATTTCTTTTTGTTAACCTGTATAGAAGGTACCATTAAATATTTGTTGATTTAAATTTATTTAAAACTATTCGCCACTTTTTTTTCAATCATTCCATAGTGCTGATTTAACAAACTTTAAAAAATGTAGATGAAAATAATGGTACTCCATTCCAAAACTACCTTCTAAACCACTACCTTTAGCTACTGCAACTAATTTTTTTAAACTAGAATGCTCACAATTCAAACAATACTGAAGAAGATAAAGGTAGCTAAAGAAATGTCATGGAAGCAGGTTGAGAAAAGAGTTGATATGATATTAAATGAACAACAATGGAGATCCATGTTGGGTAGATAACAGAAAACAAGAGGAAATGGTAAAAGAAATCAACGTGAACAAAATTGGCAATGGAATGGAATGAACTATTCTTGGCAGATATCCTCCCCTACCTAAGCAACTGCAGTAATTTCAGTGATTTCCTATGCAGTAACAGAATTATGGAGTAAGAAATAGAATGCTCAGAATAATCAATGAGGAAATTAGTTTATCTGGGCCTCAATCCCTTCATCTCTAAAATGAATAAGTGGATACATGATTGCCTCAGGAAAGACAGCATGTGCAGAAGTTGAAAGTGCAGACAGTGACTGTCATTATATAAAATGTTACCAATGGAGATAGCTAGGTGAAGGGTATGTGAACTCCTTGTGCTATTTCTGCAACTTCCTGAACTTTTGTAATTATTTCAACATAAAAGTTTTCAAAAGTACAGGCTGGGTGCCTGGGTGGCTCAGTCGTTAAGCATCTGCCTTCGGCTCGGGTCATGATCCCAGGGTCCTAGGATCGAGTCCCACATCAGGCTCCCTGCTCAGCGGGAAGCCTGCTTCTCCCTCTCCCACTCCCCCTGCTTGTGTTCCCTCTTTCGCTGTGTCTCTCTGTCAAATAAATAAATAAAATCTTAAAAAAAAAAAAAAGTACAGGCTGTGGAACCAGACCACTGGGGTTTGAATAGAGGTACAATCATTGGCCGGGTGACCTTGATGAGTGATTTAACCTCTCTGGGTTTCACTTTGCTCATCTGTGAAATGAGGATAATAACAGTGTTTACCTCATAAACAGTTGTGTGGGTTAAATAAACTAATACATGTAAACCATTCACAACAGTGCTTGTCATATAGTAGTCACTCAGTGGTCAGCCTTTATTAATGTGGTTATGATCTTTTCAAAATTATTCTAAGATAGTGTTTAGCTCTAGAATACATGTAAGCTATTGTTATTTTTGCACTACTAATGTGGAGAGAAACAAACTAGTTTGAAAAAAGAGAATAAATCCTGAGGCGCCTAGGTGGCTCAGTTGGTTAAGCGACTGCCTTCGGTTCAGGTCATGATCCCAGGGTCCTGGGATCGAGCCCCGCATCAGGCTCCCTGCTCCTCGTGGAGCCTGCTTCTCCCTCTCCCTCTGCCTGCCGCTCCCCCTGCTTGTGCTCTCTCTCTCTCTCTTTCTGTCAAATAAATAAATGAAATCTTTAAAAAAAGAGAGAGAGAGAGAGAATAAATCTTGGTAGCCATTGTGGCCAATGTTTTAGCTTGGTCACCTGTCTTCTCTCCATAAATGAGGGTTCAATGCCATATTTATACAAACAGACTTGCGTTTATTTTTTTGAAAAATGGATATATCACAAAGAACCATGCCATTGGAAAGGCATCTCAGTTTGCATTGGAGCCTGGGTTCCTGCTACATCAGGGTCATCTGCCAAAGAACCACGTCCTGGTTTGAAAACTCTAAAGAACAGAAAATGTCACATTCTCTCGAGCTAACCCTTACCAGGACCTCGAAGATGTCAAGAAATTATTCTTGGCACATTTTACACTTACTGCATCTTGTCACCAGTGGATGTAGAGGGTGTTTTAGAACTTTACACCTGAAGATTGCCACTAGATCACTCGGTTCTTCCTTCTCTTTAATTTCCTTATAGATACTATCTTCCAATTGTTTAATCATCTTCATTTCTACTTTACAGAGTTACTGTAAAGATTACATGAATTAGCATACATCAAGACACCTCGCTCTGTAGGGGGCACATAGTAAGCATGTAATGCATTTTTCCTCCTTTTCTAAGGAAGAACTAGACTATCTCCATCAGAATGTGAGGCAGTTGAGGTACTCGAATCAGAATCTCATAATGAATATCCAGGCAAGCTCACAAATCCCTAGGTTTTTATCTTCTTTTTGGAGTTTTCAATAGTTATGAAACCAGATCCTAATTGTTCTTCTCTGCTCACCCTTGTCAATTTTTATCCAGATCCCAAACTTTAAGCTATTATATCTTTTAAAGCTTAGATATTTTAAACTGAAATAGTTCACGAAACATATACTATAAATAGATATCCTTTTTGAAAAGTTTTTTTTCTTAAAATTATTCACCTCACCTAAACCTTATTCAGTCACATTCCACTTAAAATGTTTTTTGCACTTCTTACAGTTACTGTAAATGTGCTCCTCCCTCCCTTTCAAATTGTGAAATCTTGTCAAAAAAGGAAGATTTTATAAAATCAAACACCTACAGTAATATTGCAACATGCTAGACTATAACTGTGAGAGAAAATTAATTCAGTAAAAATGGTATCTTGTTACTTCAGTTTGCAACTCTCCTGTCTCTTTTTAAATGATTTTTAAAGCCAGAACAGTCTGTATGCTTCTCACAGTATCAGTGTTTTCAGCTGAATTTTCTCCTCCTATTCTTATGATTCTATTCTGAAAGTGACAAAACATGAATGGGAAAAATACCAAATCTTGATTTTTCAGATAACTACTACTTGAAGAGTAGTTTGGAAAATTCTGTGTTCACTTTCAGCCTTCCTTGCCTCCTCAAAAAGAAATGGGTTTTTTGTCAAATGCTATGAGAGAATGGTTAAAAGAACCTTTTGATTTGCAAGCCACTTTGTCCTCAAATGCTGCTACATTCCTGAGAATCTTTTTTCTTTAGTTCTGAGAATACAACAAAACTCAGTTAAAGCAGCAGGATTTCCTAACACAATGCTGCAAAACCCAAGTTCTGATCAAGATTACCTCCAAACTCAATAGAATGAATAATAAGATTCTTATTAGACTGCTTTTCTTCTACAAGAGAAAAATACTTAAAAAAAAAAAATTGTCACCGGAGTGATGGTTTACCTTAAAGAAATACTGTACTCAGGATAGAAGACACTTGTATATCGGACCCATGCACCAACTTCCTCTTCATTTAACCTTTTTTTGGCTTCTGTTACTGAAAACAGATTAAACGATTCAAATCTTCTTATAGATACATGTCGCAGGCAATCATCCAGGTGCTTTTGCTTCAGAACCTTTGAAATAAAAACAAATATTGTGTTCATATTATATAAACACATGTTAGATGTTCAAAGTTTAAGCAGTAAGTAAGATTATTTCATTCCCAATAATAGCAGATTAGATAATGTAAACCAACCTCTTACTGGAGACAACTAGAGAAGATGGACAGAACATATTTTTTTTTAAGATTTTTTTATTATTTATTTATTTGAGAGAGTGGGAGAGAGAGGGACAGAGTGGGAGGGAGAGAGAGAGAGAGAAAGTGAGCAGGGGGAAGAGCAGAGGGAGAGGGACAAGCAGACTCTATGCTGAGTGTGGAGCCCGATGTGGGGCTCAATCCCAGGACCTGAGACTATGACCTGAGCCGAAACCAAGAGTCAGATGCTTAACCAACTGAGCCACCCAGGCGCCCCTGGACAGAATATCTTAAAACATTATCTAAAGGTAGCAGAGAACAAAGAACAAAGCAGACAACTAGTAAAGATTTACCAGTCTAATAACTTAAAAAGGAAATAAATCTAGAGAGGTGAGCCTGGCTTTTGCAATCACTTTCCTTGTGGGGACATTGATCCAATTCCAATAGAAAGAGCTAAGAAGACAAGCAGCACCTTTTACAGCCTGTGGACTTAGGGGATAAAAGTTGAATTTCAAAACCTACTACCTAGGCAGGGGCAGGTATATTGTTCTGAGCCTGTCTCATGCGTGCGTGTCTGTGTGTCTGTTTTAAGATAAATCAGGGGTGCCTGGGTGGCTCAGTCGTTAAGCGTCTGCCTTCAGCTCAGGTCATGATCCCAGGACACTGGGATCGAACCCCGCATCGGGCTCCCTGCTCAGCGGGAAGCCTGCTTCTCCCTCTCCTTCTCCCCCTGCTTGTGTTCCCTCTCTCGCTGTGTCTCTCTCTGTCAAATAAATAAATAAAATCTTTTAAAAAAAATAAAATAATAAAATAAAAACATTTTAAAATATATATATGTATTTCCTACAACTGGAATATCTGTAGGAAAAAATGATATATCTGAGATTCATTTCAAAATAATCTGAGATGGGAGGGTGTGATGAGAGAATAGAGATAAAATAAAGTTGGTCAGGAATTAAAAATTGTTGAAGTTTATGGATATCTGAGTGCTTATTATACTATTATCTCTAATTTTGTATATGTTTGACATTTCCCATAATAGAAAGTTTTTTTGAAGATATAGAACATCCTAATAGTCATAATCAAATGAAAAATAACTAAAAAGTTACCTAAAACACCAAATATATTTGGAAATAAAGCAATATACTTCTAAATAACTTATGAACCAAAAGAAAGAAAACCCAATGGAAATCTGAAAGCATTTTGAACTGAATAATAAAAACACATTTCAAGACATATGAAATGCAGATAAATTCGCACTTAGAGGAAAATTTGTGGAAAGGCTAAAAATCAGTAAGCTAAGCATCCACTGCAATAATTACAAAAAGCAAATTAAGCTCCCTAAAAAAGAGAAATTAATAAAGTAGAAAACAAAAATATAGCTAGAAGGATTAAAACACCAAAAGTTGGTTCTTTGAAGAGATTAATAAAACTGACAAATCCTTGATAACACTAAGAAGAAAAAAGAGAGAAAATATAAATATGAATGTGACACAGGAAGATCACTATAGATCCAGCAGGCATTAAAAAATAGCAAAGGGATATTATAAAAACTATGAAAATTTAGATGAAATGGACAAGTTCCTAGAAGAATACAACTACCAAAACCAACACAAGAAGAGACAAAAAGTCTGAATAGCGCTAAACTATTTTAAAAATATAATGCATAGGTGGGTGGGGGGAAGGGGTAATGGGGTGATGGGCATTAAGGAGAGCACTTGATGTAATGAGCACTGGGTGTTATATACAACTAATGAAATGCTAAATTCTACCTCTAAAACTAATTTAAAAAATTTAAAAAATGCAATGCATAAATAAAAATCTTACCAAAGAAAACGCCAGGCCCAGATTGCTCATCAGCAAATTACACCAAATGTCTAAGGAAGAATTAATGCATGTCTTACCACACTCTTCACTAAATCTTCAAATAACCCTATGGGATAGATACTAATTATATGAGAGAAGAAACAAGGGGGTGTTAATTTGCTGAACATCAGAGAGCTATGAAAAGGCAAAGAATCACACTCTCTTTCAGCACTGATAGTTTCAAACATATGGCACTGTACTTTAATTTAAATTATACTGTGAAATATTCCCTTAATCAGATTAAGTCAAGTATTAGACCTCTAGGTAAGATTATTCATTCTGTAGGTGTTTGTGAATACGTGTGTAATGGTCATGATACTTTTTCACCTGCCCTACATCCCTTCCTCTTGGGAACTGCCCCTCCCTCACCCTATGAAATAATCATGGGACTGTTATCTTCCCTGCCACAGGGTGGGCTAATGTCCCAGGTAGCCAAAGTGCCTCATTCTCCTGGACCCAACAACTGGTCCAAGCTTGGCCTATTTGAGTCATTTAATGGACATTATCTGGGTGTTGGGAAAAACGGTCATTTCTCCTGGATCACTAGTTGAGTGCATGATCAAAGCCTGTAGTTGCCAGTAGCCATCTTTGCTATAAGGTAATGAGACCCAACAAAGAGGAAAACAGAATACTATCCAAAGCCTCTATCAATATTGATCCATAGTCTTCATCTGATTAAAGTGAGCACTAGGCTCAAAAGTCAGCAATTTGTCATGTGACCTGGTATCAAATGATGAACTAGGTCAACACGGTTTTTTCTTTTAAAAAAAGGTTAATTACAAAACCAAAAACAATATTGAACAGTTAAAGTGAAGGACCATTACAGAGCATTGAAGCCCTGTGGGGAAAGGGAATGACAGAATTATGAAGAAGAAAACAAGCAGACACAGTAGATATCATGAGGATGTGCCATAAGACAGAGAGCTGCATATCTCTATCACTGTTTAGATTCCTGAGTTTTCCAGTTCTGGATGCACACAAGACGTGGATGGTCCATTTGAGACATATTCACTAAGAACTTACAAATGTTTAATATACATGGTAGATTAGATTATGGGAAAATATTCACTTCCTTTCTTGCCCTCTTCAAGGAAAGAGTATACTTCTCTGCCTTTTGATTTTAAGCTTGGCCAAGTATCTTACTTTGGCCAACAGGATGTTAGCAAGGGCTTTAAATGTGTTTTGGTGGTTGCCCTTGCTCTCTTATACCTCTGCCATCACCAGGAGAATTTGTCAGCCAACTGGTCCAAGGATTAGAGCCGGTCTGCTGATGACAGCCTATGTCAGTCAACTCCCAGGTGGCCCACAGATGCACAAACAAAATAAATGCTCACTGGTGTAGGCCATTTCAATGTTGTAGTTGCTTGTTACTCATTAACAGCTAACTGATACGATACACTGAGGACTTGATACTATGGGCCATTTAAAGCCTGTTCTTACTCTTAGGTTTTCCACAACACTTAACAACATCTGCTAATAAAAAAAAAAAAAACAACTAGCCAGGCACCGTGCAACGTGCAGAGGATGGAGATCAATAAAATATCATCTTTTTCCAGGGAGAACTCCCATTCTAGTAAGTTAGATGGACTCTAATCAAATGATCAAAAAATATGATATGGGGTTCACTGGTAGAGTGAGCTGAGGGTCTAACTCAGCCCAGTCAGGAGAGGCTTCATAGAAGACATTAAAATGTAGTTCTGAAAAATGAATAGTCATTCAACAAATAGGAAAGAAAATAAGAAGACTCTAAGCAGAGTACACACGTGTACTAAAACATTAAATGTCAAAACATGTGGGGAGTACAAATGGCAGCCATAGCTAAAGCTTGTCCTGGTTCTGATGTAGATAGCAACTCAGAACGAACATATTTGCTGGTCAACTGGCCTTCTTACTATACTAAGAATCACTGAAATCATCACAATGAGATTTTAAGCATCACTGAAACCATCACAGTAAGATTTGATAAATTTAAGGCCCTAATTGACTACATCGATAATTCAACTTTAACTCATGTTTATTTCATTGTAGAAGGTTCCTATGATAGTAATCTGTGAGGACCTGTATTTCCTACCCTATAATTTTGTAACATTAATAACAAAACCAGATCATCAATGTTTTGGAAAGAGTTTCAAAGCATCCACAAGGAAATAACCACTGAGTTATGTCATGACACCATATGAAAAGGTGACGGGAGACAACTGCAAACAAAGTAACCCTCAAAATACTAAACACAAATCTCAAATAAAGTAGCCGCTGCTGGAAAATTCTTCTCGAAATACAAGTCAGAAATGGAAAGTGTCCTCTTGAGCCAAGTTTTCAGAAGGAAACCTCAGCAAAGGCGTAACACTGGTGTGCAAAACAATAAACAGATTTTACTTCAAGAAGTTTGGCGGGGGAGAAGTTTGGAAAGAGGGTCGGCGATGTCAAATCAGAAATATGTCAAACTTGCATACAACTGAAGCAACAGTAACAGCAGCAACTCTTAAGTACTAGAAAATAACCGCCATTAAACAAACCAATACACCCGGACTAGTCCACCTCGGACACCAAGAATCTCGCTGATCATTTCAAACTACAAGATCAATATGAAAACTTGACATCCCAGCGAAACACAGAGGCAGCAGCTCTTGATACACCTTCCACACTCCGCTGTACCGACAGCACGTGCAACGTCACAGTCCCAACACAGTCAACCACGCAGATCTCCAAGAAAGGGGCCAAACTTTGAGCCAGACTCAGGCTGGCAGATAAGAAGCAGAAGAAATCCGGGGAAAGAAGTAAAACAGAAGCAGGAAAGAGAAGCAGCATAGGACGGGGAGCGGCGGTCCCACCAATTGGATTGGCGAGCAAAGAGAAAAGTCCCCCAGATGCAGACAACTAGCCAAAAGAAGATCTACTTCCATCTGAGTTTCCCAGGAACTCAGCGTTGGCTGCCCCCTCCCCGCCCCACCCTATCTAATTCCTCGCTTTCGGTGGGACCCTTAGTAGAAGCAAGAGGGCGCTTCTCAGGTGGCTCCCAGCAAAACTACGAGGGAACTCCCAGAGCTGCCAAGAGGAGAGTCGCGGCCGGTCGCTCGCCGCGTACCTGCGAGGGAAGTGACCAGATGCAAAGGTGAGGCGGGTGGGCTAGCCCTTACCTGCCGCAGGAGCTTCCACCGGGCGGCTCCCAAGGGCTCCGAGACTTGAAGCCCCCGAGAGGCGCCGCCGTCTGCTGGGCCTTCGCCCACAGCTCGTTCAACCTCGCCGGCCTGGGCGTCCGCGACTCGCGACTCCATCCCGTTAAAGCCGCCTATACCCCGAGTTGTCACCGCCACAGCTCTCCCCTGCCAGGACCTGCCGACTTCTTCCCAGTCAGGACCTGTGAGCCGGACCACCCTCCGACAGCCCTGGCGCGCGCACCCTCCCCGAATTCCGCATTTCCGGTATTCGCGTCTCCTTGGCAACCAGGACAGCGCGGCTTGCGTCATTGCACCATTTTTGCTGGTGGCCATCTTTAGTGAGGGCGGGCCGAAAGGTAAGGGAGTTGTGGCAGAACTCGCGAGACACTGGCTCTTCTTTTCCCCTTGTCCCCTGCCTCTTCTCGAGCCCAGAAGACTAACAAAGAACGAAAAGGCTTAAAACTTTCAGGGTTTAAAAAAAAAAAAAAACCCAGGAGAAGAAGCCATTCATGACCACAATAAACATGGCGAAATCTGCTTAGGGCTGGGGCTTGACTGGGGTTACGCAGACCTGCGTGCTGCAAACCAGCTCTGGGCGGCTCTGGATAGGTTGTCGTTCTGCGGATTGCAGAACGCAGACTTCGGCTGGACGCGATCGAGGTAAAGCAAGTGCTCCTTCCTGAAAGCTTTTGGTTCTCGGACTTGCCCTCTCTCGTTTCCGTGTGCAGAGCCCGGCCGACTGTCCTTCAACTTGCGTACGTATGGAGGGTCATACTGTGTACAGGAGGGGTTCTCCCCATTTTCCCCTCACCCAGTCATGCTTCAGTCCCCTGGTCCTCGCTTTTGCGTGGCGTCCCTTCTCGGCGTAGCACAAACTGCCGCCACCCCCTACTCCCAGCCTCCTTGCACTCACTTCGCCTCATCCCAGGGGTGGGGAGTTGCACCGAGAAAACGGGTGAGTCCCCCCGGGAACACCCATTCGTTTCCCCCACCCCCATCCCTAGCCTTGCATACTGTCTTCTCCCTGCGGATGAAAATGGATGAATTGAGGCTGCCGGCATGCTTATGATTTAGGTCCTTACGGGCCCCTGTTACAGGGCCTTGGCGGGCGGGGGTTGGGGATGGTTAGTGTTGGCAGCTGATCTCTTACCCCCACTCGCCCGTTATTTTGCTGCGACACAGAAAGAGGTTCGGGGGTGGAGGTGGCGGAGGCGTCGTAGTGGATCACATCTCTAGTAAATCTGACGCAGTATTGTACCTTTGATACCGAGGGGCGTTTTGTGGAAGACGTCCATGATGACATGCAACAGTGTGCAAGATACTTTGATTTCTCTTATAATAATAGTAGCCAGCATTTATTGAGTGCACACTACGTGCCAGGCACTGTATTAAGATCTTTACATAAATGTCTAATTTTATTCTTACAACAACTCCATAAGGTAAATGGTGTCATCTCAGTTTTGCCGATGAAGAAACTGAGGCACAGGTGGTGAGTGCCGGAGTGACGGCCTGAACCCAGGTGTCTCTCTTAATTACTTATTAGCCTTACTTTGATGGGTTAATAAGAACCATCTTTTCAACAGAAACCAGAGGTGGCCTCACATTATATTTATTCATCCTGAAGTGATGTGTTTTGTTTTAACTAAAGAGCTAAGTATCTTTTCCAACGTTAAGTTGTTGTTACGTCCAAGATTTGGAACCAAACCAGATTGGACATTTTGTTCTACTTTCTGTCCAAGTGACCTAGGGCTCTTGTCAAAACCTCCCAGAGCCACAGCTTGCTCACCTGTAAATTGAATGTTATAATGGCTACTCTTATCGGGTCCTTATGAAGTTTAAATTAGACAAAGTATATGAAAATGTCTGGCACGAAGCAAACACTCAACACTCCCCTACCTTTATTAAATAAGTAGGCTTTTCCAGTTTATCCTTCATATACCTACCAAAGATACGTTCTGAATTTCGTAAGATCAAAGCCATTTTGCCTTTTAATGCCATCAGGAGTTCTGGAGATGCCCTCATTAAGTCTGTGTATTTGTTTGCAAATTTTTATTTTTGTTTTTTGTTTTGTTATTTTTTAGTTTGCCCCATGTGTACCAGAATCAGTGCTGCATAGTTTGAGCCTGATAGGATTGACTTTACAAATGAGACATTTAAGTCACGTCTGCTGAGAAGTATGATTTGAATGAAACTTTAACTTATACAAGTTTTCAGGTATTTTTAACCTGAGTTATCAGCTGTCTGCAGTTATTCATAACCTGAAGGGGAGGGATAAGAACTGCGAATCTTAGATACTCTGAGAACCCACTACTGTGTAATCCTACCTATGAAATCATGTGCTGACAGCCCCCAAGGGAGCATAAACCAGGGACTCTGATACCATGCAGCAGAAGAGCAAATTATTTCTCCAGGCTTTGAAGTATAGTATTCCTCACCTTGGGAAATGCATGCAGAAACAGCACTTGAATCACTGTAACTTCGCTGACCATTATTACAATAGAATAAAATTGAAAAAATATCACCTAACCAAGTGTCTGCAGAATAAACCCACGATATCAGAGTTAGCAAGAAACATCCCAAGTCGGAGCTTCTCAAGTAAGGTATGGACTTTTTAAGTTAACCTATTTGTAGGTCATTAAGATTAATTTTATTTTAAAGATAAAGAATGGGTAAGAGATCAGTTACTAATTTTCTCAGTAATTCTAGTTTGATTTTTAAAGTGTTAAGGCTCAATTGTCCATAGCTCAATTTAAGCATAAAAGAATATATGCATATAAATTTATATAGTTGTCTATATAAAGATATATATTTATGAAAAATGATTCACCTTAGGAAATCCTTATGCCTACCAGTGCATTTCAAAGTATAATTCAGCTTTCTAAACTTCCTAGAATACCATAATAGCTTTTAACAAAATCTAATAATACGCTAATTGTTTTATGAATCTCAAATTAGAAAACTTCAGTAATTCCATGTAATTGTGTGTTAATTCTTTGTTAAAAAAAAAACGAAAAAAGGCTTGCATTTTTGACCACTTGGGTCCTTCAGGAAGATGCTTTCAGACTTTTGTACTTTGGCCAGACCCCAAGCTATGGGCCTGATCTCCACCTTGAGGACCTGATTGCCATTATATGTAGAGTCACCACACATTCTGTTTGCGTGGGACAGTCCCAGTCTACACCTGTTATTCCTGTGTAATTATTAATAGTGTCTCCTTTCCTCTCAAAAATGTCCTCATTAGGATGGTAAATTCTATGATCATCCTACTTATTTGAGATTAGGCTATTTATGCTGCTGCCACTTCGACATACCTCCCTACCATATACTTGTTATGATCCTTAGGCTCCTTAAATTACATTTGGGGGTGATACTTTTGCAATAATATGCCATATTGTTTTAATATTTTAGTTTCTGGTTTAAATTGCATACTGATTTTTTTCTTTTTAGTTTGTTTTTTTATTGTAAAATGTGTATAACATAAAATTAACCATTTTAACGACTTTTAAGGATATAAATCAGGGGCATTAATTACATTGACAATGTTGTACAGTCATCACCACTATTTCTAAAACGCTATCATCACCCAAAAGAAATGTACCCATCAAACAATAACTCCCCACTGCCTCCTTTTCCGGGCCCCTGGTAACCTTTAATCTACTTTATGTCTATGAATTTGCCTATTCTAGATTAATTCATGTAATTGTAATCATATGGTATTTATCCTTCTGTGTTTGGCTTATTTCATTTAACATGTTTTCAAGGTTCATCCATGTTGTAGAATACATCAGAACTTCATCTTCTTTTCCATTGTATGTGTATATACCATATCCATTTGTCTGTCAATGGATACTTGGGTGACTTCTTTTTAAAAATGATTTTTTATTCATCTTATTTTACTGGATTATTTATTTAATGTTTGCTCTTAGCTCATGCTTTTGGGTTCTTGTGTGGGTTTTTGTTTTTTGTTTTTGCCTGTTTTTTGTTTTTGCTTTTAACTTTTTATCTGTGGTTCCTAGACTTCTTTTACTCTTTACATCTTAGTCTTTCAAATTATTTTTCTTTTTATAGTATCATGGCTTAGTTTAACACTTTGATGCTTTCTTTATTCAGAAATTCTTTGCCTTTTATTTCATTATTTTGTGTGTGTGTGCAGCTTTATTCTACTTAAGAAACAAACTTTAAGTTTTACCTATTCGAAAAATTTTGGATCTTTAGATCATTTTATTTTGCACTTTGGAACATTTTGTCATCTAGTACATTTATCTTGAGTCTTAGTTTATAAATAGTAGGCAGAAAATACGGGCAAATGACAGCTGAGATTAGCTCACACTCTGAACAGGAGGTTGACTATTTTTTCTCTCCATTTGTCCCTGAAGCAACTTTTCAATTCTCTTTCATAGATTGCTGTCACCTAGAAACTTTAACCTGACTTAGTAGCTCTATTAGTAATTCTTCCATCTGAAAAACCAGTCCTGCTTTCACATGTGGTACATCAACCATTTCTTCTGTGAGAAATGATATATGAAAGCTGTGCTATCTATCTTTTATGATCACTAGGACCTGGGGAAGCTGTGAAGAGACGTATAGACAACGCACATTTTCTTTCAGCAAGCATCCACTCAGTTCCAACTTTGTTCACTCCTGCAGATACAATAAAGTAAAAATAAAAAAAGTAGTTCATGCCTATAGGCAAATTCAAATATTTCTTCCATGATAATGAAGAGAGGTAGAAGATTTGAGGAAAGATTGAAGAGATAGAATCAATCAAACTTGATCATTATTGGGTGATTACATTTTATTGGGGACATCTTAGTGTAGAGAATATAGGATGATAGTCCTTCTGTTTGGATCCAAAAATTCAAAATCCTTTTACAAAAGTTGTTTTTAACTCAACCCCATCCCCCACAAACTGACACAAAGCTATTATGGTCTTTATCCCACTTAATAGATGTTTTGCTCCAAAATCTTCCTGTGTTTCATTACAGGGTAGTGTTCCCTGCCCCCTCCCCCCCATTACCTAGATAGGCACCATGTTAACTTGACAAAATCATTAAATTCCAAAGCACATTTGTATCATCATTATGTTTCAGTTGGACTTATGTCACAGTCACAAGTATACCCTATTGTTACTTAGATCTTAAAGAGTGAGGAAGGAAAAGCATGAGTGGCTCAGTTGGTTAAATGTCCAACTCTTGATTTTTGCTCAGGTCATGATCTCAGAGTCATGAGATCGAGCCCCAAGTCGGGTTCGGTGCTGGGCATGGAGCCTGCTTAAGAGTCTCTCCCTCTGCCCCCCATCCCCACCCCACACCAAAAGAAATACAAAGAAGAGCGAGGAAGGAGAAGGAATAAATGTAATTCACTACTAAGGTAGAGATTTCATAGACAGTTGGACGTATGAGTCTGGAATTTGGGAAGAGTTATCCATATATAGGTAGAGTTGAGGCCATAAGAACCATATTATATTTAACTCTGTGCTATTATATCATTTTGAACTTTCTCTCCTCATTAGACTGTGAAATCCTCAAAGACAAGAATTTTATAATGTACATCTTTATATGTCCAACACATGGCATAATGACTTCCTCATAGTAGATAAGTAGTAAATGTTTGTGGAATGAATTTATAGTTTCATGAATAAATTTTTTATTTTCATGTAATTATAAATTTTATTACTGGAAGAAAGACCCCAGAAATCATCCATTCTGAGTTTTTTCTATGATCTATTTTAAATTCATTTTTATATATGGTGTGAGGGATTGGGATCCACCTTCCTTCATTTGCTTGTAGATATATATCCAGTTATCCCTGCACTGTTTGAAAAGACTATTCTTTTCCCATTGAATTGTGTTCACACCATTGTCAAAAAATCAGTCATCCATAAATGTAAAGGTTTATCTCTGAACTCTCAGTTCTAGCCTGTTAATCTGTATGTCTATCATTATGCCAGTACCACACTGTCTTGATTGCTATAGCTTTGTAGTAAGTTTTGAAATCAGGAAGTGTGTGAGCCCTTTCTTTGCAAATGAAAAAACCAGAGCCACAGAGTCCAAGGTTAAGTAGAAAAATTAGCAGAGTCAGAACTAGACATCAGGTAACCTGATTGCTAGTACCTTTCTTTTTTAGTACCTTTTATTATAAACTATTACAAATACTAACAAAGTCAGAATACCATAACAAATACCCACGTATCCACTCCTCAGTGTGACTTTTCCTAACTGGAAAAACTTTATATATTATACAATTGTATAACTTTTTTGTTCAACTTAGGATTTTGAGATTCCGCGTTAATATGTGTATTGCTAGTTCATTTAGTACAACTATTATATAGTATTCTGTCATATAATATATCACAATTAATCCATTTTCTTTAGACAGGCATGTAGATTTTCTCCAGTTTCCAGACTTACAAAACAAAAACTACAAAACACAATCTCATATGTATCTCCTTATTCGTATATGCTAGACTGTCTCTAGAATCTTACACCTAATTAGAATTCCTGATTGTATTCACATGCTAATGTTTCTTTATCAAATTAATTTCTAAATTGATAAAACCATCTTAAATGCAAACAAGGAATAGATGAGAGTTCTGTTCATATCTCACTTATGTTATCAGACCTACTCCTTTTTGCCCTTCCAACAGATAAATGTGTCAAGTATGTCATTATTTAATATTCATTGCCCTGATTAATGAAGTTGAGCTTCTTTTCTGTGTTCATTAACTCCTTTGGTTTTATCTTGAATTGCTTATTCATGTGCCTTGACCATTATTGGGTTTTCTTTTTCTTATTGATTCGTAAGAGTTCTTTACATGTCCTTTGTCTTTTAGGTGCTGTAGATATCTTTTTTGTAATTTGTGCTATGTCTTTTCACTTCCTTTATGTCTTTTGTTTAAAGAGATCTTTAAATTTTTATGTTTTGTGCTTTATTTCATTTTACTCAGCAATTATTTGTTGAACACTTCTATGCACCATTCTAGCAATTGGGTATGTAGCAGTGAGCAAAGGGAACAAAAATCCCAGCCTTCATGAAGCTTACCATTCTAGTTGAGAGAAGAGGAAAACAGTGAAGCATATGAATAAAACATAAAGTATGTCAGAGGCAGTAGGTACAGTGAAACCTAAAATAAGACAGGGAAAGAATGACTAGGCCATATTGAGATAGGGAGGATTGTTATTTTTTTTTAAAGATTTTTATTTATTTGTTTGACAGAGAGATAGTGAGAGCAGGAACATAAGCGGGGGAGTGGGAGAGGGAGAAGCGGGCTTCCCGCCAAGTGGGGAGCCCGATGCGGGGCTCCATCCCAGGACCCCAGGATCATGACCTGAGCTGAAGGCAGTCGCTTAACCGACTGAGCCACCCAGGCGCCCCAGGAGGGTTGTTATTTTAATAGGATGGTCAGGGAAGGCCTAACTGTGAAGGTGACATTTGAGCAATAGCTTGAAGGAGGTGTTTGGGCATAGGGCATAGCAAGTTCTAAGAACTTGGGGCAAGCCAGTCATGTCCAAGCAATATCAAAGAGGCCAGTGTGGCTCAGAGTAAGTGGGTGTGGGAGGAGTGTAGTAGTTAGATGGGGTCATCCAGGTCATGGAACAAGATCCTTTAGGACCATGTAGACCATTGCAAGGATTTTCACTTTTCCTCTTGAGTGAGATTGGGAAACCGTTGGAGGGCTTTGAGTGAAGAAGTGATATGATCTGACTTTAGGCTCCCTCTAGCTCTTTTGTTGCAAATAGCCTGCGGAAGACAGGAGCAGAAACAGAGAGCATTTAGGCTTAATCCTTATCCAAAGGAGAAAGGTTAACAGTACAGACAGAGTAGTTCCAATACAAGAGTAAGAAATGGTCAGATTCTAGATAGATCTTAAAAGTTGAATTGAAAGGATTTGCAGATCACTTGGTTGTATCGAGACAGACAGAGAAGACTGTGGTTTTAAACCTGAGCAACTGGAAGGACAGAATTGTCATTTATCAGGATAGGAGTGATTGAAAACCGGAGTTTTGGGGGAGAGAGGATACATGGGGAGATTGGAAGTTCAGTTTGGGACATTTTTTGACATACCTATTAGTCATCTAAGTAGAAAGGTTGAGTAGTCAGTTGGATATCCAGGTTCAACTTGTGCAGGGGAATGGTTTGGGGTAGAGATATAAATTTGGGAGTCCTCTGCATATAGATAGCATTTAAGGTCACGAAGCTGAGATCACCAAGGGAATTAGTGCAGACTGTAGATGAAAAAGTGGTGCAGGGCATGCTGATGTTAAGAAGCCAGGGAGTTGAATAGGAACCACTAACGGGACTGAGAAGGGCCAGTGAGATAGGAAAACAATAAGAATGAGGTGTCTTGGAAGTCAAGTGAAGAAAAGTGTTCTCGGGGCGCCTGGGTGGCTCAGTTGGTTAAGCGACTGCCTTCGGCTCAGGTCATGATCCTGGAGTCCCGGGATCGAGTCCCACATCGGGCTCCCTGCTCAGCAGGGAGTCTGCTCCTCCCTCTGACCCTCTTCCCTCTCATGCTTTCTCTCATTCTCTCTCTCTCTCAAAAAAATAAATAAAACCTTTAAAAACAAAGAAAAGTGTTCTCAGGTGGAGGAAGTTATCAACTGTGTCGTGGTGCTTATAGGTCAAGTAATATGAGTACCTAGAATAACATTTGTATTTTGCAGTGCTGTGGCCATCAGTGACCTTGACAAGAGCAGTCTGTGGAATGAGAAGGGCAGAAATCTTAGGAGGCTCAAGAAAAGGGAGGAAAGGAATTGGAAGCAGGGAACATAGGAAACAATTACTTCCCTTCGTTTAACGATCACTTCTGAACAATGAAAGAGTAAACATAACTAGATATTTTAAATGAGTATAATTAAGGTTATTGAGAAGTGTTTCATGGATACTTAAATAAGATGTGTACTAATATGAATACACTTCAGGAATGTTAGTTACAGATTTAGTATGGTCCTGTGTAAAACAACAAAGAAACCATTTATCAAGTCAAAGAAGTTCCTAATTTCTCTAAATTCTCTATTCATAGTTCAAGGTTTTATCATTTTTTAGAGTGTCTTGATTATTTTCTGTTTTTTTCTGCATTAATGGAAATGGCCCTAAGATTTATCTCCTTCATTTGTGTTAGATTACATTAGTAGATGTTTCTAATGTTGAACTATCCTTTCATTCTTAAGATATATCCTACTTGGTCACATAGGGTTTTATTATTACTATTTTTTGTTTTGTGCTTTTTAAAAATACATTGATTCATTGTATTTTTTATTTTTTTAGTCCATGTTTTACAGTAAGACTGATTTTTAATTGTCTTATGTTATTGTCCAGTTTTGGTGTCAAGGTTATATTGCCTCATAAAATAAGTTGAGTACTTTTAAATAATTGACATTTTTTTCTTGGTTAGCATTTGAGAAAATTATCTGTTCCTTGAAGATTTCAGAAAGCTGCCTTGGAAAGCATCTGGGTTTGATGTCTCTTTTAAGAAGAGGACACTTAATTACCAGTTTAATTTCTATGATAGTTACTGGCTTATACAGCTCTTCTGTTTTTATCTGTTTGGGGAATTCATTTATTTTCTGGAAAATTATTCATTTTATCTGTACATTTTCAAATGTATAGGCATAAAGAACTTTATTGTGATTTTTTTAATCTGTATTATATATGTAGTCATATCACCTTTTTCATTTCTAACATTCTTTTTTAATCACTTTTGCTCTACATGTCTTTTTAGTACATTTTTTAAATATTTTTTTTTACATTTTTCAGAGGACGAACTTTTTTTAATATAAAAAAATAAACAACCATCTTTTATTTTGTTGATCTTCTCTAGTTTCTTTATCAATTTCATTGAAACTTTATTCTGTTTCTTCTACTTCCTTTAGGTTTACTCTCTTTATTCTTAAATTGAAATGCTTCACGTTATATTTCAGGAGACCTTATAATGTCAGTTTGTCCCACTATTAATGATGTAAAGCTTGATAATTTTGGTTAAGGTGATAATTGCTGGTTCTCTCCATAAGTAAAGGGACCTTATTCTCTTTGCAGTTACTAAGTAATCGGTAGGGTAGTACTTGGTACTACATGAGCATTGTGTTACCCAACATCATTTCACCTAATAAATTTAACAACCATTGATGATCTTTACCCTAATCAGTTGTCACTGGAATTGCTGATTGATTTTCTAATTCTATTATTTCTACATTTGTTAGCTGATATTATTCTGTGAAGAAGAGTTTTCTTTTTTGTTGAACCCTTATTTTTTAATTCTAGTGTGGTGTGTTTGGGGAGTTTTTTGTTGTTTTGGCTTGTTTTCAAATTATGAATTTTTATATTTTTCAGGGTAATATCAGTTACAGTCATTATTCTTTTTGGGGCTCAAATTGTCCCAAATATAGGAACTTCTACAAACTGGCCCTTTTTAACACCTTTCCATTAAGCTTTGGGCATTTCCTTGCTTTCTGACAAGCCTATTTTTTTACTCACCTGCCCTGGACTTGGAATTAGCCATTTATTAATGGTACCATCTTGACTAAAAGCTGTCCAGTTTGTTTTTACTGTGCAATTTTTCTGTCTTTAGAATTCATTTTTGCCATAATGAAGTTAACATATTCCATCCTCCTGTTTCATGAGTTTCATTGTTAAAATGGTTTTATGGTAGGTCACCTAGAAGGTGGGAAAGAGTGCCTTTTTCCACTAATGGAGTGGTACTTTCACATAACCTTAAAATTTTAAGTTAAAGCTATCCTCACCTGAGCTCCATTAGGTAGTATATGCCCTTCAAACCAGTAGACTATTAATATATTAAGATACTTGGCTAAAATAGATAGGTTTAGCTGTGTACTCTAATGATAATGCTAACTGGCATTGAAACTGCTTTTGCCTTTATGCTGAAAAACTTGAAATACCCAGTGGGTATTGTTGGGACAGAATTAAAACCAAAAAACTAAGAGGACAGGTATTATTCCCAGTTCTGTTGCCTTTAGCCCTGCATTGGCTATGGCTCTATAAGAATGGGTATTCTAAAAAAAGAAGAACAGTTATTTAAAAGTAGCAGGTCCCAGCTCTGTGACAGAGAATGTGCTAGAAACTGCAAGGTAGAAAGAGGCACTCTTCATAGCTAGCCTGACTCTACTTCAAAAGTTGCAGTGGAATTACAGAACAAATAAGCAATGTTATCTGGAAATGAAAAGGGAGTTCTAATTGCTAGGTTATAGTTTCAGGATAGATTTCTAATGGTCTTCCAATTTGTGTTTCAGATGATAGTAGGAAATTATTGATATAGATACTTTACCTCACTAAAGATCAATTCTAGATTTTGTGAAAATGCTAAGAAATAAATGAAAAACGTATGAGCCTCCAGTATTTCTATTTTAAATAATTACTCAGGCATATTAAGTGTATGATTGAAGTAGACACTGAATGACTTAGACTACCATAACAGTTGTTCCTAAGTGGACTCTAACCCAAATCATAAAGTATCTCAAGAAGTCCAAAGGAAAAACTTTGTGAAAATGATCGTTTTTCCATTTGATTTGTTTTGGTGATTTTTCTGTTTTATTCTTGTGTTTAATTTTAGACTGTAAACTCTTTGTGATAGAAACTGTATTTATAGCTTACATTCTCTACAGTGTTGGTAAAGTATCATGGACACACTTGTACCATAAATATTTACCAGCTGTTAGAGGTCCTTACCGACAGCTTAGTGCCCCTCTGGCACAAATCACTGTACAGTTGTCATCTTTGGCAGAAAGCTGATGTTGAAAATCTAGGCCAAAATTCTTTTGCTTAACCAAGGCAAACCTGTGAAGTGTTGAATTAGTGAACCTTTTTTTATTTGAAAACTGAGGTTTTTGCCTTATCCAAATTTTAATAATTCATGTGGCATTTACACTCACCAGAGGTCACCTAAAGCTCTTAGCTTATTATATACTTCCAGTAAGACATTGAATGCTTCTTTAGCTTTATCTGTATCTCTACTCATGTTCATTAATTGTCCATTATTTTTTCTTATCTGTTTATACAGCAAACATTTTTTCCTTAAACTTAAAGAAAAGCTCTGTTTTTTTATATAAAGTACTAACCTTTTGATCTGATAAACAGTTCTATTTGGGGGATTCCTTATCCCCACAAGATAAGAAAATTATGGCTAATGAAGACATAAAATAAGACATATTTCTTATAATTCTTGCTGTGAATAAAAATAATAGTGAACATTTATTAATAAAGATAATGTCTTCCTCTCCCTTTGAAATTTCCCTCCTTTTAGGAGGTATTGTAGTACTTGATAAAACTCAGTAAACATTTTTTTCTACCTCTTACCCCTGACTATTAAATATGTAAGCATCCTTTCCTTTGCTGCTTAATTTTGTATAAGTCTTTCTTATAGTATATCTAAATATTCTCCAGTGCTTCTTAGTGCTTCTGTACCTTAAGGACTTATACATGTTAATAGTATAGCCATCAGGTGTCCACCTTATTTTCTCTGTTTACATTTTTTAAATGAAAAAGAGCTTAAGAAACAGCATTTAAGATCTGTAAAATGCATATTATTTCATAGATACAGACCTACCCTTGTAGTACTTGCATGAAAAAGAAATAGGGATGATTTCTAAAAAACAAAGGTTTTTCTCTCTAGTTTGAAATATGATCATACCAGTAAAATTTTTTCCAGGATTTTCTGCCTATTAAACAAGAAAACGAAAAACCACTTCCAGAAAACATGGATGCGTTTGAAAAAGTGAGAACAAAATTAGAAACACAACCACAAGAAGAATATGAAATCATCAATGCAGAGGTAGGATATCTTATGTCTTTTTTTTTTTTTTTTTTTTTTTTTTTGTAATCTGGTATTACCGGTCCGGATGCAAATGAAATACTTTGTGATTCTAGACATAATCCCACAACAAAAGTAAACTGCTTTTGCCTTTATGCTGAAAAACTTAACAAAGAATAAGCAGAATGTGGTTTTTAAAATAAACTGTAAATGAATTTCAAAATCAAAATGAATGTCCAAGTTACTTTAATTCTGGTTTTTGGAAGCAAACACTTCTATTTTTAAATGTTTTAAATAATTCCAAGGAGAAGTTCATATGAAACCATCAACCATCATTTTTTTATTATTATTTGAAAAGTATTTGCTCTGCCTACACTTTTTTTTTAAATAAAAGGAAATACACTTTAAGTAGCGTAATACCATGAAAGCCAAGTAATTGACCATTTAATGGTGTTACCACAGTCATATATCCAGTTGAAACAGATTGAACATGCATGTTCCAGCTTTTTCATTAAGACTGGAAAACAGAACCACAGCTTATAAATGAAAATCACATTCATAGTATAGTGGAAATAGCAGTAGGTTAAGAATCAGGAATTCCAGATTCAAAATAAGTCATTAACTAGCAGGTAATAAATGCGTCTTAGGCTACCTGAAGTCATATCAATCAATCAATTGCATTTAACATATAGGTATTAGACAAGAGCACTATTTATATATTGGGTAATATTCTCTCAATCTCAAATTGTGTATATCTATCAACCCATAAGATGCTTTGTATAAAATCAAATTGAGGGGTGCCTGGGTGGTGTGGTCAATTGGCCATTGTACTCTTGGTTTCAGTTTAGGTCATGATCTCAGGGTCATGAGATAGAGCCCCAAGTCAGGCTCCGCCCTCAGTGCAGAGTCTGCTTGAGACTCTTTCTTCCTCTGCCCCTCCTTCCTGCTCTCTCACTCGCGCACACGTGCGCTCTCACTCTCTCAAATAAATAAATCTTTTTTTTAAAAAATCAAATTGAAACCAGGACAGTTGGTGGTGACTGCATATTTTAGAGGAAAGAATCTCAGGTTATTGATTGTGTTTTCATACTAATCTGAACCACTATTTCTTCATCTGCCTCATTTTAGATTACCTTGAAGATTTTATTTAATCTTTTGTTAACTGAATCCCACCATAGGGATGTCAGATACTCCCAAAATATAGCTAAAGTGGTTTGTTACCGTCATAAGAGCCAAAACAGATCTTGTTATGCCTTCTCTTTGTTGACTCTTAAACTTATATATTAGAAACTCCTCTGGATATTGTGATTGTATGAAAACCGTATCTTAATTACTGTGTTGTAAAAAGTGATCCACTTTAAATTTTTTATGTGTTCATTCATAGACATAGGTCTGCTTTTTATAAAAGATCTCATTTTTTTTTTTTCCATCTTAAATGGTCAGACCAGGGGCTCCCGGGTGGCTCAGTTAGTTAAGCATTTGCCTTTGGCTCAGGTCATGATCTCAGGGTCCTGGATTGAGCCCCGCGTCAGACTCCCTGGGAGTCTGCTTCTTCTAACCCTCCTCCCCGCTCGAGCTCTCACGCTCTCTCTCTGTCAAATGAATAAATAAAAAGTCTTAAAAATAAATGGTCAGACCATCAAACAGTTAATTAAATTGTGTTTAAATTATTATTAAACCATTTTTCTTTTCTTTTTTTTTTTTGGTCAGGTTAAGCATGGTGGTTTCGTTTATTATCAAGAAGGTTGCTGCTTGGTTCGTTCCAAAGACGAAGAAGGTACACCATAGTTTTTCCTTTTTTTTCTAACGTACTCTGATTTTTCATAGGAAATTCAGTATTAATTTCTCAAAGGTATGGAAAATATATATAGATTTTTAGATTATTTCTACATTTTTTTTAAAAAATGACTAGTTAATATCTAGGTTTGCTCAAGATACGGTTAACAGCTATGCCCAAAAGCTTTGGTGGGGAGAATGGACGTGGGATCCAGTATTTTTTGAGCATCTCCTATATCCCAAGTACTACTCTTGAGTCTTTTACGTAGATTATTCAATGTCATTTACGTTCTTTTAACGCTCTAGTTTCTCCATGGTCTGTCCTATGAAGGAAGCCGAATATAGCCTCTCATAGAAGGGGAATGCTAATTCAAAGCGCTGAAATACAGTTTAAAGATTTTTCTAAGTACATCTTACAGAGTTAACACTTTCATACTTTTCTTTATGCAGCAGATAATGATAATTACGAAGTTTTATTCAGTTTGGAGGAACTTAAATTAGACCAGCCCTTCATTGATTGTATCAGAGTTGCTCCTGATGAAAAATATGTAGCTGCTAAGATAAGAACTGAAGATTCTGAAGCATCTACCTGTATAGTTGTGAAGCTCAGTGATCAGCCTGTAATGGAAGCCTCTTTCCCAAATGTGTCCAGTTTTGGTAAGCCACCAAACAAAACAGTCTTCTGTGTTAAAAAGGCAACTGTGAGAATTGTCCGCATCTTTGAAACATTTTTACTTGTCAGTGTGAATGAGGTGAATGCCTAATCCATTTATCCCTATGGACTCCATAGCCTCCTGTGTCTCTCTTATTTAGGAGACCTTCCTTTAAGTGTATATCCAAATTCATGTTCATGTTTTTTAAAGTATTACAGTTGGAATCCAAGCACTACAGTGTATTTCGATAGATCAGTAATTCTTTGCAAATTTACCATTCAGATACATTTTTGCAAATAAGTTGTATCTTAATATGTTACTTAACTTTAAATTTAGGTATTTTTTTTTTAATTTAATGTTATCTTGTCAAGCTATTAGAGCAGATTGCCCAGGGTCACTACCAACAGACTTTGGCACGTGTTGAACTAACTTAATCATCAATAGAAGTTGTGATATTTTGATTAAGAGAACTAACTTTAAATTTTATCTTTTATCATTGAGTGATACACATATTCATAGTTTGTCTTCCCTTTTCATTTTCTGCCATAATTTTCCCCATTGTTTAATAACTAAATGCTTTTGCAGTTGAAATTATAGTCTCATTTATTCTGAGACCTACTTTGGGGGAGATGGGCAGAGAGAGAGGGAAGGAAAATCTTAAGCAGGCCCCATGCCCAGGGTGGAGCCCCACATGAGGCTCAAGCTCATGACCTGTGCCAAAATCAAGAGTCGGATGTTCACTGACTGAGCCACCCAGGCGCCCCCTGAGACATACATTGTGTACATTTTAACCTCTCTAAAATCAAGATGCTATTATACAATGATGTGTTACAGTCACTGTCAACCCGGTGGCAGTCATGGTGTGATCGTGTGAAAACTTCATTGACAGCTTCTGGTAAGATCAAGCAAACT
The DNA here is from genome assembly GCF_037043125.1 of Eumetopias jubatus. NCBI lineage: Eukaryota > Metazoa > Chordata > Mammalia > Carnivora > Otariidae > Eumetopias > Eumetopias jubatus. The sequence continues at coordinate 75,480,651 of NW_028274815.1, forward strand.
CCACCATGAAAATGTATTTGGTAGTTTGAGATATTCTGTGGTTTGAGGGTAGACAGAAAAGAGATAGGCATGAGAGAATGTGATCCAGTGTTTCTTTAGACTCAAAGTTAGAGATTGTAGGTGTAAACCTAACTTACCTCCTGTAAGCATGTGACACTGAGATACTGAACATTCAACTCTTATTTAGAAACCTGAGACTGAGAACTACTTGAAACCTTGGAATTGATATAGTAATATTTTATTCTCCAGAAAGCTTTCTGGCTTCTATATAACATTGGTTAGCTCCAGTCAAACCTGTGTTCGATTTTACATTTCCAGGGATGAACTTGTAAATCTCTTTTTTTTTTTGTGGCACTCAAAATTTGAATGCCCTGTGCCCTTTTTTTCAACTGTAAATAATATGTAATGTATAGTTCTTTAATTATTTTCTTTCAGAATGGGTAAAGGATGAAGAAGAGGAAGATGTCTTATTCTACACTTTCCAGAGGAACCTTCGCTGTCATGATGTGTATCGAGCAACTTTTGGTGATAACAAACGTAATGAACGTTTTTACACAGAAAAGGACCCAAGGTACTAGAATAATGCAATTAAATTTTTTTCTCCAGGGTTTTTCTCCAGTTATCTAAAGTGCTGTTCTTGATTGACATAAAATGTTGATTTCAGCTAGAACCAGGTGTAATAATAGGCTAAGATGAGCATAATCATTCTTTGATTAGTTGTTTGGATTTAAGATTGGAATCTAGTTATATTCAGACTCACAGTGAACACAAATACACCATTAGACTGCAAATACTAAGTTGCTAACATTCTCTGGGGACTGACACATGAAAGAGTTAATTAAGTCTTTAATAGGGTTGTTATACTACATTTTTTTAAATCTTTTATAAGCCATTACTAGAATAGCATGGTGTCAGTGGCTCAGAATTCACTACTCATTTCACATAAATTATCTGCCTTTTAAATTGTTTAACTTTGAGCCATGATGTCCACTGATCTTTAAATTTTGTTCTCCCCAGTATTTTGGTAATTCCTCCTTAAAGGTAATTCTCTTTACTTCCTTATAATCTAGGACTCATGCCTCATATTACCACTTAGCAGGCTTGGGAGGAAATGACAATAAGTTTATCTGGCAAAATCCCTTGACTCTTACCCAGATACACTTTTCCAAATGATTTATGAGAAACAAATTTCTCCTTAAGACTAGGGTCCTATCACCTTATATGTCATTTAACAGTATAGCTTGGACAATGTCTGAACAGATTTTACAAGGAAAAAAAAGGCATCCGTGTCAGTGAAGTTGATACTCAAAACAAGAAAATTAATCCATCATTTCATGAAATTTCAGAACTGACAAGGATCTTTTTTTTTTTTTAAAGATTTTATTTATTTGAGAGAGAGAGAATGAGAGATAGAGAGCATGAGAGGGAAGAGGATCAGAGGGAGAAGCAGACTCCCTGCTCAGCAGGGAGCCTGATATGGGACTCGATCCCAGGACCCTGGGATCACGACCTGAGCCGAAGGCAGTCGCTTAACCAACTGAGCCACCCAGGTGCCCCTGACAAGGATCTTAATGAAAATCTTATACAGCCCCCAGTTTATATTGAGAATTTGAGGTCTAGAGAAATTCCATTATTCCAGCCCATAGAACTAACATTCTTGGTCTAGTAATGCTGTCGTTGCCTTCCCCCTCCCATGATTTTTTTGGTGAGAAATTATTAGAACTGTTTATTCATACGATTCTATTTTATGTGTCATTTGTCAAGGATATCTTTTGGGGAGATGATAGTTTAAGGTAGTAATTTATTATGTTCTATCAATAACTTATGATTACAACCCATTTGCCATCTTGTGAATGAAGCTCAAAATTAACACAGTAAGCTATACCCTTGAATAAGATACTTGTTTGCCATATATTGGTACCATCCTAATTTCTAAGATTAAGTGGAACCTGTTTGGCTTGTACATACTTTCCTGCTCCATAAGGAACTAACCAGTTATGGTTATGCCTCATTTGACATTCAGAACCCTGATCTACAACAAACTAGTTTGTAAATTCTTAACACTTTATAATCCCCAAATCCAGAGGGGAGGACCAAAGGGAAGAGTAGCATACCTAGAGAGAAAAGGGAGTGAAGGTCTTCAGAGAACTTCTGAAACACAGAGCTGCTTCTTTACCGCGTTTGCTTTGATCCTCAGGGTTTAGTTTTCTGTTCTCATAAGTAAAGTTCACCAAAGTGTGTAATTTCCATTTACCTGCCTCTGGTGGCCCAGTTTGGGGTACCTGATTTTTAAAAAGGTATTGTCATAAATGTGTGTGAAAAGAACCCTTGTGAGGCAGGTTCTTTATCTGCTTTGTTTCCAGTGTTTGAGTAAATTTGGTCGTTCAAAGGTAGCTTTTTGTTTTGATACTAGAATGCCTCTAAAAATCACATTCAAGGAAAATGCCTCTCCACTATTCTTAAAGAGTGATACGTTTTAAATATATATTCTTCCATTTTCAGATATTTCCAGGGCCATTTAATTCACACATTCTAGGGAGAGCAGAATTACAAAGATTCTAAAGGGAAAGATCGGAACAGAATTAGGAGACCTGCCTTTTAAGTCACTGAAAAACACCACCTCCCTCCCCACCATCAAAAACCATTATGGTAGGGTGCCTGGGTGGCTCAGTTGGTTAAGCGACTGCCTTCGGCTCAGGTCATGATCCTGGAGTCCCAGGATCGAGTCCCACATCGGGCTCCCTGCTCAGCGGGGAGTCAGCTTCTCCCTCTGACCGTCTTCCCTCTCGTGCTCTCTATCTCTCATTCTCTCTCTCTCAAATAAATAAATAAAATCTTTAAAAAAAAAAAAAACCATTACTGGTACAAATACTATTCACTATATGATTTACAGTTTGGTTCTATCACTAGAAGCCAGAACAGGGCTAAATTAGAAAAGCCCGTGGGAGATTACTGAAACTGACCTGGTCATTGAAGGCTGGAGGTCTAAACCCCAAAGATCCCAGTGAGGACAACTCAGGGTAACATTGAATATATTAAGCTGCACCAAACACTTAACATCTTAGAAATTTCAAGTAAAAGGAATTTTAGAGATAGACCTTTGATTTTTTTTTTTTTTTTTTTTTTAAGATTTCATTTATTTGACAGAGAGAAAGAAAGACAGAGAGGGAACACAAGCAGGGGGAGTGGGAGGGGAGAAGCAGAGCAGGGAGCCCGATGCGGGGCTCGATCCCAGGACCCTGGGACCATGACCTGAGCCGAAGGCAGACGCTTAACAACTGAGCCACCCAGGCACCCCAGACCTTTGACTTCTTTTAGCAATCAGTCTTTTGAAATCTAGAACAGTTAAAGATTTACATGAAATCATACCGTTGATTAGAAAACAGACACTTGCATCTTTTAGCACTTGATTCTGCTCTTCCTTTTCAATAGAACCTAAATTCTTGTGTGAGAAATGGAATTAGCCTGGAATGGCCCCTTTTCCTCTATGTGGCAGACGGTTCTAGTCTTATTTCTTCTACAGATTGTTTGATCTTGGACAAGCCATTTCTTGTTCAGTTTCTGTGTCCTTGGTAATGCTTTACCTAGGTAATGCTTTAGAATTTAGATAATGACACTCACATGTTGATTCCAAAAGTCTTTCTGAGTTTATTTTGTGTTTCTATGTTCCTTTCATACTTTTGAGTATACCTATCTTTAAATATATTTATGCAAATTAAAAATCCTTGCAAATCATTTCAGACTCCTCACTTACATATCCAATAATACTGCAGAATGGGAAAATTAGAGTTTGCTACCCATGTAGGCATAATGGTTGCAACCAGTGTAATTAATAAAAAGACATGTTTGCTTATTAAAATTGAAATTGATTTTGTGCATTACAGCATGGTCCCTACAGGTAAATTCATAAGACAACCTAGAACTGCTAGATTATGAGCAGAGACTTAATCACTTTCGTGTCTTTATTGATAACTAGGGTACCAGGCCTGTATTAATTGCCATTCATCTAGCCTATTAATTGAGTAAATGGTGCACTTAAGTCAATTTCTCTCTTTCAAGCTAAAACCCTAGTCCAGTGTTGACTGTGACTAACTTTTAACCATTGAATTCTTAGCAATATATAGCAGAATTTAAAGTGTATGTTGCCGGGCGCCTGGGTGGCTCAGTTGGTTAAAGTGTATGTTGCCTTGTGGTAAGCATAGCATAACATACAAACTTGTCAAATTACTATGTTGTACACCTGAAACTAATGTAACGTGCATCACCTGTACTCAAAAAAAAAAGTATATGTTGCTACTAAATCATAAATTAAAACTAATAGAAAAATATTGTGGTAGGTGAAAAAAATGAATAGTATGTCAACTTATTTTTCATAGTAAGCAATTATTTTCATAATCAGAGGTAAAGTACATTTTAAGTTTAAAAATAAATATCAATAGAAATAAATGGGAAAATGGATTGGCCTTAGTTCTTTACATTCCTTGTCTTCTCTCTTTTTGAATTGAAAGTACTTTGGTATCATTCTGTAACGTTTTTTGTTAATGTACACATGTCTTTTTTTAAGATTTACTTTTTTTTTCCAGCTTTTTTGAGATATAAATATATATAACAAGTTGAAAGTATATGTGGTGATTTGATACATTATACCTATCACAAAATGATTAACACAAGAGAGGTAGTTAATATCTCAATCACCTCACAGATTACCACTTTTTTTATGTATGGTAGGAACATTTAAAATCTGTCTTGGCTACTTTCGAGTATATAATACTGTGTTGCTAACTCTATAGTTACCATGCTGGACATCGATCCCCAGAGCTTATTCATCTTATATAACTAAAGATATGGGGGTGCCTGTGTGGCCCAGTCCATTAAGCATCCAACTCTTGGTTTCTGCTCAGGTTATGATCTCTGGGTTGTGAGATCAAGCCCCGCGTTGGGCACCACGCTGGGCTCTGCGCTGGACATGGAGCCTGCCTAAGATTCTCTCCCTCTCCCTCTGGCCCTATCCCTCCTCCCTCCCTCTCAAATAGATAAATAACTGAAGGCATGTACCCTTTCTCCATTATCTCCCCATTTCACCTAGCTCTCAGTTCCTGGCCGGCATTCTACTGCTCTGTTTCTCTGAGTTTGGCTTTTGTAGATTCCACATATATGTGATGTCATAGGATATTTGTTTTTTTCTATCTGACTTACTAGCATAATGCCCTCAAGGCTGATCCATGTTGTTGCAAATGACAAGATTTCCCTTTTGTCATGGCTGAATAATACTACACAGTGTGTGTGTGTGTGTGTGTGTGTGTGTGTATTCTTTATTCATCCATCAGTGGACACTTAGGTTGTTTCCATATCTTGGCTATTGTTAATACTACAGTAAACTTGGGAGTGTAGATATCTTTGTGACCCAGACTCCATTTCCTTTAGATAATACCCAGAAGTGGGGTTGTTGAATCATGTGGTAGTTTGGTAGTTCCTTTTTTAATGTTTTTAAGATTATATTTACTTAAGAGAATTTGCATGAGAGCAGGATGAGGAGCAGAGAGGGAGAGAAACCCAACCAGACTCACACTGAGCACAGAGCCCAACATGGGACTCAATCCCATGACTCCAAGATCATGACCTAAGCCGAAACCAAGTCAGATGCCTAACCAACTGAGCCATACAGGTGCCTCTCCTTTTTTAATTTTTTGGGGAACTTTCCTTTTTTTTCCCATGATAGCTGTATCAGTTTACATTCTCACCAACAGTACACAAGGATTTCCTTTTCTCCTCATCCTCACTAACATCAGTTACCACTTAACCACTTGTCTTTTTGATAATTCTAACGTATGTGAAGTGATATTGTGATTTTGATTTGCATTTCCCTGATGATTAGTGATGTTGAACATCTTTTCATGTATCTGTTGGTCATTTGTATGTCTTCGGAAAAATGTCTGTTCAGGTCTCCTGCCCATTTTTAAAACTTTTTTTTTTTTTTTTTTGCTTTTGAGTTATAGGAGTTCCTTATATATTTTGGATGTTAACCTTTTATCAAATATATATATGGTTTGCAAATACTTTATCCCACTTCATAGGTTGCCTTTTCACTTTGTTGATTGTTTCTTTTGCTATGTAGAAACTTTTTAGTTTGATGTAGTCCCACTTAATTTATCTATTTGTGTCTACTTCTGGTGTCATAAAAAAAAATCATCACCAAGACATCTATCTCAAGGAACTTTTTCCCTATGTTTTCCTCTAGGAGTTTCATATTTTCAGGTCTTATGTTCAAAGTCTTTAATCCAGGGCGCCTGGGTGGCTCAGTCGTTAAGCATCTGCCTTCGGCTCAAGTCATGATCCCAGGGTCCTGGGATCGAGCCCCACATTGGGCTCCCTGCTCAGCAGGAAGCCTGCTTCTCCTTCTCCCACTCCCCCTGCTTGTGTTCCCTCTCTCGCTGTGTCTCTCTCTCTGTCAAATAAATAAAATAAAGTCTTTAATCCATTTCAAGTTAATTTTTGTGAGTAGAGTTAAGATAGGGGTCCAATTTTATTAGCATAGCAGTTTCAAGAGCATGTGATTATCCAGTTTTCCCACACAATTTATTGAAGACATTTTCTGTTCCCTTTTGAGTATTCTTGGCTCCCTTATCCAATATTAGTCGAGCGTATATTCAAGGGTTTCTTTCTGTGCTCTCTGTTCTGTTTCAAGTAGGTCCAAGTGTCTATTTTTTTTAACATTTATTTATTTATTTGACAGCATGAGCAGGAGGGAGGGGGGCAGAGGGCGAGAAGAGAGAGAATCTCAGGCAGACTCCCCACCAAGCACAGAGCCTGACATGGGGCCCAATTTTATGACCTTGAGATTATGACCCGAACTGAAACCAAGAGTCAGACATTCAACCAACTGAGCCACCCAGGCACCCCCCCAAGTGTGTTTTTATGTCAGTACAATATTGTTATGATTATTATAGCTTCGTAATACAGTTTGAGATCAGAAAGTGTGATGCCTTTTACTTCTTTCTCAGGGTTGCTTTGGCTGTTCGAGATCTTTTGTGGTTCTATACAAATTTTGGGATTTTTTTTCTCTTTCTATAAAAAATGCCATTGGAATTTTGATAGGGATTGCTTTCAATGTATAGATGGCTTTGGGTAGTGTGGACATTTTAATGATACTCATTCTTCCAAATCATGAATATGGCATATCTTTCCATTTATTTGTGTCCTCTTTATTTTTTTTCATCAAAGTCTTAAGTTTTCAGTGTATAGGTCTTTTCCTTCCTTGGTTAAATTTTTTACTAAGTATTTGTTTTTGATGCTATATTAAATGGCGGTGTTTTGTGTGTTTTTCAGATATTTCATTGTTAGTGTGTCAAAACACAACTGATTTCTGGATGTTGATTTTACATCCTGAACTGAATTCGTTTATTAGTTCTACAGCAGAATCTTTAAGGTTTTTTTGTATGTAAAGTCATATCACCTGCAAATCCTTGCTGATTTGGATGCTTCTTATTTCTTTTTCTTACTTGATTGCCAGTACTGTGTTCGTTAGAAGTAGTGAGAGTGGTCATCCTTGTGTTGTTACTATATTAGAGGAAAACTTTTCAGCTTTTTACCATTGAATATGATGTTACCTATGGACTTGTCATATATGGCCTTTATAATGTTGAGTATTAGTCATTCCATATCCAATTGTTGAGAGAATCTGTATCAGGAATGGATTTTGAATTTTGTCAAATGTTTTTTCTGTATTTATTGAGATCATGTGATTTTTATCTTTCATTCTATTAATGTATCACATTCATTGATTTGCATATGTTGAACCATTGTTATATCTCAAGGATTAATCTTACTTTAGCATGATGAATAATCTTTTCAGCATGCTCTTGAATTAGGTTTGCTAGCATTTTGTTGAGTATTTTTGTATCTATATTCACCAGGGATATTGGATAGTTTTCTTAAGTGTCCTTGTCTGGCTTTTGTACTGTGTAATACTGGCCTGATAAAATGAGTTTGGAAGTGTTTCCTTTTCTTCAATTTTTTTTGGAAGAGTTTGAGAAGGATTGGTGCTAATTCTTTAAATGTTTGGTAGATTTCACCTGTGAGTCCATCTGGTTCTGGGCTTTTCCTTGCTGGGAAATTTTTGATTACCACTTCAGGCTCCTTACTCTTTATTGGTCTGTTCAGATTTTCTATTTCTTCATGATTTGGTTTTGGTAGGTTGTATGTTTCTAGGAATTTATTCATTTTTTTCTAGGTTATTTGTTGGCATATAATTGTTCACGGTAGTCTTATACTCCTTTTTATTTCTATAGTATCAGTTGTAATGTGTCCTCTTTCTTTTCTGATTTTGAGTCTTTTTTTCTTAGTGTAGCTAAAAGTTTGTCAGTTTTATCTTTTCAGAAAGCAGCTCTTAGTTTTGTTGATCTTTTCTGTTGTTTTTCCAGTCTTTTTAATTTATTTCTTCTCTGATCTTTGTTACAATTTCCTTTCTTCTGCTAACATTGGGCTTATTTTTTTTCTTTTCTAATTTCTTTTTTTTTACTTTTTTTTATTATGTTTCTTTTTCTAATTTCTGGAGGCATGATGTTAGGTCGTTTATTTGAGATAGTTTTTTTTTTCTTTCCTTTTTTTTTAAAGTAGGCTCCATACCCAAGGTGGGGCTTGAACTCACCACCCTGAGATCAAGAATTGCATACTACCAACCAGGCCAGCCAGGCACCCCTATTTGGGAAAAAAAAAAATTTTTTTTTAAAGATTTATTTATGTATTTGAGAGAGAAGGAGTGTGGTGGGAAAGGGCAGAGGGAGAGAGGAACTTAAGCAGACTCCATGCTGAGCACAGAGCTCAGTCTCAGAATCCTGAGATCACGACCTGAGCTGAAACCAAAAGTCAGAGGCTTAACCCACTGCACCACCCAGGCACCCCAAGGTATTTCTTAATGTAGGCATTTATCACAAACTTCCCTCTTAGAAGTACTTTTGCTGTATCCTATAAGTTTTGGTATGTTGTATTTCTATTTTCATTTGTTTCAAGATATTTTTTATTTCAGTTTTTATTACTTTGACCCATTGCTTATTTAGTGGCGTACTGTTTAATTTCCATATATTTGTGAATTTTCCAGTTTTCCTTTAATTGATTACTATCGTGGTTGGAAAAGATACTTGGTATGGTTTCAGTCTTCTTTAATTTGCTAATACTTGCTTTGTGACCTAACATGATCTATACTGGAGAATATTCCTTGTGCACTTGAGAAGAATGTATTCAGCTGCTGGTTGATTGGTCGGCATATGTCTGTTTACAACCACTTTGTCTAAAGTATATGTAGTCCAAGTCCAACATTTTCTTACTGATTTTCTGCCTGGATGATCTTTCCATTGTTGAAAGTGGGGTATTAAATTCCCCTACTATTATCGTATTGTTGTCTATTTTTCCCTTCAGATCTATTGGTATTTGCTTAATCCATTTAGGTCCTCTGATGTCGAGTGCATATAGTCATACCTTGTTTTATTGCACTTCACAAACTGCTTTTTTTGTGGCAATCCTGTGTTGCGCAAGTCTGTTGGCACCATTTTTTCAACAGCACTTGCTTGCTTCATGTCTCTGTCACTTTTTGGTAGTTATCACAATATTTCAGACCTTTTCATTATTATTTGTTTATGGTGATCTGTGATTAGTGATTACCACTCCCTGAAAGTTTAGATAATGATTAGCATTTTTAGCAATAAATATTTTTTATTAACATATATACATTGTGGTTTTAGACATAATGCTGTTGCATACTTAACAGTTGACAGTATAGTGTAAACATAACTTATTTGCACTAGGAAACCAAAAAATTCATTTGACTCACTTTTGGCAGTGGTTCTTAACCTACCCATATCTCCAAGGTATGTCTATATATTTACAACTGTTATATCCTCTTGATGAACTGACTTCTTTACTGTTATATAATGGCCTTCTTTATCTCGTGTTACAGCTTTTGAGTTAAAGTGTATTTTCACTTACATTAGTATAGCTACTCCTGCTCTCTATTGGTTTCCACTTGCATGAAATTTCTTTTTACATCCCCTCATCTTGAGCCACTGTGTGTCCTTGAAGCTGAAGTGAGTGTCTTAGTGGTAGCATACAGTTGGGCCTTTTTGTCTGTCCATTCAGCCACTCTGCCATTTGATTGGGAATTTAATCCATTTACATTTGGAGTAATTATGGGTAAGAACTTACTAATGCCATCTTATTAATGGTTTTTAGCTATTTTGTAGTTCCCATGTTCCTTTCTTCCTCTCTTGCTATCTTCCTTTGTGCTTAGGTTTTTTCCACAGTGCTGTTCTCTTTATCTTTTGTATGTTTTCTGTAGGCTTATGCTTTGTGGTTACCATGACTTGTCTTCTCTTTCTAAGAAAATTTGTCCTGTAAAGCCAGTTGTATTTTGACATTTCCTGTAACCACATATCTGCCAAGTAATTGACCAAGTAACTTATCTTTTGATTACCTGTGTCATCATCAAACAAAAATAAATAGATAAAAAGTATTGAAAATAGTAAAGACAGTGTTGAAAATAAAGAGCAAACGAGAGTAAGGGACTTGACCTACAACCATACCATGTATTAAAACACATGAATCTATAATAGTTAATACAAATTGACAGATAATAGAGACCAGAATAGATAACTCTAAAACTTAAATGATAAAAGAGGCATCACAGATTAATGAAAAATGAATGGGTATTATTTTTTTAAAGATTTATTTATTTCTGAGAGCGAACACGCAGGTGCACAGGTATGGGGAGGGGTCCCGGGAGAGGGAGAGAAGCAGACTCTCCACTGAGTGCAGAGCCTCACATAGGGCTTGATCCCAGGAACTTGAGGTCATGACCTGAGTGGAAATGAAGAGTCAGACACTTAACCAATCAAGCCATCCAGGTGCCCCTGAATGGGTATTATTTTTTAATGCTGTGGGAACCTGGGTGGTCAGTCATTTGAGTGTTATCACTCTTGATTTCAGCTCAGGTTATGATCTCAGGGTTGTGAGATTTTCAGCAAAAGGACAAGTTAATATCCTTAATTTATGAAGAGATGTTTATAGGCTAATAATTTTAACTACGTCCCAAGTTTAAAATGGACAAAGACATGTCACAGAATAGGGGCGCCTGGGTGGCTCAGTCGTTAAGCGTCTGCCTTCGGCTCAGATCATGCTCTCAGGGTCCTGGGATCGAGCCCCGCATCGGGCTCCCTGCTCCACGGGAAGCCTGCTTCTCCCTCTCCCACTCCCCTTGCTTGTGTTCCTGCTCTTGCTCTCTGTCAAATAAAATCTTTAAAAAAAAAAAAAGATGTCACAGAGGAAATAAAATTGTCAAACATGGTAATGTCCAGTACAGTAGGAATCTTAACCAAAATATTAGCCATGCTTATCTCTATGTGGTGAGATCCAGGGTTATCATCCTTCTTTGTATTTTCAGTATTTTCAGTATGGATTACTTTTATAATAAGGAAATATGTAAATGTAACATTTAAACCCATCCAGTGAATTAATATAAGGTTCTTGGGATATTATCTGATTATATGTATTAAGAGTCATTAAAAATACTGTTTATCATTAAATTAGTATTTCCATTCCTAAGAATTTGTGTTAGGGAAATAACTGTAAAGGTCAGGGAGGAAGAACTGTCTTCATGAATATATTCTCTGGTTATGTTCTTTATTGCTATGAAACATTAAAATCTAGTTTTAAGAATTATAATGCAACCTGATAGGTTATTAGGTAGCCATTAAAGATAATGATCATAAAGACGAATTAATTTGGGCAGAGATGCGGATACTGTGAAGTCACAAATGCAGAATACAGAATTGCATTTATATTTTATTTCAGTTTAAAGACATGCATGAGTAAAATAAGTCATGGAGATGAAAAGTACAGCATAAGGAATATACTCAATAATATTGTAATCATGTTGTATGGTAACAAATGGTAACCACATGTGATGAACATTGAGTAATGTATAAAGTTGTCTAATCACTATTGTATACCTGAACTTATAGAACATTATATATCAACTGTACTTTAATAGTTAAAAAAATTAATTTAAAAACAAATGCATGAAATATAAATAAACTTGGGAAGGAAAAATAGAAAAAATTAAAATAGTTATTAATTTTTTAAATGTGTTGAGTTGCAAGGGCTTTTCTTCCTATTTCTGTTTTTGTTATTTCTATTTTGTTTTGTTGTAAAAACTGGGAGGGGGGAAAAAAGCCAAAGTGCATGCAGAGGAAGAACAAAGTAAACTCTGTCTCTCTCCTTCCCTACAATTACATATCTCCTCTAGGAAGTTTATTTCCTCTTTCCAGCAAAAAGTCCTATAATCTATTAATGTGATTGGGAGTTAGATGATGTTTATAGTTTACATTAAAATGCATTCAGAAAAAGATGGATTGATAGGTACACAGATGTGATTAAGGAAATATAACAAAATGTTGGTAATAATTGAATCTCAGTGGTGGGTATATGGGTATTCACCTGACATTTTCAACTTTTCTGTAGGTTTGAAAAATGTTCATGATAAAATGTTAAGAGAAAAATGATTTTAAATATCTTTGTGGGGGAAATGAGAAAAATAATATCCAGTTTTTTAAATAAGCAGTATTCACTAAGGAGTTTTTATTTTCTGTCTGCATTATAAAGCAACATATGTACAGCAGGCAGTGAGATGCTGTCTTTAAGGTAGCATGCCTTTGAAATTTACTGGATTTCTTCTCTCTCTCTCTCTCTCTCTCTCTGTGTGCGCGCATGCACGTGCAGCTATTTTGTTTTCCTATATCTTACAAAAGACAGTCGTTTCCTTACTATAAATATTATGAACAAGACTACTTCTGAAGTGTGGTTGATAGATGGCCTAAGCCCTTGGGACCCACCAGTACTTATCCAGAAGCGAATACATGGAGTCCTTTACTACGTTGAACACAGAGATGATGAATTATACATTCTCACTAATGTTGGCGAGCCTACAGAATTCAAGGTAATCCTGGATTCTCTGTATACCCATTTGAACTGTTAAAAAGTGTCACACTTCCATCAACAATATTTCTTGCTCTAGGAGTTAACTGTTTTGTAGGCTTTTGGTTACGTGTAGAAATTGATGCTACCTTCCTATTGATAACCAATCCCATTTCTCTTCCCTTAGATATAATGCCTGTACATATTGTAATTGTGCCTAAAAGGTTAGTAAATGAAACATACTTTATCCTGTTCTTACCAGTTATCAAAGCCAAACTTAATGATTTGAAAGAATAAACTTTTATAAACTCATGATTTTATAAGTTTTAGCAATTTGGATTGATCTCATCTAGGCAGTTCTGCTGGTCCCAGCTAGGCTTCCCAGTGCATCCCTAGTTAGCTGTTTCTCAAATGCCTTCATTCAAACATTCATTGGTTTGCTGTAAGGTAAGCACTAGGCCATGCTGTCTCACCACATGGCAGGCTAGCCTGGGCTCGTTCATATGATGATGGTCACACTGCAGCCCTGTTGCAAGCTCGTTGCTTTGGCTCTTCATAAAACAGTGAAGATTAATATGGTCTAGTTTTCTGGATGCTAGAAAGTTAGCATGTTTTGTTACCTAGATCTCTTCTGACTTTGTTCCACACAGCTCATGAGAACAGCAGCTGATACCCCTGCTATTATGAACTGGGATTTATTTTTCACAATGAAGAGAAATACCAAAGTCGTAGACTTGGACATGTTTAAGGATCACTGCGTTCTGTTCCTGAAGCACAGCAATCTACTTTACGTTAATGTGATTGGTCTGGCTGATGATTCAGTTCGGTCCCTAAAGGTATGTTTAATTTTCAAAAAGACGATGCTGTTAATCAAAATCCATACAGTTTAGTTTAACAGAACATCAAATTTTGAATAGTAGCAATGTACTTTTTCTTAAAAGAAATTTAATTTAAATGAAATATAGCATATTGGGTTTTTTCATGTTTAGGAGGTTTATTTTAGAATTATTTAGCGGACCTTGATTTTAATAAAGTTTTACTTAAAATACTGTCTTGTAGCATGAACTTCAGAAGTAGAGGTCAGTGTCGTCATATTTCTCTTTCTACATATCTCTATGTATCATACATCTCTACAACTTTAGGTATGCTGGTAGCTTGGGCCAGCTTGCCAGCTAGTGCCTAACCAACCACTGCTTGCTGCTCCCATCCCACACCCCGAAGAGGGATGTGCCTGCTGTATTTCTGCCATTATGTCTGCACCATCTTCTTGCCAGTTTTCTTAACCTGCTGGGGTTTGGGGGAAGGGAGTGGCCCACACCCCGAATAGGGATGTGCCTGCTGTATTTCTGCCATTATGTCTGCACCATCTTCTTGCCAATTTTCTTAACCTGCTGGGGTTTGGGGGAAGGGAGTGGCAGTGGTCTCCACGGCAGCACAGCCATGATGGTGGCACATTTGCCTGGCAGGCTGAGTTGCTGGTATTGCCCACGGCTGCCAGGAAAGATAATCTGCCTCCACAAGTGAACTTGTTAAAATTGGTGAGTGCCAACCTTATTGCCCAGTGTTAAAGCAGCATTAACATGTAGGTCAGATAACAGGTGCTGAAGGGAAGGGGAAAGGCCTCCATTTTACTTGATAGGGAAAAAATTGTTAAGCCAGTTGACCACTTATACCTCCCTAATTGCATTATTGTCATAGTCTCCTAAAATGCACTTCCAGTAAATTCACTGGATGTTTATTGAATTTCTGTACACAAAGATTAAATATACAATGGGCTTATGTAAGTGGCCCAGGAAAGCCCGTGTAGGGGAAGCAGATTTTGAGATAAACTTAAGAGGATAGATAGAATTCTGACAGGGAGGGAAATGGTATTATAGGATGAGAAAGTCCATCAAATAAAGCTCTAAGCTGGAGAAGTTCAGAAAATGTTCAGGAAACTGCTAATAATTCTGTTTTATTGAAACACAATAAACGTATGTAGGATGAAGCTATGATTTGACGTTCTTTGACTTTCAAATGAGAAACTTATGCATAAATTATGAAGAGGAACATTTGAAGTTTTGGGGCATAGAAATGAGTTGAGTCGAATTATACTTCATGAGGTTATCTGGCGGCCATTTTAGGCTCCACCAAAGCTTGCTTTGATGATGAGGCGCAAGGAAATTAGCTTCAAGTTTGTTATGGTATACATAAGCAATACCAAGGTTCCTAAAACATTTTCCAGCTACTCCCTAAAATCAAATTATCAAATAGAACATCTTGTATTTTAGAGGACTATGTAGGTGTCCTTAAAATAAAAATGGTGATTTAAACTTAGTGATTTTCTTATTGCCTTCATCTACTGGATTCAAAGTTTCTTTTTACTTGCTAATTGATGCCAAAACCATACATCTTCAATTGGGAAATTGAAGAAAGGGAAATCCCATCTTGAATAGGGATGAGAGAGAATGTATAATTTCTAGCAGTGCATTTCTTACAGCAAAATTGTATGTCAAGACAATTGGGATGTTATGAGAGTTTTTACTATAATAAAATTTGACTTCTCGGGGCGCCTGGGTGGCTTAGTCGTTAAGCATCTGCCTTCGGCTCAGGTCATTCTGGGATCGAGCCCCGCATCGGGCTTCCTGCTCGGCGGGAAGCCTGCTTCTCCCTCTCCCACTCCCCCTGCTTGTGTTCCCTCTCTCGCTGTCTCTCTGTCAAATAAATAAATAAAATCTTTAAAAAAATAAATAAAATTTGACTTCTCACTAAATATGACCTTTTGCATTTTTTAAGTGTTCCTAGTTTAAAGATAATGCCTCAGTTCCTGTGGTCTTAACTGCCATTGCAACAAACATCGTCTTTTTTTAGTTTTTATTTTAATCACCTGGTGCTCATCAGGATGAGCGCACTCCTTAATCGCTGTCATCTGTTTCACCCACCACTCCAACCCACCTCCCTTCTGGTAACTGCCAATACTCTATATAGTCTCTTGCTTTGTCTTTTTTTTTCTTCCTTTGCTCCTTTTCTTTCTTAAATTCCACATATGAGGGAAATCATTGGTGTTTTTCTCTGACTAATTTAACTTAGCGTAATACTCTCTAGCTCCATCCATGTCATTGTAAATGGCAAGATTTCATTCTTTTTTGTGGCTGAATAATATTCCTGTGTGTGTGTGTCTACACACCACATCTTTATTCATCTGTCAGTGGACACTTGGGCTGTTTCCATAATTTGGCTATACAATACTGTGATAAACATAGGAGAGCAGGGGCGCCTGGGTGGCTCAGTCGTGAAGCATCTGCCTTCGGCTCAGGTCATGATCCCAGGGTCCAGGGATAGAGCCCCGCATTGGGCTCCCTGCTCGGCAGGAAGCCTGCTTCTCCCTCTCCCACTCCCCTTGCTTGTGTTCCTGCTCTCGCTATCTCTGTCTCTGTCAAATAAATAAAATCTTAAAAAAAAATAGGGGTGCATGTATTTCTTTGAATTAGTATTTTTGTATTCTTTGGGTCAATACCCAGTAGTGAGATTGCTTAATAGTAGGGTTATTCGGTTTTTAATTTTTTGAGGAACCTCCATACTGTCTTCCACAGTGGCTGCACCAGTTTACATTCCTATCAACAGTGCAAGAGGGTAGGTTCCTTTTTCTCCACATCCTTGCCAATACCTGCTGTTTCTTGTGTTTTTTATTTAAGCCATTCTGACAGGTGTGAGGTGGTATCTCATCATAGTTTTGATAAGTGAAAATGAGCATCTTTTCACATGTTTGTTGGCCATGTCTTCTTTAAGAAATGTCTGCTCATGTCTTCTGCCCATTTTTTTAATTTGATTGTTTTGGGGGGGTTGAGTTCTATAAGTTATATATTTTAGATATTGCCCTTTATTGGATATGTCATTTACAAATATCTTCTTCCATTCTGTAGGTTGCCTTTTAGTTTTGTTGTTTCCTTTGCTGTGCAGAACTTTTTATTTTGATGTAGTCCCAATAGTTTATTTTTGCTTTTGTTTCCCTTGCCTTAGGCATGTATCTAGACTAGGGGGGACGTATCTAGAATAACGTTGCTATGACCGATACTGCCTGTGCTCTCTTCTAGAATTTTCATGGTTTCAGGTCTCACATTGAGGTCTTTACTCCATTTTGAGTTTCTGTTTCTGTGTGGTGTATGAAAGTGGTCCAGTTTTATTCTTTTGCATGTGGCTATCCAGTTTTCCCAGCACCATTTGTTGAAGTCAAGAGACTGTCTTTTTCCTATTGGATATTCTTTCCTGCTTTGTCAGAGATTAATTGACCATATAGTTGTGGGTTTATTTCTGGATTCTATTCCGTTCTTTTGATCTACATGTCTATTTTTGTGCCGATACCATACTGTTTTGATCATTGCAGCTTTGTGGTGTAACTTGAAGTCCAGAATTGTGATGCCTTCAGCTTTGCTTTGCTTTTTCAAGATTGCTTTGGCTGTTTGGGGTCATTTGTAGTTCCATACAAATTTTAGGATTGTTTGTTCTGGTTCTGTGAAAAATGCTGTTGGTATTTTGATAGGGATTGCATTAAATGTGTAGATTGCAGGTGCCTGGGTGGCTCAGTTCGTTAAGCAACTGCCTTCAGCTCAGGTCATGATCCTGGAGTCCCTGGATCGAGTCCCACATCAGGCTCCCTGCTCGGCTGGGAGTCTGCTTCTCCCTCTGACCCTCCCCCCTCTCATGTGCTCTCTCTCTCATTCTTTCTCTCTCAAATAAATCTTTAAATAAATAAATGTGTAGATTGCTTTGGTAGTCCAGATATTTCAACAGTGTTTTTTCTTCCAATCCATGAGCATGAAATGTCTTTCCATTTGTGTCCTCCCCAGTTTCTTTCATTGGTGTTTTGTAGTTTTCAGAGTACAGGTCTTTTACCTTTTTGCTTAGGTTTATTCCTAGGTATCTTATTATTTTTGGTATAATTGTAAATGGGATTTTCTTAATTTCTCTTCTTCATTATTGTGTATAGAAATGCAACAGATTTCTGTACATTGATTTTGTATCCTGCAACTTTACTGAATTCATTTATCAGTTCTAGCAGTTTTTTGGTGGTATCTTTCAGATTTTCTATTTATACTATCATGTCATCTGCAAATAGTGAAAATTTTACTTCTTCCTTACCAATTTAGATGGCTTTATTTCTTTTTGTTGTCTGATTGCTGTGGCTAGGACTTCCAGAACTCTGCTGAATAAAAGTGGTGAGAGTGGACATACTTGCCTTGTTTCTGACCTTAGGGGAAAGGCTCTCAGTTTTTCCCCATTTAGGATGATGTTAGCTGTAGGTTTTTCCTAACTGGCCTCTATTATGCTGAGGTATATTCCCTCTAAACCTACTTTGTTGATGGTTTTTTGTTTTTTGTTTTTTTTTTAATCATGAATGGATGTTGTCCTTTGTCAAGTACGTTTTCTGCATCTACTGAAATGATAATATGGTTCTTATTCTTTCTCTTCCTGATGTGGTGTATCATGTTGATTGATTTGTGAATATTGAACCGCCCTTGCAACCCAGGAATAAATCCTACTTGGTTGTGGTAAATGATGTTTTTAATCTGTTGTTGGATTCAGTTTGTTAGTATTGTGTTGAAGGTTTTTGCATATATTTTCAATAGAGATATTGACCTGTAGTTCTCCTTTTTTGTGGGGTCTTTATCTGGTTTTAGTATCAGGGTAATGCTGGCCTCATAGAATGAATTTGGAAGTTTTCCTTTTCTAATTTTTGGAATAGTTTGAGAAGAATACATACGAACTCTTTAAATGTTTGGTAGAATTCACCTGTGAAGCCTTCTGGTCCTGGACTTTTCTTTGTTCATTTTTTGATTACTGATTCAGTATCATTGCTGGTTATCAGTCTGTTAGAATTTTTTATTTCTTTCTATTTCAGTTTTGGTAGGTTATCTGTTTCTAGGAATTGTCCATTTCTTCTAGGTTGTCCAATTTGTTGGCATATAATTTTTCATAATCTCTTATAATTGTTTGTATTTCTGTGGTGTTTGTTGCTATTTCTTCTCTTTCATTTGTAATTTTATATATTTGGGTCCTTTTTCTTTTTCTTGATAAGTCTGGCTAGAGGTTTATCAATTTTATTGATTTTTTTTTTCCAAAGAACCAGCTCCTCATTTCATTGACCTATTTCTATTGCGTTTTTTTGTTTTGTTTTATGTTTTTTAGTTTCTATATCACTTATTTCTGCTCTGATCTTTTATTATTTCCTTCATTCTGCTGGGTTTTTGTTGGTTTTTTTTTAAGATTTATTTATTTGGGAGAGGGAGAGAGAGTCTCAAACAGACTCCTCCCTGAGTGCAGAACCAGACACAGGGCTCAATCTCACGACCCTGAGATCACCACCTGAGCTGAAACCAAGAGTTGGATGCCCAACCAACTGTGCCACTCAGGTGCTCCACCTTCTGCTGGTTTTAGATTTTGTTCTTCTTTTTCTTTTTTTCTTCTCTTTTTTAATGAACTTTTAAAAAAAAAAATTTATTATGTTAATCACCATACGTTACATCATTAGTTTTTGATGTAGTGTTCCATGATTGTTTGCATATAACACCCAGTGCTCCATTCAATACGTGACCTCTTTAATACCCATCACCAGGCTAACCCATCCCCAGGCTAACCCATCCCCCCATCCCCTGCCCCTCTAGAACCCCCAGTTTGTTTCTCAGAGTCCATAGTGTCTCAAGATTTGTCTCTCCCTCCAATTTCCCCCCCTTCATTTTTCCCTTCCATCTTTTTTTTTTTAAACATATAATGTAGTATTTGTTTGACAGGTACAGCTCTGTGATTCAACAGTCTTACACAATTCACAGGGCTCACCATAGCACATACCCTCCCCAGTGTCTATCACCCCAGCCACCCCATCCCTCCCACCCCCCCACCACTCCAGCAACCCTCAGTTTGTTTCTTGAGATTAAGAATTCCTCATATCAGTGAGATCATATGATACATGTCTTTCTCTGATTGACTTATTTTGCTTAGCATAGTACCCTCTAGTTCTATCCTCTAGTTCTGTCCTTGCAAGTGGCAAGATTTCATGTTTTTTGATGGCTGCATAGTATTCCATTGTATATATACACCACATCTTCTTTATCCATTCATCTGTTGATGGACATCTAGGCTCTTTCCATAGTTTGGCTATTGTGGCCATTACTGCTATAAACATTGGGGTGCACATAGCCCTTCGGATCACTACATTTGTATCTTTGTGGTAAATACCCAGTAGTGCAATTGTTGGGTCATACGGTAGCTCCATTTTCAACTTTTTGAGGAACCTCCATACTTTTTTCCAGAGTGGCTACACCAGCTTGCATTCCCACCAACAGTGTAGGAGGGTTCCCCTTTCTCCGCATCCTTACCAACATCTGTCGTTTCCTGACTTACTAATTTTAGCCATTCTGGTGTGAGGTGGTATCTCATTGAGGTTTTGATTTGGATTTCGCCGATGCCCAGGGATGTTGAGCACTTTTTCTTGTGTCTTTTGGCCATTTGGATGTCTTCTTTGGAATAATGTTCATGTCTTCTGCCCATTTCTTGATTGGATTATTTGTTCTTTGGGTGTTGAGTTTGATAAGTTCTTTATAGATTTTGGATACTAGCCCTTTATCTGATATGTCATTTGCAAATATCTTCTCCCATTCTGTCAGTTGTCTTTTGGTTTTGTTGATTGTTTCCTTTGCTGTGCAAAAGCTTTTTATCTCTTTTTTTTTAAGATTTTATTTACTTATTTGACAGAGACAAAGCAAGAGAGAGAACACAAGTAGGGGGAGTGGGAGAGGGAGAAGCAGGCTCCTTGCTGAGCAGGGAGCCCAATGTGGGGCTCGATCCCAGGACCCCAGATCATGACCTGAGCTGAAGGCAGATGCTTAACGAATGAGTCACCCAGGTGCCCCAAAAGCTTTTTATCTTGATGAAGTCCCAATAGTTCATTTTTGCCCTTGCTTCTCTTGCCTTTGGCGATGTTTCTAGGAAGAAGGTGCTACGGCTGAGATCGAAGAGGTTGCTGCCTGTGTTCTCCTCTAGGATTTTGATGGACTCCTGTCTCACATTTAGGTCTTTCATCCATTTTGAGTATTTTTGTGTGTGATGTAAGGAAATGGTCCAGTCCAGTCATTCTTCTGCATGTGGCTGTCCAGTTTTCCCAACACTATTTGTTGAAGAGACTGTCTTTTTTTCCATTGGACATTCTTCCTGCTTTGTCGAAGATTAGTTGACCATAGAGTTGAGGGTCCATTTCTGGGCTCTCTATTCTGTTCTTCTTTTTCTAGCTCCTTTAGGTGTAAAGTTAGGTTGTTTGAGATTTTTTTTCTTCTTGAGGTAGGCCTATATTGCTATAAACTTTCCTTTTAGAACCGTTTTTGCTCCATCCCAAAGGTTTTGAACCATTGTGTTTCCATTTTCATTTGTTTCTGTGTACTTTTTTATTTCTTTTATTTCCTGATTGACCCATTTATTGTTTAGTAACATGTTATTTAACCACCATGTATTTGTGATCTTTTCCAAACTATTTCTTGTGGTTTATTTCCAGTTTCATAGCACTGTGGTCCGAAAAAGATGCATGGTATGACTTAGGTCTTTTTAAATATGTTAAGGCTTATTTTGTGGCCTAATATGTGATCTGTTCTGGAGAATGGTCCATGTTTACTTGAAAAGAATGTGTATACTGCTGTTTTAGGATGTAATGCTCCGAATATATCTGTTAAATCCATCTAGTCCGGTGTGTTATTCAAAGACATTGTTTCCTTGTTGATTTTCTGTTTAGGTGATCTGTCCATTGATGTAAGGGGGGGCATGAAAGTCCTTTGCTATTACTGTATTGTTGCCATTTAGTTCCTTTATGTGTCTTATTAACTGTTTTATGTATTTGGGTGCTCCCATTTTGGGTTCATAAATATCTATAATTATTAGATCTTGTTGGATTGTCTCATTTATTATATAGTGTCCTTCTTTGTCTCTTGTTACAGTCTTATTTTTTTTAATTTTTTTATTGTTATTGTTACAGTCTTTAAAATATATTTTGTAGGGGCGCCTGGGTGGCTCAGTCGTTAAGTGTCTGCCTTCGGCTCAGGTCATGATCCCAAGGTCCTGGGATCGAGCCCCACATCGGGCTCCCTGCTCGGCGGGAAGCCTGCTTCTCCCTCTCCCACTCCCCCTGCTTGTGTTCCCTCTCTCACTGTGTCTCTCTCTGTTAAATAAATAAATAAAATCTTAAAAAAAAAAAAATCCTAAGTAAAAAGTCATGCCCCTCAGCATTCTGGGGGCCGGACTGTCTGAAAAAAAAAATATATATATATATATATATATTTTGTCCTTTATAAGTATTGCTACTCCAGCTTTATTTTGATACCATTTGCATGATAAATGTTTCTCCATCCCCTCACTTTCAATCTGCAGGTGTTTTTAGGTCTAAAATGAGTTTCCTGTAGGCAGCATTTAGATGAGTCTTATTTTTTATTTGTTCTGTCACCCTAGGTCTTTTGATTGGAGCATTTAGTCCATTTACATTCAAAGTAATTGATAGGTATGTACTTATTGCCATTTTATTATTTGTTTTGTGGTTTGTTTTCTGCAGTTTTTCTCTGATCCTTTTTTCCCTCTCTCTCTTTCATCATTCAGCAATACAGTGATGGATTTCTTTGTCTTTATTATTTGCGTATTTATGAGTGGTTTTTGATTTGTGGTTACCATTAGGTTTTTATATAACCTCTGCTGCATATAGCTAAAGTCTATATTAAGTTGATGGTCATTTAAGTTTGAACCATTCTTTACTCCTCTCCACCCCAAGTTAGGTATATGGTGTCATATTTTACATATTTTACATCCTTTTATTTTGTGGGTTCATTTTATTGCTTTTGTGCTTCCTATGGTCATGCTGTCTTTTTTTTTTTTAATATTTTATTTATTTATTTGACAGAGAAAGATAGCGAGAGAGGGAACACAAGCAGGGGGAGTGGGAGGAGGAGAAGCAAGCTTCCCGCAGAGCAGGGAGCCCAATGTGGGGCTCGATCCCAGGACCCCGGGATCATGACCTGAACCGAAGGCAGACGCTTAACAACTGAGCCACCCAGGCGCCCCCATGCTTTTTTTTTTATCTTTCCTTTCCACTCAAAGAATCCCCCTTAAGATTTCTTGCAGGGCTGGTTTAGTGGTCATGAACTCCTTGTTTTTGTTTGTCTAGAAAACACTTTCTCTCTCTCTCCATTCTGAATGATAGCCTTGCTGGGTAGAATATTCTTGGCTTTAAGTTTTTCCCATTCAGCACTTTGAATACATCATGTCACTTGTTTCTGGCTTGGAAGGTTTCTGCTGAAAAACCTACTGATAGCTTTATGGGGTTTCCTTTGTATGTAACGGTCTTCTTTTGTCTTGCTGCTTTTATTTTATTTTATTTTTTGTAAGTTTTATTTATTTGACAGAGAGAGACACAGCAAGAGAGGGAACACAAGCAGGGGGAGCAGGAGAGGGAGAAGCAGGCTTCCCGCTGAGCAGGGAGCCTGATGGGGGCCTCGATCCCAGGACCCTAGGATCATGACCTGAGCCGAAGGCACACACTCAACGACTGAGCCACCCAGGCGCCCCTTGTCTTGCTGCTTTTAATATTTTTTCTTTACCACTATACTTCATCATTTTAATTACAATATGTGTTGGTATGGATCTGCTTTTGTTGATTTTCATTGGAGGTTCTCTTTACCTCCTGGATCTGGATATCTGTTTCCTTCCCCCAGTTTAGGGAAGTTTTCAGCTATTATTTCTTCAAATCAATTCTCTAGCCCCCTTTTTTCTCTCTCCTTCTAGGACTCCTATAATAGAAATGTTGTTATGTTTGATGGAGTCACTAAGTTCCCTAAGTCTGTTCTTATTTTGCATAATTCTTTTTTCTCTCATTTACTCATCCTGATTATATTATTCTGTCCTCTAGGTCATTAATTCATTCCTCTGCTTATTCCAGCCTCTTGTTAATTCATTCCATCAAGTGTGTATCTCATTTTGTTTATTGAGCCCTTTATCTTTGGTATGTTATTCCTTACCTCTTTGTAACGGTTTCACTTATCTCTTCCACTCTATTCTCAAGTCCAGTGAGTATTCTTATGATCATTGCTTTAAATTTTCCATAAGGCATGTTACTTATATCTGTTTTCGCTTAGATCTCTGGCTGTGGCCTTGTCCTCTTCTTTCATTTGCGACAAATTCCTGTCTTCTCATTTTGTCTAGTCTCTGTGCCTGTCTCTGTGTGTTAGGAAAGTCAGCTATGTCTCCTGTTGTTGAGGGTAATGGCTTTATGAAGAAGAGGTCCTGTAGTGCCCTGCAGTGTATTTTCCCCTGTTCCCGAGGGCTTGGGACTTCCAGGAGTGTCTCCAATGGAACATCATGTCTTTAATTTATTCTGTATCCTTTGTCTCTTCATTCCCTGACCTCCCAACCTGTAGTACTTATTAGGCCTTGTTATAATGTTCTGAGTCATCAACACATGGAATCAAATACTACATTATATACCGGGCTCTACTTAAAGGACATTTTACAGATCAGAGCCTTTCATGAACTAGGTAGTACTGATTAATATGCATAGACAGTGTCAATCACAAAGGACAAAATCTTTAAGCAAATTGAGTGGATTATAAAGTATTTCTGCTCGCCGTGAGGAGGAGGTGGAAGAGGCGGCGGCTCGGGGAGAGCGAGCAGCGAGCTGGACCGTGGAGCGTGAGTGAGGGAGCCGAGCTGCCTGCCCGCCCGCCGCCGCCTCCCCTCCGTAAGCAGGAGCCGGGCCGGCCCCGGCATGCCGCCCCAGCCCCTTCCTCGTCGTCAGGCCGCGAGGGCAGTGCACGCGAGCCAGGGGGAGGGAGGGAGAGCGAGCGAGCGAGTGAGCGCCGGGAGGAGGCGGCCGGACCGAGCGAGCGCCCACGCGTGTGGCGAGAGGGGAAGCCGCTGCCCGCCCCCTTCGCCTTCCCTTCTCTCCCCCTCCCCGCTCTCCCCCCCCACCCCCCGACCGCGGAGCAGCACAATGTCGGCACCCACGGCCAAAGTCAGTAAAAAGGAGCTCAACTCCAACCACGACGGGGCCAACGAGACCTCAGAAAAAAAACAGCAAGAAGCAATTGAACATATTGATGAAGTACAAAATGAAATAGACTTAATGAACAAGCCAGTGAGGAGATTTTGAAAGTAGAATAGAAATATAACAAACTCCGCCAACCATTTTTTCAGAGGAGGTCGGAATTGATCGCCAAAATCCCCAATTTTTGGGTAACAACATTTGTCAACCATCCAGAAGTGTCTGCACTGCTTGGGGAGGAGGATGAAGAGGCGCTGCATTATTTGACAAGAGTTGAAGTGACAGAATTTGAAGATATTAAATCAGTTTACAGAATAGATTTTTATTTTGATGAAAACCCTTACTTCAAAAATAAAGTTCTCTCCAAAGAATTTCATCTGAATGAGAGTGGTGATCCATCTTCAGAGTCCATCGAAATCAAATGGAAATCTGGAAAGGATTTGACGAAACGTTCAAGTCAAACACAGAATAAAGCCAGCAGGAAGAGACAGCATGAGGAACCAGAGAGCTGCTTCACCTGGTTTACTGACCATTCTGATGCAGGTGCAGATGAGTTAGGAGAGGTCATCAAAGATGATATTTGGCCAAATCTGTTACAGTACTACTTGGTTCCCGATATGGATGATGAAGAAGGGGAAGGAGAAGATGATGATGATGAAGAAGAAGAAGGTTTGGAAGATATCCATGAAGAAGGAGATGAGGATGAAGGTGAAGAAGATGAAGATGATGATGGGGGAGGAAGGAGAGGAGGATGAAGGAGAAGATGACTAATGGAACACTGATGGATTCCAACCTTCCTTTTTTAATTTTCTTCAGTCCCTGGGAGCAAGTTGCCGTCTTTTTTTTTTTCCTCCTCTTGTGCTCATTCGCCCTGTTTTTTGAAGTCTCTTTTCTCTCCCTTTATACCATGGTTCTCAACTTATTTTGGGGGGAAATACCTTGAGCAGAATACAGTGGGAAAAGAATCTCTACCCCTTTCTGTTCCAAATTCATTTGTATCCCTTCCTGTCTGAATAAAAACTTTATGGAATCAACACCACCATGCTCTGTGGGAAAAAAGAAAAACCTTCTGCTCCCTTAGCTCTGCTGGAAGCTGGAGGGTGCTAGGCCCCTGTGTAGTAGTGCATAGAATTCTAGCTTTTTTCCTCCTTTCTCTGTATATTGGGCTCAGAGATTACACTGTGTCTCTATGTGAATATGGACAGTTAGCATTTATCAACATGTACCTACTTTCTCTTGTTTAAAAAAAAGAAAACTTTAAAAAATGGGGTTATAGAAGGACAGCAAAGGGTGGGTTTGAGATGTTTGGGTGGGTTAAGTGGGCATTTTGACAACATGGCTTCTCCTTTGGCATGTTTAATTGTGATGTTTAACGGACATCCTTGCAGTTTAAGATGACACTTTTAAAATAAAACTCTCCTAATGATGACGTGAGCCCTGCCACTCGATGGGAGAATCAGCAGAACCTGTCGGATCTTATTTGGAATTGACATTCTCTATTGTAATTTTGTTCCTGTTTATTTTTAAATTTTCTTTTTGTTTCACTGGAAAGGAAAGATGCTCAGTTTTAAACGTTAAAAGTGTACAAGTTGCTTTGTTACAATAAAACTGTGTACAAAAAAAAGTATTTCTGTATGTAGCATTTCAGTAGGCACTTGACTAAAAGCCTTTTTTAAACTCAATCTGAGCAACAGAAATGTAAAATCCTTAATATATTTGCCTTCTATCCTTGGTCATCATATCATGTTTTTCCTGGTAATTTTTTTTCCCAAAAAGAAGTAATGATATTTTAATTGGTTATGATATTTAAGCAAATTGGGAAATTTTTTTCTGTTCTATACTAACATCAGTTTACATGGAGGTGATTACATACCTGGACCAATTTTCTTTCAGCGTGTGTGTCTTAATCATTCTTTCAGTGAAATAAACGACTATGATTTGCTGGTAGAATGCTAAAGCTGAAACTGTTTCTGTCAAGTATCTAAGAAATATCTGCATATCACCTAGCCAACTTAAAATTATTCTCAGGTGCTGTCCATTAATATACCCAGATGGTACTACAGGTTTTTCTCAGTAGGAAATGTGGCTTAAGGTATCCTTGAGATGGTTAATGCTTCTTTCCACATGAGCTGGACAAACTTTAAGAAGTCCATAGCCATGAAACAGTGTTGTTATGGTAAAACTTTACCCTTGATCCCAGTACTTTAAGAAATACACCTGAAAGAGTTTTTTTATTTTTTGGAACCACTTGGTCTGAAAGTATGACCACTTACCACACAAGGCACGTGGAACCTTTTTTTTTTTTTTAAGTTTCACCAAAGAATAGAAAAACTTGTGCCTCTGTGGACTGAAGCACTGTGTCCCCTCTTTCTGACACCTGCTTACAAGGTGAGTAGCAGTGGTGCTTTTACCCCATTAATGTCTCTGTTTACTCCATTTATGCTGCCAGACTTCCCAACTTTGACATGTCATGGGCTGCTTTCCAGTTCTATGGCTTGCACTTAAATAAACATTATCCTTGAACATAATCCGCAATCTGAGGACAGTAAATTAGGAACTCTTTTTAAGAGACATTATGAATATATATCCTTATTGTGTTTTAGGAAGCTAGATTCTTTGGATTAATTGCTCTGTGAACATAAGCTCTGTGGCTGTAGTTGCTACAGGTCAGATGGTGCACTCTCTATGCACACAGCCCCCACCTACCCTTTTTGAATAGTGCCCACCAGTGACATTGCTGTGCCGAGACCTCTGATTTTCTAAGGAATTTGTTCTTTCTACAATTACTCAGGAAAAGAAAGGCAATTTTCTTTTAATGTTCTGACTCTCGGCAGCATTTCTTACATTCTGTCAGTCTGTTTACCAGAGTTCTTTGAAAGGTGTAAGAGGGATGTTAGTGGCAGGCTTGAAACTGGACCCTGCTGCTCTGAGAGAATAAATTTTGATTCCTTTCCTTTTTTTCTTAAAGTTAAGAATTCTAATCATAATAGCTGTGAGTCTCTCAGAGTGGATATGCCAGGAAAGGTTTTGTTCTGCACAATAGTTAGCCTGGGAGCTAAAGTTAGAAACAAATTGTAAGTGCTTTAGTGCTGCTGAGCCAGTTTGTAGCCCTGGAATAATAACTGTCATCACTGTGGCTGTCTGGGCAGCAGGGGGAGGCCTGGGGGTAAATTAGTAAAAACAGATGAGAGAGATTTCGTGATCCAGGAGAACAGAGATCTGGAGATGTGGCTGGTTCTGGAATTAGGATTTGATTTGCTCTTTTTCTTAACCATACCCAAAATAATAATCTTTATTAAAGTAGGTTTCATGTAAATCCAGAGTCGTGATAAACCACTTTCCTATAATTTGTCCTTATTTTATTGGTCATCAGTGTAGAGGTCTGTTCATTTGTTACTCGAAATATATTTGTGCTGAGATAATATTTAAATGAGGCATTATGTATAATGGATAAAAGTAAACTTGATGTCCTTATCATCTTATTTGTAGCAGACTCAGGAATTTAATTAATGATACTTAATGTCTAGATAAAGAGTAAAAATAACTCTTATTTCTTTAGCTCCCTCCTTGGGCCTGTGGATTCATAATGGATACAAATTCAGACCCGAAGAACTGCCCCTTTCAGCTTTGCTCTCCAATACGTCCCCCAAAATATTACACATACAAGTTTGCAGAGGGCAAACTGTTTGAGGAAACTGGGCATGAAGACCCAATCACAAAGACTAGTCGTGTTTTACGTCTGGAAGCCAAAAGCAAGGTAAGTCTTTATAATCTCAACTCGAGCCCCCATCTACTGCAGGCGTGGATCTCACCCCAGTAAGACCCAAATGATCTTTAGAGGATACATGGATATTTTTTTAACTTTAATATTGATATATTTATTTTAACATGGATTAGAAAAAGTATAACGAGCACATATCAAGCTCTTGAGTTCAC
This sequence comes from Eumetopias jubatus, assembly GCF_037043125.1. NCBI lineage: Eukaryota > Metazoa > Chordata > Mammalia > Carnivora > Otariidae > Eumetopias > Eumetopias jubatus. The sequence goes on from NW_028274815.1 coordinate 75,509,593, forward strand.
ATGTTGTTTATATTTGAATTTTTAAAGTTGACTTAAATAGTCAAAGTTGGTTTCTAGTTATGGCAAAAATTGTGAAGTTGGTAAGCAATTGACTAGAGTGAGCTAGACTGATACAGCCCTGCCTTCATGGAGCTTAAATCTAGCGGGGAAAATGACTGATGTTGAAGGAGTAATTACTAATGTACTGATTGCTGCAAAGAAAGCTGTACTGAGTTCAGCGGAAACATGACACAGGGACCTTCCTAGGCTGGAGAGATAAGAGCAAGCTTCTCTGAGGAAGCGATGGCTCAGGTAGGACCTCTAAGATGATTAAGAATTAAGCTAGAGAGGTGCCTGGGTGGCTTAGTTGGTTAAGCGTCTGCCTTCGGCTCAGGTCATGATCCCAGGGTCCTGGGATCGAGCCCCGCATTGAGCTCTCTGCTCAGCAGGGAGCCTGCTTCTCCCTCTTCCTCTGCCCCTCCTCCAGCTTGTGCTCGCTCTCTCTCACTCTCTGTCTCTCAGATAAATAAATAAAATCTTTAAAAACAGAAAAAAAGAATTAAGCTAGAAAGGGGAAAGGAGGAATCCATGTTGTGTAGAGGCCCTAAACTGAGGGAGAAATGGTGCATTCAAGAAGTATAAAAGAGGGGGCTGCATGACTGGCTCAGTCAGAAGAGCCCAAGACTCTTGATCCTCGGGGTCATGAGTTTGAGCCCCACATTGGGTGTAGAGCTTACTTAAATAAATAAAACTTAAAGAAGTATAAAGAAGGGCATTACGGCCAAAGTATAGTGTAAAAGAGGGAAGACAGGAAGTGAAAAGTGGAAAAGAAAGTTTGTGCAAGTGAGGAATAAATTAATAAACTGTGGCCTTAGATTTAAGGAATTTTCAGACCTTAGCATACCAAACAACAGATAATTTCATATGTGCTGGCAGTGAATTGTGACAAAGCCTTTTGTCTTTATGAATTTTTTTAACTCAATTGATTTTCTTTTAACAGCTTTATTTAAATATGTATTTTTCAATAATACATTTCTTAGAAGAAATGCAAAAATGCAGAATGTGTAAAGTTTAGATGACTACTTTCAGTTCCATTTGCTGCTGCTGTACCTCTTAGATATAATTATTGTTTACCATTTGGTGTATTACCATCCAGATTTTTGTGTTTTGATTTTTGTCAACAAATACATGTTTAGGTTTTGTTCCACTTTAGAAATGTGGGATTATACCAGTCTTTCAAAATGTTGTAGTTATCATACCCCAAATGGGAAGAACAGTGAAGCTAAGCTAGTTCTTTGGGGAACCCAGGGATGCTTTATGAATTGGGAAGAAGGGAGACAAGTGCTCAGTGGAAGCTACTATGTTGCTGTTTTTTTTTTTTTAAGGTTTATTTATTATTTTAGAGAGAGAGTGCATGCAGAGAGGTGGGGTGGGGCAGAGGGAGAGAGAGAATCTCAAGCAAACTCCATGCCGAGCAGGGAGCCCACCACAGGGCTCAGTCTCACGACCCTGAGATCATGACCTGAGCCAAAATCAAGAGTTGGTTTCAGGCACCCTGCTGCTATAACTTTCCACAGGCATTTTTGCACTGCTGATGAACTCAGATCCAGCCCGTCACAGGACTTGGTACCATTCTCACCTCTTCTTTTTCATAAGTTTTCAACCAGCAAGTTTTTCTCTGATTGTTTGATTTAATTTGGGGAGATGAAAAGACAAAGATAATTTATAGAAATTAATCTACCTCATTTTATAAGAATGAATCTGAAAAGTGAAACTCCAGTTATACTCGGAACAAGCTGAGTGTGAAAAGGAATGATGAAAGATTGCCTCCTCATTTGATAATATTCCAGTGCCCCAAAGTTAAGTTTTCACAATGAGAATGAAAAAAATAGGGAGAGTGGCTTGGTTATATTATTTTCCTTTTATTATTCTTTCTTAGTTTATGTAAACTAGTACTGTTTCATTAATATCTGTAAGCAGGGTGAGAACCAACTTCTCTGCCCTTTTTCTATGAAAGGAAGATCAGAAGTAGTTCAGATTATGTTAATTTTGTCTGTCCTGAGATGCCTAGTTTCAGTCAGTTTGCGATTAATGAATGTGAACTCCACTGGGGAGTAGTTAAACTAGCCCTAAAGTAATTCAGATGTTAAAATTTATAAAACTTACTTAAACCACTATTAAACATGTTAAAAATAAAAGTAGGCCTTTGAAGAGGATGAGGGTGGATGACAGTGGTAGTCAGTAAGAAATTCTGGTGCTAATGGTTGAGGACTGCCTATAGCGGACAGAAAATTGCGCTGTTAAAACTTTAATCAGCATGTTTGTAAATATTCAAAGATGAGAAATGTCAGTATCTAGCCATAGGTATAGGAAAAATACTGTGCTGGTATGTCTAACCTTGATAGGTATATATTGACTTACCTTGAAAGAAAAAAATTACAGTAATGGTAGTGAAAAAACTCCTTAAAATCACTTTACTGTCATGAAAAGCTGCATTTAATAAACTGTTTTCAAGCCAGAGTCTTAACTGCTCTTTTCTAGTTCATATTACAGGTCAGCAGTATAGCTGAAAATGGGGACGAACCATGATGTATTTTTTTTTCTTTTTTTTTAATTTTATTTTATTATGTTATGTTAATCATCATACATTACATCATTAGTTTTTGATGTAGTGTTCCATGATTTGTTTGCATATAACACCCAGTGCTCCATTCAATACGTGCCCTCTTTAATACCCATCACCAGGCTAACCCATTCCCCCACCCCCCTCCCCTCTAGAACCCTCAGTTTGTTTCTCAGAGCCCATAGTCTCTCATGGTTAGTCTCCCCCTCCGATTTCCCCCCTTCATTTTTCCCTTCCTACTATTTTCTTTTTTTTCATGATGTATTTTTAAAGACCATAACTCTGTTGTCTTTATTTTATTTATTTATTTTTAAGTAATTTCTACACCCAACATGGGACTTGAACTCAGAACCCCGAGATCAAGAGTCACATGTTCCACTGACTGAGCCAACCAAGCACCTCTCTGTTGCCTTAATTAAATGAAGTTTGTGCTCAACATCAATAAGTAATGCATAAAACCAGGGATAAGCTGTTTTAAAAGATTCTTACTTACATGCATAATAACTCTTCATTTCCAGGATGGAAAATCAGTGCCAATGACCATTTTCCACAAAACGGATTCTGAGGACTTACAAAAGAAACCTCTCCTGGTACATGTATATGGAGCTTATGGCATGGATTTAAAAATGAATTTCAGACCTGAAAGGCGGGTGTTGGTGGACGATGGATGGATATTAGCATATTGCCATGTTCGGTGAGTCAACATTTCACCTGGCATATGAGTACTAGAACATTGTGACAGATGCCCAGCATAACAGTGTATCAGGGAACAAAGTTTATTATCTCATTTGTGTTATTGAATTTATGAATTCCTAAACATATGCTGGTGGAAGTGGATTTATCAGATTAGTTGATAAAGGATAGATTTTAGGACCTTGCACCAGATTTTTAGAATTGAAGTACCAGTCTGGGTACTAATCTCGGTAATGTTGTTATTTCCATTTAATTCTCTTGAATTTAGGTTTTTCTTTTTTTTTTATTTTTGAGTTTAGGTTTTTCTAAAACAGTCTCAAATTAGATCCTTTTTTCACTCTAACTTCCATTTATTTTAGCTATTTTCAAGACACAAATATTATTTTATGTTTCTGCTTAAAGTCCTTCTCTACCTCCCCATCTCCAAAATAAAATCCAAACTCCTCGGTGTAGTATTTAACATCCTTGTGATCTGGCTTACCTCTGTAGTGATAGTTATCATTACTACCCAAACATGTCCTGCACTCCAGCCATATACATCCTATACATCCAGCTTTTGTTACATCCTTTCAGATGATAAACTCTTTCCCCTCTGTTCCTTTCACCTGCTGTGTCTTGATGTTCTCCCTTTCTTTGTGCTTCTGGGAACTCCTTTTCCTCCAAACCTCAGCTTAGGTATCATCTCCTTCTTAAGCGTTTGTTTTAGGTGGTATATACCCCTAACCTGACAGGTGGATGTTCTTTCTACTGCCTCTAGGATAACCTTAAATACACTGTGTGAAAGCAGCGACCACATTGCTTGGCAGCTGTTTCCTTTCCCCCCAAAATTATCTTCAGGGCAGGAGATTTTTGCTTTTTTATATTTTTAAGGCTGGCATTTAGACCATGCCTGGTAAACAGTAGCAGGCACCCAAAAAATATTTGTTGAGGGGTGCCTGACTGGCCCAGTCACAGCATGCAACTCTTGATCTTGGGGTCATAAGTTCAAGCCCTACATTGGGTGTAGAGCTTACTTTAAATGAATGAATAAAAAGAAAATGACGGTGATTCTTATTTTTTAAAAAACATATTTGTTAAATCCATTTTTGACTATATCAGGGATTGGCAAACCTTTTCTCTAAAAAACTATATAATGAACATTTCAGGCTTTTTTTTTTTTTTAAGATTTTTATTTATTTATTTGACAGACACAGCGAGAGAGGGAACACAAGCAGGGGGAGTGGGAGAGGGAGAAGGAGGCCTCCCGCGGAGCAGGGAGCCCGATGTGGGACTCGATCCCAGGACCCTGGGATCATGACCTGAGCCGAAGGCAGATGCTTAATGACTGAGCCACCCAGGCCCCCCACATTTCAGGCTTTGTAGGCCACATATGGTCTCTATTGTATATTCCTGGTTGTTTTTTATTTCTCTCAACCTTTAAAAATGTAAAAACCATTCTTAGCTCTAAGGCCATTTAAAAAACAAAGCAAAACAACAACAACAACAACAACGGCCTCTGGGTAAGTATTGCCCACCACCTACAGTTTGCTGACCCCGACCTAAATCATTAATGTTTTTTTCCCCACTAAAAGATTTTTTTTTGCCCTTTAATTTCAGAGGTGGTGGTGAGTTAGGCCTCCAGTGGCACGCTGATGGCCGGCTAACTAAAAAACTCAATGGCCTTGCTGACTTAGAGGCTTGCATTAAGACGCTTCATGGCCAAGGCTTTTCTCAGCCAAGTCTAACAACCCTGACTGCTTTCAGTGCTGGAGGGGTGCTTGTGGGAGCATTGTGTAATTCTAATCCAGAGCTGCTGAGAGCTGTGACTTTGGAGGTGAGTATACTCTGTTCTCTACTATGTACAGAGTGGGGAGGCATGAAACCATAGGCTACTTTAGGAAAAATATTTCTGTTACAGTTTTACCATAGCACAGGAGTATAACAAAGCTTTTAAATTTTATTTTTTATTATTTTTTTAAAGATTTTATTTGACAGAGTGAGGGAACACAAGCAGGGGGAGCGGGAGAGGGAGAAGCAGGCTTCCCGCCGAGCAGGGAGCCCGATGAGGGGCTCAATTCCAGGACCCTGGGATCATGACCTGAGCCAAAGGCGTCTAGACGCTCAACGACTGAGCCACCCGGGCGCCCCGCTTTTAAATTTTAAACACAGAATTGTAGCTCTGGGAGAACTTCTAAATTTACTTTAACTACTTATCCTTTATCCTTTCTTCCTCCCTGACAGTGTTATTAATTTTTGAGAATTTCCACTGAAGGATATTAATGGCTTTTCTCATTAGTTATTTCTTATTTTTTAAAAACATTTAGAATTGGTGGACAAGAGACAGAGCATATATGACTCACTAGTTCCAGGGAGTCAGGCAGAGCACCCTGACTCTGGAGGCCGTGAAATACTTTGACTATTACTGCCTATCAACATTTCAGTCCTAGATATAGCGGCTCTCCTTTTTTAGATACTCCATTCTTAAAGATCTTTAAGGGATAGTTTTTCTGTATTGTAATTGAAATATCTTGCTTTGATCTTAAAAATCTCTATAGGTGACCCTTGGATGACACCACCCCCAACCCCACCCCCACAGGCAGTCAAAAACCCATGTATAACTTCGGACTCCCCAAAAACTTAACAGCTGCTATTGACCAGAAGCCTTACCAATAACATAAACAGTGGATTTTAACACATATTTTGTATGTTCTATATATTATATACTGTGTTCTTACAATGAGCTAGAGAAAAGAAAATGTTATTAAGATGATCATAAGGAAAATAGGTTTGTTTATACAGTACTGTATGTATATCTATTGAAAAAAATCCAGGTGTAAATGGACTTTAGTATTTCAAACCTGTGTCCTTCAAGGGTCAACTGTATAGTCTTTTCCCGGTGTCCAAAATTATGAAGTTACATTATAGCCACTCATTTCACCCTCATCATTCTGCTCCTGGTCAAACATGCTAGAAAATAATGACTGGGGTGGAAAGAGTAAATTATTTTCAGGTTTCTTTTATTCTGAGAATGTGGGGTATACACTGGAGGCTTCTATTAAGTAAATAAGTGTTAAATAATCCTGATCTATAAATCTTTTTTAAGTAGAAATGCTAAAGTATAGAGGGAAGAAAACCTATATACAAAGATGATAATAGCAGAGTTAGTTACAGTATAAAGAAAACACAACTTATCTGTGACTTTTAGAAATTAGAAAGGAAATAATCAGAAATGTATGTATAAGAATATCTACCCCACGTTGCTTATAATAGTGAAGTGGAATCAACCTAAATATCCAGCAATAGAGGATTCATAGTTTTAATTAGAAGCACCAAATACTAGCTCTGATGAATTTAAGCAGAAAAGGGATTTATTAAAAGGTATTGGATAACGGCAGGTATAGAACCAGTCTTATAGAGGCTGCACAGCCAGAAACATGTCCAAAATATACCATAAAATGGTCCAGTGAGGCTATCACTGCGACCGCTGCTGGGCACAAGTCACCTCATACTGCCAGAGCTACTTCTAAAAACTCAATATAGATGTGGCACTTCTGCCAGAAGAAATTCTCCGTGGTCCCTACTTTGAGCCACAAACTTCCCATTCAAAGTTTGGAGGACATTATGTCTGATTGGGTAGACCCAAGTTATGTGGCTACTCTGTGTGCTGGGAAAACTGCGAAAGGAACTGCCTGGCATTTAGCACCTCCCTAGTGAGAGGCAGGCTCTGCTTCATAAGGTTAGGGATAGTTTAAATGCAGAAAAGGAGTCCAGATGCTAAGCAGCCGGAAAGAATCACATTTGCCCACTAGGTTAATGTTAGTACAAGAGAATGCTGAAAAGCATGTTCCCAGAAGACTATAAGCTAAGTGAAAGAGGCAGCTGCCATTTTATTAAATGTTTTAACGCTTGTTATAAGCCAGGGAATTATTTTTTTCTTCTTTCAGTGTGGATATTTTCTGGATTTTCTTCAGTTAACATTTATTGCCTTTTTTTAAATATAAAATGTCCAACTGGTTTACTCATATTGGGTTTTTTCATTTTTAACTGTGAGAAAATAACAGAATTTAACATCTTAACCATTTTTAAGTGTACAGTTCAGTAGTGTTGTGTATGTTCACATTGTTGTGCAACCAATCTCCAGAACTCTTTTCATTTTGCAAAACCAAAACTCTACACTCCCTTCCCCTACCCCTCAGAACCACCATTCTACTTTCTGTCTCTGTAAATTAGACTTATCTATACCTCCTATAAATGGAATCATACATATTTGTCTTTTTGTAACTGGTTTATTTCACTTAGATAATGTTCCTCAAGGTCCATCCATTATTGTAGTATATGTCAGAATTTCCTTCCTTTCTAAGGCTGAATAATATTCCTTTGTATCATTGTGTATATTTTGCTTATCCATTCATCCATCAGTGGACACTTGGGTTGCTAACACCTTTTGGCTGTTGTTCATCATGCTGCTGTGAATATGGGTATACTTTTCAAGACCCTGCTTTTAATTCTTTGGGATATATACCTAGGAATAGAATTGCTGGATTATATGGTAATTCTAAGTTTAGTTTTTTGAGAAACGAGCATACCATCTGCACCATTTTACATTCCCACCAGCAGTGCACAAGGGTTCCAGTTTCTCTACATACTTGACAACACTTGTTATTTTTGGTTTTTGTTTTTTTTTAATGGTACCCATCCTAATGGATGTAAAGTGGTAGCATTTATTGCTTTTATATAAAATATATGTATAAATAAAGGCATCAAACTAAAAAGTTATGAAATTAGAAAATAAATTCTTTATATACACACGAAGCGTGATGTATAAAGTTATCACTTTCAGGGTCTGAAAACTTAAAGGCCGGTTGTAAACCACAGGCCCTCGTTAAGGACTGAGTAGTCAGTCAACCTCCTAGGAATCCACATGGCTTCCTGACCTTTGTTCTCTCGTGTCCGCCTGTATATTCATAAAATATATTTTTCTGAAACTCGTTTTAACAACTTTTAAGTTTCTCAACAAAGTTTAAATTTCTTTGGCTTTTTTTTTTTTAGGCACCTTTCTTGGATGTTCTCAACACCATGATGGACACTACACTTCCTCTGACATTAGAAGAATTAGAAGAATGGGGGAATCCTTCATCTGATGAAAAACACAAGAACTACATAAAACGTTACTGTCCATATCAAAATATTAAACCACAGGTAATGAAAGACAGTTCTGAATACACTATCCTAAAGTGATAGGAAAAAATAATCAAAAGGATACTTACCCATGCCGAGACAGGAATTTACTAGGGCTCTAGGTTGTTTCTGCTTATAATACCCAAATACCTTTCAGCTCCATCTCTGCTCATAGTCCATGTTTGTTTCAATTTAATAGTTCAGGAGAATGGATTAGCTATGGTCATGGCCTCGCCAGCCAAGGAAAGGCTGTGCCAGGTACCAGGTGGTCTAGTACTGTAATACTATAGCTCTCTCAAACGAGAAGAAAATATCAAGCACCTATATCAAAAAATTGGAGGTAGTTCTTTTTCATAATCTATAAGGTAGAAAGGGACCATAGAGAATAATGTAAACTTTGCATCTATTTTCTTTCAGCATTATCCTTCCATTCACATCACGGCTTATGAAAACGACGAGCGTGTACCTCTGAAAGGAATTGTAAGCTATACTGAGAAACTCAAGGAAGCCATTATGGAGCATGCTAAGGACACTGGTGAAGGTAGGAGACCACCTGTAGGCAGGGAACCTAGCTAAATGGACTATTACCTTCCACATACTACTCAGTAATACACTTTATGCTATAGACAACTGCCCATGATTTTGGACAAACAACTGGTTTTTCTATGTTGACTATTCAGTTGAAGCATATATAATAACTATACCTGCCTTGCCTCTTTTTGAAAGGAAATATTAAAATAAGGTAGGCAAGGCACAAAGAAAAATAAATTTAAACATCAAATATAACTTAGAGATGTACGGTCATAAAACACTCGTTCATTTAATAATATTAATTGAGCTATTATTCTTGGAAACTTCTGAAAAAGAGATTCTAAAGCTTTTGCTCTGGAGCTTCAGTGTCCAAACTGGCTGCTTTAATTTTCTTTAGATCTTTCCATTTCATTGGATAAGAACTCTTTACCTTTCTTCCTTAGCAAGACCTTTTGGGCTCAGGGAGGGAGGGACCCACATACAAGTTTTTAATCCCCTTGTTTTCACCTTCATGCCTCATACTCACCCGTTGCCAGTAGTAGCTGTTTCCAGGTCACACAACTGATTCCACAGGGCCAGTCTGGCTTCCTCTTGCATCAGAACCTTCTCCATGGGACCCTACAAGTATCTTCCAACCAGTGTCCTCAGCTGCTGGTCCTCCTCCTGCTTTCTCTCTTTCAGAAGTCTGTCTTCTGCTTCCCCCCTCCCATCTCTTTCTTGGTGATGATAGTGTATGCCTTTTTCCTTCACTATTACTTTAAAATAGTCTATGTGGGAGTAGAGGGGAGAAATGAGTCTCAAAAAAACCTAATCGTTTCATATGTTAACTCTTTCAGGCTATCAGGCCCCCAATGTTGTGTTAGATATTCAGCCTGGAGGCAATCATGTGATTGAGGATTCTCACAAAAAGGTATGTTATCAAGCCCTTCTCAGTTGCCGGAGGCCCAAGTAGAGCTATGCTGTAGTCAACATTCCATTGGTTGCAGCAGGGTTTATGACCACTGCTTCGTAACTGGTCTATGGCTGAGGCCCAGCGGGGAAGAGGAACGTTGGGTCAGTCAAGAGAAAGGGTTCCCTCTAAACACTTGTGAGTGAGCTCTGTTAGAGAAAGTAATGGAATCTTAATTGTTGGGAGCACCTTCTGCCTCTGTCCCAAATAATCAGGGTACTCTTGCCATAAATTGCTGACTTAAGGGTTAGGTGAAGATGGACAAAGAGATTTAGCACTGGAGTTTTACCACAAAGGCCCTCTGTCTAATTTTTAAAATGTGTTTCTTTTAGATCACAGCCCAAATTAAATTCTTGTACGAAGAACTTGGACTTGACAGCACCAGTGTTTTTGAGAATCTTAAGAAGTACCTAAAATTCTGAAATGCTGCATTCCAGGGGAATTGGAAACACACTGAAATATTTCATAGTCTTATTTCCAATTGGGTAAGCAAAAGTGAGATTTTTTTTTTTAAGTTAGTAATTTTTTAAAATTTGCTTCTCCATCCAAATTTTGTCTAGTGTACATCTCGCTTGTTTATACTGTTCTCTCCATTGGTGCACATGCCCCTTAACCTGAGAAAGTGGTTTTCAAACCATAGGTTTTCAAACCATGTCCCTCAGAAGGACATGGACTTGGGGGTGAAGGAAGGATTGGTGACAGCACAACTCTCCCCCCGCCCCTTCAGAACAGCTTTGTTTTTGTCTGTTCTAACTCATATTTTCTTTGAAAAGTTTACAAATCAAGATCCTGCCTCTTTGCTAGTGAACGTTTTTAGACACTTCAGCAGTAAGTCATCCTCCAATTGCTATGCCTGTCTTTTATGAAAAATAACATTCTTCACATTAGAATTCACCAGATCTTTCTAACAATCTGGAGTCCTGAGGTGTTCCGATCATCTCTTATATTAATGCTATCTCAGTAAAGTTACAAGTTCTACAAGTGATAATTTTATTATTTTTTAAAAACACTGGGGAACCTTTTTAAAGCCGTTACATTCAGGCTGCATTTACCCAGCAGCATGCTGTACATGAAATTACTGGGAAGTGCTTATGATAGAACAGGATGCCAGTGTCTTCATCTCTTTCATAAAGGAGCCTAACACAAGCTGTGCAGTATGTTTAATACACTGGAGTAGCAGGCCTGATTAGAAACAAAACATCTGTCTCTGAAAGCTGTTTGGTGATGAAGGAGATTTTTCATGTTGTATTCAAGGATGAGGCCTTCTCCTTTGCCCAGTAAAATGTCGTACGTATCAACTTCACTGCCTTCGTTGGTAGAATTGGTACTTAACCTTATCTTCACTCTTGTGGGAATATTGGAAATCATTTCCTTTAGATTTACCCTTGTTGATTCTCCAAAATTCAGAACCACGAGAAAGACTCGGTCGATGCCATCCAGCTCTCTTGTGTACACGACAGAGTGGCTGTCACTCCTCAGATAGCAAAACCAGCCCCTGCTGAGGAGCAGCTCATTGGCATGAAGCAAACTTAATTCTTGATACAACTTCAGTGCTGATCTGGACTGAGTCTTTTGGACCTATTTTTTAAAAAAAAAGATTAACATAAATGTTTGATTCTAAGAGTTGTTTGGGTTTTTTTATATATATATATATATATTTCTAGTATCAACTAGGAACTTATTTCCCAAAAAAATTTGCCCCAGTTTTGCCCCTTAAAATGACTACCAAATTGTAAGTATTGATAGGTAGATAAGAATAGTTTATTTACTGTTGAGAGAGACTGCAAATGCAGGGAGTCATTGTTTGCTCAGTGCTCTGCTACATCTTGGCCAGAGATGATGAGGGACCAGATTTGACTCCACTTTAGGAATTCCAAAGCGAATGTCCATGTCTAAATTATCTGGTGTTTAATGTGCCTAAATACGTATGCTACACTGTAACTGGCAGAAAAGCAGCCACTGTGGCCGTGGACTCTCAGGGCCTCTGTTCTCTTTTGTAGAAATGTGGGTTGCTTTAACTTCAGACATGTGTTCCTTGCATGGTGAACAGAAAGTTGCAAAAAAAGGATGCAAAGCAAAATGCTGCCTAAAGGGAAAGTTAAAGATAGTACTTCTTTAATGTGTGTCCATTAAGGAAGATTGGGCTTTATTTCACAGCTGTATAAAACATACACAATTTAATGTTGTGTTTTTCTTTAACATTTCAAGCATTTTCTCCTGTTATTATGTTAAAATGTCATTTTAAAATGACAGGATAATATTCTATTGGATGGATATACCATACTTAACCATCTCTCTCATTTCAACTTTCTAATATTTTCTTATTTTTAGTGCCTCCCCCATATCTGGGTTATTTATTTAGGATAGAAAGACAATTACTATGTCAAAGAGTATGGACACTTGATACATAATGCCAAATTAGTCTTCATAAGAGCTGTTGCCAAATCAGTGATAGTGTTCATTTCCTTGGACTCTGTTGACTGCAGTGATGGTGGCTGTTGTTGCGCGGTTATCATTGTTGTTTGGGGGCAGGTGCCTAATGTGTGGTCTTCGGTGAACATCTACTGAATATTTGAAAAAAATGTTTATTCTCTGTTATCAGGTACAAAGGTATTTATGGTATATGTATATGACTTGTCAAATTACTATTAACATTTTCTGTAGCCTTAGATAATGCATGGAAAAGCATAGTTCAGTGCCACTCACAAAGAAGTGCCCAGTAAGTGTTAACTATTATTTGTGTCTGTTTCCTAAAAGTATGTTGATGTGTATCTCTTTAATTGTGGATTTGTCAGTTTCTCTTGGCATTTCTCATAGTACTTGTTTTATAAATTTTGGAGCTATTGTTAGATGCATAGATTCATGACTTGTAGTGGAATGTTCTTTTATCAATTTTTGAAAATTGCATTTCTCTCATAACGCTTTTCATATTGAATTCTATTTTGTCTGCTATTAAATATTTCCACACCCACTTTTTGTAACTGTATTGTTCTAATAAGAAATGCATGCACACAGTACACAATAAGGGTTTTCTTAACACCGTCCTCTCTAGCTTTTCACTTCCTCTCTCAGAAATGGACACTATTCCTGTTTATGTATGATACATTTTATGCCTATGCAAACATATGTAGGTATACTTTTCATTATCCAAATACCATTATGGACACCATTTCTTAGTACATGTCAGAGATGTCTCATAATATCAGTGCATTCTTTTTCAAAAGTTGCATACTAGTCCATTGTATAAATTATATAAATTAACCATAATGTTTCATCTGACTTTCTGTTAATAAGATACTTAAATCATTTCCAGAGTCGTCTGCTATTAAAAACAGTGCTGTGGTAGAGCTCTTCGAATATTTTATCATTTTCCACACATGCACGTATTCCCAGAATGAAATTACTAGGGCAAAAGGTTATATGCATTTTTTTATTTGATAGCTATAGCCAGGTGGCAACCTTTAGTTTTTTAATTTTTTTTTTTTTAGCTATGTCTCTTATGTTGGATTAAACTCTCAGATTAACAAGACAAAATCTGACATGAAAGTTTTTATCTTCTAACAGGTGAATTTATATTTGTGATTACCATATGTTCAGACATAATCCTACAACCCTTTTTTAGCTTTTATTTATAATTGTACTATTGTTTTCATCAAACTGATTTGATGTATTATTTTTCCTTCTAATGTTCTTTGAAAATTACACCCTTAAAATTGTAATGCCCATTTTAAAATACACTTTTCTTGACATTTGGAGCAATGCTGTCCGACAGAACTTCCTGCAGTGCTGGAAGTGTTCAGTATCTGTGCTGTCTAATGTGTCATGGGAAGTGAATTTTTCATTCTATTTAATAGTCTTAGTGGTGAATGGCTAAAAGGCAGCTCAAATCCAGACTGAGTTACTCTCTGCCATGCCCTGAAAAGACAGTGCTTTAGGCTGCTCGCTCACATGTTCTCTCTCTCCTGCCACTTTCCATGTAGAGGTCAATCACCAGAATACCTCCTTTACCTTCTTTTACATTGTGTACCAAAAATAAAATTTTAAAAAAAGACATGACATATGAAATACAGTAAGGAAAAGAATTTAAGGATATTTTTTAAGTAATCTCTACACCCATTGTGGGGCTTGAACTTAAAATCTTGAAATGAGGAGTCACATGCTCTACTTACTGAGCCAGCCAGCACCCCACATCATGTCTTTCTTTTAGATTCATTTTTTGTTTTCTTTGCATTGCCGATTATTCTTTCAGAAAGTGGCTATATATGGAAAAATCGGGGTCCTTGCTTTTCTAGGTCTATATTCTTGAATGCTAATTGGAATGGATTTAGGATTATAGGTTTAGAATCAAGTTTCCATCACAGCTTTAAAGAGTCAAGTTCTAATGTGTTCTAGGATCCACTTGAGAAGCCAATGCAACTCTCAATCCTTTGCTTAGGCCATCTGTTTTGGAGTTTGGTTTTGGTTTCTGCCTTTATTCTTGCCATTCTAGAAAAGATAAGTATCTCTGAGTTTTCTTTATTTCTTGAATTATGTTTCCTTCTAGTTTCTGTTCTCTTCTAGAAATACCAAAATTTTTCTCTTTACGCTATTATTTGCCTTTTTACAGTGCATTCTGGGGGAGCCTTTGGATCAGTTTTCCAGCACACTAACTAGAATTTCTATTTCAGTGTTTCACCATGTTCTACATTTCTAAAATACCTGATCACTTTTTTTTAAAAGATATTTGTCAGAGAGAGAGAGAACGTGCATGAGTAGGGGGAGCGGCAGGCAGAGGGAGAAGCAGGCTCTCCACTGAGCAAGGAGCCCTAAGTGAGACTCAATCCCAGGACCCTGGGATCATGACCGGAGCCAAAGGCAGATGCTCAACCAACTGAGCCACCCAGGCGCCCCACTCACTTTTTTTAAAAGAATCAAGAGTCTTGACTCCATAAAACAATTACCAATAATGAAGTCTTATATTTGCTGTATCTCCTCTACTTTCTACAGTGTTAAAAGTGGTGTCCCTCATCTTCTTAATTTTTCTCAAATGTGGCGTGATTCTTGGTGATCCATTTACTTTTGCATTGTGATACTCCTTGTCTTCAGTTGCCTACCTTTAGTAATTATGGGAAGCTTAATTTTCCTTCTTTTAGAGATTAAATTCTTACCTATCTCTAGGGCTTTTATGGATGTATTTTATTAAATAGTGTTGCCTGACTTTTTGTAACGTTTGTTACAATTCAGCATGCCTCCAGACATTACTCATGATTGTTTGAAAGGCTTGGTTAATGTTATAGAAAAAACTTTTTAATTTGCTTTTGCATTTTTCCATCTTTTGACATGCATTTTTATGTAGGATTTCTTACATACTGGACTCAAATTGGCCTATGGGAATATTTTGGACATAACAAAAATCAAGAGATGTATTAAACCTAAAACACAAATGTTAAAATACATGTTTTTGTTTTCAAGGACCTATGAATATATAAAACAAAACTAATACTATCCCAAAAGCCTCTGTGGAGTTTGGAGCAGGGAGTTGTAAGAACAGGAGGGTTTGCATGAAGCTCGAAACAGAATAACTTGGGGAGACTGTACTTACTATGATGAACATTGAGTATTGTACAGAATTGTCAAGTCACTACATTGGTAATTTTCTAAATATCTTGTTTTCAAAATAGTAGATTGGGGTAAGGGGAAATTTGTGCCTCTCGTGGAATGCCAGTAATTTCTCCTGAGGTAGTTTAGATCATGTTTTCCAGTGACATTTTCACTGGTACATGATTCCATCCGGAGCCATTTTATATTGTTCTGGTCTAAGGAAATATACTTAGCACTTTGCCAAATTGAGCGAACAAACTTTCTGAACAGGAATGCACAGATTCCAGCAATTCCAGCTGAATTTGGCAAACTTGATCACCTGAGAACAGAAAATAGTATCGGCAAAAGCTAAAGGGTGTGTTTTTCCAGAACAGCTACTTTTAGGAATTACTCATGTCTTGGTTTCTCCAGGTGAATAGCCTTGATGGGTCTCCTTCCTTCTTTCCTTCCTTTTTAGGGCAGGAAAGGAAGGTAGCTGGGCTTATTGAAAGACCCCCATAACATTTCCTTAAGAGCTCAGAGCTCTTTAGGGGCACCTGGGTGGCTCAGTTGGTTAAGCGTCTGCCTTCAGCTACAGTCGTGATCCCAGGGTCCTGGGATCGAGCCCTACATCGGGCTCCTTGCTCGATGAGGAGTCTGCTTCTCCCCCTGTTCCCCCCTGCTCATGTTCACTCTCTCTCTCTCTCTCTCTCTGTCTGAAATAAATAAATAAAATCTTAAAAAAAAAAAAAGCTCAAAGCTCTTAAAGTCATTCCAGTGAATAGTTGCATATTCTATATGATATTTCACATGGCGCATCTCTGTACCAGTTTGTATTTTCACAAAAACATGATTTAAGAACTGTAAGAGAAGTCTATGTGAAAGAGAGCATCAGTTAAAGTTTTGGGTACCCTCAGGGTGACTTGTATGTTGTCAGCACAGAAACTCATTTCTGTTTCTGGAATCAGTATAACATTTTCATTGATACTTACATCAACATTCACAGTATGGTAATCTGAATTTGTGGGTAACCAGGTGAGATTGGCTTCAGAAAATCCAGCATTTGAACTATTGTCCCACTGCATTGGTGACTTTGAGAGGAGGGTATTCTGTGCCAGAAGAAAACAATGGTCTATTTAGTAAAAGAAATGTCATCTGGCCATGATTTACTTCATAATTATTTAATTCCCTGTATTTCTTAGTTAACACATGTATTCATTAGCATTCGTAATGAAAAGGCTTCACACTTCCAATTGGAAAATAGTGACATCTTGAGTTTCAATAAACTATAGTAACCGGACTTTGGTACATGCTTGGAATCTGTTGCTGCTTTTCCCTAAAAATGAGTAATGTAGGATTTCAAGATGTACCATCACCAGTTCATTCCATGGTACAGTGATGGTGAGTCAAGCATGCAGCATGTACAAGTAAGCCTAAATTCTATATTTTATCCAGCCTGGTTATTGCACATGAATGCACACACACAAGTTTAGGAAATGCACACCAAATATTGGGGAAATTGGATCTCCTTCACTGAAAGCTAACCATACAAATTATTACAGGTTCACCCAACAACACAATTTTGGTATCCATAGCCTCAAACAAAACAAAAAATCAGGTCTGGGGCTGTGCATTTCCATTTGTCAAGATGAAGAATCTTTGTGCTGTGTTCAGATGAAATCTAGTGCTACAGACAAGCACTATAATTAATGTTCCAGACTCAAAACACAGGTTCTCAAATTCTAGTGTGCCTAAGAATCAGCTGGAAAATATCTTAAAATGTAGATTCCTGGGCTCTACAATTCACTTGTGTGGCTTGGAAACATCATTTTTAAGCTCCCAAGCAAGAGAGCTAATAGTAAGAAGGAAAGCAAAGTAGTAATTTTCAGCAGTAGAATAGGAATAGTAGATTCTCTAGTTTCACATAGTTACATTATGTTAACTTACAACATCATAGCTTTCGTTGAGATTTGTGACTAAAATATTTCTCATTCCTATTTCTTCCCCATAGTAAGTTACAGGAGTTCCAGGGAGTGTGAAAACAAGCATGTTCATGATGTTGACATATTCTTCCCCAAAACGAGAAGTCAGCCGGGCAGTGTCCGGTCCACCAGTCTGAAAGGCAGGTACTTTAAGAACACAGCTCGATATACAGTTTTCTGGAAGATTTACCCTATTCCACAAAATGTTCATCGGGCAGAAAAAGTTTGCTGTGGGTACCTTGGTATCAGCATACCTGAATTTGAGTCCCAACCCTGCTACTTACTGTGTAACTGACCAATTTACTGTCTTGGCCATTATGATTAACAAAATGGTGGTAACAAGTTACTTCACAGTGATATTGCAAATACGATAAAATTTATGAGGGTGCATATTAATATTTTCACACATTCGGATAAGAGAATATGGACAAGAAAGGAAACTAAAATGTTTCCCCCATAGCACAGGAGGGAATAGGTGGTAGGTGGAAAGGGCAGAGGCAGGAGAGATTTCTGAGGTGTGTGTGTGTCATTTGAACTAACTATTCAGAACAAATTTTAAAGATAAATCAGCTTTTATAGAGGAAATTTTCTAAAGTGTTTTCTATTTTTAAATTTGGTATTTCTGGGCGCCTGGGTGGCTCAGTTGGTTAGGCGACTGCCTTCAGCTCAGGTCATGATCCTGGAGTCCCAGGATCGAGTCCCGCATCGGGCTCCCTGCTCGGCGGGGAGTCTGCTTCTCCCTCTGACCCTCTTGGATCTCGTGCTCTCTATCTCATTCTCTCTCTCAAATAAATAAATAAAATCTTTAAAAAAAATAATAAATTTGGTATTTCTATGTTAAATGCTCTAATTACATATAATAGTACATATTATTTAGTCCTTACAACATCATAGCTTTTGTTAAGATATACCACATATACCACAACTCAATCTCACGTGCATATGCTGAGCATGTCATTTTACTATTTATTATGATAAAGTACTTATGGGGGGCGGGGGAGAGGCGAGGGGGGAGCCTGGGAGGGGCACCTGGCTGGCTCACTCAAGAGCATGCAACTTTGGTCTTGGGGTCATAAATTTGAGCTGCACGTTGGATGTAAAGATTAAATAAATAAACTTTTAAAAAGGCACCTGGGTGGCTCAGGTCATGATCCCAGGGTCCTGGGATTGAGCCCCACATTGGGCTCCCTGCTCAGTGGGGGGCCTGCTTCTCCCTCTCCCACTCCCCCTGCTTGTGTTCCCTCTCTGGCTGTCTCTCTGTCTAAATAAAATCTTAAAAATAAAAATTTTTTAAAAAGTACTTTCACCACCTACATTACATCTTATTGCCCTCCTCCATTGTCAGGTATTATCTCCATTTTGCAAATGATGAAACAAGCTGAGAAACTACATCACTTATTCAAGGCAGGGTATGATGCAAAACCAGCCTCTAAGAACTTGGGTGGGAGGGCACCTGGGTGGCTAAGTCATTAAGCGTCTGCCTTTGGCTCAGGTCATGATCCCGGGGTCCTGTGATGGAGCCCCACATCGGGCTCCCTGCTCAGCGGGAAGCCTGCTTCTCCCTCTCCCACTCCTCCTGCTTCTGTTCCCTCTCTTCGCTCTGTCAAATAAATCTGTTAAAAAAACTTGGGTGGAGTTTGAGAATAAGAATATGGTTGGGCTTGCTTTTTTTTTTTTAGATTTACTAAAACTATCTTTACAATTATCTTTTTATAGACCATTATAAACTATTTTTCTATTTTTATGACCAGAAAAGTCAAATTTCGCCTCTATTTTATTGAGAGCCTTTATGGTTTCTCAAACTTTCTTAGAGCACTTTCCTTTTCAGAAGTGAAATCAAGAAATATTTCCACAGGTAGTTACAGCAGTGGACAGAAATCCCAGTCACCTAGGATATTGGAGACTCTCAGTATATGAAAAAACAAGTGCTAAAACTCCATTATAAAATTTTGTAATATAGGGGGCACTTGTGGAATGGTAGAGGAAGGACCTCCAAAATCTCTACCATAAAAGCAAGGAGAATGCTGGCAAAAACTAAAAATCCACTGTTTCAAAACTCTGGAAACTAGCTAAAGGCTTTCAACAACCCAAGAAGTATTTATTCAAAGAAAACAGCAAGCTTTGTGTCATTTTAACTGGCCTTCAACTCATGCCCCTCAGATCCAGGATAGCCTTGAAAACCTCAGTCTGAGAACTCCGTAGCTGTGAAAACCAGGAGCCACTGGAGGGGCAGAGGAATTTTAGAGTTCACCAAAAGCTCCATTTAGAGAACTGTCACTCTGACCTTTCTAGCACTCACTTTTAGTTGGATTCTTTTCTTTATCAGAGAAATGCCCTGTCCCCAATCAGCAATTGTTTAACATCACACCTGCCTGAGGTGGTGTTACCAACTAGGACTGAGCAGAGACTGACCAAAAATCTTAAAAGCTTGCGGGAAGGAGGTGACCATACTGGCCTTTGAGAGTCTGACAGAATCTTGGAATCTAGAACATTGTGCAGAGGCCCTGGGAAGACTTGACAAGGCTCTAATCTCTCACCTCTAGCTAACCTTGAAACTCTGTGCAAGCAGGAAATGAAGACTAAGGTAGAACTACAAAGTGCCTGTCGGGGTTGAAAGCATGTGTGTGTACGTACACACACACACACACACACACACACACACACACACACACCACGAAGGCTGGGAGAACACACACACACACACACACCACGAAGGCTGGGAGAACACACACACACACACACACACACACACACACACACACACACACACCACGAAGGCTGGGAGAACACACACACACACACACACCACGAAGGCTGGGAGAACACACACACACACACACACACACACACACACACACACACACCACGAAGGCTGGGAGAACACACACACACACACACACCACGAAGGCTGGGAGAACACACACACACACACACACACACACACACACACACACACACACACACACACACACACACACACACCACGAAGGCTGGGAGAATGAATGGTGGAATCTTTTGCAATCAACTGACGATAAGCTCACCAAGTGACCAACAAAGAACACAGATTTTACAAAATTAATTCAGGAAAGTCACTAAAGAAATAGCAACAACAAACACTGGGGAGGAGGAGAGAATGGGAGTTCCTACGTTACTTCATTATTTAAAATAGTTACTTCATTATTTAAAATAGCCAGTTTTCGGTAACAAAAAGGAACGCAAGACATGCAAAGAAAAGGGAGTGGGGTGGGGGGGAGAAAAAGCGGTCAGTGGAAAGTGTGGCTGAGGAAACCCAAACATTGGACTAGTGGGCAAAGACATTTAAATCAACTACTAGACTTACGTTCAAAGAACTAAAACTTACAGAATTTAAAGTGTGAGGACATTGTCTCATCAAATAGATACTATGAATAAAAAGAATACGAAGAAGAACTAGAAAGAAATTTCAGAGTTGAAAAGCGATCACTGAAAGGAAAAGGTCACTAGACGGGCTTGACAGATTTGAACGGGCAGAGAAATCAAATTTGAAGACTGAGTAATCGAGATTAGTCTGAGAACCAGAAGGAAAAGAATGAAGAAAAATAACAAAAACCTGGTCAGAAGCTGGGACAAACAGACCTGGCTCACTAAATAATCGCTGATTAAGGGAAAGGTTAAGGTCACTTACAGACAGACATACCCCTCATTGACTATTCAACAAGCACACCAGCACTAGATGTGCTGACACAGGCATGAGGACTTACCATCCAGTTAGGCCATTTTCCTTCTGGCATGTTTTCCATCCAGGATGTGATAACCTCAAACACACTGTTCCCAGAAGGAGTGTTTAGCTTACTGAGATAATTGTTGAAGGGAAAATCTGCTTCTTGAATAAAAGGCAGCCCATAGTACATCATCGTCCCATCAATGCTCTCGCCATAGGCTTCAGTCCCCATGAACCTGGAAGAATTGTCAGGGTGCAGTGTCCTCAGGGCCTGTCAGAAGACTGGGAAGCATTCTGCAGCTGCTTCACTCTGCTTGACTATTAACCATATCTGGTTGGGCTCACTAGGAAAAGCATAATCGAGCCAGATGGCCAAAGTAATAGCATGCTGGGTCACCTGGACAATTTCTCATTTCTCCTGGACAATAAACCCAAGGGCTAGCCTAATGTTAGGCTGTGTCTAAGAGTTAAGGAACTCATTTGAATCTCAAGTCAATATTGTTCTCTTCTTCCTAAATCTGATTAAAACTCAGTAACTTCCATGAAGACTTTATTATTCTCATCACTCTGCTTAGAATCTACAGTGTATGTTTGCATATCATGTGAGGGGGTTTTCCCCAGAAACCTCTTGTATAGGAATCCCTGTAAAGTCTCACTTTATTATTGGGGTGCACTCTAGGGGTGCCAGGCTGGCTCAGTTGGTAGAGCACATGATTCTTGATCTCTGGGTCATGAGTCCAAGCCCCCCATTGGGTGTAGAGCTTACTTAAAAGCAAACACTGTCAGGGAATGACACATTAGCCTGAATGACCCACATCAGTGCTGGCTTTACGTGTTTATTAAGGTAAGTGCATAGTATCTGGGGCCCAGGTGTTTCAGTTCCAGTCCCATCCCTGCCATTACTACCTGTGTGACCATTGCCTTTGTGCTTGGAGTCTCCGGTTCCTCATCTATAGAATGAGGATCAGAGGACCTACTTGAAGGAGGAGAAACTTCTTTTAACTATTTCTGTTAATGCTATTGGGTGATCAATATACACGTAGTAAGAGATTTATTGAGTGTTTATTATGTGTCAGTCCCTGTTTTAATTAAGTGCTTCATCTACATTATCTCATGCAGTTTCACAAAACCCTGATAGGGGTGTCGCTGTCACCTTTTAATTGAGAAAATGGGACTTGTGTCAGTGAACCAGTCCAAGATCACACGGCTGTTAATAACACAGAACTCTACCTTAGGTCCATCTGATTCCAAAGCTGTGTTAGCAAACCATTGTCATCTACTAGCAGCTTAGCTGAAATATTTGGATTCATACTGTATACTGGACACTTAACAGACCAAATAGTAATGGTAAAAATAGAATAGTTAATGGCTAAGATTTAGATTATATACTAGCTTTTAAGTGATTTTCATAAAATTCCTGTGAAGTAAGTACTGTGACGGGCATTATTTTACAAAAGAGGAAACTGAAAATCAAAGTTAAGCAACATGAAAGAATATACTAGGCCCTGGCATAAGCAAATTATAATACATTGTAGTCATGGAGGTTTCTTAAATAGCTTGATCCTCTAGAGAATGCCTGGCTGTGAAGGATTAACTACAGGTCACACCCTACGCCTTTGAAGAACAGAAGTGTGCCCTGCGGTTACCTGTATCTCCCAGGCTCCCTGCTGTATTGGTCCATTGTCTGCCGGAAGCTCCGGACAATGTCATGCATTCCCACCTGCGTGGTGGTGAAGTCATGGTACAGCTCCCAGTAATGTGTGACTGTGTCCTTTGGAGACAGAAAAGCATGGTTGCCATCATTTTGCATGTCAGATGTCCATAGCTGGCCTTATGCCAATATAGACTGTCTCTTCAAAGGGCTCAAGACAAGGCATGCTCAAGGATGATCCTAGGATTTTCAATGCTCTTCGGGTTTTATGGCTGGAGAATAACATTCCTGACTATTATTAACTGTAAATCTAGTAAACTTTGCTGAATATCTAAACATTAATTACAAGTGTATTTAACAGAATCCTCCTCCCAAACATTTAATTCTCCTAACTGCTGCACGTAAAAGCAAAGAAAACTTACAGAGCTCATTGTTACACCTATACTTGATCTACTTACAAAATTACCGTCCAAAGTGTAATAGTAAGAATGAAAAGCTATAAGTGGTAAAAAAAAAAAAAAAAACAACCACTTTGCCAGGGTTTCAGTAATTTTTCCTGATATTCATTCTATGCCTTCCTAGGGTTACAGTAATCTAGAATCCAAAGTAAAAGATTCTATCTAACACAAGCCAAGGTTGTAAGTACTGGGTTGGAACACGGACAGACTAGACAGTGTAAACCTGCATTACCATCCATTCAGTGGACCCCTTTTTAATAAGTGAACCTGCTTGCTAGATCAAGAAGAGTTTTTGGAATCTTAGGTCTCTTCCTGAAATCACTTCTTCTTTAGGTTTTTCTTGGGTACCACACAAAACCTATTGTTCTCATCATTTGTCATAACTGGAAACATGCCTCTCTTACAACATCTCATCATAATTAGCAAGGTTATGTTGAGATTTCTTCTCCAAGGATAAGTGCTTCTCTTTGGGACTAATACATCACTTCCCACCCCCCTTCATTTTTCCTACTGGACATAATGTGCTTTACCCACCCCACCAAAAAATAGCCTTTGTTTCATGACATGGTCTTGTAATTAGTCCACGCATTGCCAACTTTTCTTTAGTCAATTGCTTTGGTTTAATGAGATTAATAAGTACCCATAAATCTATTACTCAGGACAAAAGCTAGACACTTTTAACAATTTCATTTTACTTTATAAAAAGGGCATCATGCTATCTATAATTATTTTAGGGTTTTTTCACTAAACATTATACAGCTAAGATTCACCCATATTGTGTATCACTGTAATTCATTTATTTTGACTGATGTATAATATTCCATTGTGTAAATATACAAATCCACTATTTTGAAACTCATTTTAGGACTCCTGTCTATTTAGCCATTGAACATAGAGCGTCTGTAGAGTGATGGTCAACCAGAAGAGCACAGTGGCGTCCTGAATACTGTTTCTCATGTGTGACATGGGGGGAAAGGTGAGAACCACCGGTGTGGAACCACAAAGAGCCCAGACTGTAGTGAGATAGACAGGATGGCATTTTCAGAAAGGGGGGAAAAATAGTGCTTAAAAACTTTACCGGTATTTGAGTCTTATTCACTTGGGCTTCATCTCTCAGATGCTCTGCTTCTAGAAGGAATTTAACAGCATCAAAACTAAAGCCATCAACACCCTTTGTGAGCCAGAACTGTATAATTTCCTAAACACAAAGAAGCAAAATCCTTTGGTTACATTATTATGATAATGTTTAATAAACGTGTGTGTAATGACTTCCCATCATAAAATGGCCATCTCCACATATAAAACAAGCACAGCACTCACATGTGTATTTTTATCTGTTAGGTATAGCAGCATCTTAAAATAATGAGCTCTCTGCATTAATGGACTCCCATACTTCCCTCAAATTTGAATTCAGAATGTTATATTTGTAATTGATGTTATGCACACATTTGCAAAACTTAAAAGACTCAGTGAAAAGGAATGAAACCACAATGAAAGGACTCAGGAGAAACTGAAACATATCCTCCCCCCAGATGCCCAGTTCCTTAAAGGTCAGTCCAAACAGAGAAAATAATCAGCTAAGCATCAGGTCATGAGGGGTTCTTCCACCAGACTGGGAGGTTTTAGGAGGAAAGACTGCAGCTTTCTTTTGTTTCCCTTGCCTCCAACATAGCATTGGGTCCTTAGTGAAAGTACACAGTATCAAAACCGAGTCAGTCCAACACGCTCTGATACTGTTACAACACTAAAAATACACGTCCCCTGGCTTCAGGGCATCTACAGAATAGTTGGGGACACATGAGACAGGAGAGAGTTACCTAATAATGCAAGGTGGGGTGTGTGTATCTCAACATCATGAAAGGAGATTCCTTTGCAGGGTGTTGGAGCTCCAAGACGAATAAATTTAACATGGGCAGACACACCCGGAGAAAGAAGAGCTACAGTTCTACCTTGACCAGTGGGAGTTTAGCAGGGAGTGAGATTACAAAGAACATTCTGGACTGTTTGTAGGACAGGATGGCCTAGTTCAGAGGCAGAGACTGACTTGGCCTGTATTGGGGCCGGTGGGAGGACCAAGTGGCCTCGGAGAGCAAAGGGCTTAGGTCTCAGCTCCCCACCGCTCCGAGCTAGCCCTACTCCAGCACCAACCACAAGCTACCCTTCTGCAAAGGGACAGTGGCTCTCCCCACTTTCCTCAGCTCATCCCTTGCCGAATGGAAGGTTTTACAGGAATGTACTTACCACATTAGAACAAACAGTCCATAATTCAAAGCACTAGAATTAAGTAGCTAATTTATGGAGGGAAACAGCCATAGCTCCCAAAGGAAGACTATGCCCAAAATCAGATATTTCCTTTGAAGTGTTTCTTGTATCTACATGTGAATATAGGGTCTCTAGAGCGCTGCAATTCAAGGGTCTCAAGAGTTTCTGCAGACTACAGGCAAGGGGTCAAGTCCCTCTAAGGTGACATTTTTGAATAACAAAGCTTGAAAAGCATTTTCAAATCTAAGAACAGACTGCTTACAATCTTAGCATGGACACAACCGAACCAAATAACGTTAAGCTGGCTCTGGCCACACAAAACCCACAAATTTGTTCTTACTAGCATCTTACTCATACTCTTACACCTTATTCTTATGAATACATTCATTCAATAAGTATTTGTATTCCAACTATGGGCCAGGCACTTAGCTAAGCCCTATAACCATGAGCAAAATACAACAGACCTGGCCCTAGGTCTCCTGAATTTATGTAGAATCCCCAAGTAGACATCAAATAGTAATGCAAAAACATTTAAATCACAGCCAGATAAAGCTTTAAAGGAGGGGAACATGGTAGTACAAAAAAGTGAAATAGCAGGATTTACCCTAGAGGCCAGCACAGCAGGATGGCAGGAAGTGAGGGCAGGCCATCGGTTAGAGGTTGAGAGAGAAGTCAACAGATATTAAGGTACCCCTTATTATCTTAATATCTGTTCTAACCTGCAGAACAATCTCAGTGGCTCCAGGGGGTCAGCTCAGCATGAAGCTCACCAAGCTTTAAGCTTCAGGACCCCTCACTTACCCGGGCCCCTTCCTACCTACCTTCTTTCTCCATTCTAAATAAACACTCTAATTTTACACTATTTTAAGAAGGCCCCAAATTTTCACAAGCTTCTAACCCCACACAACCTGGTCCACCCCCAGGTGGCGCTAGACTCGAGGGAACACTGGAGGTGAACAGGGTGAACCCTGGAGGTGAACAGGGTGGGGGCAGGACACATAGCTGTAATCCACCCAAGCCACCTCTGACAAAAATGTGGGGAAACATTAAACGCCATGCCGTTATAAACATTAAGCTTTGGAGCACTGATTTCCTAGGGGGGAAAAAAATGTGGGGGCGCCTGGGTGGCTCAGTCGGTTAAGCGTCTGCCTTCGGCTCGGGTCGTGATCCCAGGGTCCTGGGATCGAGCCCCGCGTCGGGCTCCCTGCTCCTGGGGAAGCCTGCTTCTCCCTCTCCCACTCCCCCTGCTTGTGTTTCCTCTCTCGCTGTCTCTCTCTCTCTGTCAAATAAAATAAAATCTTTAAAAAAAAAAAAAAAGTGCTTTCTTCGTGGGGTCCTTATTCCTTTTGGAAATAGTTAGCCTTGCTAACTGTTGACCCAGCCATAAAAAATGAGAAATGTGTATCCCAGCAAATGTTTCTGGCCCCGGCAGGGGTTTTTACTTTAGTCCAGTAAGAGATACTGTCATTATTTAAAGAGACAAAACAGTAAAAGCTGGATGGTTATTTTTGAGAGTCATTGTAAATGACAAATAATCCAAAATTTGCTCTTGAAAAATATTTGCTTTGTGCTATTTATTCTCCCAACTAGGTGAGAAAGGGGAGCTCCAGATCTTAATCGTTAACCCTCTCTTTACTCCAGTTAAGCTCTCCCAGGGTGCCGGGTGCAGAAATGGGCACAGAGCCTAGTTCTGCCAGGTCTGGGTGACCCACCAAGGCGCCACGGGACTCTTGGGACAGTACATTGTGTCCCCGATTCAGGTATAACTCCCACGACATCACAGAGTCCTGGTTTTTCTACCGGGCACCTTTCCATTCTTTTCTCCTTAACTCACTGCTCCGAGTAAAAAAAGGAATCAAATTAAACACTACTAATATCCAAATTCACAAAGCTTGAGGCAAACCTTTCCTTGTGAGATGACTGAAGTGACTGGGCCCATTTACCTAAAAAGCTTAGTGTGGGAAATAGAAAAGCTTTGCTCTTACATGTAGTGATCTGTAAGACATCATCTTGAAAGTGACATAAACCCTGAGGCGTCCATCTCGAGGAGAAAGGAGAAAGTGTAGGATATTTTAGAAGTACAGAGAGAAAACTATATCCTCTGTTTATAAGCAAAGGAAAGAAAACGGACCCTACTGCTGTTCAGAAATCTTGGTAAAATTGTTGGCTAACCCCCCCCCCCCGGGAGCCTGGTATGGAGGAAGGATCACAATCGCAGGACTCTGACCCGTCCGGATACCACCCCATCTCCCCACTGCCCATCCAGCTGCCTGACCTAACCCACCTGTGGAGTTGCTGTGAGTACTAAAGGTATTGCTGTTAGAGTCCATTCACACGTGGGTCCTTATATTACCGGATCTCTCTGCGATGTTTGACAGGGCTGACCAAACTTGTCTTCCGGAAACACGCATATCGCTTAGCTCCCAGATATCTGCTCCTCATGTGCCGCTTTTCTCTGTCTACTCTGCAGTCCTTTAAATATTAGCACTCTTTGGGGGCTCTTACGCTCCCTGTTCATTCCGTTTCACAACAGTATTTACTCATTTATCTATACACGTATTGATTATTTTAACAAGTATTCAAATAACAACACGGTGACTTATATGCCTTACAGAGGTTAAAACACTTATTCCTGGGGCGCCTGGGTGGCTCAGTCGGTTAAGTGTCTGCCTTCGGCTCAGGTCATGATCTTGGGGTCCTGGGATCGAGCCCCAGGTCAGGCTCCTCACTCAGCAGGGAGTCTGCTTGCCCCTCTCCGTCTGTCCCAAACCCCTGCTCATGCTCTCTCTCTAGTAAATAAATAAAATCTTAAAAAAAAAAAAAAAAAACACTTCTCCCAATCAACCCTACAACGTGTGTGCCACTACTGTCCCTATTTTACCAATGAGGGATCTGAGGCACAGGGAAATGAAGTACCTTGATCAAGGTCATAAAGTTAGTAAATAGCGGCATCAGATTTGGTACTGTCTGGCACCCTTACCCATTTGCTCTGCTTTCTCCTCCAAACCTGCCCCACCCCTTCTCCAAAGTCATTGACTTCCAAAATGCAAACGGAAAATGATTTCCCTAAGACCTTGTAAAGCCCAATCCTCACCACAGTCTTGCCTCGTCCCCCTCTAGTCTCATTGATCCAGCTACTTCTCCATATACCATGTCCCAGCCATATGGGACAATTCCGAGCACCACCAGTGTGCCGTGGTCCATGCCTTCCCTCCGCTTGAAACCCTCTGACCCAAGCCTCTTCGCTTGGCTCACTCCTACTTATCCATTAGGTATCACGACATCCCTGCTCTCTCCCACTCGTGTCCAGGCTAGCTGCCTGCCCTGTGTACTCCTACCTCCTACGATCACGACCACTCAGTACACTTTACTGTCATTGTCTATTTCATTGTCTACCTCCCCCCTTGGGATATAAGCCCCAAGATTGCTACAACATGTGCCTAGCTTATGAACCACCATACCCCTGGCATGTGGTCAAGACCTAATACATACTGTTTAATGAATTAAGGATTTATACTAAAGTGCCTGGCATATATGAAATGCAATAAATGGCACAGTGATTATCATTAAGCACAGAGCTGGTTTATTAAGCAGGTAGTGAGTCAATTTCATTTTGGATTGAGCTGCCAACACTGTGCTCAGTAGGAGCAGAGTTGACATTTACCGTCTGGATTCCATCTTAAGCCAGGAGGTTGGGGGGGTGGGAGGGGCAGCTGGGCTCCCTGTCCCCAGCTGCCATGAACACACTAACTCCCCAGGATCCCAACTCCAGGACTCAACATTTCCACGTGGCGGGACCAGGGTCACATGGACACAGTGCCGGCAGAGGGCTGGGCTATCTGGAGTCTTTTTCCCGCTATGCTGCTAACCGAGTGGGTCACTTCTCTCTGGACTTCAGTTCCTTCATTTGTCAAATAAGGGATTTGAGGACAAGTAAAAACCAAAGTGATTACAAAATACTATACAAACGTAAGCCCCCACCTTCTCTAAGAAAGCTCTAGACTTCTCTAGGTAAACACATTGAAGCCCTGAGAGATTCAGGGCAGAACCAACTCCCCTGAAGGCCACTGCAAGGGGGAGTACAGAGAGGAGGGTGCTCTGTGCTGTGTGTCCCCTGCATGCCGGCCTCCCACTGTGCAGGTACTCTGAAATCTGATGGGAGCCAGGAGCAAGAAGTCTCCATGAGTACAAGCTGGTATGCAAGCAGGAGTCATTCCAAATGCCTCCCCCACCACAAACTCTCTGGGTTGCAAATTATTAACCTGCTCAGCTCTCCTGCAGAGATAAGAGCTACTGGGGGGTAGAAGGGTGTTGGAAAGTCCCCTTCGTGCGAAAAGCCTTTTCAGGAGCAAAGAGCCTTCCCTTACAGCTTCTCGGCCTTTCTTACTTCTTTTTTTTTTTTTTTTAAGATTTATTTATTTATTTATTTGACAGAGACACAGCGAGAGAGGGAACACAGGCAGGGGGAGTGGGAGAGGGAGAAGCAGGCTTCCCGCCGAGCAGGGAGCCCGATGTGGGGCTCGATCCCGGGACCCCGGGATCATGACCTGAGCCAAAGGCAGACTCTTAATGACTGAGCCACCCAGGTGCCCCTTCTTATTTACTTCTAATAGCAAATCTATACTAGCCTTGCCAAAATGTCCAACCTT
Source organism: Eumetopias jubatus (assembly GCF_037043125.1). NCBI lineage: Eukaryota > Metazoa > Chordata > Mammalia > Carnivora > Otariidae > Eumetopias > Eumetopias jubatus. Next base: position 75,539,786 of record NW_028274815.1, read on the forward strand.
CAACTGGAGGCATTAATGATTCATCCCAGAAGGAATCTCATCCTGTTGAAACTAGTAAATAAGGCTCCTATTCACACACTCCGGAACTGGTCGATTAGTCAAAATAATAAGTAGTGTATTGTCTGGCACATTTTGCCAAAATTTATCACACTCGTCTGAACATCTCCAGACAATCCATCACTGTCACCACAAGGAGCCTGGAGAAACCCACTGGCTGATAAACCAACTGGATTATACGCACATTTATGAATTTCCAACTGAACCCCCTTGAAAAGACTGTAGGAAAAGTGAAGCACAGAGACAGAACCAGCTTTGCCTCAAGTCAGAAGTGGTCTTGTGGGTAAGAGCATGGACTCTGGGTTTGAATCCTGCTGTCACTCCGCAGGAGGGTAGCTTTCCCTCTTTAAGCCTCAGCTTCCTTCTCTGTAAAATGGTCCTGCTATCTCATAAGTTAGGTGTGGTCTGAGCATCAAATGAGATGACCTGGGTAGAGCACTTGGCACAAAGTTAATGCCCAAGCAGTGTGTGAGGGCAGGTCAGGGGGGAGGTGCAGGTCAGGGTGTGTAAATGATTTTGGTGATGGAGAAAAGAGCCCACACTCCACCAAAGACGTTTAAAACTACCCCCTAGTTAGGAGCTGTGTCTATCACCCTCCACCACTCCCCAACCCCAATGAGACAAGGCTGCCCTGACAAGGTGCCTACTTCTAGAATAGATCCCAAAGCAATTCATCTAAATTCTGAGAAACATCAAACATGTATGTTAAAAACTAAGGAGTCTACAGGAGTATATTTAACAAAAGACATGCAAGACTTGCACCCTGAAAACTACAATACAGTGTTGAAAGAAACTAAAGACCTAAACAAGTGGCAAGACATCCTGTGGTCCTGGATCAAAAGACAACATTGCTAAAGTAGCAATACTCCCCCAAACTGATGCCCAGATTCAGGGCAATCCCTACTCAAATCCCAGCAGCAGGCTTCTTTGCAGAAATTGACAAGCTGGTCCTAAAATTCATATGGAATGTATATGATCCAATAACTCCACTACTGGATATTTACCCAAAATGAAAGCACTCTCAAAAAGATACATGCACCCTGTGTTTATTGCAGGATTATTCACAACAGCCAAGATATAAGAGCAGCCCAAGTGTCCATCGATAGATGAATCCATAAAGATGTGGTGTATATACACACACACACAAACAAACACACACACTGGAATATTACTCAGCCATAAAAAAAGAATGTGATCTTGCCATTTGCATGGTATGGATGGACTTAGCAGGTATTACGCTAAGTGAAACAGGTCAAACAGAGAAAGACAAATACCATCTAATTTCACTTAGATGTGGAATCTGAGAAACAAAACAAACAGAAAACAGACTCTTAAATACAGAAAACCAACTGGTGGTTTCCAGAGGGGAGGTGGATGGGGAGATGGGTGAAATAGATAAAGGGGACTAAGGGGCACAAACTTTCAGTTACAAAACAAGTCACAGAGATGAAAAGTGCAGCCCGGGGAATACAGTCATTGTATTCTAATAACACTGTATGGTGACAGATGGTGACTACATTTATTGTGGGGAGCACTGAGTAATGTACAGAATTGTCAGATCACTATGTTGTATACCTGAAATGAATATAATATTGTGTGTCAAGAATACTTCAATAAATAATAATACTTGAGCACCAAAAGAAATAAAGACAGAAATATAAGTATCCAAAATAGCCAAACAATCTTGAAGGAGAATAAAGTTGTGGGACTCACACTTCCCAATTTCAAAACTTCCTATAAAGCTACACTAATCCAGACACTGTGGTATTGGCACAAGAACAGATTTACTGATCAATAGAGCAAAATTGAGTCTAGAAACAAATCCTGACATTTATGGCCAACTGATTTTCAAAAGGGTTCCAAGACAGATCAATGGGGGAAGAATAACCTTTTTTATTTTTTTTCCTACAAAGATTTTATTTATTTATTTATTTTACAGGTAGGGGGGTGGGAGGAGGGGCAGAGGGAGAGGAGAGAGAGAATCCTCAGGCAGATTCTTCACTGAGTGCGGAGCCGGCCATGGGGCTCCATCCTAGGACCCTGAGATCATGACCTGAGCCGAAATCAAGAATTAGATGCTTAACCAACTGAGCCATAAAGGCGCCATTTTTTTTTTAAGATTTTATTTATTTGAAAGAGAGAGAGCGCGTAAGCACAAGCCAGCAAAAAACAAGAGTCGACACTCAACTGATTGTGCCCCCCAGGCGCCACAATAATAATCTTTTTAAAACACACATAACTGGGGCGCCTCGGTGGCTCAGTCGTTAAGCGTCTGCCTTCGGCTCAGGTCATGGTCCCAGGGTCCTGGGATCGAGCCCCACATCGGGCTCCCTGCTCCACGGGAGGCCTGCTTCTCCCTCTCCCACTCCCCCTGCTTGTGTTCCCTCTCTCGCTGTCTCTGTCAAATAAATAAAATCTTTAAAAATAAGTAAATTAAATAAAACACACATAACTGGGGTGCCTGGGTGGCTCAGTCAGCGTCTGCCTTCGGCTCAGATTATGATCTCAGGGTCCAGGGATCGAGGCCCTTGTCAGGGTCCCTGCTCCGTGGGGAGTCTGCTTCTCCCTCTGCCCCTCCTCCCACTCATTCTCTCAATTTCGGTCTCTCTGACAAATAAATAAATAAAATCTTTAAAAAAAACCCACACATAATTGGATAGCCACATGCCAAAGAATTAAGTTGGACCTCCTCACACCATTATATATAAAAAAAAAAAAAATGGATCAGAGACCTAAAATGTAAAAGCTACCACTATAAAACTCAGAGAAGAAAACATAGGAGAAAATCTTCAGGACCTTGGGTTAGGCAATGGTTTTCAAATGACACTAAAAGCACAAACAACAAAGGAAAAACATAAATTGGACAACAATCTAAAACTTGTGCTTCAAGGGACACCATTGGAAAGTAAAAAGACAACCCACAGAATGGGAGAAAATTGCAAATCATGTATCCAGAATATATAAAAAACTCACAACCAACAGTAAAAAAAACAGATAACACAATTTTTAAATGGGCAAAGGATTCAAACAGACATTTCTCCAGCAAAGTTATAAAAAAATAAACTATAGGGGCACCTGGGTCCTGGGATCGAGTCCTACATTGGGCTCCTTGCTCAGCAGGGAGTCTGCTTCTCCCGCTCCCTTCACCCTTACCCCACTCTCATGCTCTTTCTCTCCCTCCCTCCCTCTCTCTCTCTAAGAAATAAATAAAATCCTTAAAAAATGTAAAAAAAATATAAATAAACTATAAAAGCACAAAGATGCTCAACATCATCAGCCATCAGAGAACTCCACACCCACTAGGATGGTGGTACTCAAAAACACAGACAATAGCAAATATTGCTGAGGACGTAGGGAAATCAGAACCCTCACCCATTGCGAGCAGAAATGGAAAATGGTGATTTGGAAAACTGTTCCTCAAATTGTTAAATATAGATTATAAATATAGATACATATCATAGGCATATAAGTAGATATTGTATGATTTCGTTTATATGGAATGTCCTGCACAGGCATACCCACAGAGACAGAAAGATTAGTGGATGCCCCCACGGGGGGGGGGGGCATGGAGAGTGTTTGCTAACGGGTATGGGGCTTCTTTTTGGGTGAAGAAAATGTCGTGAAATCAGCAGTGATGGTTACATCTATACTAAAGATACCAAAACCACTGAATTATACACCTGAAAGGGGTGAATTTTATGGTTATGTGAATTATACCTCAAGAGAGGTATTTTTTTTTTAAAGATTTTGTTTATTTGACAGAGAGACACAGCGAGAGAGGGAACACAAGTGGGGGAGTGGGAGAGGGAGAAGCAGGCTTCCCGCCGAGCAGGGAGCCCGGTGCGGGGCTCGATCCCAGGACCCTGGGATCATGACCCGAGCCAAAGGCAGACGCTTAATGACTGAGCCACCCAGGCGCCCCAGAGAGATATTATTTTAAAACAAAACAAGAACAAACCTAAGGGCTGTGGGTCCCCTTGATGACTCCGAGGTGGCAGCCTACATCCTTCACCTTTGGCTGACACGGCTCTCTGTTCTGTTCAGGTCCCCTCCCTCCCTCCCTCCCTCAGAGCACTACCCCACTAACCTAAATTTCTGCCCTCTGTTGCCATAGCAGCAACAACACAGCTGACGTTTACCATGGATTCCGTGTAGGGTATTGGAACCACCACACTGTTGAGAGCTAACGGGAAATGTCCCATGAGGGGCCACAGAGGGATCTTCAGCAGCTCAGCATGTAACCCCTGTGGGATTAGCCCCCACCCCAGTTTTGGGATCTCAGCCCCTAACTCTCCCTCATGTCACTCCAGTGCCCGAGTAGGCTTGCCAGATAAAATACGGGACACCCAGCTTAATCATTTCAGATGAGCAATGAGTAATGTCTTAGTAGAAGGAGGTCCCAAATAGCACACTATTCATTGTTTATCTGAAATTAAAATTGCATTGGTGTCTTGCTTTTTATCGGCTATATCTGGCAACCGTCCACACCAGCCTCCAGGCCATTTCTGAAACACACGAAGCACACTCTCACCTAAAGATCTTTGCGTTGGCTCTTCCTTCTGCCTGAAATTCTCTTCCCCCAACTCTCCACAAGGCTTCCCTTCAAACTTCAGGCCTTGTCCAAACAGGACCTCAACATGGGGACGTCTCCAAACCAACTTCTGCCTGGCACTCTGATGTCCCTTCCCCTTAGGGACCACCTGACATGTTATATATTTAGTTGTTAATTGTCTGCCTTCCCCTCAGTTTACAGGAAACTCCTTGAGAGCACGGCTTCTTTTATTCACTGCTGCATTCCCAGTGCTTAGAACAGGACCTGGCATGGAGCAGACAGTAAGTGAATATTTACTGAATGAATACAGAAGTGCTATGCATGGGTTATCTCCTCTAATCTTCCAAAGAGCCCATGAGACAAATACTGCCATCAGCCATGTTTCATTGATGAGGGATCAGAGACACAGAGCTAAATACCTCACCCAGGGACCCACCGTAGCCAGCAGTGGGGCTAGGGCTGGATGTAGGTTCAGACCCCGGAGCCCACGCTCTGGCCCACCTCACTATATCGGCTCATTGTCAAAGGCAGAGGGGAAGCTCAGAGCAAAGGTACCAGGTATTTCTGCCTCCGTCCCGTCACTTGTTCTGGGTGAGAAGGAGGAAGGAACCACCATGTCTGAGGGTCTGTATTTGCATCAGCCTCCATAATCCCGGAGTTCATAGTACTTGGTTTTGCCTGAACACTTATTGTTCAACATCCAGAGTATCAAATAACCACTTAAACACCCATGCAATGGAGAAGTCTGTGTGGGCATCTGTACTCACTTTTATTTCTTCTTGAACATCAAGATTGTGGAAATTTAAATCAGGTTGTTCTCTCAAAAACTGGTGGAAATAACACTGGTTTCGTACTTCGTCAAAGTGCCAACTGGAGTTTCCATATACACTTAACTAGCAAACAGAAAATAGCAAATCACTTACTTAGCATTCATATAATGGCACTGCCCACAAAGAAATGATCATTACCGTCCCTGGCGCTGTGCAGGCTGAATGCACAAATCCTTAGACTCTTCCTTCTAGGGAGAGCACTAGATAATTCCTTAAAATGCCACCGGCTGACCTAATGCCACACAAATGTGGTTGGGACATGTTCGTAGAGTAGAAGCTGTTCATGAAAATCACAATGGTAAACCGACGATCTCAAATGCAGAACAAGGCCAAGTTAAAGAGCAGACATTTCTAACATATTTTCTTGAACCTTCTATCCAGGTTCTGGACTCCTGTTTGTGAAGTGATACAAATGATGGTCAACTGGGGAGAAAGACACATTCCATTAGTCTTGGAGTTTGAATCCCCACAGAGTGAATATTTAAACCCTATCCTCAGAAAATTATTAGAATCATTCACTTAAAAACCCTACTAGCCCTCAGGAATAAAATAAATCTAGCAACTTCAAGTGTTGGTACCCAGCAGCATTTGACACAGGTGCCGATTTCCTCTTTTGACAAGTGCTCCCGTCTGTGACTCCAGAGCATGACTCTCCCCGCAGACCCTCCTACATCTCTTGCTCCTTCTCAGTCAACTTGGTTCCTTCAATGTGAAAGTTCCCCAGGGCTCCAGCTTGGGCTTTTGTTCATTTCATGTTAAAGAGATCATCTGGGCAACATTTAAAAACTAAGGGATTTTGCATACATCTTTTTCTTTTTAATGGGAAGACCCCATCACACCAGGTCCATACCACCATGGCAACAACTGGCTGAAGCTAAGTCGTAGCTGCTGCCTTTTAAGGAAACACAGCCTCACCAGCACGCCTCATGGTCCACCCTGACACGAACCAGGATATTCACGGTATCTATGACCGAGAAAAGATAGGGATCCGGAATACAAAAAGAACTCCACCAATCAGTTTCAAAGGCACAAACAATCCAAAAGAAAACTGAGAAAAGAAACCGTGAACAGGTGTTTTGCAGAAATGGAAGCTCAAGTGAATAAATGTATGAAGAATTGTTCAACATCATTAGTAATTAAATAAATCTTCACTAATAACTAGATAAATGTAAAATTAAGACCTCAATGTGATATTTATGTTCTCAATGTGAAATTTATGTTCTCTTCGTAAAAATTACAAAGTGTGGCAGTACCAGTAAATGAAAGGGCATATGTATTTTTTTATACTGCTGAAGGGGATATCAATTGGTACGACCACTCTGACAAGCTGTTTGGTGTTATCTTGCACAGCAGAGCATGCAGTGTCATGCACCCAGCAATTTCACTGCTAGGCATTTGCCTTCTAGAAGCTCTTGTACCTACACCCCCAGAGAAATAGATTAATGAGAATGTTTACCATGGCATCATTAGTAATAGTAAAAAAACATATAAAATAAACCCCTAGAGACAGCCCAACTGCCATCAACAGGAGAGTGCATAAGTAAATCATGGCACATGCACCCAGTGAAATAGTACATAACAGTGAAAATGTATAAACCACACTTACTGGAACCTACATGAATGAGTATTTTTTTAAAGATTTTATTTATTTATCTGACAGAGAGAAAGAGCACAAGCAGGGGGAGCGGCAGGCAGAGGGAGAGAGAGAAGCAGGGTCCCCATGGAGCAGGGAGCCCGAGGTAGGGCTCGATCCCAGGACCCCGGGATCATGACCTGAGCTGAAGGCAGACTCTTAACTGACTGAGCTACCCAGGCGCCCCTTAAATTTCTTAATATTTGTATGTATAGATCTAGTTGTTCTGTTTCCCTGGAGAATTTGGATATAGGGTTTTGGATATAGGACAATTATTAAAAGCGGATGGTGCAGTTGGACTGTGCGGTCATTAGCCCTTTCATTTACTGGCTGTGTGACCAAGGGCACGGTGCTTAACATTGCCCATCTGCAAAACAGGAACTAAAACCTAACTCACAGGATTGCAGGGTGGATTAAATGAATGAATGAATATGACACACTTAGCACAGAACCTGGCACATAGGAAGTGTTTTAGTAAATGTCTGCTAATATCATGATCATTTTAACAAGTGTGCAGTCTGGGGAAAAGAAAAGTTAAGGAGCTAAAACTGCCAGGATTGCTGATGACCTGTTCACCAGGCTGCATACTAGTACTATTCATTAAACCAGGGTACAAGAGGTTGGTGGGGAGAAGATCACACAGTCAGCCTTGACACATGTCGATTTTGAGTGCCCTTGGTTCATCTAAAAGTTGATGCTTAGGAACTGGCCTCTTTAAGTGTTTATGGAGAAGGTCAGGAGAGTGGAGATCCAGAGGATCAAGGGTAAAGCAGGAGAGACGGGGACCAGAGCAGGTGGAGGGACTGGCCAGAGACAGGGGTAGAGTTGCCAGATAAAAATTAGACATACAATTAAATCTAAATTTCAGGTTAACAATGCAAAATTTTTAGGTATAAGTATATCCCAAGCAATATTTTATACTAAAAAACTACGCATTGTTTATCTAAAATTCAGATGTCATTGGGCTTCCCGGATTTTTATTTGTAAGTCTAGAAACCCCAGACAAGACTGATCTGGCCTCTGCCATAGAGGAAGTGAGTAGGAAGAAGATGGGTATAAGAGAGGCAGGGTTGGGGCACCTGGGTGGCACAGTCAGTTGAGCATCTGACTCTTGGTTTGGGCTCAGGTTGTGATCTCGGGGTCGTGAGATCGAGCCTGGCACCAGGCTCTACACTGGGCGCAGAGTCTGCTTGGGATTCTCTCTCCCTCGTGCTCTCTCTCTCTTTCTCTCTCTCTCTAAGATAAATAAATAAATCTTAAAAAGAAAAAAAAGTAGGGACGCCTGGGTGGCTCAGTCGGTTATGGTGCTGCCTTTAGCCTAGGTCATGATCCCAGGGTCCTGGGATCGAGCCCCACACCAGGCTCCTTGCTCAGCAGGGAGCCTGCTTCTCCCTCTCCTCCCCACTTGTGCTCTCTCTCACTCTCCCTCTCAAATAAAATATTTAAAAAATCTTTTATAAATAAATAAATAAATAAATAAAAAGAGAAAGAAGTAGAGGCAGGTTTGATGACTTCTGCTCTCCCTTTGAAGTAGAGTTTGCTGCTGAGCACGATAAGATGGGGAGATGGCACGTAGGATGTTTGAGGAAGACGGAGGGCCTGGACAGTAAAATCCCCAAGAAGACTGGATGCCTCAGTTTATGTGGGGACAGTGGATGTGTGATGTCTCTGAAGGCACAGATACTAAGGTTCAAGCAAGGAGAAAGTGGACGGGCAGGTTTATTTATGGCTAGGGTTTTGTTGGACAGGGGAGCCACAACATCAGAAAGGCAAAGGGGTCTGGAGAATAAATAGCAAGACAGTTACGGACCCAATGGGACATGGAGTCTAAGTCAGGCAGAGCGGGAAGTGAGGGGAGGAGAGGCTAATAGAAAGTATAGGTTTTAGGGGCACCTAGGTGGCTCACTCGTTTAGTGTCTGCCTTTGGCTCAGGTCATGATCCCAGGGTCCTGGGATCGAGCCCCGCGTCGGGCTCCCTGCTCCTGGGGAAGCCTGCTTCTCCCCCTCCCACTCCCCCTGCTTGTGTTCCCTCTCTCTGTGTGTGTCTCTCCCTGTCAAATAAATAAATAAAATCTTTAAAAAAAAGTATAGGTTTTAATTTGCTAAAATATATCCATTATACAATGAAATAAAAAGTCCCAGTCCAAATGTTAGGAGGCTTCAGTAGCTTATTTCTACTTCTTTGGGAAACTTTCCTCTTCCCCCAAACTATACCTATTAATTTTTTCCTTACAAGGATTTTATAAGTAATCAGTTTAATTACTGAAGATCTGCCCATGTGCTCTTTGAAAATCAGACAAGTTGGTACTTACCCAGTTGTTGGGTGGTATGGTTGTGCCATTTTCATGCGTACAGTCATGCCAGATGTAATAATCGGTATATTTCCCTGTCCGGTTCCGACTCAATTGAAACCAAGCATGTTTATCACTGGTGTGGTTTGGTATGAAATCAATTATTAATTTTAAACCTAATGAATGAAAGTATTTCAAATGTCAGGAAGAAATTATTTTAAAATAATACACATCAGTTAAGGAAAAAAGTGCTTTAAGGAAACATTTGAAAAAGCATGCTTTTCTCAACGCCCACCACCCCTCCCACCCACCTGCCACTCAGTTTACCTTTATCATGTATGGCTGCAACCAGATTCTCAAAATCTTTCATCGTTCCAAAAATAGGATCAATTTCTCGGAAATCTTCAACACCGTGTCGGAAATCTTTAAGGGATGATTTATAAAATGAAGTAATCCAAATAGTTTTTATATTTAAAGTTGTGATGTAGTCTAGTTTCTCTTGAATACCTAAAGAAAAAAAGTCAAGGCCATGAAAAATAAAGTTGGGTTTTTTTAGTTGAAAGATTAAAACTAAAACCAACATGCCTAAAATTGAAATATTTATATTGAAACAGAAATATTTGGAATTTTGTTGAATTTGAGTGAAATTCAAATAGAAAGATCTAGTTCTACAAGCAGCATCAAATGGTCTTCTAGCAATAATCTTTGACATTTAACATAAATGTAGAACATTAAAAAAATCTATGTGTGCATTGTTCATATTTTATTTTATTTTATTAAAGATTTTATTTATTTATTTGACAGAGAGAGACATAGTGAGAGAGGGAACACAAGCAGGGGGAGTGGGAGAGGGAGAAGCAGGCTTCCCGCAGAGCAGGGAGCCCGATGTGGGGCTCGATCCCAGGACCCTGGGATCACGACCTGAGCCGAAGGCAGACGCTTAACAACTGAGCCACCCAGGCGCCCCTGTTCATATTTTGTATTTAAAACTAAGGCTATAGGGCCCCTAGGTGGCTCAGTCAGTTAAGAATCTGACTCTTGATCTCAGCTCAGGTCTTGATCTCGGAGGTCGTGAGTTCAAGCCTGGCACTGGGCTCTACAGCTACGGAGCCTACTTTAAAAAATCAGTTGGGGTGCCTGGGTGGCTCAGTCGCTAAGCGTCTGCTTTCAGCTCAGGTCATGATCCCAGGGTTCTGGGATCGAGCCCCGCATCGGGCTCTCTGCTCCACAGGAAGCCTGCTTCTCCCTCTCCCACTCCCCCTGCTTGTGTTCCCTCTCTCGCTGTGTTTCTCTGTCAAATAAATAAATAAAATCTTTAAAAAAAAATCAATTAAAAAAAAAACAAAAGGGGCACCTGGGTGGCTCAGTCGGTTAAGCCTCTGCCTTCGGCTCAGGTCATGATCCCAGGGTCCTGGGATCAAGCCCCATATCGGGCTCCCTGCTGAGCCTGTGTCTCCCTCTCCCTCCACCTGCCACTCTACCTGCTTGTGCTCGCTCACTCTCTCCGTCAAATAAATAAATAAATAAAATCTTTAAATAAATAAACAAAAATAAAACCAGGGTTACAGTATTAATTTATTCTACACATGGTTTTTAAGCACCTAATCCAGGCCGGTTGCTGGGTTAAGTGCCAAGGGACAAAGAAGAGTAACTCATGGTCTAGGTTGCACTATCCAGCACGACAGCCACATGCCCCGTGGAGCCATTGCTGAGCACTTGCAGTGTGACCAGTGTGAACTGAGATGTGCTATAAATGTAAAATACTCACTGGATTCTGAAGAATGTAAGAATGTAAAATATCTCATTAATACTGTTATGTTGGTTATATGTTGGAATGATATGTTGGCTTAAACAAAATACTTTATTTTTTTTTTAAGATTCTTATTTATTTCTTTGAGAGAGAGAGAGCATGAGCTGGGGGGGAGAGGGACAAGCAGACTCCCCACTGAGTGGGGAGCCTGACACAGGGCTCGATCCCAGGACCCTGAGATCATGACCTGAGCCAAAGGCAGACGCTTAACCAACTGAGCCACCCAGGTACCCCCTCAACGAAACACTTTAAATGAATTTTATTAAAATGGATTTTAAATTAAAATTAAAATTTTTTTAAAGATTTTCTTTTTAATGGGGCTTGAACTTACAACCCCAGATCAAGAGTTGCGTGCTGTACCAACTGAGCCAGCCAGGTGCCCCTAAAATTAAATTATTACTAAAATGAATTTCTCATCTTTTTCTTTTTTACTTATTTGAATGTGGCTCCTAGAGAATTTATAGTTATCTATGTGGTTCACATTCTATTTCCTTTGGACAATGCTGAAGCCAAGAATTTATACAGAAGGGAAATCTCGATTTGGCTATGTAGAGACACAGGAATGAAACTCTGTGTACTTGGAACCTTGTAGGATAATTAGCAGATAGCGTGGTTTTTTGGTGTGGTTCCGGTTCAGAGTCCTACACGCAGATCAGAGACTTGAGTCTAGTATTCAATCTCCAATAACTTTCTGTGGGACCCCTATGTGCCTTCCTACAATCAGAGCCTGTCACAGGTCACACAGCAAGCTGGAGGTCACTGAGACCAAAGCACAAAGCCTCCTGACTCCGGGCACTGGGGCTCTTCCCCTATAATCAGCTGCTTATTTTTGTCTTCTTTGTACCTCAGTTCCCCCATTATAGGTATCTGTGAAACCTCGAAGACTGTTCACAGCCAACAAAAGGATTTTGAATTAAATCAGAACACTACAATATATCTTCTTAAGAATTAAGCACACAGGAACAGGATGTTAAAAACAAAGGGTCTGGACAGAGACAAAGTAAACAGGGATCCCCAGGCCCCCAGTCCAAGGGGCAGAAGGTAATCACCAAAACAAATTGAAACCCAGAATGGTTCCTTCAAATAATAACAAGCAGATCCCCTCAACGTCAAGGACGAAGACCTATTGATTACAGGAAACAGCTAGTCCCTCCAGGCAAAGTTACTGGGAATGGCAAATGTAGGAGCTGATAAGACCCTTCCCTGTGCACGGGAATTTGGGGTATATCAGAAGGAGATTACAAAGGGAGGGCGGGAAGGGGGGGAGTTTATCTTTGGGTTTAGCTCTATTCTGTCAAAACATCACTTTTGCTAAGCACTTACTACACAGAGGCAGCAGGTGCTAGGGCCATGCCAGCATGGGGGGTGTGCTGGGGGGGAAGTCATCCAGAGAGCTCACAAGGTGCTATCAGAGGGTGCTGGACACAGTCCAGAGTCCTTGAAGGACAGGTAATATTTCAATTGGTGAAGATGCAGGGAGATACAAAAAAAGAGAAATTGATATGAGCGTGAAAAAGAGAAGCCTTTTATTAATTATTAAGGACAGTTCGAGATTTTAAGTTCCTATTTGTAACATTTGAAAGTTAGATTAAGCTCATCTCCAGGTCCCACACTCTATTAAATCATTCTGTGTTTTTTTTTCAAACTAAGTATTATTATCAAAGATTACCTTGCTATTTTGTTTCTTATTTTTACCCCGAACTAGGGTGACCATATCAACCAAGTGGCCCAGGACAGATTCAGTTTATACTTGCACTCTGGCAAAATTTTAGTTTTTAAAAGTGACCCAGGTGGCTCAGTCGGTTAAGTGTTCGACTTTTGATTTCAGCTCAGGTCATAATCTCAGGGTTGTGAGATCGAGCCCCACGTGGCATGGAGCCTAGTTAGATTGTCTCTTTCCCTCTCCCTCTGCCCCTTCCCTCCCTCTCTCCCTCTCTTTAAAAAGAAAAGGAAAAAAAAAAAAAGTGCCCCAGGGGCACCTGACTGGCTCAGTCAGAAGAGTATGGGACTCTTGATCTCAGGGTTGTGGGTTCGAGCCGCACCTTGGGGTGTGGAGAATACTTAATAAAATCTTTAAAAAAAAAAAAAAGTGTCCTGGTTTGAGCAATAGAGTATAAGGATATTCTACACATAACTCACTTGGAAATTATTGGGGTAACTTTAAAAAAGTAATTTTTTACTTTGCGTTTCATTTTTTTACTAATAGGGATATTATTTTTTTTTAAAGATTTTATTTATTTATTTGACAGAGAGAGATAGCGAGAGAGGGAACGCAAGCAGGGGGAGTGGGAGAGGGAGAAGCAGGCTTCCCGCCGAGCAGGGAGCCCGATGCGGGGCTCGATCCCAGGACCCTGGGATCATGACCTGAGCCGAAGGCAGATGATTAACCGACTGAGCCACCCAGGTGCCCCAGTAATAGGGATATTATTTTAAATAATCCTCAATTTACCTAATGTCCAACACACCCTGCTAATGCCTTTTTTCCCTTTCATCTCTCAGGATTTAAACTTTGAAGGCTTAGCCTATACCTTTTAAAGATATGGCTTAATTTTTTTCTACAACATTATTAATGCTTTATTCACTAATAAGAAACTCCCAGCCAGATTACTAAACTAGCTCCTACATACACTGGGAAAATAATTCTAAACTGTCAACTGTGAAGAAATCAACTAGAAGGTGTACAGAGGCAGGAAGCAACTGAGGAGGAAGTCTACTCCACCATCAGAAGTTGGAATTGATATCTAAGTATATGTACTTAGTGGGCAATAAATCAAACAACTCAGTGGGGGCTCAAAGGCCTCCAGTAAGCAGCCTTTCGTCATGTGAAGAACTGCCGGGTTGTGCTGAATGGCTTTTCAAATACCATAAACAGGAGACATTCAGTGTGACCAGTCACAACGGAATGTGCTTAATGCACAAACCAGGCATAATTTGGTTTTGAGGATTAAGAGCCATAAAGTGCAACCTCGTCCCGGCCCCGCCCAAATCTGGCCCCTACACCCACCTCTCAGGTCTCCGTTCCCATCCTGGTCACTGTCCTTGAAAGACCTCGGGTAGATCCGGTACATGGGCCCCGCCTGCCACCAGTCCAGGCACTTGGGCGAGACGGCAATGATGGCTATGGTGGCCGCGGTGAGCACGAGCACAGAAGCCACAGTGAGCCAGAAAAGCGCCTCCCGGGGCACCCGGTAGCGGGCCTGGCTGGAGAACTGGAACAGCACCTCCTTGGGCATGCCCGCATATGGCCTGATATCCTGCAGGGTGGGCTCACCAGGGCCAAGGATGGCCACTGCGCTGTCCGGAGGGCTGCCCGGGTCCGGCTCCTTCTCCAGGATGTCTTCATTCTGCACAAACCCATTATTGGTCCGGCATCCCCGCAGACTCATACTGATGGAGTCTCTCTTGCCTTTATCCTCAGCCATGTCCCACTGCCTGATCCCTTCAGTGTACCTTCCTGCAATAACAAAGGTGGAGAGGTGGCCGGCTGAAATGCTTGGTGGTGTTAATGAGCTTTCGTGGTTTATAAATAAACCTGGCTGGACTTTGTCCAGCCAAACAAGAAAGGGTAAAGGTAAAAAGGGTTTAAAAAAATTCTCTGTGCATCAGCCCTTGAGGCTGTTGTGGCTACAGTCCCAACACTGAGGGAGTCAGACCCAGATTGGGACAAGGGCATAGAGGAGGAGAAACCGGAAGGGGAGGCAATTCAAGACGTTACTCGATTGAGTACCCCGATGTTCACAGCATCATTATTCACAATAGTCAAAGGGTAGAAACAAGCCAAGTGCCCATCAAGAGATGAATGGACAAAATGTGATATATACATACAATGGAATATTAGCCGTAAAAAGGAAGGAACTCCTGTTGCAGGCTAAAACGTGGATGAACCTCAAAGACATTATGCTCAGTGAAATAAGCCAGTTGCAAAAGGACAGATAGTGTATGATTCCACTTATAGGAGGCTCCTAGACTAATTCATGGAGACAGAGACAGTAGAAGGGTGGTTACTGGGGGTTAGGAGGAAGGGAGAAATGGGAAGTCATTGTTTACTGAGTACAGAGCTTCCATTTGGGAGGATGAAAAACTTCTGGAGATGGATGGTGGTGATGGTTCCACAACAATGTAAATGTGCTTAATGCCACTGAATTGTGCACTTAAATAGTTAAGTGGTAAATTTTCTGTTATATTTCACAATAAAAAAAAAAAGCTTAAAAATGTTCATTTTAGCTAGGTACGAGAAAAAGAAACAAATAACCAAATTTTGCAAGGGGCACCAGGCTCTTCTTTATTTTTTGTTTTGAAGGTCTCTTCTTCCTACAAATCCAAGAGGAAGAATGTCTGGAGACAGGGAACAACACTTTGTTATGGAAGCTAATTTCATTTTATCTCAGTTCAGGCCAACCATATAAATAACCATTTGTACACTCCGTTGGACCCCAGGTGTCTTCAGTCTCGTTTTCTGTTTTTCAGCTTCCATTCTTGGAAGCCCTTTTTGAAGGTGGAGGAGGGGAGATGGGGGACAAAGGATTCTATGTCTTGCAAGTTCAAGTGCTTAACTATAGGTAAATATAAATGTACTTCATACCTGCATTTCAAAGTTATTTAATCAGGGGCACCTGGGTGGCTCAGTTAAGTGGCCAACTCTTGATTTTAGCTCAGGTCATGATCTCAGGGTTGTGGGATCGAGCCCCTGAGTCGAGCCCTGCGTTGAGCCCCAGGCTCAGCACAGAGTCTGCCTGAGATTCTCTCTGCCCCTCCCCCCAACTCATGCTTGCTCATTCTCTAAAACAAATAAATAAAATCTTTTTAAAAAAAGCATTAATCATCGACATGTGTAAAACACGACATTTGCAGCCTTGAGGAAACTGCCTTAAAGTTAGGTGTGCTTTCCTAGAAGATTCTGCAAGCCTTCCAAGAATGTGATGATTCATGGTTCCCATTTAATCAAAGGCATTTAAACAACCCTGTGACTCATTTGATCAGATAACAAGAATTTTTCTTCATTAAGTAAAGCTATATGAATTCTTAACATTGCTGGGTTTTTGTTTTTGTGTTTTGTAGAATGACTTAGAAGCAGTGTAACCATTTGATTCTGTCCAAGTTATTTTTTTAAATGAGAAAAGCTCAATACCGAGGTCATTGAATGCATCCAATAACTGGCATCTCTCATTATTAATTATGCACATTGTGTATTTTTTCAAAAATCAAAAGAATTTAACATTATGTCTTGAAATTGTTTTATCTCTCAAACACATAATGGTAATTTTCACACAAAGATCTAATTCTTGAAATTCAGTTACCGTTTGGGGAAAAAACAATGTGCAAAAATACTCAGTTTATGGGGCGCTTGGGTGGCTCAGATGGTTAAGCATCTGCCTTCGGCTCAGGTCATGATCCCAGAGTCCTGGGATCGAGCCCCACATCGGGCTCCTGGCTCGGCGAGGAGCCTGCGTCTCCCTCTGCCTCTCTCCCTGCTCATGCTTTCTCTCTCTCTCTATCTCTGTGTCTCAAATGAATAAATAAAATCTTAAAAAAAAAAAAATACTCAGAGTTTTAAAATAATTTTAAATTATAAAAAAATAACTTCCAGTTATCTTTAAATTCTAAATATGCAATCATATATATGCAGAGAAAACTTTACATCACAGCAATATGACTTCATGACAGAAACGTTCCATTTCAGCTTTTCTACACCCAACGTGGGGCTCACACTAACATCCCTGAGATCAAGAGTTGCATGCTCTATGGGCTTGAGCCTGTCAGGTGTCCCTCCTACTTCTCTACATGTTATTTAAAATAACAACTTCCCTACATTTTATTTAAAATAACAATACTTTGAGTTTCCAGAACATGCAAACTAGAATCTTTTTTTTTTAAGATTTTATTTATTTATTTGACAGAGAGAGCACTAGCAGGGGGAATGGCAGGCAGAGGGAGAGGAAGAAGCAAGCTCCCCACTGAGTAGGGAGCCCAATGTAGGGTTCAATCCCAGGACCCTGCGATCATGACCTGTAGCCAGAAGCTTAACCGACTGAGTCACCCAGGAGCCCTGGAATCTTTTAAAAACAATTGAATTAGGGGAACCTGGCTGGCTCAGTCAGAAGTGCATGCAACTCTTGATCCCAGGGTCACGAGTTTGAGCCCCACACTGGGTATAGAGATTATTTAAAAAATTTTTAAAAAATCTTTAAAAAAAAACTAAAAACTAAAAATAATTGAAAGATTCTCTGGTCTTTGGTGGGAGGATTTTTAAAAAAATAAAAGCAATCACAAAAAATTGCTTGAATAAATTGAATAAAATTTTTGAATTTATTATATCATAAAGCATACTGATTGAAGAGCATATATCAAGTTGGGAAATATATTGGCAATAAATACACCAAAGAACTTATGTCTTTAACATTAAAGGTACATAGGGGCGCCTGGGTGGCTCAGTAGTTAAGCATCTGCCTTCGGCTCAGGTCATGATCCCAGAGTCCTGGGATCGAGCCCCGCATCGGGCTCCCCGCTCGGCGGGAAGCCTGCTTCTCCCTCTCCCACTCCCCCTGCTTGTGTTCCCTCTCTCGCTGTGTCTTTCTCTGTCAAATAAATAAATAAAATCTTTAAAAAAAAAACATTAAAGGTACATATGTATTGTTAGGCTATATATATATATACATATATACACATATGTATATATATATTTAATTTCATGATATCAATTAAAAAATATGTCAATAGAAAACTTGGGAAAAATATAAAGACATCTCACACAAATCTACTCACTAATATCAGAGAAACAAATGAGCATTTTCAATCACATTGGCAAAGAACTTCTAAAAGATAATAGTGCTGGCAAGTGTCTACTGTAAATTAACATAATAATTCTAGAAAGTAATTTGGCAATGTGTATCATGAGTGTTAACATTTTCAGAGTAGTAAATGAAGCCAACTCTATCAGATTTTAAGATAAAAACTCCAGTAAAATAAGGAGTTGGTATGAAAGAAGGGATAGGTCAAATGATCAATTGAACAGACTGGAGTCACCAAAAACAGATTCTTATTCCGAAGGGAATTTAGAATATGAAAAGGCAACATTACAAATCAGGAAAAGAAAGATTATTTTAGTAAGTGATGTTGGACAACTAGCTAGCAATTTGAAAAAGAAAACAAAACCATATAGCTTTCCTTATTCCTTACATCAAAATAAGTTGTAGGGTCGCCTGGGTGGCTCGGTTAAGCCTTCGGCTTAGGTCAGAATCCCAGGGTCCCGGGATCGAGCCCCGCATTGGGCTCCCTGCTCAGCAGGGAGCCTGCTCTCCCTCTGCCTGCCATTCCCCCTGCTTGTGCTCTCTCTATCAAATAAATAAATACATCTTTAAAAAAATGAAAATAAAAATAAAAACAGAACAATCCAATCCACAAAGACAAAAGGCAAATGGCAAACACATATGACAAGCTGATTTCCAAAATACAGAAACAGACTGTACAAATTAACACCAAAACATAGAAAAATGGACAAAGGATATAAGCAGTTGACAGGAAAAAAATACAAGTGATTAGTAAAAAAAAAAAAAAAAAAAGTACATTTCACCCAAAATTAAAGAGAAACAAAAATTAAAAAGATACATTACTTTTAAACTATCATTTTGGCAAAAATTAAAGACTTTGATAATACCCAGCATCTGAAAATATATAGGGAACCAGCATTCATACAATCATGCATAAAGTAGAGCAACCCTTGTGTAGAACAATTTGGGAGTATATGTCAAAATTAGAAATTGCCTAACCTTTGGGGCACCTGGGTGGCTCAGTTGGTTAAGCCTCTGCCTTCAGCTCAGGTCATGATCCTGGGGTCCTGGGATGGAGCCCCATATCAGGCTCCCTGCTTAGGAGCCTGCTTGTCCCTCTCCCTCTGCCACTCCCCCTGCTTGTGTGCTCTCTCGCTCTCAAATAAATAAATAAGATCTTTAAAAAAAAAATAAATTGCACAATCTTTGACTTGGAAATTACACTGCCAAAATCTTATCTTGAAGATGGAACCAACAAGATATATGTACAAGGATGTAAACTGCAACAAAATTGGAGTCAACCTAAATTTAAATTATCACTAGAGAATAATTTAAATAAATTATGGCATATTCAAACAATGGAATACCACATAGCTCCTACAAAAAACAAATTTATGTACCTGGGCTGATAAAGAAAAATGTCCAAAGTATAGTGTGAAGTGGAAAAAATGTTCTAGAACAGTATGGATAATATAATCAGATGTGTGTGGGGGAAATGGCACATACATGTATGCATGCATATTAAATTTTCAGCTAGTAGGGGTGCCTGGGTGGCTCAGTCACTTAAACATCTGCCTTCGGCTCAGGTCATGATCTCAGGGTCCTGGGATCGAGCCCCGCATCAGGCTCCCTGCTTACTGGGAAGCCTGCTTTTCCCTCTCCCGCTCGCCCTGCTTGTGTTCCTGCTCTCGCTGTCTCTCTCTCTGTCAAATAAATAAAATCTTAAAAAAAAAAAATTAAAAAATTAAAAAAAGAACAAAAATTTGCGTATAATGAGGCTTATAAGTTACAGTGCTATTTATAATAGCAAACACTAGAAATAACCTAAATGTTCAATGACACAAGACTAGCTAAAAAATTATTGTATATCCATGTGCTAGAATATTAGACATTAAGCATATTTTCCAAGATTTTTAATGACATGGAAGAAATCCCACATTATCATGTTGAGTGGGGCAATGCAGAATATAAAGAAATTATCCCAATTATGTGAAAAAAATTGCATGTATATCTGCAAAATCCTATTAGAAAATATAATTAGAGTGTTTACCTCTGGGTTCTAAGTTTATAGGTGACACTCATTTTGTTCTTTAAACTTTTTTTTATTTTTCTAATTTTTCTATAATAAATATGTATTTCTCTTCCAATGGAAAAAAAAAATAAGTCAGGGAACCTGAGTTGGGAGTCTGTCTACCTAGAACTTCTAGGCAGGTGGTAGAGTTCAGTAATAAGGTAACTTCTTCTAGCAAGAGCCACCCAAAATTTGTAACACCCCATACCCATATCTAAAGGAAAGAGAAAAAAGCAAACTTAAAGAAGCAGAAAGAAAACAAAAGAATTCAATGAACCAATTCCGAAAAACTGGACAGAAGAGGCAGTTGGCAGTAATCTAGACAAAATACTCAGAAAGCTAAGAATCCCAAGTACAAAAGTATCAGTATCACTTACTTTTAAGGAGATTTTAAAATGAAATATCGATGGCAGAAAGCAAAACACACTACTGTTACAACTTTTAGATGTGAAAAAGGAACAAGAAGACTAAGGTAGCTTTAAGAGGCAACATGGATAATCAGAACCAAGAATCAGAGATAATGAAGATAAACCTGCTCCATAAATTCAAATCCCAAGTGACTTACACAATCATGCTAATAAAACAAAGTGAAATATCTAGAAAACAGGTGCTAGAATGTTAGGGAACACCACAAGATCCAGAAACATCCTGTGGGTAAACAAAGAAACAAACATACAGAAGTAGTAATAAGTGGGGAAAAATATATGTATATAATGCATTTTAAAAGCCATCATATCATAAAGACATCACTTAGCAGCAAATCCACCAAAGTGACACACAATGTCTAACTGCTCAGGTTTGTGAACACTTGAAAGAGCAGAACAATTTTCCATATTGCATTACCCTATTTACAGCCTCTGTGAACTGAGGGTGGGACCTGCTGCAAAGTTATCTCTTAAGTTCCCAGCCTCTGGCTCAGGGACTGGAACGTTATTAAATGAATAAAAGAATAGTCACTTAAAGACGGAGAGACCAAACTGTATGCTGAAGGAGGAGGAGGAAGAGGGAGAGAAAAAAGTAGAAAGTACACCTGCACAGAAATGTAGATTTTTATCACCTAGCCAAATGCTCCCGCCTTGGTACAGTTTAATGAGTGAGATTTGAAGTCAGAGGAAGTGAGATGCAAGCGTGCCCCCACCACATGCTCTCGGATCTTGGACCCACCACCAGCTTCGCGCAGGTCTCTGTAACATTTAACTTGGTTCCAGGCTGACTGTTATAAGTAGGGTCCAGAGTAAAATGTTTTGTTTTGTTTTGTTTTTAAAAAACAGTTCTAATTAGAAGGAAACAAAAAATGGATTTATCCCAGCTAGGGATAGTGAAACTCATATCAGTTAAACTTACATCACCACTGAAATCAGAGGAGACTCCTTAAACATGTTTTTTGCTGAAAGTTAGACTATTTTAAAACATTTTTATGACCAAATATAACCCCCCAAATGGCAAAAGAAATGTGAACAGAATATGAGAGTGTGACAAATGTCACAACAAAGCCTTACTATGTTTCATATACAAAGAATTAATGCAAACTTACAAATCAATAGCTAAATTACATTCAAAAGATTAAAAGAGGTTGCAAATTATATATAAGAAATTAACATCACATAAAAGTCATTGCATAAAAGTACTTTCTTGATGGAATTAAAGAAATATAAATTAAAACACTGTTGAGGTACATGATGCATGAATTGCATCCCTGTACACATGCCTTTTCCCCATTCATTTCTTAGACCCTCAACACACTGAGCGTGGGCTTGGACATGTGGCTTGCTTTGGCCAATGGGACAATAACAAACTTAACACAAAAAGCAGCTTTAAAAATTTCTTGTGCATTCCTGCTCCTCTTTTGGACCTTTGCCATCATCATGAGATTATGCCCAGGCTGGCCCACTGACGGGTAAAGGAGGGATGTGGGAGATGTGGGAAGGAGTGTGAAATCTGCCCATTTAGGGTCCCTAGGCCAGCCAATGCCCAGGCAGCCGGCCAACTAACTACAGACCCTTGGGGAAGCCCAGCTGGGATCAGTGGGGGCTACCTAGTCCAGGTCAGCCAAGCTGCCTGTCAACTGTTGTGTCATGAAAATTAATAAATGGTTGGGTTACTGTTTGCTTCTGGCCTTTGAAAAACGGCTTTACAATAAACCAAACTCATTTCATGTATATAATTTGTTAAGGTTTAAAACGTGTATGCACCCATGAAACCATCACCACGATCAAAATAATGTCCATTACCTGCAGGACTCCCCGATGGTCTTCCCAAGTGGCTGTACCATTTTGCATCCCCCCCACCCCCCAACAGCAATGAATAAGAGTTCTTGCTGTACTTCCTTACTGACATTTAGTGTTGTTACTGTTTTAGATATTAGGAGTAAAGTGGGGTCCCATAGTTGTTTAGCACATTCCTTTTTACCTCTGAGTAGAATTCCACTGTATGAATGTATCATTGTTTATAACTGAACACTTGGGGGGCGCCTGGGTGGCTCAGTCGGTTAAGCGCCTGCCTGCCGCTCAGGTCATGATCCCGGGGTCCTGGGATCAAGCCCCAAGTTAGGCTCCCTGCTCCACGGGGAGCCTGCTTCTCCCTCTCCTGCTGCCCTTCCCCTTGCTCATGCTCTCTTTCTCTTTCTCAAATAAATAAAATCTTAAAACTGAACACTTGTTTTTTTTTTTTTCCAGTTTTTTACTAAGATAAATAAAACTGCTATGAACAATCACATACAGGTCTTTGTAAGGATATGGCTTTCTTTTCTTTTGGGTAAGTACCTAGGAGCGGGATAGCTGGGTCATACGGGAGGTGTATGTTTAACCTTTTAAGGAACCACCAAACTGTCTCAGAAAGTGGCTGCACCATTTTATATTACCCTTAGCAGTATATGAGAGCCCCAGTTCCTGCATATCCTTGCCAGCACTTGAAATGTTCACTAGGTCTCATTTTAGTGATTCTAGCAGGTAGGGAGTGATATTTCATTGTGATTTTGATTTGTACATCCCTAATTACTAATGATCTTGAGTATCTTTTCAGGGCTTACTTGCCATCCATCTAGCTTTTTGGTGAAGTTGATGCTGGCCATCAGCCAGGGGGGTTCAGTTCTCTCCATGTGGTCTTTCCATATGGGCTACTTCAGGCTTCCTCATAGCATTCTGGCTCAGTCTCATATGTGAGGGTCCCATCCAAAGAAAGAAAGAAAGCAAGGCAGCAACTCCATGCTTTTTGGCACCAGCCTCAGAAGTAAGCCCCTTTGGACTGTCCTGTATGTACCAAGCCCAGAGTCCACGTGTGAAGTTCTGGGGCAAAGGACATGGATACAGGGAAGCCATTACCTGGGATATTAATGCAATTAATCTTATCACGCGCTGAACGTTTTTTTCAATGGTGATGAAAAAACACGTAAGATATGCCGTCTTAACATTTTTTTTTTTTAAGATTTTATTTATTTATTTGACAGAGAGAGACACAGCGAGAGGGGGAACACAAGCAGGGGGAGTGAGAGAGGGAGAAACAGGCTTCCAGAGGAGCAAGGAGCCTGATGCGGGGCTCGATCCCAGGACCCTGGGATCATGACCTGAGCTGAAGGCAGACACTTAACGACTGAGCCACCCAGGCACCCCCGTCTTAACATTTTTAAGTGCATGGTTCTGTAGTGTTAAGTATATTACCATTGTTGTGAAACCGATCTCCAGAAATTGTTTCATCTTGCAAGTCTGAAGCTTTAACACACCCATTAAACAACTTTTCTACCACCACCCCCCTCAGCCCTTGGTAACCACCATTCTATTTTCTGTCTCCATGAATGGGACCACTCTTGGTACCTCATAGAAATGGAATCACACAGTAGTTGTCTTTTTGTGACTGGCTTATTTCTCTTGGGATAATGTCCTTGAGGTCCATCCATGGTGTAGCCTGGGTCAGAATCTCCTTCCCTTTTTAAAACTGAATGATATCCCATTGCACATAACACCACATTTTGCTTATCCGTTCACCTGTCAGATCTTTGGGCTGCTTCCATTTTTTGAGTATTGTGAAGGCTAGCCTTACGAATGTGGTTGTGCAAATATGTCTTCAAGAGCCTACTTTTAGTTTTTGTGGATCTGTACCCAGATGTGGGATTGTTGGATCATATGGGATTCCAGTTGTAATTTTTTGAGGAAACTCCATACTGCTTTCCATTGCGACTGCACCGGTATATGATCTCACCAGCAGCGCCCAGGGGATCCAGTTCCTCCACACCCTTGCCAATACTCATTATTTTCTGTTTTGTTTTATGTTTATAGTAGCCATTCTAATGGATGTGAGGTGATATTTTATTTTGTTTTTTATTTTTTTAAAGATTTTATTTACTTATTTGATAGAGAGCGAGAGAGGGAACACAAGCAGGGGGAGTGGGAGAGGGAGAAGCAGGCTTCCCGCCGAGCAGGGAGCCCGATGCGGGGCTCGATCCCAGGACCCTGGGACCATGACCTGAGCCGAAGGCAGATGCTTAACGACTGAGCCACCCAGGCGCCCCTGTGAGCTGATATTTTATTGTGGTTTTGATTTGTTTTCCTGATGGTTATTCAGCATCTTTTTCATATGCTTGCTGGCATTTGTGTATCATCTTTGGAGAAAAGTCTCTTCAAGTCCTTTGCCCCTTTTTTAATCAGGGTATTTGATTTTTTTGCTGTTGAGTTGTAACAATGTTTAATTTGTATTCCCAACAGGCACTTACAGGGCCAGGTGCAGCCCTGAGCTGGTGCTTCAACCTGATGAAAGCCATGTTTCCGTGTATCTCAGGCCCAAATTTGTGACAATCACGGCCAGGGGATCTCGGTGGCTATGCTCAACCCAGAGCAACTGCTATTAATAGTAATACTTTGCCCCTGTGCCTTCCTGGTGGCCTATCCTCCAGACATGAAAAAACAACAGACACACAAACAAAAAAAGCATAATAATGTCCTTATGTGACATCACAGTGTAATGGGTTGATTTATAAAATGTTTGAACCTTAGGGTGTCTCAATGCTTTCCTGCTTAAAGACAGTTCTCAAAAAAAAAAAAAAAAAAAAAAAGTCCAGAATCACAAAAGAAATAATGACCCATAATATCTGGTCTTTAACAAAGTTCTATTGAAAAAGGTCACCCAAGAGTTAAATGCCAAGATCCCTATCCTGTGACAAATACTTCAAATTCAGATACACTGAGCTGCTCCGGAAAACCTGTAATTATCAGCACCGGTAGACACTGTCCTGCCACAAAGGGTCTTGCTCCAAATTCAAAGAGCATGAATCAAGAGCTACCATCATCTGAGAACATTGTGTGTTAGAACTTCACTGGGACACAAATGCCATTCTCTGCAATTTAAAGCTGGGGAAATGTGGTTGTTGGTACTGAGTGAGTCCCTCCACTCCCAGGCCAAACCCAGTATTCTGGGAATGGGTGGGGCTCTATGTCGCCCTGATCCTTAATGGACCCTCTTTAGCGAGGCCTGACTTAAAGCCAGGAAATACTCAGCACGGCTTTGGGCACTGGATCAGGGTCTCTGAGAACATAGATCAGAGGACAAAGTGCTGGTACAGGTAGAAAAGAGAGAAAACATGTCATACTTTAAGGAAATGGCTTTACCCATGGCTAGGCATATACATAAACCCATTGTGAATGTGTCCCTTTAAAATAAAGCCCACTGAACATGCACAATCTGTCAGACCATTGACCTTCTCAATAGCCGGGGTATTGAGACGCTGTAGCTCCCAGTGGCTTCTCACTATAAAGAGAACAAAGTCCACATATCTTGGCCTTGAAGTCTAAGCTTCAGTCTATGCCCACTCTATGTTCCAATCTTATTTCTCTCTTAATATCTCCAAATCAGGCCCTCTGCTCCAGTCAACCTGTTCCCTCCCCACGGACTCTGAACACCTCGTTCTGGACATTTTTTTCTCCTGAGGCCCTGCTCCAACTGCCTTCCTCCCCCCACCCCCCCCAACATCAATATCACTCCCGTGGACACTCATCTAGCCCCCCCAGGACCCCCAACTCATTTGTATATTCATCCTCATAATTTCGGCTGCTTTAATATATGATTTTATCTGGCCTTCCCACTCTGATGACTGAGCGTGGTACCTGTTACCACGGTGAGCAGACCAGGGCTCCGCCAGTGGTCAATGTTCCGAATCTTGCTGGGAAAGGAGCTTGGGGATCATTGTGGGCAAGGCTCGGCAATCTTTAATCTGCGTAGGAATCTTCTGCAGATCTTGTCAAAATGTAGATTCTGATTTGGTGGGTTTGGGTGGAGCCTGAGCTTCTGCCTTTCTCACCACCTCCCAGGTGAGGCCAGTGCTGTGGTCCAGGTCCCACACTGCAGGAGGTTGCAAGGGCCAAGGCCCACAGGACTGAGATGACACCCATGGGTGAACAGGCAACACGGGGCACAGCAGAAAGAACAGGGTGGTGGCAGATTAGAAGGGTTCGGGGTAGTGGCCACTCAGCTCCAGCAACAACGAAGAGCTGAAATTGATAGGTCCAATTTCCAGAGAAGCTGAAAATCTGCATTCATCTGTAGAATTCCCCAAATTTTATATGTGGGCAATTAATTCAAATCCATGTTTGAGAGGACTTGTACAGCATCCCCCTGATCTCTTTAAAGGGCCCTCTCTGTGACCGAATACTAGTCTCAGTCTTTGCTCTGTTGGAAGTTTTAGCTTTCTTTCAATAATAGGCTTTATGTATAGACCAGATTTTTCAAACTGAAAATCATGTTTTAATGAAACAAAAAAAAATCTGTAGCCCTAACAAAGCCCTAACAATCAATATTCGACTTACTAGTTTGTGTGTAATTAGAACAATGATTCCCAAACTTCGGGATTTTATAGGCAAAAAAAAAAAAAAAAAAAAAATCCAAAAAAAACCCCAAACAAAATGGGGGGAGACCAAAACTAAAGTACCAACATTTCACTTTGTTCAATAAGGATATTAAAAAAGATGGGGCGCCTGGGCTCAGTCGTTGAGCGTCTGCCTTCGGTTCAGGTTATGATCTCAGGGTCCTGGGACTGAGCCTCACATTGGGCTTTCCGGCTCTGCGGGAAGCCTGCTTCTCCTTCTGCCTGTCGCTCCCCCTGCTTGTGTTCTTAAGCTCTCTTGCTCTCTTTCTCTCTCTGGCAAATAAATAAATAAAATCTTAAAAAAAAAAAGTCTACTCCCAGTATCTTATTATATGAAGGACATTATAACACCAAAACATGTAGGAAGAACATAACTCTTAGATCAAAGGAAAATTCTTTAAGAGGAATGAATTGTAGCTCCAAGGGAAAGCTACACTGTCCTTGTTTTTCTAACTTTGTGATGGACGAGTGCAAACTTTGATTCAAGTTCTGGTTTGGGGGAATCATTGATTATTAATCCCTTCTGTTTATAAGAGATGAAACAGAGATGCCCAACAACCATATGACTTGCTCAGTGCCACCTGCCACTGGGCTTTGCGCTCCACAGTTCCTGCTGGTGGGGTTACAATTTCGTGACAGTTCATCTCCATTCAGCATGGTGAGATGGCAAAGTGTTGAGACCAGTTTGAATCCCAGATCGGCAACTTATAAGCTCCATGGTCTTGGGTCAATTATTCAAACTCTGTGGTTGGATCTCAGCTTTTTCATTTGTTATACTTACTTCAGGGTTGTTATGCAGATTAAGCAAAATACATTTAAGTCTTTTAATACATTTTAGCTAAATTTAAATAAAACTTAATTAAATAAAAAAATTAAAAATTAAATTAAATAGCATATACAAACTACCTATCGGTGTTAAGAGGCTCCTGTTATGAAAATTGGTCAGCTTCCTCCCCAGCAAAGAGTTTTGCATGGTGAGGCCTATGTCATTGATACAAGTTACTGTTAACATTATAATTATAACAATTACCGTTAAGCATTAAGTATCAGAACAATGAAGTCTACTCACTACATTTATAGAACTAAAGGGAATGTCTCAAATTATTCTATACAAAACAAGAATGATCTGCTTGGGGGGTAATTTTTCTATCCTCAGTTATCCCAAGAGGCAGCTAGAAACTTCTCTCACTAAGTAAGAGATAAATATTATTTTTTTTTTTTAAGTAAAAACACCCAATGCAGGGTTTGAACCCATTACCCTGAGATCAAGAGTTGCCCGCTCCACCAACTGAGCCAGCCAGGCGCCCCTGTCTTGTTTCCACTTGTTAAAATATATTTGTTTAACTTGAATGATAAGACCCTGAGGGCAAGGACTCAGCTCTTCTAAATTTTACTGAATGATGGTACCTTTACTTGAATCATCATGGATCATTTGGAAGTCCTTAATTAGTAACTTGCTTTAAATCAGGAGAAATGATCTGATTTTAAGGAGCACCTCAAATTTTATAAATTCCAGTCATGGATGTTGGTCGTGTCCTTACCTTCTACTACTCACAACCCAAAATGGAAAATTGTGAGACTAAATCTTCAACAGGAGTTCATTTGGTTTGTTGGAATGTTTTAACAAGAATAATGGTCATCTTTCATTACTTGTTCAAATATAAAAAAATGTGTAATCTTTTTTTTTTTTTAAAGATTTTATTTATTTGACAGAGAGAGACACAGCGAGAGAGGGAACACAAGCAGGGGGAGCGGGAGAGGGAGAAGCAGGCTTCCCGCTGAGCAGGGAGCCCGATGCGGGGCTCGATCCCAGGACCCTGGGATCACGACCTGAGCCGAAGGCAGACGCTTAACAACTGAGCCACCCAGGTGCCCCCAAAATGTGTAATCTTATAGCAGGGTAACCAAAGTAAAAGTAATACCTACTATTTGAATTTCACATTTGTTACTAAGGTTACTTTTGTTAACTAAGGTACACTTTACCAAGCAAAGTCAAAATCAACTATGTGAAATATTTTGTAAACCAACTTGAACAAATATCTTCATATTTTCTAGAAATTAGATTTTTGTATACCAGTTAATCATATAGAGTCCCAGAATATGCATACCCTGATTTACTGATCTGGAGACTTTCTGACGAACATTTCATTATTGTAAGGGAGGAAAATATCTTTTTCCTCTACCTTTTTAAGGTTTCGACTGAGACCCTCTGTAACAAAAGACAAATTAATAAGAGAAAAGCATACATATATATTTAATATAAGTTTTATGTGATGGGGATGCCTTCATAAGGAAATGAAGACCTGAAGAAACAGCTAAGCCTGAGTGTTTTCATGCTGGGTCTGATAAAGAGTGGAAAGTCGTGGGAAGATATGAGAGGGCAAAGAATATGAGGGAAGTGTGGTAATGCGGGGAAACCCAGCAAAGCTAAATTTTTTTTTTTTTTTTTTTTTTTTGCAAAGCTAAAATTTATTCAGATTCCTCTCTGTGTCCCTTTGCCTTGCAAAGATAAGGATGTTCCTTTTCTCCGGATATGGTGGGGTGGGGGAGCACTTCTCACAAGAGGGTCTTTTTTTTTTTTTAAGATTTTATTTATTTATTTATTTGAGAGAGAGAGCATGTGCAGGGGGAGGGGTAGAGGGAGAAGCCGACTCCCCGTTGAGCAAGGAGCCCAGTGTGGGACTCCATCCCAGGACCCTGGGATCATGACCTGATCCAAAGGCAGATGCTTAACGACTGAGCCACCCAGGCGCCCCTCACAAGAGGGTCTTTTTAGGTAATCTCTACACCCAACATGGGGCTTGAACTCACAACCCCAAGATCGAAAGTTGCATGCTTTACCAACTGTCATGGAAGGGTTTTATGACCTGCTTCAGAGGAAGGTCAGAAAGTCTTTCCTGAACATGCCATTTCTTAAATTCCTCCAGCTTGAAATATGCAATATGCCAACCTGCCATATTTTGGGGTAGCACTTCCCGAGTCCCACTGTTATCCTTCAGTATTAGTTTTCTTCATAGAAGTACCTAGGTTATTTGACTATATAAACTCTTTGTCACAACAAGTAACAGATTTATTTTGGGGGGTATTTATCATCTACAGCCAGGGTTGGCAAACTCTGTCTCAGGTCAAACCCAGCCCAATACATGTTTTTGTAAATAAAATTTTATTAAAACACAGCTGCTGTCATTTGTTTGTTATCTGTGGCTGCTTGCCACAGCAGAGGAGCTGAGAGATAGAGACCATGTGGCCCTCAAGCCTAAAATATTTACTCTCCGGCCCTTTACAAAGTTTGTCAACCCTAGACCTATCGAATAAAGACAAATAACTAAATATGTGAAGGGATCATTAGAAGAAAAGTTATCACTCCAAAAGCTTCAAAGGATGCCACCCTCAGCTTATTACACCTTTGTACCAGCGAGGCTGGTCTTTGCTTAAAAAGTAGACTTGCCCTTTCCTAAGCACGAGTAGATGTCAAAATGAAAGTCATAATTACAAAGGAGACACTCTATTTTTGTGAGTAGTAAATGAAAGGGGTTTTGGTTTTGGCAATGTTGCATTAGTGAGGATGCCATGCAAAAGGAACCGCTCTCAACTGTTACAAAACCATGGCTCTTGAAGAGAGAAAATCAACCATGGTGTCTTCTATAGCTGCATTTCAATATGATCTTAATTCCTTTTATAACATTTTATCTTATTATTATTTTGTAATACAAACTCTATGCCCAACATGGAGCTTGAACTCATGACCCAGAGAAATGAGCAGCATGTTCCACTGACTGAGCCAGACAGGGGACCCTACAATTTTTTTTTTTTTTTTAAGATTTTATTTATCTATCTGTCAGAGAGAGAGAATGGGCACAAGCAGGGGGAGCGGCAGGCAGAGGCAGAGGGAGAAGCAGGCTCCCCACTGAGCAAGGAGCCTAACATGGGACTCGATCCCAGGACCCTGGGATCATGACCTGAGCTGAAGGCAGACGCTTAACTCACTGAGCCACCCTGGCATCCAGCCCCTACAACATTTTAAAGTTATGTTCTATTGATAAGTCTTCCTGATTGTTGAGGGAGGCAGCAGATGGGATTATACAATAAAATGGCCTTCATCAATTTATATTTATTGATATCATATAATTCGGCCCATATGAATGGATTACCTAGCAAAGCTTCCTCCTCATTCCAACCCTACCCTCATTCCCGTAGCTGCTTAAGAAAACCATTAAGTAAAAATCAGATAGTAAGTACATTCATATATACATATAAGTACTATATAAATATACAAATAGCAAATCCCTGTTGCTACTTACCCTAAGCAGGTCACTTGGAGGGACCCCTTGTGAACAATAACTTGGGCCATAAAATTTGGAGTATTCTTCTCTGGTGAATTTCATCTCAAGTTTGTATCTTTTAAAAAACGTTAAAATGAAAATAATGGAACAGAAAACAGATTTGAAAAAATTTTACAGTGAATACCCACAAATCCAAATCTACATTTTTTTCTTTTAGTCAGATTAATGGGGTATAGAATCCATACTTACCACTTTTAGATGTGTAATTTGATGAGATTTGACAAATGTATAGTTATGTAACCACCACAATCATGAGCTAGAACTGTCCCATCATTCCAGAAAGCTCCCCACGTCCCTCTGCAGTCAATCCCCAGCCCCTGGCAACAACTGACCTGTTGTTACTATAATTCTGCCTTTTCTTGAACTTCAGATAAACGGAATCATACCGTATGTAGTCCTTTGTGTCTTCTTCCATTCAGCAGAATGCCTTTGAGATTCACCCATGTTGTTGCATGAATTAGTAGTTTGTTCCTTTTCCTGTGAAACAGCATTCATTTGTTTGCATGTGGTTTATCCTTTACACCAGTTGATGGAATTTGGGGGTGTTTCTAATTTTGGAGTATTATAAAGGAAGCTCTTGTAAACATTCCTGTACAGATTTTCATGTGGACATATGTTTTCACTTCTCTTGGGTAAATACCGAGGAGTGGAATTGCTGGGTCATAGGGTTAGTATAATATTTAAGCTTAGAAGGGAGGTGGTTTGTTGGAATGTCTGAACCAGAACAGTCAGAGCAACTTTGATAGAGGAAGATTAAGTTGGAAGATTCATACTACCTGATTGCAAGAATTACTATGAAGCTACAGTAATTAAAATAATGTGCCAAACTGTTCTCTAAAGTGGTTGGACCTTTTTACTTTCCCATGGGCAATGCGTGAGCTTTCCATTTGCTCCCCATTATCGCTGACAATGGGTGATGCCAGTCTTTGTAACTTCATTCTAGTGAGTTGTAGTGGTATTACAATTTTCATTTCCTTGATGACTAATAACTGTGCATTGGTGCTTACTAGCCACTTGTTATATCTTCCTTGGTGTAATGCTTGTTCAATTTTTCAATTATCTTACCCATTTAAAAAGTTTGTTTATTATAAACAGGAGTCCTTTATCAGTTAGGTTTTGCCTAAGGCTTGCCCATTCATTTTTTTTTTTTTTTTTTAAGATTTTATTTATTTATTTGACAGAGAGAGACACAGTGAGAGAGGGAACACAAGCAGGAGGAGTGGGAGAGGGAGAAGCGAAGCAGGCTTCCCGCAGAGCAGGGAGCCCGATGTGGGGCTCGATCCCAAGACCCTGGGATCATGACCTGAGCCGAAGGCAGACGCTTAACGACTGAGCCACCCAGGCGCCCCTGCCCATTCATTTTCTTAACAGTGTCTCTTGAAGAGTTTTTGTTTTTGTTTGTTTTTAAGTAAGCTCTCTGCTCATCATGGGGCTTAAGCTCACAACCCCGAGATCAAGAGTCGTATGCTCCATCAACTGAGCCAGTCAGCCACCCCTCATTTTTTTTTTTGATGCTATTGTAAATTTTTTTTCATTTCAATTTTCAATTGCTTGCTCCTAGCATATAAAAATAGAAATATTCTAGTACATTGACCTTGTATCCTGCGGCCTTGCTAACTTAATAGTTGTATTATTTATAGGTTCCTTATCAGTTTCTACTTACACAATCGTATCATCTTCAAATAGACAGTTTTATGTGTCTTTCCCCCCAATCTGTATGTTTCTTGTCTTGTTGCACTGGCTTAAACCTCCAGTCACTATGAATACAAGAGGTGAGAGCAGACATTCTTGCCTTGATCGATGTATTAGAGGGAAAGTATCAGTCTTCTACTATTAAAGATGTTAAGTTTAGGTGTTACATAGTTACCCTTTGTCAGGTTGAAAATAGGTTCTGAATTTTGTCAAATGCTTTTTCTGAATGTTATGAAATATGGTTTTCTTTTCTCCCTCTCAATGTTGAATCACATTCGTTTTCAAATGTTTCCTCCATTTCATAGGCATAAAATTCTTCACAATATTCCTTTTTATAAAAGTCTGTAGGATTGGTGTTCTCCCCTTTCATTTCTCATACTGACAATTTCTGTCTCTGTTTTCTGATTAGTTTATCAATTTTATTCGTATTTTCAAGAGCTAGTTTTTTATTTGATTTTTCCGTTTTTTCTTTTACAGTTCACTGACTTCTGTTCCTATCCTTCCTTCCTTGCACTTGTAGTTACGGCTTAGGTTGGAAATTTAAAGTTAATTAGAGAGCTTACATTCTTTTCCATATAAGTGTTTAAAGCTATGCGTTTCCCACTAAGCATTGCGCCTCAGCTGCAGCCCCAACATTTTGGTATGTTGCGATTTTCATTTTCATTCTGTTCAAGGTATTTTCTAGTTTTCCTTATAACTTATTCTTTGGCATGTGGATTATTTAGAAGTGTGTTGTTCTTCTGTTACTGATTTCTAAGCTAATTCCTTTGTGGTCAGAGAATATGTCTTCTATGATATCAATTCCTCATACTTAGTGAGACTTTTAAGAAGTAGGGGAACCTTTTCCTTGCTCACTTTCCCCTTCTGCTGACTGGATACAGAGGAGCACAAGACTCTGGGGGGTGATGTAGCCACAAGATGGAAAAGGTCTCAGACTTGAATCACCATGCGGGAGAGAGCGGCTCACTCACTGGGAACGCTTGTTCTGGTGTGCGCATAAGCAAGAAATGAACTTCTAGTATTTGAACCATTACAGGTTTGGTTCTGTTTATTGTAGCAGTTCTGCTCACCCTGATTACAATACTGCTTATCTTTTTAAGGCTCCGCTTTCTCCCCAATACCCTGAAAGTGAATTTTTCACAAAACATATTATATTTTAGTTCATACCACCCAAAGCATATCCAACCCATCTATTCAACTATTTTCATATGTTCCCATTAACAGACAAAAACTTCATATAAACATAAATATATATGAAGTTTATTGGATCAGCCAAGGTTCCTTTTTTAAAAATAAATTTTTATTGAAGTATTAGCATACATACATATATGCACACAAATACACTATCTCGATCAACATTCTACAGGATCCATAGAGCTGCTGAGATTTACAAAGCTGTCTACACGTGGGCCGTTCTCTTCCTTCCCATCACGTCTTGCTGTTTTCACAGCCCTGGTCACAGAGGAAGTCAAGAAAGCAAGAGAGAAGAGGCACCCTGCGGCGGAGCATGCCACAGAGACACCCTTCCAAGAGGACCCAACTCAAGGCTCAAAGTCACAGCTAGTCCTTTCCCGTCACCTGCCTGCAGCTGAGTTCCTCTGCCACAGAAGAGGAGAAGCTACGCTGTGCTCCTTCCCCAGAGTGAACGCAAGACTCCAGCCAGGGCCGCTGCTAGACCATTTACTTGCACCTATCAGATACTGATTGCGATGTAATGGTACTAATTTTATTTAGTAAGAACGCTTTCCTGCATCTTGACCCGTGGCCTGAAATGTAAGCATCCTTTTGGAC
Organism: Eumetopias jubatus; assembly: GCF_037043125.1. Classification (NCBI taxonomy): domain Eukaryota; kingdom Metazoa; phylum Chordata; class Mammalia; order Carnivora; family Otariidae; genus Eumetopias; species Eumetopias jubatus. The sequence continues at coordinate 75,574,473 of NW_028274815.1, forward strand.
ACTGCACTGTTCTGCTCTGTCCCATCTCTAGGCTGTACTTGGCCTCAGGCTGTCAGCCTAGTGATAGTTTTGACTTTTTTTTTTTTAATGTATTAGGGTTATTTTTAAAAATGCTTTTTAAGAATCACATACATACAGGATGAATAAGGGAGATGTACCTAAAAAGAGTAAGACAACCAAATAAACAAAAACAAGAAACCACCAGTTTTCACAGACAGAAATGTAACAAGTTCAGAATTTCAAAAATGCATAAATGATACAAGAAACACCATAAGCAAAACCCCCACCAGAAATCTGCATGTACGTGTAGGAATGGGGTCAAAGTAAAAACTTAAATTAGCCGAGTTATACACAAGTGATTGGGCCAATATGAACTTTCTTTCCTATTTTAAGCTGATGGAAAACAAGAAAATGATACTGAAAATCTAAGAATATTTCTGAGTGGTCCACTGTTTTACGTTAGAGACAAGTGTGGAGTAGGGACCGGCTACAACATCAGAAAGGGAAAAGGTCATTCCAATTTTGGGGAAAGGTAAAAAAATGATGGCAACTTGACACTAATCTCAGGGAAGACCCCAAAATAGATCCTTCCAGTGTTTTCTAATTCTTCAGGAAAGAGAACATCTCTATGAATCAACAGGCGTGACTTCGTGAACTTTTAGGGGCAGTTGCCTGCCTAACATTTGGGAAATGCAGGACTTCTACAAGGAATGTAAGCTCCCCCAATATCCTTTATAACCTTGAAGAGCTATGGGCTCATCAGTAAGTCGCTGCATCCTTACCTAATGGGTGTTGACTGACACCTTGGTCAATTTGTATCCTACTGAAAAGTTTTGGAGGCCTACTATAGGCCCTTATCCTCCTCAGACTTGTTTCATTCAATGGACAAGGTTTACATACGAAACTCTAGAGTGATCAGAAAAAGACAGCAAATAGATCTTACATGAATCCAAAAACATCTCAAAAGGTTAATGAATCTAACACAAGAAAACTTAATAGAAAGAAATGCAAGTCCTGCAAACTAGGTTAAGCAAAACACCAACTCTACAAGTGCAGGATGGGGGAGAATCACTTAACAGCAGTAAAAAATCGTCAACCTCTGAAGACTCACACGGTATCACATGGGTGCCAGAAAAGCTAGTCCAACATCTGGGTGCTAACAGATGAAGAGTGTTAACTAGGACAAAGGAATGATAGCTCTGCTACTTATAAATGTTCAGCTTTGGGTTGTGTACTTTCAGAAAGCCCTAGAAAACCAGAGCATTTGCAGAAAAGGGTCTTGGATGGTAAAGACAACTGAAGCCCGTGACATAGGATGAGTGAACTGGGGACAGAAAAGAGCAGAGGCTGGGTGTCATCACAGTAGCTGCTGTTAAATGTTTGGTCTCGAGCTAATAAGACAAATGAAGGGAAGAAACAAAGAACCAATTGGGACAGGTAGAGCTGCCCAAGATGAAAGTAGATTCTGGTTCCTGGAGTCAGACTAACACTGCCAAATGTTTTTTCCAACTTTGAGAATTCCATAAATACATACTTAAAGATCTGACCAGCTACAAAATTTATTACTCTATTTTTGAAGAACACACAAATGACAATTCTTCAGAACTATTATGTTAAAACTTCTGAGGACATAAAACTACAAGTCATTCAGAATTTGCTTTTTTGGGCCACTTTTTATCTCTCAAATGGACAAATGTGGGGGTGTTTCCCCCTAGTTTTACTGAGATACAATTGAAATATGTATCGTTTTTTTTGATGTGAAATCAGTCTAGAAAATGTAATTTATTTAGCCCCCCTCCCCCCACTAGTGTTAAAGCAATCAGCATTGTATAAATTTTTCATGGTATACTTCACTAATATAGTGTAGTAAACTTTTATACTGTAACAGGGAATATTCCATCTTACCTGCTACAGTTATGCGTGTTCCACCCTGAAAAAAGCAAAAAGCCCTAAAAAAAATCATACATACAATACAAACATGGGTTATTAGAAAGGAATTCCTTCCTTTTCGAAGACAATTTTACATAGCCAATCTTCTAGGTACATTTAACTTACGGTTTTATTTATATAATTTAGGTTACCCCTAACTATCTGGAAATGTGTGGTATGGTATAAACCTAATTCTAACCAATTCCAATTCTGTCTCGAAGGTATGTCTTAGTACACTATCCTTAAGCTCTAGAAATAACTTCTGTGTAGCTGAGATCGCCATAAATCCATTTCAACATTCATTCTCAGAGATTATGCAAAATATGGATAAATCCATGGAACACACTAAAGAAATATCTGATCTACATACTACATCACAGCATTATCCACAGATCAAAACATGAAACTTTTCCATGGTTCTCCCTAAAAGAAATGATCTACTGTCTTTCAAAAATTTTGCTATACTTCCTAGAATATTTATACCAGTTCTTTGGAAAAGCAAGAATTAACTTTGGCAGTCTTTGTGCTCAAGGATGAAACAAGGGTTCCTTTTTTCTTATCATTCTTTCTTGCACCTTTTGGTCTTGGAGTGGAAATACAATCTCTCAGAAAGAGAATGTACATACTGTTGGAGTCCTAGTCATTTGTGACTCTAGTATATAGAAGTAAGATAACAAATGGAATTGTGATAAAAGGCACAAGAGGGAGCTTACTTAGGTGACATGTCGTCCAACAGTACAATTTTTTGGCCACTGGGAAAAGTATTTACGAGACAATACCTGAGCTGGTTTCTTGTGTGCCAAGATATCCACTACCTCCTATATTCTTAAACACAAGTCTTTGACATCATCTAAATTAGTTTAAAAAGTGTCTAAGTGGGTTATTAAGTTTTGTATTCATGTAGAACAAACGGGTTACAAACTTACTTCAGGAATTTCTGTTGACTATAAACACTGAATCTCATTTCAGAACAGATCTGGACAGCACAAATACCAGAATCAAAGAAAGATGTTCTTACACGGACATTTAGAAACCTGGTAACTTCTCATTTAAATGGTGCTTTTAAGAGAAAGGAAACAATAGTGACAGAGTAAAGCCTGCCTCTAACCATGAGAATCCCAGGAATAAAACCAAAATGCTCCCCAAAGCCACAGGTGTTTATCACAGGGACAGAGAAAAATATGATTTTGAAAGGCGCAGGGACAGTTTTTCTCTGCCTCCACTGATGGGCTGTAAGAGTACTGGTTAATAGCAGTATACATAATACAATTACATAATGTTGGCTTCATTTTTCTTTCAGGCTTAAAAAAAAAAAACCTTCATGTCCTTGTACTTTAGGGGCTTGGAAGGTCTGCCAGCCACTGTCTTTCTTGTCACCAGAGCCCTCGGCAGGTTTACAAATGGACATGCCCGAGACTGCCATCTGGTGGAAATGATAGAAATTGAAATGATTTTGTCGTAAGTAATTAAGCCAGTCGTCTACAAAGAAGGTAGGAATTAAAAATATATGGGGGGGGGGATGGTTCATTCATGACAGCAATAAGAAATATAAAATAATAAAGAATTAACTGAAGAAACATGTCAAGCATACGGAGAAAACTATAAAACTTTACTGGGGACATAAAAACACTCATATCATAGATACAGCATTTTCCTGGAATAGAGCTCTTCTCTCAAGTTATCAATGACCCCCTCCCCTAATTATTCTAAAGTATATCACAACTCAACATTAACAGGATTTTTATTTGGCAGGGAAATCTTGGCCAAATTAGTCAAAAGTTCATCTGGAGGAATAAACACTGAATTTTTGTTCAAGTAGAGTAATAAGGGAGCACTTTCCCTACCAGATAATAACACATATAATAAAACTATGATACTTAAGATGACATACTGATACATAATACAAAGCAATGAAATAGAATGCCCATAAAAATACAAGCATATACAAGAATATACAGTAAAAGGGCATTTTCAAATAAATGAGAAAAGACTGGCTTATGTATTAGCTGGTTTAAGAGGATAACAAAAAATATTACATTAGATTTTTGCCATGGAGTAGTAATACCCCAAAATAAGTTTGACTAGTATTTATAACAAAAAAACCAAAGTCATAAAATATATATAAATATTTACTTACTCAGAATGTGAAAAGATTGTCTATGTATACAACTGAAGGCTGAGACTGTTAAAGAAAATAATAAAATTCTAAAACTTTTGAAGCTTATTTATTTATTTAAGTAATCTCTACACCCAACGTGCAGCTCAAACTCATGGCCCTAAGATCAAGAGTCACGTGCTCTTCTGACTGAGCCAGCCGGGTGCCCCAAATTCTAAAATTTTTTAATATAAACAACCAAGGGACACTTCTCAAAACTCATCAAATTAAACACCTAAGATCTTTGCAGTTTACTGTATATAAATTTTACTTCAATTTTTCAAAAAAGTAAAACATAAACCCCACTATATCTGACTTCAGATGGCATATGGGAGATAAAAGGGTTATTTTTTAAGTATTTCTGACCAAAGAGAGCTATCCAATACTCTTTCAGATCAGAGCATTTTAGCTCTCACCTGTGCATCTCCAATCATAGCAGAAAGACTCTATTCTTACCGTAGGAAAAACTGGCACAGAAACAAAAAGTTACTGTGTTAAGAAAAAGCACAGAAATAAAGTATCATAGCATAAGATTTTTGGGGGGAGAAAAACCCCATGTTATTGAGCTTGCAGTTTTTCAGGAACTAGGTCATTTCCATATTGTTAGATGTGCTTTGTCCTTAGTCCCAACCCTCAATGTCCTTATTTAAAAAGACAAACAATAACTAATAAAATAATTCATGGTGTATTTGAAAGAATGGTTGAACACCTAAATACAAATACAAAGAGCTCTCACAAATCAATAAATGATAACTGTATTAGAAAATAAGCAACACGTTGAATAGGCTTTAATAAAAGATATAAAATTAGCCAAAGTGTGAGAAAAAAGTGTTCAATCTCACTAGTAATCAAATAATTGAGAATTAAGTCAAGAAAATATCATAAATTACAATATTTTACCTATCAATTTGGCAATGCACAACACGAGAGAAAGCAAAAGACACAGGCATTTTTGTATACTGTTGGGATTATAAATTGGTACCCCCTTCCCAAAAGGCAATTCAGGAACACTAAATTCACTTAGTTTGTTTTTTATTTTTTAATTCAAAACTTTATAAAAAATTCAAACATACAGAAAATTACGGAAAAGAATGTAAGATACCCTTACCTACCACCCAAATTTAACCAATGTTAACATTTTGATTTGTTTTGTGGGGCTGAGGGATGGAAAGAAAGATCTCACACTTTGCAATGCTTCTGAATAAACGCTGTCCTAAATCATTCCTATGCATGTTGTATACATATTATTTACCTATAAATTATATATCACATATTCCCTCATCCCTCAACTCTGAAGATTTCCATTTTGTTCCGTGCCACTTTTCATGCATGATTAAGAAGAAAATGAAACAATGATGATTTATAAGATTTTATTTGAGAGAGAGAGAATGAGCAAGCGAGAGAGAGAGAGCGCACACAAACGGGGGGGGGGGGCAGGAGGGAAGGCAGAAGCAGGTTCCTCGTTGAGTAGGGAGCCTGACATAGGCTGAATCCCAGGACCCTGAGATCAGGACCTGAGCCGAAGGCAGACGCTTAAACCGACTGAACCACCCAGGCGCCCTGAAGTGGTGCTTAATAACTTAGGATTATTTTATACCTCTTGTAATATGGTTGGGTTTGGTTTTTAAGCAGGCTCTACACCCAACGTGGGGTTGAACACAAGACCCTGAGAACAAGAGTAGTACACTCTACCAACTGAGCCAGCCAGGTACCCTGTAACAGGTTAAGAGACTTTTTACAAATCTTGTCATTTGTTTTGCTTACACAATAACTTTGCTTCTATGTTAAATCATTTGTGATCATTTTAAAGAGATTTTAAACAGCATTGGACTTAACACATGTAGTCCCAACGATATGCAAAGCGCACTCATGGAACTGAAATAGGAATCACCATTAAGCAGCAGATGCAACTGTGCTTAGCCAATGGCAACTGTAAGATGCCACTGACCTAGGATGCTTCTCAATCGCAAAGAAATTAAAATATGAAAAAGTGCATTTCGGAATAAATTTTGGAGATTAAAGCTGTCCAACGACATCCTTGTAGAACTTGGTGTTTCTTTCAGCGTTATGTTCTTTGAGTATTGAGAGGGCTCACTGCCTAAGGAGGAAAAGCCAATAGCAACTAGCTGCTGCTGGAGCACAGGATTCTCAGCCCAGCCTCGCCAGCATTTTCACTAAGCACGCCAGGAAGAACTGTTTTGTGCTAAAGGGTACTTAATAGTAGCTTGAGTTATTCCTCCTTGGCAACATCTGCCTAAAATCAGGAAAACGGTCTAGAGACAGTCACTTCAACAGCCCAGAAATTCACACACTTATCAGCTGAGCCTAAGGTGCCGCCAGTGATATACCTGCCTTGGAGCCCAAAGATTCAGTAACCAGGAAGAATACACGAACGCAACATTTAAAAGAATCAAAACTAATGTGAAAACCATGACAAACAAAATATCAGGTATTAAATAAAGACAAAATCGCTATCGCTGAACTTTTCATTGAGCGTTTTTCATTTCAGTGAGCGAGTTCATTCACTGGAGTCTCAGGCTCCAACATAGCAGGTGGGGCTCTGTTCCCGGTCCAGCCGGCCCTACAGGGGAAGGCAAGGGGTCAGTGACCGCTGTGGGACCACACTAGCTTCACGTGTAAATGTGCAACACACTCATTTTCATAGGTAGGGTGAACAGTTTTCAATACTAGGTGCCAAAATGGATGCAGACTACTAAGCAGCGGAGTGTGGTTATTCATCGTATTTTTATTAAAAGGAATGGAAGTTTGGAAGTTTATGAAAGATGAAGGCGATGCCTACCTGACAGGTAGGAGCATAAATGAGGCCACAGTAACGAAAATGGTGCGTTATTTCACAGGGTTAGATAAAAAAGACAATAGAACAGAATGGAGAATGAGAAATGGATGACCTATGTAGGAAATTGGTGTGTGACAGGGATGGCTTGGTGTTGGCACAATTAGCTAGCGGAATGCAAAAAACTGTATCCCCGACTCCATACTGTAAAAACCAGTAAATTCAAGATGGATTAAAATCCCACTATATTATGCACTCGGGAGGTAGGAAGAAGACTCTAAAACTACTGGAAGAATATATAACTTGAGATGGCGAGGATTCCTTGAACAAGAAAGACAAAAGTACAAGCTGTAGAGACTGATAAATAAATCTCATAGGCAAGGTATTAAAAAAATTAGGTTTTGCAATACATATAAACAAAGGATTAGTATCCAGACTATACATAAAAAACTACAAATAAGTGAAAAAAATGGCAAACCAAAAAGAAAAATGAACAAAGGATATGAGCAATCATTTCAGAGGAAATTCAAATGGTCACTGAGAAAAAGAGGTTTGCCTCACATGTAACCAGATAATGCAAATTAAACTATTTCTTGGTCACATATAACCGGCAAATCTCAAGTCTGACAATTATCTGCGTTAACTGAGAATGGAGATAAATAAACAGGAATTTCTGTACATTTCTAGTGGAAGTGGAAACTAGGATATCTTTACTATAATGCATTTGCGATATTAACTTGATGGTATGCATACCTAATAACCTAGTTAATTTTATTTCTAGGCAAATACTAGAAAAACACTAGTACATGTGCACAAGGGACATACGCCAGGAAGCCCACTGCATCAGTTGTTTTTCTTTTTTAGTAAATAGTTACAAATCCTCTAAATATCCCTCAATGGAGAAATGGATACATTGTGGTACAGTCATACAAAGGATTATATCAGTTTTTCTTTAACCATTAGCTTGTTTTATAGAAGAGGGGATGTAGAGGTAATGTGAGCAGATCAATTCAAACCCGAGGCTGGGAATAACATCTTTTCCTCCCCCTAATACCCCAGGCCAAAATCAAAACTAACCAAACGGGGGATGTGTGAAGTAAGGGGTAATGAGGTGGCTGACCCCTTGTGGTGGGCGATATTTGACTCTTGGTGCAACTTCATTCCCCTTCCCCACCTTCTAAATAGGTAAATCTTAATTCTGGGGTAGATCGCAAGTCAAAACCATGGCTCAGCCAACATTCTTCTGAGTTTCCTTCCTTGTAGAAGAGTGTACTGTCTAGTTTCATCCACCAAGTCATATATGTATACACTCTCTGAGCCTAGTGATCTTTAAGCGTTCCAATGTCATAAAACCTTTACTCAAATCTTAGATGGATTCCCAACAAGTAACACAGAAAAAAGCAGAACTGCTCCGGAGGTTGAAAAACGGCACCCCTTGTAATTGTAACACTTTAGGGAGTTTGAACTACATGAAAATTCTTAAGACTATTAGTTTATTTCTGAGTATGTATAATTCCAAAATGTGAACTCTTCCTGAAATGCTTTTAAGGTTCCTAAAGAACCTGTAACTCCAGGATTAATAGAATCCAGTTACTCTAACAGCATCGAAGTTCTATAATGATTGCCAGTCTTACCTAAGATCAACTGCAATAGCAAATATTAAATATAAGTATTTAAAATAAGATTTATACTATATCAATTGGGTTAGAAGATGCTTACTCAAAAGCAACAATCTCATGAAAATAAACGCGGTCCTCTAAATCATGTCACTGTGGAATTTTGCCAAAATAAATTGCACCTCCTGACTGGAAGACTTAGTAATGAAACAAAACTCCTCTCCATAGTGAATGTACAAGTGAAAAGAAGCACAAATGACCCAGGAAAGGGAAAGAAGGTATCAGACCATTACATTAGAATAATTCTTGGATGGTACTGGTCCTCTTCACCTCAAATACATCCCCACGTATTTTCATTAGAGTGGATATGATGAGATAATATGTAAAATACTAGAGATAGTAAGAGAGGCAGAAAATAGAAAATAAAAGAGATAAATGTAAAATATATTTGTTGTACAGATTTAATTCCTAAAGCAATCACTATTGCCATTGTAGACTATGGTTATTAGTCAAGGGGGAAAAAAAAATCCCGAAACTTTGATTCCACCCATATTTGAAAGGTATGGTGCTTTCTTGCTCCACTAGAACAATAAACGATGTATTTAGTTAATAGAAGTGTTTGCCAGGCAGAATAAAACTAAAAATAAGGGGCGGGGGAGAAGAGGCCACAGCCAGGAAAACCAGCAAGGAGAGAGAACCAGCACTGATGGAGTCACAGCCTGAAAAGAAACCTATTCTGTATTAGTAGCTATCCTGGTTCACTTCTAGACCACAAGGTAACATACATAAACCAGAACAATGGGCAAAAGTAAACACCTGCTCAGCATTTCCGTTAAGGCTTAGAGAAAAATTCCCCAAGTTGAATAGAAGAAAAATCTTAACTGAACACAGAAAACAATGCAAATCATTATAATGCCCACTAAGAGTTTATTTGCCAAAGTAAGTAACTCTGCGAATTGCTTTGAAATAACTTAAATTTTAGTCGTAATGATTATTACATTAGTATTTCACTATCTCACGAATACAATGGATTTTCTGCATTGTGCATTGTGTATGTGAAAAAAAAAAAATCACAATATGTGATTCTTTACTATTTAGTCACCCAAAACAAAATGTGTCCTAAAATCTTCTATCAAATGCAAACACAAAGGCAACTTAGAAGAGGAAATGTGAATTTAAGAAGTCACAAAAATGGGATCTAAATTCAAGACAAGAAAGTACGATTTGGCTAGCAAAAGAAATTCAATGGGCAAGTTCCGGTTAATTTCTGTGACTGAAGCTGAAGAAAAATTCAGTTTAACTCCAGCAACATAGATCGATGCTCTGGTTTGACCGTATACTTTCCCACATCCGGAAAACACACACATTTGTTTTCTGATGACCAATTTGTTGTCTGAAAACAAAAACGCCGTTCATAACATCAAAATACTTATTTACTTATTAGTGCATGGTCTCATTCCATCAAGTATTTCAGGTAATTCAGTTTGGGATATAAACTAGTGAGACTAAATTCTGGCTCAAATGTTGGGCTAACATTATCAAAACATCTCTCCCCAACTGATACCATTTCCCTGGTCTTTAAAAGACATTTTGAAGGCTAGCTAGGAGAAAAACAAAACAAAAACAGACCTCACAGCGCATGACAGCACCCTCTTTTTACATAGGAAGATTGATTCATTATATGGAAACTTCATCTTAGTATTAAATTTTGCTACAGTTTCTTATGAAGACCAAGTGTCTAGTTAGGTGGCTGGAGAGCCTGCCGAGCACTATGAAAAGACATCAAAACCCAAATGAATCCCCCACATCTGAAAACGAAACTGACTTAAGGACTGAAGAATTCAGAGCTGCCGTCACTTTTTAACTAGACACATTTAAAACAAAAAGCTCAAGTAATAAGTGGGTTTTTTCCAAGTATTAAGTGTCTTCAGTAAATATTTTAATTACCAAGCCTCATAATTGGACAAGAAACACGAGACAGAAATTATGAGTGCTTTTTTAATGCCTCCAAGGCAACTTTACTCAACTCTGTTGAATGTCCAGAAAATCGAAAAACCTAACAGCAAAACTTCAACATAAAAGCCCTGATTTATTTAATGGTCATTAAAAAACGAAAAGTCCTATCTTTATCTGGCCAACCCAACTTGACATCTCAAATCGTTTTGTGGCAAAACGATTTTATTTCAAATAACACGAATCTACATTGAGGACATCTTAAGAGACTAGAGTGATCTGAATATATGCAATATGAAAACCAAACTCTCTTGTTAACTTCAACCTCAAAACAGGAGTTTCCCAAGTTGAACCCATCACAGTAATTTCCTGACAAAATACAAAATTAAAAGATTCCACCTTGTTCATCTTGCTAAGCAGAACAGTGACCAGTCACCATCTCCCCCCAGCTAAATTTCATGCCGAAGTGTGATGGCTGTCGCTTACACTTAGCGACCTGTGCGCTGAACCAGGCGCTTTCATGGAGCACCACATAAATCTTTCGCCTTTTACCATTTCTACTTGAAAGAGTGACTGACAGACTATGGTGATTCAGCATACATTTTCTCAGAAATAAATGAAGTAAGCCCGTCACTCAAGGAAAACAACTGACAATATTTGGTGCCAGCGACAGAATCTCACCTTTCAAATGAAAATTAGAATTTTGAAAAATCTGTATCCATTGCCGTGAGCTTGACAGCTTCCCGATACTTGAAAGATTTTTTCTGATGAGATCAGTTACATTAAGAAAAAAATTTTAAACACTGTATAATAACATGTCAATATTCTGAAGAATTGCATAATTCAATGAACCAGTATTTTCCAAACGATCAATGCATGATGTTACCAAATCATGTCAAAGTAGGACATCCATTCAAAACTCCCGACAAGATAGATCAAATGGGTTTTAATGTAAGAGTACAAAGTGGACTGACAGTTTCAGACTGCACCTAACCTTTAAGAAATGAATCAAACAGAATAGTCACAATTACCTGAAGCTATTAAAATACTCTTTTCCAAATATGCACTTGTGTGAGGCCAGATTTCTTCATATACTTCCAACGAAGCACCACATTGCAACAAAATGAATGCACAATCAGATATGAGAATCCAGCCCAACATTAAAGGGTTTACAAAAACGAAAACCACGGCTACTTCTCACACTAAATTTTTTAAATTTGGAAAATAACTATTTTTCATAAAACAATGCTATTTATGTTACCAGGCAATGGTTTCATTTTTTCATGAATTGAAGTAGTATGTAAAATTTCTTGGCTTTAATTTCTAATGTGATAAATAAAATAAATAAAATAAAACCCGTAAGAGCAAAAGTTCTTTGGGATCTTTAATCCTTAAAAAATATAAATGGAAAAAAGAATATAAACAGCTGGACTAGAAGACTGAGATTAGTAAAGACTGAGTTCAGATTTTCTTTTGCTAATTCACACATTATTTGTATTTCAAGGGTCACTAAACAACCTGAAAAAGGTTTTTGGAAGCGGCAAAAAAAAAAAAAAAAAAACTGTTTTGGAGTGAAGAGGGGGTTAATTAGTACTGTCCTATACAGTTTGGTTAATTCCCCTCTGGAATTACAATTCACCTACATGGTTTTGTATGAAACATTTCACAATAAATATTCCAACTATGTAAAATGTTTAAAAATTACATTCAAAACCAGACTTTTACTTTTAAAAATCATACCAAATAGTAATATGTCACACTGTTTTTATCAATTCTTTATTTAGGTAACAAGTTGGTTATGTTCACTGCATTGTATGAAACATCACAATATCATACTGGAAAGGTACTATCAGTACAGGGTTGGATCAGAGTGGACAGTTTGAACAATAAACCATTTTGCATTCTTCATTCCCTATCTTTTTACAACCCCCCAAACCCAGTAAAGGGACAGATAGCTTTTAACATCATCATGTAAAGCACTTTAACTTACAAGGCTAAAATCTAAAGAATAAATAAAATATATTGTGGCAATAATTCCTTTTAGACCAAAAATCAGGTGCACGATAAATCAAATGGTCAGGAAAGCTGTCTGTATTCAAATGTGTGGCTCTCCAGAAACAGCTTCAGGAAAATGTTACAGAAAATATCATGAATTCCATTTCACACAGGACCAGATGATGACTCATTTTAACTACACACAAGGGCAATTACATCCTGCTGAAACACAATTTCAACATATAGGAAAATGTTTACAAAGCATCCACAACATGTAAACCATGTACAAATGGATACATTCATTGCTTCTCTACCCCAATAGCTTCTTTTCGATAAATATTTTACTCTTCATGTTCAGCATTAATTGGATTTACTACATGCAAAACTCAAAAAGAATTCAAGAATTCAAGGTTATTGTAAAAATAGAATTAAAATAATAATCTTCAAGTACCTTGTGACAGCCACTCTGTACCGTGCCCAATGTTATAAAATGAAAGGTTACTGAACCCATGAAAATATCTCTGTAATATTTCCTTAGATCTAAAATAGATAATTTTAAATGTATTTATAGTCATTTCAATGTGATATTCTGAGCTTTGAAAATAACGTAAACAATTAAAAATTATACCAAATTACACACAAAACTTGTATCTTAAAAGCTGAAAAATTAAAACTATAGAAACCCACATGTAAAACAGAAATCACAATTTACATTATAAAGGCAAATCTCATCATTTAAAAAATTTGCAGCAGTGAGATGTCAAAGCAAATTATAAATAGCCATAAATTAATCCATTTGGTTTCAAAAGATTTTCTAGTGAGAGTGGAAGGATGTAGTAGGTACATGCATAAAATTTGTAAGGGTTTGTAATATTATTGCCAAATACACTTTATCTTGAAAAGCAGGCAACGTTACAATTTGGACATTATTGGAGAACCCAGTTTGGTAATACAGGTAAAATTAGAAAAAAAATTAAATAACAATTAATAAATATATATCCTATAGTAAATTGCTCAAAGAAAATTTCAAGCCACAGAGCTGCAAAAAGGCTTCCAACTTGGTGAATTGAGAAAGGAACATCCCATACAATTCTTTACTCTTACATGCTTATATGTTGTGTGTCTTGTCTAAAAACAAAAAAACAAAAACAAAAACATAATGTATCTTCAGAGTACGGCTAACTATATTCCCATGCACCTCAGGCAGAGTTTGGGATTTGTGGTGAAATAACTCCCGTTGGTTCCTAGGGCCCAAAGTTCAATGCAGATGGAACCAGTATGCCTGAGGTCGGCAAAAATACTGCAGTACAGGCAATGCTACACGTGGCAATTATCAGAAAACACAAATATAAACAAATGATGGGAAATGCTAATGATTCTCTGCTCATATCACAAAACGCTGGGAAATCCACAAGAATATTTTTCCCTTGTATTGAAGAAAATTGTGATTAAAAGTTTTTTTTTTCCCCCAATTTTCAGAATCAAAAGCATTTTAGAAGGTTTATAAGGCTACCATGGGTCTTCTAGATCTCCAGCACCCTACAGGAAGAGAAAAGGAAGAATATTATTATTATTTACCTCCACCACTTCCAGGTTGGATTGAATTTCAAAAGAAAACAAAATCAGATGAACAAATTACCTTCCTTTCTTTGTTTGAAAAGGCACTTTTACAGAGAGGTGTGTGTAATGTATACTGTGTGTATATACATGGATCTACCTAATACAGATAGATAATTGGTTGGATTTTTTTCCCTCCCCTCTCCACCAAATGCCTTCCTCTTTCTCAAACCACTTAAAAATATTCCGGCATTGGAAAAATAGATCAAAAACATCAGCAACATCCAAAGATCCAAAGTTTCAACTTAGGGCACCTTAAGCAACTTTAGATATATGATAAATATAAACATGAATCAGAAAAGTTAATGTTCTACATTCACAAAATATTTAAGAAATATCTTCCCATGTGACTGATAGCCACCTGTATCTTAAAAACCTATTTTAACAAAAACAAAACTCATATCTGCCACTATTTAAAAGATCCTGTAATTCTTGCATTTCTTACTATCTTATGACGACTTATAGCAAAGAGGACTGTCTTGCAATCCTTAAAACGCCCATCATGGCGACTCTCTGCCATGTCTATGTGTGTCCATACTGACCCAGGATTAATATTTTGTATCACAAAAAGGGGATAAGAAACAGAATGGATTTGAGTAAGCAAGACTTCTCAAAATGTTTTCTTTTAGTTAACGACAAAAGCCAAGCCAAAAGTTTTCTAAATTTTCTACCAATACAAATGAATTTCTACTGGGTATTTTTCCAATATACCAAACCTCGTTTTTAAAAAAATTTTTTTTAATTTAAAAATAAGTACAACATGCATAGATTATTCCACATCACATGCTTTATTTGGACTTGAACACTTATAATTTCATTCTAAACACTTGGTTGACACACATTTTGATGTATGTAGTTAGGCTATACAGAATATACAAACCAAAGCTGTAATAATACATAGGTTTTTCAAAAATTAGGTTTCAATAAAGAATACAGAGAAAGGAAAAATAACCACACATCCAACAGCTCAGAACGTCTAAAAATAAAACTACAGAGATGTAAAATATAAACAAGTCAAAGAACACACAAATTATCATCCTTGGGGAAAAAAAAAAAATACAGGCCAGCATCTGCCATTCTTTGATGAACTAAAATCACTAAAGAAAACACAAATTTTTTACAAAGCTAACTATGAGTGTACTATGTAAAATAATGTGAAGCAGTAGAATTCTACATTTACAAGTTTTTCCACAATATAATGTCATCTTGCTTATCAGTAAGTAATCTCTAATCTTATCCAGTATGAAGTTAACTACTGATTTGAGTAACTAGTAGCCTCATTTCTGGCATACAATATGAAACGACATATAATTTTATTAAATTCAACGTACTATAAATAGTCCATTTTAAACTATCTGATAAAGGTGTATGCAAAGCCCTTCTTAAAAAACAAGGCTATATGAATGTAACAAAACTAGTTTACCAAGATTCAAATAACAAAACGGTTCTATAAATGCATACATTCTACTTCCTAAGTAAAAACCAGCAAATCAAAGATCACAGAAATATCACCACGAAGTCAAGTCATATTTGTTCACCACTCATCTTTGTCCCTGCATCTTCAGTATAGCTCTCTAATTCAGCAAGAGCACTGTTTGATTCAGTACGGCTTGCCTGCATTGTCACTGGGCTTCCAGCATCACTGTTCGAAGAAGTAGCTGAGGCAGCTGGGTCAGCAGGGCTTTCTTCTCCCTCTACTTTAGCTAGCCTGTAACTAGTCAGCATCTCCTCCAGAAGTTGTCGGTAGTTTCCCCTATGATTAATTCTCATTTGCCTGAGAGCTTCCACCAATTTTCCCTGTGATCCACTTTCCTCGGCTTCCTCGGAGGCCTTTTTTTAAGATTCAAGACCCCAGTGTCAGTAGACAAACTAGGATATATCACATGTATTTCATAACATAATCACAGCAACACACTCATTTCTCTACCACGAGTAATAGAGTCTAAGCATGAGAACATTTCATTAAATAAGTATCAAGTCTTACTTGTGTCAATAAAAATTTCCACTTGAAATATCAAGTTAATTTTAGCAAATTACCATGAACTAGTTTACATCTTATTTCACACTGGCATTTGAAGCGTCCTCTGAAATTTACTCCGCTATTAGAATTCGACAGCAACACAAGCATTTCCTAAAACTGACTTGCTTAACAGAAAAAAACAGTAATTGGCTAGAATGATTTAGTACAAAAGGAAATTAGTGTTTAAAGCAACAGGAGAGGACAGAAAAGCAGGCCATTAGAACATTAGTTTCTTCATCACTGCTGCTAAATGACAGGTAAGGAGAGGAGGTACAAAATGTAGAACTATATAAATTTAAACTGGATTTTCGGGAAATTTTAATGCTTTTGTGGGTAAAACTTTAATTTCCTCTTTATTCTTACATATTTTAATAAAAACATTTCTATATCAAAATAAATTATTTAAACATGATAATAAGATATGAACAGGAAACTACTCAATCCTTTTATATTTTATTAAATTTTGGAAAACTTACAGGTTTCTACAACAGCAGCTACTTAATCTCGTTAGTAGAACAAGCTCTAACATCAAGCTTAACAACACAGTTAAGCTGACAGTTGAAAAGCAAGACAACCTTACACTGTGTGCCTCCTGATGTGATGCGTTAAGGAGTGCAGAACCATGTCCTATGTTCTTGCCAAAAAATGTTTAATATAAATCTAATAAAGCAAATTCCCAATTTACAGGAAAACAGGGAACAGAGGATCGCGTTAAAGGACACAACAAGAAAACAATCATGATCCAGAATGTAGGACATCCTATTCAAAGCTGGCTCAGATTCTTCTTTTTCAGTGGCAAGGGGAAAAAAAAAAGTGGGGGCCTGATTATAGACTTCATTAATATGCTTGACTGATAACCTGACTGATCAAACCATTATTCAAAATAACTACTATCACAGTCTTTCTAGAGACAACTGGGAATATCTGGACTTGGTACTAGATGATAATCTTAATTTTCATTGGTATGGTAATAGTATTATGGTTATGTAGAAAGATGTCCTCATTTCTTTTCTTTTTTTTTCAACTAAGCTCTACGCCCAAAGTGGCTTGAACTCATGATCAGGAGGTGCACGCTCTACCAACTGAGCCATCCAGGCGCCCCCCCAAAATGTCCTCATTTTTAAGAGCGGCATGCCAAAATATGCCAAAATGATGCCTGTAATTGGCTGTCAAAAGGTTCAGTGGAAAAAAAGAAAATAAAAAAGTAGTGTATACACACACACACACACACACACACACACAAAGAGAGATAAAGCAAATACAGTAAAATGTTAACAATTGCTGAATCTAGGTAGAAGGTGTATAGGTGTTCACTATGATCATTTCAATTTTTCTAGCTATTTGGAAGTCTCATAAAATGTTGGGAAAGTAAAACTCAAAAGAGGTTACTGATATAGATGATCTGACACAAACTCTTAACCATCTCTGGAGATGGCTACCCTACAATTCTGCAACAAAGAAACAAAGATAACACGAATATAACCACATAAAATATGGTAATGTTTGTAAGAAAAATGAGAGCATTTGAATGCTTTGGGGGAAAAAAAATAGTGCCTTTATGGCAAAAAGCAAGAGATGACAGTGTGCATAGTGTATGTTTTACATGTATGCATATGTTTATGTATCCACTGGCTTTAGGATATTATTTGTAAAATGCCTGTGGGGAAAGGAAATTCAGCAAAATACAAATAATGATAATGGACAGTGAAGTTTTTATTTTCTTGGAGTTCTCCAATTTTCCACCTCATGTATACTAACTGTAAAGTAACTCTTCAAAAAATTTTTTAAATGTTTTACGTTTTTATTTATTTAAGTACTCTCTACACCTAATGTGGGGCTCGAACTCACGACCCTGAGATCAAGAGTCGCATGCTCTTCTAACTGAGCCAGCCAGGTGCCCCAAATAACTTTTTTTTTTTAATTTGCAGAATTATCATATGGGGAGATCATAATAAAATGCACTCTCTGTTAAGATTTTTCTTACCTTTCCCTTTATGCTAAATAAACATGTTTCCCCAAATAAAGTTTCTCATTTGAATCTATTCAGGAAAGGTTAAGATGGAGCAACAAGGTGAATGCTTGCTAATCATAAACCCTATTCGTCTTTAATCAGGTTTTCCAAACGGAAATTTTCTACTTGATGGTGTATCACAAAGAACTTTTAATAGAGGGCATAAAGACTCCTCCACCTCACTCCCTGGCCACCCCCCCCAAAACCTCAAACCAACAACTCCCTTTTTATTTAAAACAAAACAAACAAACAAACAAAACTTCTAGGACTTTGAAACAAATTCTGAAGTGATTATCAACCTTGGTTTCATACCAGGATTGCCTGTGGAGCTTTTTGTTTTGTTTTGTTTTGCCAGAGAGAGAGCACAAACAGGGAGAGCATCAGGCAGAGGGAGAGGGAGAAGCAGGCCCCCTGCAGAGCAGGGAGCCCAATGTGGGGCAGCCGCTTAACTGACTGAGCCACCCAGGTGCCCCAACCTGTGGAGCTTTTAAGATTCAATAGATACCAAATGGGACACCTGGGTGGCTCAGTCGGATGAGCGTCTGACTCTTGATTTCAGCTCAGGTCATGATCTCAGGGTCATGAGAATGAGCCCTGTGTCGGGTTCTGCGCTAAGTGGGGAATCTGCTTGTCCCTCTCCCTCTGCTCCTCCCCCTCCCCACCCCCAATAAATAAATTAATTAAATAAATAAATAAAATCTTTTAAAAAAAATTATATAGATACTAAAAGTTCTATCAAACAATACTCAGATGCACTGGGTTGGGGTGAGTTTTTTAAAGCCTGACAGGTGATTCTGATATACAGAAACTCTACTTACTTGAACTTATTGATAAAAAGGTTGTTATATTGGTTGCCTTTCAATTTTTGTGGGTTCAAAAGATAAAGGACCTCTCACTCTCCATCTGACACCTATTATTACAGTAAGCATCTATGGGTTCTGTGAATTCTGTACTAGTGGTAGTTGGGGAGGAGCAGGTGCTTTAAAAAAAAAACACATTAAAACCAAACCTGTAAATCAAATCAGGATGAATTTACAATGGCTGGTATCACAGAGCCACTGAACTGAATAGAACTTAACCTAATGACCACATTTAAAAGTCGTTTTATCTCAAAGCAAATTACATTTTCCTATTGTGCTGGATAAAAGATGGATGGGTGAGACCTCTTCCCCAGCCATTTCACCTGACTCTTCAAAATTCTGTTCCACAACTGTCTTATGCATTTTCATTAACTGATATCAGAAAAGGAACCTACTTACTGTTCAGCTGCACTTTTTTTTTTACCTGAACTATATACACCACATCATGTTTACACATCTATTATAGCATTAATTCCACCTTGCAACTGTTCATAAGTCTTTTCAATTAGACTGAAAACTCTTTCAGGTAAACAGAATTTCACATTCCTTTCTGCATCCTCCCTACCCGCTAGGGAAGGAAAATTAATGTTTCTGCTTAGAACTTCATGCACATGATCTCATTTAATCCTCACAGGTACCCTAAACATAATAGGTACCACAACCCTAATTTTTATAACTGAAGAAATTTACAGGCTCAGAGAAATTTAAGTTGTCAGGGTGACAATGCTAGTAATAAGGGACACAGCTCAGATTTCTGTGCAGGTGTAATTAAGATCAATGTCCCTCTGAATGTTCTTTTGAATACATTATGGTAGGTAACATAGTAAGTGCCCCATATAAAGAGACACTTACTAAAGAAATAGTGCTTAAAATTATTGAAGCGGGCCACAAATTATTTCCTATTCAAATCTACAATGTATTTCCTTGATATAGAAAGACTAATGAAATTACAGGACAAAAAAATATTAGATGGGATGGTTAAAATTATTCTGCACAACAGACTTAAGGCAATTATGGAGATGAGAATATAGAATTCTTTTTTTAAGATTTTATTTATTTGAGAGAAAGACAGCGAGAGAGGGAACACAAGCAGGGGGAGTGGGAGAGGGAGAAGCAGGCTTCCCACTGAACAAGGAGCCGGATGTGGGGCTCAATCCCAGGACCCTGGGATCACGACCTGAGCCGAAGGCAGATGCTTAACAACTGAGCCACCCAGGCACCCCGAGAATATAGAACTTTTTCCCTCTGTTTAATTTTCAAGGTTTCACTGTCATCTAGACACAGTTTAAAAGAATCAAATCTCTCATGAAAATACTGCCTTATCCCAAATAAGATACAGCAATCTAGATAAATCAGACAGCAAACAGAGGGGAAAAATAAACATTTTAAAAGATAAAATTTTAAAAGAAAAATTTTAAAAGACAAAATTTAACTAGCTAGTATTTACTTGCAGCATTTTTTTAATGCAGTTGCTGTAAGCAAAATGCTTCAAATGATTAGCTAAAGCAATGGAGAAAATAGTGAAGAATGCTAATATAAACATTTACAGTGTTTTTGGTGGAGTCCTATCTTCTGCTTTTCAGCTAAAAATAATTTTTAGAGATGAAAATCCTCAAATATGCACTCATGAGATAGAATTAACAGTGACCAATGAAGAATCTAATAAGCTGTTATTTGCTAGGATCATGTAAAATCTAATGAATTTGAAGTAATTTTAAAGAATCACTTAGATGGTCGAGACCACATAGCTAAGAGAAGTGGTATGTCATACCATCCTTAAAAATAAAGGTTAGTGTATTTTCAAATAGTATAGATCTTCTCTATAAAAATGCTTTGACAAGTGAAAAAGAAACAATCTACAAAAAAAAAACACTAGTATTCACCTAGTCCTGAAACTGTAATATAAAACCGTCAAAGCAGCTATGTTTATAAATGATCTATCTGAAATGATCAAAATAAAAAGACTATATATAAAACTTAATGTGAAAACACAATATGGAGACTTTTTTGGGTTTTTGTCCTGCCTTTCCTCCCTTCTTAAAAATCCAAATGCCTTAAAAAGGTTTTGGATTAGGATTCAGATGTGTCCTATTTTAAATGAAAAACAAGTGATAAAAAACTGTGGACTTGACTGCTTAGTTTCAAAAACTTTATGAAATAGTCTTCATTAAAACCAGAGTATCTTAAGACTACTAAAGAGGTTCACAAAAGGACAGGAAATGATTTTTCGTGGATAGAAGACAGGTGGGGTACAGACGTATACGTAATCTCTAAGTAACTTAGACAACAAAAGAACCGTGTAAAGAGAATAGTTTTCAGAGTTCCCCTGACTTAGATTCGCATTCTGGCTGCACGATTTGTTTAGCTTTGCAACCTAGACAAACCACTTCCTCTCACTGAGTCTTAGTCTTACCTATAAAAAGGATGTTGAGGACATCACCTATGACTTTATATATATATATATACACAACAGCTGGTAATTACAAGTCCCCCTTTACTACCCTTGGAAAATCAGCGATGTATATGGCTACTTGATTAGTGGGTATATTTTATTTATTTTTTTAAGATTTTATTTATTTATCTGACAGAGAGAGACACAGTGAGAGGAAGGAACAAAAGCAGGGGGGAGTGGGAGAGGGAGAAGCAGGCTTCCCGCGGAGCAGGGAGCCTGATGTGGGGCTCGATCCCATCATGACCTGAGCTGAAGGCAGACACTTAGCAACTGAGCCACCCAGATTCCTGATTAGTGGTATATTTTAAAGATCAGAATCTAAATCAGTGTAATCTCTACACCCAACACGGGGCTTGAACTCACAGCCCCAAGATCAAGAGCTGTATGCTCTACTGACTAAGCCAGCCAAGTGCCCCCAATCTAGCACTGTAGAAGTAAAGGGCCATGATCTCAGAGCCCTGCCTAATGTAAGATCAGCGAAGAGCAAAAGGCAGTTTTATTTTTTCTGGTCCTGTAGGTGATTATTCTATTGGGGTCACAGACTCCTTTGAGGAACTGATGAAAACCACGCACATACTACACTTCTCATTAAAAACTGCTTATGTCCACAAACACATTTTCAAAAACTTTCTGGGGATTCACAAACCACCTAAGAATCCCTGCTAGACTCTTTTCCAAAGATTTTAACAGTTGGGAAAATGTCAATATTGCTTGCATTAAGAAGTCTGAACATATTCCAAAAGGTTGAAAAAACAAATTCAGTAAACAACTTCAGAAGACTCCCCTAAATAGTGAGCTTTCTGAATATATTTTAAATGTTTTAATTTCTGACTTACAGGGGCACCTGGGTGGCTCCGCTGGTTAAGCGTCTTGATTTCAGCTCATGCTCCCAGGGTTGTGGGATAGAGTCCCGTGTTGGGTCCCATGCTGAGCATGGAGACTGCTTGGGATTCTCTCTTTCTCTTTCCCTCTCCCTTTGCCCCCCCCCCACCCTGCATGCACTCTCACTCTTTACCTCTAAACTAAGAAACAAAAAGGAATATTATAAAAACAAATTCTGGCTTACATTCCACTTGGCTTTCTGAAATACGTTATCCAAAAGATTTTCTTTGAATATAAGAAAAATGAATCCCTATTTCTAATGGTATTACCTGTAGGCACTCAGAGCAGGGTAATTCTCTCTCTGATATAAAGCAGACATCTTAGGAACCTAAATATGTCTCGGATTAACTCTGCCTAGCATTCTTGTTTCTTTTTTTAATATCTGTACAAAATTTTATTTTTGTTATTAAAAAAAGCCCAACTATCAGCTCCTGCCACTGTACTTCTCGGCCACATCTTCTACAACACGGCACAGACCTAAGCTGAGAAAGTTACGGAACACATTTGTGCCTAATCCACTGCTACAGCAGCTCAAGTTAAGAGCTAAGAATTTAATTAAATATCTATAATTACTTCATTTTTTCCTGCTTCTTTTTTAGTACATTTCTGCTAATGTACATTTAGTATATTTCTGCTTCTACTATGGCTCAACATTTTTCTAAGGTTGTGATTATTCTGAAAGGGTAAAGAAATATTTTCCCACATAGGATTCTGGGCTGCAAAAGTTAGTTTTTACAGTAAATAGGGAAGTTTCTCCAATCCATGTATCTGTCTAATAATGAGTTTACACTTATCATCAGATCTCTATAATTATTTCACTAGTTCACTGCTAGCATCTCTTTACTCTAACACTGCACATGACATGTTCCTAACAGATTAAAATACCACAGCTATTCCTCTGAGTGTACCATTCTTCTGCTCCAAACATATGGTGGCTCCTCACTGTAAAATATAAAGTTCAAAAGGCCTCTCCAGTCTCTCCAAAAATACGTCTGGCATCCTAAATTCTTATTTCTCACCACAGCAGTTCTCTGCTCTAGTCAAAATGAGGTCCTTTCTTTAAAGATAGCTCATATTTTGTTCTTGCCTCTCCCATCCACTTGAACTACATGGATCATCCTCCTCCTTTCATTTCTGTCATTCTAATCATTCTTCAAATCTGACTTTCCCAGCACTGTTCAATTCACATGGCAATTAATCACATTCTGTATTTTATCATTTCTTTCTAACTTGTGTGTTTACCTCTACATGGTGAACTGCACTGACCGTGGAGATGGGACCATGTCTAATGTTCTGTACAATCTCCTCCCTACGTCAATTCACCACGTGATAGCTTGTCCGTGTTTGATCTGCTGAGGTTACTAGAAAGCTTATATATAAACGTAATTAAGTATGCATCTCCTTAACTTACAGAGTCACATAATAATCCTATCCAAGGCCAGTTTTTTATCCTGAGCATTTCTCTTCAGTTTCATGGCTCTGCTGTTTATTTATTCACTGTTTAGAGAGCTACTGTGTATAGTAAGTATTTTCTATTTTTTAAAAAATGTTTAAAACATTAACCTAAACATTAACTTAGGGGTGTGAAACATTTTTTTTAAATTGTGGCTGCTCTGCCAACTTTCTTGAAGGACCTTGAAGAGATTCAGCAAGGCATAATGAGATAATTTTTCAAATTTACACCCCAGGCTTACATTTTCAAGCACATGAAGAAACATGAGCACTTATATGGTTAGTACTGAATCAGTAACACCTTCTGAGGGCTTATTTCCTCTAACCACGTGTGGAACCTAGGATCTAGCTGAAGGAATCAGCCTCTCTTCACGCCACCACCCAATTACCATGGGCTTTTCAGTTGTGTCAACATTCTTTCCTTGTTTGTCTGATTTAGGGTTTGCTCTAAATGTAGCACATGACGTATTTTTATTTTTAAATGAATTTTCACAGCTTTAAGATATAAGTCTTAATACTTTGAGGTCCCGGACACAAGACTCAGAACCACTGCTCTAGACCAAGATATAAAACCTGTTATTAACAATATACAGTATCATTTTTATTCAACTCACTAAAATGTATTAATTGTAAACTTTTTCTTTTTGCAAGGATACTTTTATTGTTAAGAAAAAGGAAATGACAGGACATGGCTGTGCAATAATGAATCCTGCAAAACGGCTCAACTGATAGGATACAACATTTCTACCAACGGTTGATGTCTCTCTCAAGACCTGCCCCGAGGAGCTGGAGATTTGGAGGGTGAGTCTCTCTTCTTAATGAGTTTCATTACTAACTTGGGCTCCCTTAAAATCTTTCAAGCCTATGGTTAAAAATTAAGTTATTCATTTACAGATATCCAAAAACTTTAAAACCCTACAAGGAAATACTTATTCAAATTACTGACTCTGAAACGTAGGGCAATTAAAAAAGAAAAAAAGAAGGCACTGTTTTGTCTCTCGGTGCTAGTGCGAAGATAAAAACACTACAGAGGTGCAGCTGACAGCTCATCAGTATTTCTAAGGAAGGTAAAGGGATAGAGTTTTGCTCTGATGAAGCACAGCAGGGTACAACAAAAATGGTTATCTAGTTCAACACAAAACACCTACAATGGCAACGTTAAGGTTAAGAAAGAAGTTATCCCCAGGTATTCAACTGGGCACACAGGGGCACTGAAAGTCGGGTCTTTAAAATAATAGCTCATTTCTCTATCACTAAGTTCTAGTGATGGTAGCAGCCTGCTGAAGGAGAAAGTGAGATATTTAAAAGGATGTTCTTTGCTTCAAAATTAAGATTCAAGGGAGAAGGAGAAGGAAAGGCAGACATACAGGGAGGAAATAAGTACAGCCCAACAAAAAGGTACTCGATGCCCATTACGTGACAACAAACAACTACAAAACAGAACTGTATCTCTACCTCCATTTCTAGACATTTCCTTAAACTGACTCCTTAACATGAAACATAGTATAATTTATTACAGATTTCATTATGTGAATGTATCATATCTAGTATTTACATTACAAAATTATTTTAAATGCTTAAGAAATAAAAGAAAACTTACCCCATCGCTTTCTCTATGTGGATTCAGCCTACTATAAACAGCTTCAATAACATTGCGCCTAAAAAAAATTATGCTTTAGTTTTATTAAATTACATACAATTACTAAGCTTCTGAGTATTTAAAATAATACTTCATCTTGAATATTCTCAAAAATTAACTGCCACACTAAATGCTTGCCAAGAACATAGTTTCTACATTTCACTTAGAATTTGATTCAGCACAAGCCATTTGTTCTTACTCACAAAGTAAGAGAACCTTCACCTTTTCAAAACACATGATAAGTAATTCCCTTAAAAAAAAAATGCCTTTGGATGAAATTTTAAAGTTCTTCTCTACTATAAGAACCACCAACCCATTTCATCTTTAGATAATTGATATACTTCTTCCCCAAAATTACTTAATTACTAATTATAAATGAACTCAAAATTAGTTCTTTTTGTTCTACTTACTTGCCAGCAAGACCTCCCCCAGGAGGCAAATTTGGGATATTTTCTGCAGACAAGATGCGCATGACATGGGCAAGATCAGGCATTCCTTCCTCACCAGACTTTTCCATAATTTCTGCAGGTTTTTAAAAAGAATTCCTAAATTAATGTGTTAACTCAGGATTCAGAGAGAGTGAAACAAGGGGAACTATTTGATAGTATCAATTTTATTTATTTATTTTTTAAATTTAAATTCAAGTTAACAGTATATTATTAGTTTCTGTAGTATCAATTTTAAAATGTAAAAAAAAGCAATTATCTTACGATCACACAAGGAATAAAAGTAATATAAAGTTATTTGCATACATAAAAGCAAAAACTAGAAGAAATGAAATGTTCAACATACAGGGACAGTTAAGAAAATTCTGGTATAGCCACTGAGTGAAATGGTTTACAATCACTAAAAATGATCCCTGTGAACACAGGATAGCTACCTGGAAAAACACTTTGATCTAATTTTATACAAGAATAATACAAAAGTTATTAATACTGTAATTCCAAAAAAAAAGTGACAGATGAATAAGGACTGTAAGGAGGAGAAAAATTAGGAATTGTTTTATAAAATTATTTAACTGAAGAACAGTTGACAAATACTATTAGTTTCAGGTGATTCGACAATTACACACATTATAAAATGCTCACCACAGTAAGTGTAGTCACCATACAATGTTAGTACAATATTACTGACTATATTTCCTATGCTGGACTTTTCAGCCCTGTGACCTCTTTGATAAGTGGAAGTTTATATCTTAGTCCCCTCCACCTAGTTTGCCTACCCTTCCTCTGGCAACCATTAGCTTGTTCTCCACACCTATGAGTCTGTTTCTGCTTTGTTTTTTAGATTCCATATGGAAACGAAACATTGTCTTATTTCACTTAGCATAATACCTTCTAGGTCCATCCATGCTGTTTTATAAGCTTTTTGATCCCAAGGTAGTTATGTTCCACAACAATTTAAAATACAAAAGGAGGGGCGCCTGGGTGGCTTAGTCAGTCAGGAATCTGCCTTTGGCTCAGGTCATGATTCCAGGGTCCTGGAATGGAGCCCCACATGGGGCTCCCTGCTCAGTGGGGAGCCTGCTTCTCCCTCTGCCTCTGCCCCTCCCCTGTACTCATTCTCTCTCTCATGAATAAATACAATCTTTTAAAATAAATAAATAAAATTAAAAAAGGAAAATAAATCAGAGAACTTGCTAAGGCTTAGAACAAAATAAAACATTTACACGTTCCATCTATATTTACAACTCATGAAAAACACATCTTTACAGCATGATTATTTGGCCAGTATTAAGACATAAACTCCTCAGGGCGCCTGGGTGGCTCAGATGGTTAAGCGTCTGCCTTCAACTCGGGTCATGATCCCAGGGTCCTGGGATCGAGCCCCACATCAGGCTCCTGGCTCAGTGGGAAGCCTGCTTCTCTTTCTCCCTCTGCCTCTCTCCCTGCTCATGCTCTCTCTGTGTGTCTCAAATGAATAAATAAAATCTTAAAAAAAAAAAAAAAGACATAAACTCCTCAAAAATCAGAGGATGCCAACTTACTTTTAAGACAACAAAAAAAGCAGTGTCCTCAGCAGCCACCATGCCTCAAGAGGCCCTCGCCATCACCGTAACCTCACCACTCCCATTTGACTCTGCCCCTGACTCCCCTCTATCTCCATAAAGACTCTATGCAGAGAAGCCTTCTCCTACTTCTAGATCTTCACATGTGCTTTTCCTTTGATTTGAAACACAATTTATGCCATTCCAACCAACCCATTTTTTGTTTTTTTTTAAAGATTTTTATTTATTTATTTGAGAGAGAGAGAATGAGAGATAGAAAGCATGAGAGGGAAGAGGGTCAGAGGGAGAAGCAGACTCCCTGCTGAGCAGGGAGCCCGATGTGGGACTCGATCCCGGGACTGCAGGATCATGACCTGAGCCGAAGGCAGTCGCTTAACCAACTGAGCCACCCAGGCACCCCCAACCAACCCATTTTGTATAGTTCGCTCATATTCAGGTTTCAACTTCACGTGTCAGTTTCTCAAATTCTTCTCCAACCCAAGCCTCAAGTCGGTGCACTGCTACATAATTTCCACTGTAGATGCTGTTCACTCTATCACAGATTGCAAGCTTCTTGGAGGCAGGACTGTCATCTTTCTGCCTTATACTTGTATCTCTATAGTACAGGATTTCTCATCCTTGGCACAACTGACATTTTGGATCGGCCACATCTTTTTTGTTTTTGTTTTTGTTTTTTTTTGGTGGAGGCCGTCTTGTGTATTACAAAATGTTAAGCAACACCCGCGGCCTCTCCTCACTATAGGCTAGTGACACCCTCTCAGTTATGACACCAAATATGTCTGCAGACATTGCCACAGTGAAAGAGAGAGAGAGAAAAGAATGAGTGTGTATGTCATAGAAAACAGAGGAGTCAAATGAATTGTAAACAAATGGGAAATCTAGGTAAAAGGTACTACATTGTACATGGGAGCTCTCTATATTTTTTCAACTTTTCTTTAAGTTTAAAATTACTGCAAAATAAAAAGTTAAAAAAAATAAGTACAGTTGATCCTTGAATGACTTAAGTTTCAACTGTGTGGGTCCACTTATATATGGCTTTTTTAATATTTTTATTTATGGCTTTTACAATATAGTACACTACCGTCAATATATTTTCTCTTTATGATTTTCTTAATAACATTTTCTTTTCTCTGGCTTACTTTATTGTAAAAATACATACATATACATATATAGCATATATAGGACATACAAAATATGTGTTAATTAACTGTTTATAAAGCTTCCGGTCAACAGTAGACTACTGTAAATAAGTTTTGGGGGATGTAAATGTACATTTTCAACTGAGGGGGAGAGTGGGAGGGGAAGGTGGGGAGAGTGGGTGTGTTTGCAGTCCCAACGCCCATGCTGGTCAAGGGTCAACTGTAAAATCAATTCTCTCTCACAACATCAATGCTGCCTCTTACCAGTAAGATAAAAACATATGGTATAATGAATTCCTATGATTAACTTGGGAGAAATTAGTGTTAGTGGAATTAGAGCACTTGATGTTCATGATAAGCCCTGAGGCAAATTTCACTGGACTCTTCACTACTAAAAGTATAATCAGGGAAAGAGGAAATAAAATGGCAAGATTTAACAGACTATTTTCAAATGTTTCTCTTTGGTGGTATAATAGACGTATTTGTTCTTTTTGTTCTACTATCTTTGGTGGTATAATAGGCATATTTGTCTTCTCCCTGCCAATAAATTCCCACACGTTGGTCCAAGATGTGATAGTAAATCTTAGGCAGAGAGATGCTTGTTTTTTAAGGCCTTGTTTTGAAATACTTAGTCGTTTTCTTAATTCTAAAAGAACTATTTGATAAACAAGGGAGAATACTCTCCCTTTCCTTCTAAATGAAAAAAAAAAAAAAATCACCTTCCTTACTTACCTTCAACCCGTGATTCCAAGTGCTTATCCAGCTCTGAATCTTTTCTCACTGCTTCATCTGAGACCTTGGGCGCATTTGAAAAGCAAACTAGTACAATACTCATGTTATCTCGGCTTCCCTGTATTTTAAAGAAAGAAGAAGAAAGAATTAGATTTCCATAGTCCAGCAACTTTCTATTATTTCATTCACAAGTTAATTACATTAAGCAATTATAGTTTATTTAAATCACCAGAATGTACACATTCAACGCATTAATTTCCATTCTAAAGAACTATTTGAAGCATTCCCTGAAGAAACAAGATCTCTAGATATGGGTAGATCTGTAATTATTTTATGACTTTTAATTCTGTGTACCTATTCTTACCCACCAGCACTCTACAACCTAAGAAATGAAGATACCTTCATATGTATTACATCTTCTAAACTCTGTTTCCCACTCAACCTGCATATTCCCAAAGTGGCTTACGCCCAAAAACACATGTTATCAAACAAATGTGCCATTTTCACCTAGCTAATTAACCCGCATCAGAGCAATGCTAGCAAAACTCTGAATTTGACATAGCTGAAAATTAATGATCATTTAGGATACCCAAGACACTACTGAACAATTAGAAGCAGAAAAGAAAACAGATTGTAAACTGTTCTGAGGATAAAGCAGCAAACAATGGAAGGTAACTGGATGGCTGAGATAGTGTAGTCAGATATAACTTGTGGAGAAAAGACATCAGATCATTATATAGAATCAAAAATTGTGTCAGTCTGCAGAGGGGAGCCAAAACTGCTAACTTAGGGACAAATTTTACTGTCGCCTTGGTAATCACACTACTATAGACAAATGATCTATATTTTTATTTATTTATTTTTTAAAAAAGATTTTATTTATTTATTTGAGAGAGAGAATGCTATAAAGAGAAAGAGAGCATGAGACAGGGGAGGGTCAGAGGGAGAAGCAGACTCCCCGCCGAGCAGGGAGCCCGATGCGGGACTCGATCCCGGGACTCCAGGATCACGACCCGCGCCCAAGGCAGTCGCTTAACCAACTGAGCCACCCAGGCGCCCCCTATATTTTAAAAGTAGCACTATTACCGTGAGATTACGAGAAATAAATTTAAAATCTTCTCGTAGCTTTTCCTATAGGTATATTACTTTAACTAAGTTTCTTAGAACAGTGACTGTTTCAACTCCCCCCACCCCCAAAATAAACTAAGTCAATGGAGGTGGTAGGCTACTTTTGTCTGACGGTGCAGTTTGTCAACCCAAGTGAAAAAAAGCTAAGGCCATACCCATTCTAGTCTTTTCAGTCATTATGGCCAGAATCTAGGCAGGCATTGTCTGGTCCAGGCTTGCCACCTTTCTGGAACCCATGTGACACAGCCAAAAAGACACAAAGGCCTTGAAAAACTTTTGCCACCACCTCCTAAAATTCCATGTAGCAAAGCTTGAAGACAGTGGAGGTCAGGCCTTAAGAAGGCTTCAAAAAGAGTAACTCTTTCCACAGACTCCCATGCTTTAGTGGGAGAAAATATCATGAGTATATAACCAGATTCTCCATATCTGAAAAAAAAAAATCAGGATTTCCAAAAAAATCAGAACTGGCCCAAACTAATTTCATTCTTTCATGAAATCCACCAAGACTTTCACAATGACTTCGTATTAGAAAATATGCACTGGCTGTATGAACATATATACATATCCACACAACCACACTATGGTTCCAAACAGCATCCTCCCCCCATCCCCCAAAAGAATCAATACATTCTACAGGGATCAGGATTGACCATATAAGTTCAGGTCAGGCGAAAGCTTTATACCAGAGATAATTAAAGTTACACACACACACACACAACACACAATTTCCATTAGGTTTTTATGTTACAAAAATTACATCTTATCAATTGGGAAATTAACTGAAAGATAGTTTCAGGAAGTTTACATAACAAAAAAATAAAGGAAATAATTTACATTTACACCTCAGCTCTGTGTGATTCCAATGATGCTTCTTCTATTTCTACATAAAGATGACTTTCAGGGGCGCCTGGCTGGCCAGAGAGTTGAACAACTGACTCTTTCAGTTTCAGCTCAGGTCATGATCTCAGGGTTGTGGGATCGAACCCACCCATTGCTCTAAGGCTCTGCACCCAGCCCTGAGCCTGCTTAAGATTCTCTCTCCCTCTCCCCTTACCCCTCCCCCAACCCTACCTCTAAAATAAATAAATCTTTAAAAAAAAAAAAGCCCCAGAATGCTACAGTGTACTCACAGAGATATTAAAAATGAGGGGAAACAGAGTGATACTCCACATTTGTGGCTACCCTGCAAACTAGTGTGAAGTAGTTCAGTTTTAACATCGGATAACACTATATTCCTCTCAAGGACATCCAATCTTTTCAAAGCCGGGGTTTTGAGAGTTGCTATGATAAAAAGCAAGTCCCATAAAAAAAAAAAATCAACGTGATACAGGAAATGAGGGTGGCTGTGCCCAATGACTCCAAGATCTGAGAAGCTGTGCAGTGAACAGGTACACATTATCTTGTTAGTATGTAACTGCAGTATCTCTCTTTCTTAAAGATTTACTTATTTTAGAGAGAAAGAAAGAGAATATGAGCGGGGGGGGGGGCAGGAAGGGGCAGAGGGAGAGGGAGAAAGAGAATCCCAAGCAGACAGCCCACTGAGCACACAGCCCCACGCTGGCTCAATCCCACCACTGTGAGATCACGATCTGAACTGAAACCGAGAGTCGGACACACAACCAACTGAGCCACCCAGGTGTCCCTGTAACTGCAGTTTCTTAAAGAATGAAATAAAAGATTTTTTCAATGTATATGTATTATTTTGTGAAGACATATATATACTCATTAAGTTTGGCTCTAACCATATAATACTTGTATCTGCTAAGTATTAATATGGCTAAGTAGCACTACAAAAAAATTCTGAGATACTCGGGCACCATGGGACCAAGAAAGTTTGAGAACTGCTACGCTATAGACTATACTTTTACATTCAGTCCTTCCCTTCCATACTCCAAAATACCCAACCACACTCCACTCTAATACTATTTATGTCTATTTTTGTGTTATTTAGAATTATATTTTCTGAAAGCTATAACAGAAAAACTCCTGAGTTTAGAGCTAAACAATTTTAGGGGGTATATGGGTACATTTTTCATGTTCTATTACTAATCTGGAATGGCGCGGCCTTTGGAAAATAAGCCAAAAAGACACAAAGGCCCTGAAAAACTTTTGCCACCACCTCCTAAAATTCAATGTAGCAAAACTTGAAGACAATGGAGGTCTTGACTCTTGGTTTCAGCTCAGGTGTGAGCTGAAATTTTCCCTCAATTTTATCCAACTATCAGATACTATCTCATGTCTTAAAATAAATAGGCTTCTGGTAAGTGTATATAAGCTGAATTCAGGAAAATCAAATAGTATTTTAAAAGAAAAAATAAAACAATTTAAAGGAACATTGACTTTTACAATTTAAGAAAAAGCAGGTGGCAAAGTAACATGCATAATATGATCCATTTCTGTAAAAAACAAAAAACAAAAAGGAAGGGAAAGAAAACCCTATTTTTATATTTCTATATGTTTGTATGAATAAACACAGAATTATGTGGAAGAATATGTGGCTGCTTAAGGGGGACGATATTTTTAAAAAGGACAGAAATACAAACATCTTCGGATTTGTTCACAAATGTTCTTATTAATCTTGTAATTATTGAAAAAAGAAAAGAGAACTCTTAGTATTTCCATTCGGAAAAACTTTTTCATCAAACCCTCTGTGAAACATTGGCAACGGACACATCAAACTTGAATCAGGAAATGTGAGTTCTAGTCTTGGCTTCAACACTCATCAAAATATGATTTAACAGCTATCTTTTAATGTCAAACCTCTATTTCCTTACTTGCAAATTAGAAATGGATTTTTATTTCGTTCATCTCAGGCTACTAGGAGGACAAATGAGTGTTATTTATAAGTTATGAAAGGCTATGCAAACAGCAGTTATGTAGTCTATGCAACCTGAATTAGCGTAAATACCATGAATGCTACTAGCATTGGCAATAAAATAGGAAGACTGCTTTCTTAGGGACTATTCTCTCCTAGAGTTACGTATCTTAAGAGAGTAATGCCTGAGTGGAGTCATCCAACACTTATTGCTTCATATTCCTAAGTGGCAATCCTGAAAAAGATTATCATTAGCAATAATAATGCTAACTACCTTTTTTTTTTTAAAGATTTTATTTATTTGACAGAGAGAGACACAGAGAGAGAGGGAACACAAGCAGGGGGAGCAGGAGAGGGAGAAGCAGGCTTGCCGCGGAGCAGGGAGCCCGATGTGGGGCTCGATCCCAGGACCCTGGGATCATGACCTGAGCCAAAGGCAGACGCTTAAGGACTGAGCCACCCAGGCACCCCAATGCTAACGACCTTTTATAGTTGTGAAAATTAAATGCATTACGGTATGTGTAAAGTGCTTAGAATAGCATCTGGCTCATAGAAAGCAATAATTTACTAATGTTATTGTGATTATGACGATTATCACAATCTCCCAAGATTTCATGAGTTAACATATAAATGCTTGTAAACTATTAGGGCATGACAAGTGTTATAAGTGTTAGAAAATATTAACACATCATTTAAATCTATTATCAGGGAATCTTCTACTTAAATATCAGACCTACTCTCTTTCCTCCTGAAATAGCTAGCACCTACTGAGTAATCGCTAAGTGCCAAGCACTGAGCTAAAGTGCTTTCCATGGATTTTAAAATTTTGTATTCAATCTTTCAAAGTTCAAAGCAATCATACCCTATTTTAATCATATTGTTTTATAACACTGCTAACCCCTTGTTTTACACTACAAACAAGTGACAAATTATGGAGTTAGAAAAAGAAATGGGTAAGAAGTTCTAACATGCAAAGGTTCAAAATATTCATAGGTCTGTTATGTTTCAACACAAAAGTTAACTAAGCTTCTCAAAACTGATTCAATTTGGGGGCACCTGGGTGGCTCAGATGGTTAAGCATCTGCCTTTGGCTCAGGTCATGATCCCGGAGTCCTGGGATCGAGTCCCGCATGGGGCTCCCTGCTCAGCAGGGAGTCTGCTTCTTCCTCTCCCTCTACTGCTCCCCCTGCTTGTGCTCTCTTGCTCTGTCAAATAAATAAAATCTTAAAAACAAAAAAAAATGATTTCAACTTGGGGCACCTGAGTGGCTCAGTCAGTTGAGCATCCAACTCCTGATTTCAGCTCAGGTCATGATCTCAGGTTGTGAGAGGGAGCCCCACACCCCACCTGAGACCCCGCACTCGGGAATCTGCTTGAGATTCTCTCCCCCCCCCCATACCCTCCAGTGCACACTCCCACTCTAATTAAAAATAAAACCAAAAAACTGACTTCAATTTGAATGCAGCTTCATTCTAAGGAACTATGGTGGCCAACTTCCACTAAAATTGAATGACTCATGGGTTCCAACCTCTTGTCCCTATTACTGTCATTTATCATTTCTGAGATTCTAGGAATCCAGGATATTTAATACCATCACCAGGAATATTTAATTACTGATCAAAGATGTCAAGCAAAGATCCACCACCAGAATCATTTGACCCCCTCCAAAAGGGTGGGGTCAAAATTCCTGAAAACGAACATCCTTTCAATGGAAGGGAGAATGCAGTTTATCCACAATACAAGCTTCTCTTTTACTCCAAATTGATTTTTGGCTATTCCCTTCGAAACAACACACCATTCTTTCAACAAAATACTATACAATCATGACAAATGATTTAGACTGATACCTACAGACATGGAGATCTCGCTACAACGTACTGTTGCACAAAAAAGCATACCATAGAATAACAAGTATAATGATCTCCTTTTTATAAAAATATACATACTAACAGGCAGGCAAAAAAGACTGGAAAGATATATACCAATGAATGGAGCCAACTTCAGTGAGTGGCAAAATGTTTGAATGTTTCTTTATATGTCTGGGATTACCTGGAATTTTTTTTTAATAGCTAAGTATATACTTGTTTTATAATCAGGGAAAATGCTGTCTTCATCTGCTAGTCAGGCAAAAAAACATCTGCTTGCTTTTGTCTCAAAAAGCTGCAGGTCAGAATCTCTCCACGTGGAGTCCAAAGGGAAGACATTTTTAGAGCCTATTCGATCACTGACAACCATCAATACTTTTGTAATTAACCTATCCAGAGAAGTAAAAAAAAAAAAAAAAGGTATACAGTATGCTTAAGGGAAAAAAGACAAAAAAACCAAAAACCAAAAACCTTTGAAAAGCTAAAGGAACCATCATTTAAAATCCTTTCAGAAAAAAGCTGCCAACTGGAAACACCAGCCCTTAAATTTTCTCTATCTGAAGTTGTCTCTTCCCATTCTATGAAAAAGAAGTAGACACTTCACCAAAATCTGGGTATTTCCAAAGACTCAGAGAACTTCCGAAACTTTCTGGCTGTGTCTGTACCTCCCAAAGAAACTTATGTGGTGGGGAGAAAGAACAGCTCTAATCTAGACAGAATAAGTAAGTCAAAACCTTTATTTCATATAGCCAAAGGTTAGTTTTGCCTTGATATCTTTTTAATCAGAGTCATACAATACTCACATATTCTAGGCACTGGCCAGATAACTCAAATTTTAACTGATTGCTATACAGGCACTGTCAAAAACCCACCTGAAACTACTGAATATTTTAAAAACATTCAAGGGAATTGCTAAATGTCTGTTAGTCTGGATTTGCTTTCTCTATTACTATCTCAAGTTAAGATTCACAGGACCTTACAAAACTAAACTAAATGTTACTGATCCACAGGAATTCTTCCAGCATTATATTTTATACTACTCTTTGGTTTTTAATCAGTGACGACAAAAACATCTATACAAAAAGAATGCTGGTATCTTCTACAAAAGTTAAGATATGCTCTACCATGTCATGTAACACTTAGATAAAGCCACATGTAAATTCTTTTTTGATTTTGTTGCTAGGAAAGAGCTTCTTTTACTAAACAATAAGAAATACACAAT
The DNA here is from genome assembly GCF_037043125.1 of Eumetopias jubatus. NCBI lineage: Eukaryota > Metazoa > Chordata > Mammalia > Carnivora > Otariidae > Eumetopias > Eumetopias jubatus. Next base: position 75,610,757 of record NW_028274815.1, read on the forward strand.
TTACACTTTTACTTCAGTTTCCATCTTAGCTGCTAGGAGGCTCAGATCTAAATTACAAAACCTGACCTAGCCTAGGTCTCTGGTTTATCTTCCAATATTATACATGGCTTTTGATCTTTTGTATATTTATTACAGAAATATATCATATACATAATTCATTAAACTGCTTCAAAATTAGGCATGAGACCTCTGTTGCCAATACTGAGAATTTAAATCAAAAGGCACAATTCTATATAGATGCCTCAGCCACAGCAACAAGCCATAAAGTACTTAAATGACAACAAATGCCACAAATTTATTAATCTTCAAACTAGAAGGTTGAGGCAAACAAGGCTGGCCAAAAAAAAAAAAAAATTCTGGTGAAGAAAGTAATTTAAAAATATACAGATTTTCCCTAATGAAAAGTTTTTCTTTTAAATTTAAGTCTGGTTAATTGTACTTACCGTGCCTTTTCAAAATTAACAGGGTATTTTAATTATAACAAAAAGACTTACATACCTTATGTAAACAAGTGTCCACTACCCAATTGCACACATTTTCCAGGTCATCAGATACCTCAAGCCTAGATTTAACAAATTCACAGAGCTCCTCATTACTCATAACATCCCAGATCCCATCACAAGCCAAGATGATAAATTCATCCTCTTCTGCTCTTAAAATTTCATAAACCTCAGGCTCTGGAGAAACAAGTTGTTCTGTTGGGCCCTTGCCATCAACACACTTGTAATCATAGTCCCCCAAAGCACGAGACACTGCTAATGAACCATTAACACGTTGTATCATTACGCTGCCTCCTGCATTTTGGATTCGCTCCTTCTCCCTTGGATTGCAAGGTTTGTGATCCTGGGTAGAAAAGCAGACTTGTCCATTCCTATACAGAACAGCACGTGAATCACCACAGTTGATAAAGTAGATATGCTTAGGTGAAATCAGGACCCCCACTGCGGTTGAACCACTTCTGTCCATTCCGTTTCTGAGGTCTGAAAAGTTACGCATGTATTCATCAATTTTCAAAAAGCCAGTTCTGATGCCATTCTTGACATTTTCCACGGAGGGCTCAAGAGCAGATCCTGATTTTCCAGCTGCCCTAAAGTCTTCATTATTAGTGATGTGTTCTAATAAATGTGTTGAGCAGTAATTTGCTACTCGAGATCCAGCATGACCATCATAAACTGCAAAAAATGACCAGTCTTCCAAGCCGTGAGGAATACCTACAACAGCTGTGTGTGCATCTTCCATTTCTACTCTCCATCCTTGCATGCTGCTCAGGCCATAACGTAAACCATTCCCAGCACCATGAGCGTTATGTTTCTCAGTTTTGGGTTTATCCAAAAATGCACCCATGTTTAATAATGAATCTGAAAGAAAACAAAAATTGTCAAGGGTTATATGTTTAAATCTGTCAGAGGATTATCTACAATATTCCATCTATTCTCTAGTAACGCCTATCTCAAATATATTTTTCAGTATTATCTGAATTTACTGAACAAAAAAGAAACCAAGAAAATTTCCCCATACATCCTTATTCTAGAACAGTGGTTTCTCAATCCTAGCACATTAGAATCATCAGACCAATTAAATCAGAATCCCTAGGGATGAGACCCAGATATCAGTATTTTTTTTTAAGCCTCTCTGGTGATTTCAATGTGCAGTAAGTTGAAAAGCACTGTACCAGCAAAGGAAAACTAAGAAACACAACCTGCTTAAGTTTTCTTAAATATTCAATTTATAAGAGAATTCAGGGTTCAATATAGAAGACTGAACCATCAGAATATTCAGAATGGTGTTGCATCTTTTCTAATACATTAAGGTACTATTTAATATATTTCATAAAGACTTCCAAAAGCATGTATTGTGAGATACTTTCCCCCAGTGATCCGGACAACCCCCAAATTTAATCAAAACATAAAATCTCCATTCTACAAACATCTGATTTTATCAAAGCTTTACTGTTTATCAAATTAAAAACTTTACTTGGATTGACTGAAATCTATTACTTAGAGTCTGTTAAAACAATATAAGTTTAATGATGTGCTACAGAACATACTTAACATTGCTGTGTTTTCTAATCCGTGAAGTAGCATTAGGACAACTTCTACTCAGTACTGACAGACTTAACAATCCACAGACAGGATTATAAAGTACTCCTATGCATCCCTCTCCCTCCTGACTTCACTATTATTTTAGAATAAAGCTTTTCCAATTTCAAATGACCTGGACTAGAGTGGTGGTTCTCCAAATAAGCATGCAGATGCCCTGGTAGTTTCCCACCTACAATCCTGGCCCTAAAACTCACTAGCCGTGTGACCTTGAGTAAAGTGCTTAATCACTTTACTTCAAATTCCTCCTGTGAATTAATCAGTCACTTTTCCCTTCTCCTCCTCTCTGGCAAATGGGTATCACAACAATAATACCTACACTTCACAGGGTTGCAGTGAAGAATGAGTTGATGTAGTGTGCTTAGAACAGTACTTGAAACAGAGTAAAACCATAAAATGTTTGTTATTTGCTCAAAATGCAGATTCCATAGCCCATCCACACACCCAAAGTTGTTTTTTTCCAGTACATCTTTGATGGGGACCTTTGAAAGAGCATGCTGGCGGGGCGCCTGAGTGGCTCAGTCATTAGGCGTCTGCCTTCAGCTCAGGTCATGATTCCAGGGTCCTAGGATCGAGCCCCGCATTGGGCTCCCTGCTCTGCGGGAAGCCTGCTTCTCCCTCTCCCACTCCCCCTGCTTGTGTTCCCTCTCGCTGTGTCTCTATCAAATAAATAAATAAAATCTTAAAAAAAAAAAAAGAAAGAAAGAAAGCTACAGGGAACATTAAGAATCAAAAGGAACCTGGAAGTCCAGCTTTGGAAAACCATCAAATGAGCACCCACCCCCCAACTCTCATAACAAACAAGGAGCCAAATACTGTGAAAGTTACACCCAGAAGAGCCTTGCTTGCTTGCGGGTACTCTCACTGCTAGGATTCCTACCTGCTGTCTGTTTCCTTCTGAAGTTTCTTGCTCAAGATTCAAAGTCCAGGAAATGAGTATCTGACTGAGCTTAGGTCACTAGTACACTGTCTGGCTTTATCGGGGACTGCATTCTTTCACAAATAGGTCATTTTTTTTTAAAGATTTTATTTTATTTATTTATTTAAGTAGGCTCTACAACCAGCATGGGGCCCAGCGTGGGGCTTTAACTCATGACCCTGAGATCAAGACCTGAGCTGAGATCAAGAGTCGGATGCCTAACTGACTGAGCCACCCAGGTGCCCCTAAAGATATTATTTATAAATAATCTCTATACCCAACGTGAGGATCGAACTTACAACCCTGAGATCAAGAGCTGCATGCTGTTCCGAATGAGCCAGCCAGGCACCCCACAAATTGGTCGTTTTTAAGTCCCAAATTGATATTTTAAAGTTGGGGTTGTCCCTTAATGATTTTGTATTTTACTTATTTTTAAGTAATCTCTTACACCCAATATGGGGCTCAAACTCACAACCCCAACATCAAGAGTCAAAACACCTTCTGACTGAGCCAGCCAGGTGCCCCTGATTTAATTTTTCAAACATGAAATATCACATATATGAGAGTTTACATAATGTATACATTTGGCCAAAGAGTAATAAAATGAACACCTATGTACCCACCATACAATTTAAGAAGTAGAACATTATCAAGACCACCGAGGCATCCTATTATCCTGAATGTTATCATCAGTATTCCTTGTAGTTTAACCATCTGAGGCATAGTTTTAATATGTTTGACACTATACATTGATGTGAAGTACAATAAATGTTTACTCCAGTATTTTTGGTTTCGGCTCACCACTATATTTTCTGAGCTTCATCCACATTGATACAGAGCCATAGTTCACTATATGCGACTATATGCTCATGTACAATTTTTATCTATTCTACTATCAATGAATATGAGTTATTTTTCATTTTTTAAAATAAAACAGTGCTATTGTAGAGTTTTCCTAGAATATATACCAACATTCCCAAGTACTTAAAGTATGCAAATCTGACAGTTACTATACATGATCTTTTTTTTTCCAACAAAGATCACAAAACAGGGGCACCTGGGTGGCTCAGTCAGTTAAGCGTCTGACTTCAGCTCAGGACATGATCTCAGGGTCCTGGGATTGAGCCCTGTGTAGAGCCCCGCATCAGGCTCCTGGCTCAGCGGGGCATCTGCTTGTCCCTCTCTATCTCCCTCTGCCTCTCTCCCCGCTCGTGCTCACGTGTGCGCTAATAAATAAATAAATAAATAAAATCTTTAAAAAAAAAAAACAACACAAAACCATTACCTTTCCAAAGGTTTATTTCCCAAATGCTCATTTGCTAACACTACTTTCTTTAAAATAGTTACCTTCTTGGTAAGTAACCTTTATCCTTAATGGGAAGATTGTGTGTGTCTGTGTGTGTGTGTGTGTGTGTATTCTCTTTTATCTAAAAGTATCTGCATACTGCTGTGGAATTAGCAACTTCTATTTTAAGTTGTATTATTCTTCAAAAGCAAAGAACTTTGCTATGAGATAATCAGCAAACTTCTATGCAGTAAAATGTACTTCTTGGTCATTTCTCATATAAGCACTGTAAAAACTAGATTTATTTTTTTAAAGATTTGAAAGAGAGCGCGCACACGTGCCAACAAGGAAAGGGGGAGCGGGGGGGGGAGGGTGGGTTGCAGAAGGAGGGGAGACAGAGAATCCCAAGCAGACTCAGTGCTGAGTACAAGGTGGGTGGGGCTTAATCCCCCAACACTGAGATCACAACAGGAGCCAAAAATCAGGAGTCCAACACTCAACCAACTGAGCCACCCAGGTGTCCCCAAAACCTACTGTATTTATTTTAAAGTTAAAGGTCTTGTTTTTATAAAATTAACTACATTGATGGCACACTAACAGCCCTTTATAAACTCCTGGTTCAATTTCTTTGCTGCAGTAATTTACCTATGAATGATGGAGTAAATGATTTTTACCTTAAGTAACTATGACTTTCTTCCATAAAAGGTTGTCTTTGTAAAGAAGTCATTTACTACTGAAAATATACATTTGCCTAGCATCTCTTTGCTTTTGCTACTCACCCCCCAAAAACAGTCATTATTACTGAAACACAAGTTAGCAAACACTAAGGAGAAAGTATGTTACAACATCTATATTTTATTAAAATAAAATCAATCGTAAAGCAAATCTTCTACAATGTACAATTATTCTGATACTGGTTTCTTCACATCAGCACTGTATACTGAAATACTGCATGTTTCAAAGGCATCTGATGACAAAGAAATGTGTTTTAATTTTTTGCCATACATTCCATGTTATTTCTGTCATTTTGACCAAGACAGAAAAAACAAGGGTTTCCCCAGTGACATTGCTATCTTTTACTGTTCAAAAGAAACCTCAAAGGGCCTTGTAAACATTTATAATTTAGTGCAGTTTTGCACTCTACTGATGGCTTTATCAAACATCTCTGGGGAAAAAAAAACTCAAAGGTTTTTATACTCAGGATGCCTAATTTTTAAATGACTTGCTAACTTGTTATGATTTCATGCTATCATTTAGTTACATGTCAAACAACACTGTACCTCAGGCAAGGTACAGTTCCAATAATATAGATCCATATTTCAAACAATCTTCCTCAACAATCTCAGATTTTTTTGCACTTGATATTTCAATCTGATTGTATCATAGTTTTTACCCCAGGATGAGAGCTTATACTGGTATTAGGAGTTCTAACATTTTTTATGTGTATGCCTGTGTGTGCTTTATTATAACTACAATCAATCTTTTTTGATAGGAGTCTTTTTCAGTCACTTGCTCACTTTTTGAAGCAGCTTCATTAAAACCTAATCATATGAAAATCAACATAATCACAGGTACACTTCAATCACGACGATGACGAATATAAGTGAGGAAGTGAAAATTCCACCCTTCCTTAGGATCTCTCATCAGCACATTGGACCTACTAACAGTGTGGGAAGCCAGGGCCAATCACCGTATTAAAAGCAATTTGCCTTTTTCAAGATGAAGGACTATAATAAGGAGAAGTTCTAATTTTTAAAAAACTTAATACTGATGGCTTGTTCTGTGAACCCACATTCAGAGATCAGTGATGTATACAACTCTGTGGGCACAGACTTTTTACGAGATTGAGAATGTATGCACAGCGAGCATTATCTAAAGACTGAACACATCTGTCTTTTTCCATTGCTGCCTTTGAGGAAAATACATTAGTGAAACCACAGCAGCATATGACTTTTTCAATCAATATATCATAATTGTACTATGAAGTAAGAATCTGACAAATGATATTTTAAAAGGGGTTCTCATACTTGGAAGATTAGGGACTCGTCTTTTATTTATTCTAAGTAATTTGCTTAAATCACTCTAAGTAATATTTTTATTTCTATTTTTTTATTTTTACTATGACTTTTTTTTAGGTAAACTCCAAGCCCAATGTGAGGCTCAAACTCACAACCTGGAGATAAAGAGTCACATGCTCTACTGAGCCAGCCAGGTCCCCAAGTAATCACATTTTTAAAATCACTTAAAAGGTTTCACATGTGTTTACATATTATATAGCATTCAATTCTGGGATGACCCTACAATTTCTCATTTATAATTAGTGCTTAAGTTCCAGCAATAAATTATACATACTTTTAATGTATCTGGCAAAAGAATACTTCAGCTTCTTTCAATCAACTGAAAATTACAAACAACAACAGTACAACAGTTACTCATTCAAATATTTTCTTTCCCCCCTCCCCTTTATTATTATTATTTTTTAAAGTAAACTAGCCCCAATGCGGGGCTTAAACTCATGACCCCAAGACCAAGAATCACATGCTCTACCAAATGAGCCAGCCAGGTGCCCCTCATTCAAGTACTTTCTGAGTACATGCTGCATGCCAAGCACTGTATCAGGTACTAGGAATAAGTTGTCCCCTTCCCTAAAAGAACTTCTAGTCTGGTGGAAGATAAAGACCAGTACACAGATTATGAAGGCACCCAGTGATATAGGGTACAATGGGTATGCCAACAGGAGGTGTCAAAGATAGCCTCATGTATTTAAAAATTTTCCAGGGACACCTGGCTGGCTCAGTCAGTGGAGGATGTGACTCCTGATTTTAGGGTTTTAAGTTTGAGCCCCGAGTTGGGTGTAGAGATTTCTAAAAAATAAATCCTAAAAAAAACACAAAGATTAAAAAAAAAACTTTTTTTCTAAAGGAAGAAGCCCAAGCTGATACTTACATGATGGAAATGGGAGAAGAAATTAGCATATACAAAGACCAAAAGAAGAGTAAGAGCACAATTAATTTGGTATAACTGGTATGTGTATATTTGTATGTGAGTATATACATGAGCATTTCAAGGGGGAAAGCAGAAGCACTGAAATCCTAAGAATAACATTATTTTCACTGAAATGTCCATTATCTACTTATCTTAGAATCATGGATTTGAGAACTCAAAAATGTGTCATCCTCTTCTTGCCTGAGAAAGTAGTAAACCCATCTGACAAGTGTGCTTTTTACTGAGAAGAACAAATACGGGAAAAAGTTCTAGAAGACGTCCTAAAATTTAGATGAGTTATCTATAGTTTACATTCTTCTGTAGAATAAGCCTCCACATAAAAAATTCTGATACCTTTGAGTTTGCTTACAAACCAACCCTGAAAGGGAGTAAGCGTGGAAGGTGGGCAACTTTTAAATATAAATCAAATTTCAGAGAGACTTGAAGGGCTGTTCAAATACACCACAATGTTCAAAATAAGGTCAAATATATGCAAATACACATAGTCAAAAGGTACTCACAGTACCCATCACCAGATAATTAAAACAGTTGCAAAACTGAATTTCGGGTTCCCTTTTTTCCTAAATCCTTCTTCAGCTCATTCACAATCATCTCTCTATTCCTTAGGTCCAATGAATCCATAGGACAGAGGCTTTTTTCTCCCTTTCCCCATGAACATGTCTAGGGACTAGAACTTCATCTAAAGAACTGGATTCATAGCTGCTGGAGAAGAAAAAAGCCTAGTCTCTGATTACAAAACACCCAAGATTCAATGGATTGTATTTACTATTATTTCTAAAAGCATTAAATATAGTGCACTTAGTTAACAATTATTCCGATGATAAACTCTCTAACAAGAAAAATTATCTGAAGCATTGTTCTTTAAAAGTTTCTCTGAATTTAAAGTTCTAGGTCCTTTGCCTTAGCTGACAGACCATGGTTGATTTGTTCCCATCAATCTTATTTCAAGAGGGATACAGTTACTTCAAAGCCGCCCACAGTTTACAATCAAGCCCAAATACATTTCACATTTATAAACAAAAGTGAGAGCACAGTAGGAAACACTTAATAATAGATCAAAGAATATAGCTTCATTTTTTTTAAGTATTTATTTATTTGACAGAGAGAGATACAGCGAGAGAGGAACACAAGCAGGGGGAGTGGAGAGGGAGAAGCAGGCTTCCCGTGGCGCAGGGAGCCCTATGTGGGGCTCGATCCCAGGACCCTGGGATCATGGCCTGAGCCGAAGGCAGACGCTTAACGACTGAGCCACCGAGGCACCCCTATAGCTTCATTTTTTCAAATAAAAAGTAACTTATAAAAGTGAAGGAAAAAGCTGTATTGCACTAAACATTTGTAATAATGGATTCTAATACAGCCTCAATTCAAAAGCAGAACTATTCTACCATAATTTGGACACTAAATTTTTTTAAAATCGTGCCTTCCCCTCTCCTTAACTATCCTCACCTATGCAAAGTTACAACCTTCAAGAAATGTCAGATTTCAGTCTTACCTTTTCCAAAATCCTTTCACCATGGTACTTTATTAAACTTCATTAATAGTTACTTCTTTCCCATCCATTTAGTACCTGCTACTTTGCATAATTAATGGTCCCTCTGTGTTTACCTCCTACTTCCCAAAATAGTATGTTTATTTCCTTGCCAAAGAAGTACTGGAATAAATGTCAGAGGACTGACATTTAGTTTGTCAATAATTAGTTTGAAAGAAGTGGTTTAACAAAGCAACACTTCATTCCCAATAAATGATAAATAATACATCGTACGGCCTTTACCATAAGGTCTTATCCTCCCTAGAACTGAAGTAGATTTGATGAAGGATATAGACGTGCGTTGTATTATACTGTAGAGAGAGGCCACAGGCAAGAAAAAGAAAACTCAACTCATCATTCCAGTGTTACAGAAGAGCCTCATTCTGTCAGAGAAAGACTTCCAGGGAGGATAGCATCCAGGTGTGGGATCTGGGTTAATGGATGCTAAAATGGTGTCCACCACATTAAGGCAATCCAGGGTTTATACCATATGAATGAAACTGTGCATTCCAGAAGACAAGTAATCAACTAAATTATGTATTTGGTTATTGTACTATATGCTTATTTCCCCTTGGATTTCCTCTATCTTTAAACACAGTTTAAAAGTTCTTACTTTATCTCAATTATATTATGTCAAATTAAGGGGGAAAAGTCTCACGCCCATGTTCTAGAGAGGGCTTTGAAGTCACAGTGAATGCTCTCTGTGTCCCTTAAGTCAGAAATAACAAGAAGCAGTAGTAATAAGGGATAGTCTCCCAAAGGGGAGAAAAACTTTGGCTTAAGCAAAAGAGCTGAGAATGAGAGTTCTGGCCACTCCTACCTGCTTGGACCTGTTTTTGTTTTTAAAGAAGTAATAGTTGGGGCGCCTGGGTGGCTCAGTCGTTAAGCATCTGCCTTCGGCTGGGGTCATGATCCCAGGATCCTGGGATCAAACCCCGCATCGGGCTCCCTGCTCAGCCGGGAGCCTGCTTCTCCCTCTCCCACTGCTTGTGTTCCCTCTCTAGCTGTCTCTCTCTCTGTCAAATAAATAAAATCTTAAAAAAAAAAAAAAAGAAGTAACAGTTTACTCACACATGATAGTCATAAAGTCATTTTAACAGTTCATTTCATGGGATCATCTATAAGGTTTGGCCATGGAAATTTTCTCATGAGTTATAAAAACATCTATTAGAGCAGATTATTATGACCAAGTGCCATAATTTATTGAAATAATCTGGGAAAGCTTCATCCAACAGAAAATCCAGAAAACTAGCTACATGTTTGAGTATACATATATCTAAATCTCAAAAGACTAAAATGGTCCCAAAAGAACCAAGAAATCTGTCGTGGGCTAGAAGAATTAATATTTTCTGATAATAAATAAAAGCATATTAACTTGCACCCAAAATACAAGTACATGTAATAAGCATACCATCTTAAGACAATGAACTGAAGGAAACAAGGAAAAGAATGCCTAAACATTGGGTTTGATTCCTGGCTCTACCAAGTATCTGTTTTCCTAGGGGGAAAAAAAAGAAAAGCTGTACAATACAATACTGAGCATTTCTTCCTGTTCTGAAATTCTATGTGGTTAGAGCCTGACTAGTAAGTAAACTACCAACTACTGCCAACAAATATAACATTATATGACATCGTAAGACCAAAATACAACTCACAACGGATAGTTCAGTACCACTGGGCAAGTTTGTATTTCATTTGCAGTATCGGGAAAAGGTAAGTAAAGTAAAATAAATTAAGTAAATGAATTAAGGATTTTAACCAGCTTTCTCACTTTAAAGTTGGAGAACTTACATAGGCTTATTGCCCAAGGCTCCCAAAATGATTGCAACCATATCCTCTTTTCCAACTTGAAAACAAAACCTCAATTAAGTCAAGCATGTTCTCTCCTATGAAATCTTACAAACTACTCCAACCAAAAGTATTTATCACCTTTCTGAACTCCTAGAAGTAGTGTCACACACAAGCCTTATATTAAATGGTATCATTTACATCATTCCAAATGTATTTGCCTATGTCATATGGTACCAAATTTCAATTTCAACCTTTTATTCAAACCAAAGGCAGTCTTCTTACTGAAATTTACCATTAAACAGAACTAAGCTTGCTTGTTATTATGTTTTCATTATTCACCCATGGAGTTTACTTATTTTTTTTAAAGATTTTATTTATTTATTCATGAGAGACAGGAAGAGAGAAAGGCAGAGGCAAAGGGAGAAGCAGGCTCCCCACGGAGCAGGGAGCCCGATGGGGGGCTCGATCCCAGGACCTCGAGATCATGACCTGAGCTGAAGGCAGACACTTAACGACTGAGTCACCCAGGAGCCCTACCTTTTGTGGGTGTTTTTTTTTTGAAGGAAGAAGTCACTAATTTGTCACGGTTATCTTTTTGAGAAGTTTAGTTTTACACTCTGTGTAAAGAAAGTCAATGCTGGGGCACCTGGGTGACTCAGTTGTTAAGCGATTGCCTTCGGCTCAGGTCATGATCCTGGGGTCCTGGGATCGAGCCCCGCATCCGACTCCCTGCTCAGGGGGAAGCCTGCTTCTCTCTCTCCCTCTGCCTGTTGCTTGTGTTCCCTCTCTCGCGGTCTCTGTCAAATAAATAAATAAAATCTTTAAAAAAAAAAAAAAAAAAAGGGAAGTCAATCCTTCTCCATGTTCCTGGGCACTGTCTGCCTTGAAGAATGACCGTTGACTCAAGAAGGGAGTAACATTTTGGTTGAGAACATCTCTCTGAAATCCCACAAGACTATGATAAGGGACTTTTAAATCCATGGAGATAAAATGAGTGAGAGCAGAGACAACAGTGAAGCCTGGGAAGTGGCAGAACCAACACTCTGACTTAGTTAAACATGAAGCTAACTGTGAGGCAACAAGCAGCACACTCATTGAAACTGCAGACTGGAGGCACTGCTGGAAGTGGAGGTGAACGTGGGGCTAACAACAAGAGGACCGACTGAAAGTCCACTGGAAGAGGCAAGTGGACTTCCCAAAATCCTCCTCTCTGGGTCAGCATAGCTGAATGAAAGAATACCGCTCCCTCACCCCAGAAAGATGGAAGTTTATTTCTGAAGAAGGTAAAACAGAACATTTAGAACTGGAGAATACCAGGGAGAGATTAAGGCTGGAAACTAGCCTTAAAACATAAAACTCAGTAAAAGTTTACTCTAAGTAAAAGATGAGAAGAAGCTTATTTATACTCTTTTAGAATCTCACTAGTTCTACAGGAAAGGTCTTAGGTACTGACACTGGAGGTTACTCAAAAAAATAGGTCAAATCACCCCATAGTGAACCCCACAGCCAACAAACCCCATAGACAGGCACAGAGCTTCCAATCAGCTATTCAATGTCCACTTTAAAAATATAAGCAGACAGTCCATGCCCAAACATAGAAGAATTTCCCTAAAAAAAGAGAGAGGGGCCAAAACAAGCAGAAACAGGCAGCTTGGAAAAGAAAAGCCTAGAAAGGGACTAGGCTGGGCAAAGAAAAGTTAATCACAAAAGGAGGAGGAAGGAAGCATGCAAGCAAACTCCTTTCAGAAAGGTAAGAGAGATTTTGAATCCATGAAATAACAGGATGTTATTAAAAGGAAAAAGAGAACATTCAGAGGACTAAAAGATCTCCTGTAAAGTAAAAACAGAATCATAAGAAGAGAAAGCTGGGAAAATGAAAGTTGAGGGAAATGCCCAGAAATTATAGCTACAAGACATATGGTACAATAGGAGAGGATCAGCCCAGGAGGTTCAAGAGCCAAAAAATGGGAGTAAGGGAATACAGAAAATTGAAGAGAAGAAATGCAGGCACACCTTGGAGATATTGCAGGTTTGGGTCCAGACCACTGCAATAAAGCCAAGTATCGCAACAAAGAGAGTCAAATGAATTTTTCAGTTTCCCAGTGCACATAAAAACTACGTTTATACTATACTATAGTCTATTAAGTATGCAATAGCACTATGTCTAAAGAAACAATGTGTATACCGTAATTTAAAAATACTTTAGGGGCGCCTGGGTGGCTCAGGTCATGATCCCAGGGTCCTGGGATGGAGTCCCGTTATTGGGCTCCCTGCTTAGCAGAGAGCCTGCTTCTCCCTCTCCCTCTGCCATTCCTCCCCCTAATTGTGTTCTCTGGCTCACTCTATCTCTGTCAAATAAATAAATAAAATAAATAATAAAAATACTTTATTGCTAGGGCACCTGGGTGGCTCAGTCGGTTAACCATTTGCTTTTGGCTCAGGTCATGATCCCAGGGTCCTGGGATCCAGGCCCCATGTGGGTGAGTCGGGCTCCTTGCTCAGTGGGGAGTCTGTCTTCCTCTCCTTCTGCGCCCCTCTCCAGTGCTTGCGCAAATAAATAAATAAATAAATAAGTAAGTAAGTAAGTAAAAATACTTTATTGCTAAAAAATCCTAACCATTATCTGAGATTTCAATAAATCACAATCACTGATCACAGATCACCCTAAGAATTATAATAATGGGAAAGTTTGAAATATTCCAAGAACTACCAAATATGACAGACAAAAAGTGAACAAATGCTGTCAAAAAAATGCTGTGGAGAGTCCAGCTTAATGAAGAGTTGCCACAAAACCTCAATTTGTAAAAATCACAGTATCTGTGGAGCTCAATAAAATGAGGTATGCCTATAGTTTATAAAAATAATATAAGGAAACTTCCAAACTGAAGGGCGGGCATGAATTTCAAAATTGAAAGAGCTCATCCTGCAACAAGCACAATGGATGGAAACAATTACCAAGGTACATTAAAAATTTCAGAACACCAGAGACAGGTATAAGAGCCTATAAGCTATCAGAGAGAAAAAGGTTTAATTCAAAAACTGAAGAATCAGAATGCCAACTGGTCCCAACTGGAAGTAATCCTATTTTGAAAAAATGAGGAAGTATGGGGGAGTATGCATATGTGTATGGTTGGGGTAGTGGAATGAAAAGAGCTACATTTCATCTTCAGTAATAGCATAGAGAATTCCCAGATCTGGGCAGGGTGGGGGGAGGAAATCAGGGACGCCTGGGTGGCTCAGTCAGTTCACTGTCTGACTCCCGGTTTTGGCTCAGGTCATGATCTCATGGATTGAGAGATCGAGCCCCATGTCAGGCTCTGTGCTGGGGATGGAGACTGCTTAAGATTCTCTCTCTCCCTCTCTCTCTTGCCCCTAACCCCCTGCCTGCACTTTCTCTCTCTCAATAAACAAACCTTTAAAAAAAAATCAAAAAGCACATTAGAGATTTAAAGATAAATTCCAAAGCTATGTAAGAATTTGAAATGGTTGGTTCTGGGGAATCTTCTCCAAAGAGAGGTGCTCACAAAACTGTTTGGTTCTTTAAACTATGAAAATGTTTAATTAAAAAAAACAACTAATTTAAAGAAGCATAAAGTAAAACAACAGCACACTATGAAATAAATTGCATTCCAGGGGCGGCTGGGTGGCTCAGTCGTTAAGCATCTGCCTTCGGCTCAGGTCATGATCCCAGGGTTCTGGGATCAAGCCCCGCATCGGGCTCCCCGCTCTGCAGAGAGCCTGCTTCTCCCTCTCCCACTCCCCCTGCTGTGTTCCTTCTCTTGCTGTCTCTGTCAAATAAATAAATAAAACCTTAAAAAAAAAAAAAAAGAAATTGCATTTCATATCATGAGCTAATTTCCCTAATACATAAAAATGTCTCACTAGGGATTAATAATCCAAAATATATAGAGAATTTCTACAACTCAACACCAAAAAAAAAAAAAAATCCAATTAAAAAATGGATAGAAGACCTGAATAGACATTTTTCCAAAGACATACAGACGGCCAACAGACACATGAAAAGATGCTCAATACCACTCATCGTCAGGGAAATGCAAATCAAAATCACAGTATCACCTCACACCAGCTAAAATGGCTGGTATCAAAAAGACAAGAGAGGCACCTGGCTGGCTCAGTTAGAAGAGCATGCAACTCTTGATCTCAGGGTCATGAGTTTGAGTCCCACAATGGGTGTAGAGAATTCTTAAAAATAAATAAAGACACTATGATACCACAGGTTTAAAAAAAAAAAAAAGGGGGACAAGTGTTGGTGAGGATGTGTATTCATTCATTTTCTGTAAGTGTACACAGAACTGGAAACCGCACAGAAGAGAAATCAAGCAGTTGGAAGACAGGAGTGAAAATGTACCCTTTCCATTTTAAAACATATAAATGTAATAAAATCAAATTACATAAATTTAATGCCATTAAATGAACGCTAGTTCAACAAGGAAAATTCCTTTAGAGTGAATCCTCTTTTAGCAATCAAAAGCTCTAATTCATAAAAATCTAAACCTTTATAAATATCAATATATTGACACCCAAAGGTTTTTTTCCTCTGCAAACAAATCAAAGAGACAATCACCTACATTAACAGAGTGAGCAATTAAGACCCAACAGATATATCCTGTTCCATTTTAATATATCATTTCCTTGAAGAAGTAAACTCATTGGTGAGTCCTACTATTAAAAAGAATAAAGAAAAACCATAAATCCTACACTCAATGCATGAAGAAAACTGAGGTGTAACAGTATGTAGGAGGTTACATCAAGCTATGATAAAGCATATCATAAATTTATTAAAAAATGCAGATACCATGTAACTAAGGGAAAAATCCTTTTCTCCAAAGAGTTTAGAACAAGCGTAAATATCTAGTGCTGCTACATTGTAAATACAAGTAACAAATTCTACCTAAATGAATTGCACTTCTGTAAGAGACCAGATTAAAAAAAAATTCGCATGGTGCATTTTACAAATTTATAGATATAAGATTAACATATCCTTCATCAGACACCATGAATATAAAAGCTATACTATGAGGCATGTTAGCAGAAATTCAGTATTTCCGATAACTCTTTCAAGACATTTCTTTGGTCTAAGACTGTAGTATAAGCATATTCTGAAAGCATTTTAAACAAATTCAATATTAATACAGATTTTAGCTAGCAATATACAGCTACACAAAACAATTTTTCCACATTTTCACAATGGCAGAAAACAAATTTACAGATGCCCTTGAAGAAAAAAAAATTACAAAGATACAGTTAAGAGAATAGAATTGCATCTATTATAGGGATTGGTGTATAAACTCAGCATACGGCTAACATTATGTAGACTCAAAATTACCCTTGCAAAACCGTTAAAATAATAAAAGCTAACCTTTATATAGGCCCTTTAATATGACCAGGCACTGAGCCTATATTAACTCCATCTATATCACTCAACTCATTTAATCTCTGCCAACACCCTTATGAGGTAGACATTACGGTCCTCATTTTATAGAGGGCACTGAGTCACAGAATGGCTGAGCAACTTGTCCAAGGTAAGGAACCCAGGTTGTCCAAACTGTAATCCAGGCTGTCCGGCTCCAGAGTCCATGCTCTTAACCACCACCAACATACAATATAGTTGATATTAAAAGTACACCAGGTTTGTTGAGTTGAAACAAAGCTGTTTCTTCACATGAATAAAAACATCTGCATGTCAGAGCCTTGATTCTGCTTTCTCTCACACACACACTATTTTGAATCATTAACAAATCCCATCAATTCTATCTCCAAATATAGCCCAAATCAGTCCATATCTCTCCATCTGTAGCTGCACCAGCCTAGCTTAAGTCATCATCACCCTTTGCCTGCACTACTACAATAACCTCTTAATGAGCGGTTCCATTTTTGCCTCCCTATAATTCATTCTCCAGGGTGATCTTTCCTGAAGGTAATGAAATCATGTCACTCCTGACTCCCACTGAATTTAGAAGAAAACCCAAACTTAGTACAGTACTCTACGATCTGACCCGTCTGGTTCTTGAGCCTTACTTCCAGTAATTCTTCCATCATCACTGACTGCTGGCTAGCCACAGTGGTTTTTTCTTATTCCCTCACTACGTCACACTTGTTCCCCATCTCTGGACTTTTGTTTTTCCTGTTTTTTCTTCTTGGAATCACCCTTAACTCTACACCCCCAGTTGCATGGCTAATTCCTTCCTGACATTTAGATCTCAGCCCAACTGTCAACTCAGAGAGACGTTCCCTGACTACACAATCTATTCTCCAAACACCATCATGGCTCATTTTACTGTTTTACTTTACTCATAGCCTACCAAAATTGTTTTTCATTAAATTCTTTATTTTTTACCCCAACAAGAATGTAAGTTCCACGAGTGGAGAAACTGTATCTGTCTTATTCACTGTCAAAATGACTATAACTAGTCATGGAACATAGTAAGCACCCAATAAAGTATTTGTGGAATGAATGAATAAATGGGCAAGTGAGCACCAAATGAAGCAGCACTGGGTGATGCTCATATTATGGGAGGTGTACTGCAATTGAAGATGGCTGAGCCATAGTTCACAACTCAAGCTCATTAAAGCTAGAAAATATACACACCACAGTCTAGATTAACCTAAGGTTCAATACTCTAATTTGCCAAACATATGAAGTACTGCATTCACTAAGAACCACATTTTAAGAAGGACTCTGACAAAACATAAATATATCCCAAGCAGAAGAATGAAAATAGCTTAAAAAACACTTGAAGAACATATAAAGAACATTTGAAAAAGCTGATATTGCTCAGACTAGAGAGGAGGTACAGGGCTGGTGCTGAATACTGAATTCTTACAAAAGAAGAAAATGCTTATCCATTTGTTCCAGAGGGCAGATCTAGAATCAGTGGATGGAAGATAGGTGTCTAGTTAACATTAACACATTTTTAAAAAGATTATGTTATTTATTAGGGATACTGAAAGGATGCAATCAAATTAAAAATTTGGAATTTCAGTTGACATGCACTCCCACCCCCCCACAAACGAGATTTTAAAAAAGGCATCTCTATATTTGAAGATGTCAATTGCTTATAAATACATGGAAACCAAGATGCATCATCATCTTGGTGTAAACTGCAACATAAAAATGTCAGTGCCCCTTCCACGCTAAAGTCAGAAAGAGAATATAGAAAGAAGAGCAAATGAAGGAGAATGAGGAACATAAAATAGAAATTGTGATCCCCACTAAAATGATTATCACTGAGACTACTTATAAAAAAAAGTAACACGAAGAAAAACAAAAATATTTGTACTCTTGTTTAATAATGCAAAATCTCTGTATATAAAATATACAAAAATTAAAATGGTTGCTATTAGAGGCACCTGAGTGGCTCAGTCGGTTAAGCCTCCAACTCTTGATTTCGGCTCAGGTCACGATGTCAGCTCAGGTCATGAACTCAGGGTTGTGAAATCAAGCCCCAAGTTGGGCTCTGTCCTCAGCACTGACTGAGTCTGCTTGAGGATTCTCTCTCACCCTCTCCCTCTGCCCCTCCTGCTCTCTCTCTCAAATAAATAAATCTTAAAAAAAAAAGGGGGGTCGCTATTAGACTGGATAATACTATAAGGGTTCACCACAATTTAAAAATACTCTCTTAGGGGCACCTGGGTGGCTCAGTCAGTTAAACGTCTGCCTTCGGCTCAGGTCATGATCCCAGTGTTCTGGGATCGAGCCCCACATCAAGCTCCTTCCTCAGCTGGGAGCCTGCTTCTCCCTCTCCCTGCTGCTCACCCTGCTTGTGCTCTCTCTCTGTCCAATAAATAAATAAAATCTTTAAAAATAAATAAAAATAAAAATACCCTCTTAATGCCAATACTACCGAAGTAAAACAGGTACGTGGGGGCTCAATATATACTATTATTTCTACCTTTATGTATGTCCAAAATTTTCTATAACCAAATTTTTTTTAACTAATTTAATGCTGTCTCTCTAGGTTCTACCAAAATTAAGACCACTTCTTCCTCAACAACCATACTCGGATACTGGTGATCGTAATGAAATTTAAACTGCAGGACATGCAGAGAAGATCCTGCCAAAACAATTTCATTCTCCCTCTATTCCCTCATAATTATAAATGCCAAAACCACTCATACTTCCATCAGCCCTAGGCCAAAGATAAGAACCTTTAGCTGTCTCAACGGCACAAGGGGGCCAACTGCAAAGAGGTTTGGTCAGAAACCAAGCCTCTTCAGGGACAACCAGGTGACTAATTTGAGAGGGTTAATGGTCCTCTCACCTCTTACTATTTCAATTAATTTCTGCTCCAGAGACTCATTATAACAAGTAATCACAAAATGCTTTTATCTTATTTGAGGCACTAAGGAATAGGCAAATACTTCCATGGTGCTCATTCTGCTGCAGGCACTGTTTTAAATGCTTCACAAACATTCTACTCTTTACAAAAACAAATATCTGAAAAGCAAACAATTCGCAAAGAGACCTTCAACCAAAAATCTTTAGACACAGCAAATTATAAAATTTCAACCACGGATCTTCAGATACTGCAAAAGTCCCCCGCTCCTTCCTACAGCTGGCACACTATTTCAAAGAGGAGACACAGGGACATTGGCAGCCTTGCTTACGAAAAGCACAATCTGTCAATCCCATCTGCTTCCCATCAAAAGGATAAGGTGGTGTCCCTCAGGCCCATGGACACAATTTTTTTTAAAGATTTTATTTATTAATTTATTTATTTGAGAGACAGCACGAGCCAGGAGGGGGTTTGGGAAGTGGGAGAGGGAGAAGCAGGCTCCCCGCTGAGCAGGGAGCCTGATGCAGGCCTCGATTCCAGGACTGAGCCAAAGGCAGATGCTTAACGACTGAGCCATCCAGGCGCCCCTGTATTACTATTTTAAAAGATTAAAAATAGTAACAAATAGAATCTATCAGCATATCAAAAATATGTTCCTCTATAGCAAAACAGAAATAGAAAAATGGTTATGGGGCGCCTGGCTGGTTCAGTCGTTGCAGCATGAGACTCTTGATCTCTGGGTTTTGAGTTTGAGCCCCACATTGGGTGTAGAGATTACTTATAAAATCTTTTTTTTTTTTTAAAGATTTTATTTATGTATTTGACAGAGAGACAGCAAGAGAGAGGGAACACAAGCAGGGGGAGTGGGAGAGGGAGAAGCAGGCTTCCCACTGAGCAGGGAGCCCGACGTGGGACTCGATCCCACAGGACCTGAGCTGAAGGCAGACACTTAGCTGACTGAGCCACCCAGGCGTCCCTAAAAATAAAAAAAAAAACTAGTTATATATTTGGAAATCGGTAATTCACCACAGTAACATCAAAAGAGAAAAATCTTTGTGTATAATGATGTTCGTTACAGTGTTATTTAAAATAAGAATAACTTGCACTTCTAAAAATAGAGGAATGGCCAAATCTATAGCAGTAGTTCTCAACCGGGGAGATTTTGGCCCCCAGAGGACATCTGGTAATATCTAGAGACACCATTGGTTGTAACATGTGGCACAGGGAGGGGATACGGCATCTAGTTAGTAGAGGCCAAGTAGGCTGTAAAACATCCTACGATGCACACACCCTGGCAGCAAAGAATTAATGGGTCAAATGGCAACAGTGCTGAGGCTAATAAACCTTCATCTATAGAAATACTATACACTCATATCTACTAAGAATTGGGGGGAACATATTTGTAGTTTAGGTTGGGGGGGAAGCACAGTATGTTTAAGCTATTCGATTTTAAAAGCAATGAAGAATCCCATGGGAATTCAATCTTTCTCTCCTCCAATCACTCTTAAATAAAGCCACTTAAAGCAGTAGAGTAGACAAAATCAGGCTACTCCCAGTCTTCCAAAGCATAATGCAGAGGGAAATGGAATAAGGGTAAGTAAAGACTTCAAGGAAGCAAAGCACAATGCAAGTGTTTTATCTCTAAACTGTTATTCTTCCAAACATGTAAAGGGATGCAAGTTTATCACAGTGGCATAAAAATTATTTTTGTACTGAAGACATCGGAAAATCAACAGATGCTTTGAAAGGCTTTATCTCAACTCCACACCCCTTCTCTGCCTAAAAAGCAGAGTCCTCCAAAAGCCTTGAACAGGACAAAAATCACCCTTCAAGGAGGCTTCCAATAACAAGAGATTTACACTCCTATCACCTGCAACAGAAAGTCAGCACTGGGATGAGAAATCAAACAAACATTGTCATACCTCTCATCTACTCTCCTAAAGACCTAATTTGTCTTTCCTAAAAGTCTTGTTTTTCCATGAGAGCCTTTTTTCTCCTTCCCCTTCCCCTATTAGGGGGAACTCTAAATTCTAAACTCTAAATTCTAACCACTTGTTTAACCTCCCCTGTATATACACAAATAAACTCTGTCTTTTCTCCTGTTACTCTGTATTTTGTCAGTTTAATTCATAAGCCCCCAACCCATGAATATGAGGGTAGAAGGAAAGTCTCCTTCTATTTCATTCTTCTAGGCCCTTTCTTGGAAAAAATTTTGAGAGCAAACTCTGCTAAACGAGAAATGACTACAGAAGAATTAGTGATAAACATTAATCATAATGAAGCAGAAATAGTAAAATAACTAACACAGACTGGAAGGTACTGGAAAGAACTGAAAGTAAAAGGAAGCGCATATGTGTGAATTTCTTCTTTCATGGGAACAATGGTCATATTTGTTTGGAGCTATTAAATAAAATGACGGAGGTTAGGGCGCCTGGGTGGCTCAGATGGTTAAGTGTCTGCCTTCGGCTCAGGTCATGATCCCAGGGTCCTGGGATCGAGTCCTGCGTTGGGCTCCCTGCTCCTTGGGAGCCTGCTTCTCCCTCTGCCTCTCTCTCTCTCTCTCTCTCTCTCTCTGTCTTTCATGAATAAATAAATAAAATCTTTAAAAAAAAAATAAAAAAAATAAAATGACGGAGGTATACATTAAAGAGAAGTAATTAAAGAATCAATCTGGTGTCAGAAGACAAGGTACTAAATATTAGAAGTAAACTAATTTCCACATCTCTGAGATATCAAGATAGAATTTCAGATTATACAATTACAAACAAACCATCAGAGAAATACTGAGATTTTAAAATATCTAAGTCGTAGCAAGAAAAAACATGCCCAAAAGAAAGACGGCAAAATATTTTAAAATTTTCAAACATTTAAAAGAGAAAGCAAACAAAGACAATTCAGAACAAAGCCATGTCATATTAAAAGTATAAATTCAACTATTTAAAAAATAATTCTCAAACTGGAACACAAAACAAACTCATCTATATACTACATTTTAAAAAACTCACTCATGGGGCACATGCGTGGCTCAGCTGTTAAGCGTCTGCCTTCGGCTCAGGTCACGATCCCAGGGTCCTGGGATCGAGCCCCGCATTGGGCTCTCTGCTCAGCAGGAAGCCTGCTTCTCCCTCTCCCATTCCCCCTGCTTGTGTTCCCTCTCTCGCTGTCTCTCTCTCTCTGTCAAATAAATAAAATCTTAAAAAACAAAAACAAAAACAAAACCCCACTTATAACAAAGAAACCCAGAAAGATGGAAGATAAAAGATCAAAAAACAAGGGTAACAAATGCAATAATATATTAATTAATAGCAACCTAGGTCAAATTCAAGGGGGAAAAATCCAATTTAAAAGACAACAAATATAATCCACAAAGAAAATTTAACTGTAGTGATAAACTGAATAACACCAACCAAAATATATTAAGTGAAAACACTTATAAGGTAAGACAACAGAACTAATTTGCCACTCTTAGGTTATGGTAGATCAAACAATTATTATTTTTTTTTAATGGGCAAAGCTGGAATAATCTGAGCAACAAAATAAAGTGGTACTGGATTATAACCCAAAGTATAAAATTCCATGAGTCCATACTGATAAAAATGAATGACTGAATAAATGAATGGGAGAGAACAAACAAATCTCCAGTGCAGAAGAATTCCAAATAATTTATGCAGATACATCATACTCAAATAGGTGAACCATCACTTTCCGCCCTTTCAGGGTGGTCTGGGCATAATGACTTCCTTTTCAAAGAGCTCAAAATTGGTGCTGGGGCCCCTGGGTGGCTCAGTCGTTAAGCGGCTGCATTTGGCTCAAGTCATGATCCCAGGGTCCTGGGACCGAGCCCTGCACTGAGCCTGCTTCTCCCTCTCCCTCTTTCTGCTGCTCTACCTGTGCTCTCTCTGTCAAATAAATAAAATCTTAAAAAAAAAAATTAAATCTAATATATATTAAATTTTAATAATTAAAAAAATGAGGAAACCAGAGTAAATAAGTATGGGTTTAAGTTTATAATAATGTATCAATACTGGCTCCTTAATAGTAAGGGCTCAACTAACTGGGAAGTTCCCACTTGGGGTTTCTCACATCATTGTGCAGATACTGACTAGGGAAACAGTCACCTGAAAGTTCATTTAATGGTTGGCAGTTGATGGTTACTGCTGGTGAGAATTCAGCAGGAACTGTCCCCAGGAGCACCCACATGTGGTCTATCCAGTTTGACTATCTCTGGGCAGTCAGACTTCTTACATGAGAGCTGGCTCTCCCCAGAGGGAATGTCCCACGGGAACCAAGCAGAAGCTATGTGTCCTTTTCTGAATGTCACCAGTACTGCATTCTGATGGCTACAAGCAAGACACTAAGGCCAGTTCAGATTCAAAGGGAGGGGATACAGACCCCACCTCTTACAGCAGAGACTCCATCTTTTAAAAAGGGAAATTAAAAAAGAATTTACAGGGGCACCTGGGTGGCTCAGTCAGTTAAGTGTCTTCCTTCAGCTCAGGTCAGGATCTCAGGATCCTGGGATCGAGTCCTGCATCAGGCTCCCTGCTCAGCGGGGAGTTTGCTTCTCCCTCTGCCCCTCCCCTCACACACACACACACACACACACACACACACACTCTCTCTCTCTCTCTCTCTCTCTCAAATAAAATCTTAAAAAAAAAAAGAATTTACAGACATATATTAAAACTACCACACATGGCAGAAAGACTGAAGGTTTACTTTGAAAAAGCTGAACTATGAAGACTCTGAATTTAGAGACAGCATATTTAGTTGAGAGGCCAGGGCAAGAAACTTTACTGAAACCAGAGATTTTAGCTATGAATGCTGAAACCCTCAGCCTTCTTTCCAAATTTAATTTCCAGAAAGATGTTTACAAATCTCAGGAAGGTAACTGTTCTGCTCTCTGAGGAAATTCAATAGTCCCAGAGAAAGTACTTACAGATTACTTACACACAGGATGCTCAACAAAATGGTCAGGTCACCCTATGAGCAGGACTACCAAGTGAAGGTCCCTGTCCATTCGCACAAGTTTCCAAATTTAAACATGAATAGACACCTGAAGATTACCAGACACTGAAGGAAAATATACAATGTGAAAAACAGAATAAATCAAAAGAATGAAACAAAAAGTAATCAGAAAGAAAAACAAAGTAGGAAAAAAAAATCGTCAAGAGAAATAAGAGTATTATATTCATGAAACAAGAATGAAATGTCATTTAAAAAAAAAATCTGGATGGCTCAGAGGATCATGCAACTCTTGATCTCGGGGTCATGAGTTCCAGCCCCACACTGGGGAAGGGAATACTTAAGTAAATAAATAATTTAAATAAATAAATAAATGCCACTAGCATATATGTTAAAAAAAAAAATCACACGGGGGAAAAAAAGTGCTCTTTAGGGCTTAAAATGAGGACAGCTATATTTTTAATAAAAGACTGCAAAATTAAGTCAGAAAAACAACCCCAAAGTAGGATTCTCTATACCTCTCTCATCCCCCACCCCTTCCCACACACACATACGCACACCCAAAAAAGGAGAGAATAAAACTAAGTTTTAGGATCAGTACTGGGTATAGCATCCAACTAACAGATATTCCAGAAAGAACAAGGAACGCAAAGAGAAGACATTTATCAAAAAAATGATTCAGAAAAGTTCCCCAGCACTAAACCTAGGTATCAAGACTGAAAGTACCTGGCCAAACTGATGAAAGCAGAACCACAACAACAACAAAAAAAGATAACTGAAATTTCAAAACACCGATAAGACAAAACCCCTGAAAATTCCCAGTGGGGAAAAAATAGGTCACACAGAGAGAATCAGGAACCACAACAGCATCAGAAATCTCAGAGTATTATCTGGCAAAGTAAAGATGCTCATAATTTCCTGTGGAGTTGTTGGGTTATGAGAGTATCCACCCTAGAGAAATTCTATACACGAGAGAAGCACATGATGACACTGATGCAATGTAATACTCTACAGAAGTTAAAAATATGGGTTACAACTACATGCATCACCATGAATAAATCGCAAAAACAAAGCCAGCTGGGAAAAGATACAGAGAGTGTGATGCTATTTATGTAAAGTTATAAAATGTACAAAACAATAAATAGATTAGTTTAGATAGGTGAATAGCCAGCCAAAGTATTAAAAACATGCTTGATTAGTATAAAAACTAAAGCTATTGAACTACTAAAACCAACTGGATAATAGTTACTTCCAAGGAAGAAGAGTCAGAAGAGATGGAATGATAGTATTTAGAGAAAGTTGGTAACATTTTCTTTCTTTCTGAGAGCAGTTTGAAGCAAACAGAGCAAAATGTTAATGTCCCTTAAATCCTGAGACAGGCACATGGATCCTCTTGTCAAGAATCAAATTCTCATGCTGCAAGAAAACGTTCATGCTGTTCAAGAAGCTGCATACACTGACATAAAAATTCAGTACAACTTCATTTCAACACAATTAATTCTGAACCAATTTCTTTTACAATTAAATGGTCATTAATACCCATTTCCTTGACAAATATTATAGTAAAATTTAGTCAACCCAAAAATATGAGTACTTGCTCTGTTCAATTTATGGAGTGTGAAAATGCTATGTAAACACATATGTAGAACAGAAACTGTTTAGCCAAAATAAATGTCACTTCTGTTTTAACAGACGCCTGGTCTAACACTTATAAATAAAGGATCAACTCATTTAAATTTATCTGCCTACTGAATTTTGAGAGTTCTTCTAAATTACTTTCAAAAGAAAAATAAGTTTTAAAGAATGGAACGAAGAGGAGAAAAGTTTCAAAAGTGCTGAAAAACAAGACGTGAGATTTACAGATTCAATATATTCCCCAAATCTATGTCTTTAAATTTCTCTAGACTTATCAAATAACTATATGTACACAAATAGTTATCAAATATCTGTACACAAACAAAAGCCCTAGGGTAGTGTAATCGTCAGTGAAATGTTTTTTTGTTTTCTTTTGTTTTGTTTTTTTAAAGTAAACTCTAGGGGCGCCTGGGTGGCTCAGTCGTTGTTAAGCGTCTGCCTTCGGCTCAGGTCATGCTGGGATCGAGCCCCACATCCGGCTCCCTGCTTGGCGGGAAGCCTGCTTCTCCCTCTCCCTCCCTGTGTTCCCTCTCTCGCTGTGTCTCTCTCTGTCAAATAAATAAAATCTTAAAAAAATAAACTCTATGCTTAACGTGGGGCTCAAACTCACGACCCCACGATCAAGGTTTGCATGCTCTACCAATTGAGCCAGGTAAGCGCTAGTGAAATGCTTTGATGATGAAAATAATCGTTCACATTTATATATTAACCCATGTGATAAAGGATTTTCTCATTCAAGACAGAAGGAACACAGCCCATTTATCTCTAACCCTTCCCAATACACCACCAAAATGTTAGTAAAGATATTTAAGTATAAAACAAACAACAATGAAGGAAGGAAGAGGCATGCCATCAATGGGTAGAGATATCAAAAATCTTTGGAAGGTGTAAAAGATGGAAGCACGGTGACTAAGTAATGAAACAGAATGCAAGAATCAGCAGTTCAGAATATCCAAGTAGTAAATTAGAAGTGGGAAGAGGACTCCTAGCCAGGTTCAGAACTCAAACATAGCATGGTGCTTGGACACAGTAAAATGGGGAGAGAACAAGAGAATGAAGACAAGGGAAGCTACTGAAAGTTACAGAGAACCATTAATCTCACCCCCCACCCCCAGTTCACATCCAGAAAAGCTTCTGCCAGACTTTTCACCCCAAACAAAAAACAGAAGTGTTCTTTTCTCATGAAATTTAAAATGAATTTCATATGCATATCTAAGAAGCAGTATGAACAGACAAGTCAAGGATAATCAACCATGTAAGGAAACCCAGCAGCACGAAAGGCAAACAGTTGGAATGATACCACTGTTGTGGGAACTTCAACAATGAAGAGAATTTTTTCTAAATGAGAAATCAGAATCGTCAGAGATTCAAAATGATACTGTCGAGGCGCCTGGGTGGCTCAGTCGGCTGAACGTCCCATTGAGTGTCAGAGTCTTGATTTCGGCTCAAGCCGCGATCTTGGTGTTGTGAGGCACTTAAGCAGGGCACGGAGACTGCTTAAGATTCTCTCTCCCTCTCCCTCTGCACCCACCCCCTGTTCATTCTCTCTCTCTAAGAAAAAAAAAAAGATACTGTATCTTGCTTCCATTAAACAGGAACAGGGTGCTATGAAAATGAACACAGAATGAGAAACAGCCCTTCAGATTTAAATACATGACTGCCCCTACCACTCCCCCTGCCAAAAAAACAAAACACACACCTCGCTCATTTCGGAAGTTTAAATAACTCAAAGCAATCTCCCAGCCTGTATAACAAAAACAAAAATAAAAGGTAAAAAGGTGAACAACACAGAGGTTCAATCCCGGTAGTGCCACAACAGACCAAATACGTATTCCAGAAACAGAACAAGAAAATAAATTATCAAAGAAATAAAGAAGAGAAACAATTTCTTGGAGCGGAGGGAAGATAGAAGCAATCAGACTCAAAGCCCACTGCTTGGGGGAGAAACAGGGTGAGGGGAGGGACCCATGTTCAGACAGATCACTGTGAATTTTTAATTTCTTAAAAGCTTTCAGGGACAATGTGGTGGCTCCCCAGAACGCAAAAATAAATCTACCGAATGATCTACAATCCCACTTCTGGGCACATATCCTAAAGAACTGAAGCAGAATCTCTGAGATATTTGCACACCCAGGTTCGCAGCAACATTTCACAACAGCCCAGAGGAGGAAGTAACCCAAGTGCCCAATGACAGATGAATGGATACATAAAATGTGGTATATACACATAGTTATTATTCAGCCTTAAAAAGGAAATTTTTTGAATCACTACATTGTACACCTGAAACTAACATAACACTGTATGTTAACTACACTAGAATTAAAACTGAAAAAAGGGGGGTGAGGGGGAGGTAATTCTGACATAAGCTACAACATGGATGAACGCTGAGGACATTATGGTCAGTGAAATAAGCCAGTCACAAAAAAGACAAATACTCTATGATTCCACTTATATGAGGTATCTAAATAATCAAAATCCTATAAACAAAAAGTGAACTGTGGTTGCCAGGGGCTGAGGGAAGGGGACATAGGGGAGTTGTTTAGTGGGTACAGAGGGTTTCAGTTTTGCAAGATGAAAAAGCTCTGGAGATCTACTGCACACCAATGTAAATGTACCTAACACTACTGTATATTTAAAACTTATTAAAAGGGTAAATTTTATGTTTTTTTAAAGCACAATTAAAAAAAATGTTTAAGCGTTTAGGGATATGAATGAGGCTAGAAAGTCATCTACACAAAAATAAGAATCCAGGGGCACTTGGGTGGCTGTCGGGTTAAGCATCTGCCTTCGGCTTAGGTCATGTTCCCAGAGTCCTGGGATCGGGCTCCCTGTTAGGCAGGGAGTCTGCTTCTCCCTCTCCCTCTGCCCCTCCCCCTCTTGTGTGGACTCACCCTCTCTCTCTCTCTCAAATAAACAAATATTTAAAAAAATAAGAATCCAGGGCACCTGGGTGGCTCAGTCAGTTGAGCGTCTGCCTTTGGCTCAGGTCCAGGGTCCTGGGATAGAGCCCCACATTGGGCTCCCCCTACTCTGCGGGGAGCCTGCTTTTTCCTCTCCCTCTGCCTGCTGCTCCCCCTACTTGTGCGCGCGCGCGCGCGCTCTCTCAAATAGATAAATAAAATCTTTAAAAAAAAAAAACTAAGAATCCAGGGGCGCCTGGGTGGCTCAGTTGGTTAAGCGACTGCCTTCGGCTCAGGTCATGATCCCGGAGTGCCGGGATCGAGTCCCACATTGGGCTTCCTGCTCAGCGGGGAGTCTGCTTCTCCCTCTGACCCTCTTCCCTCTCGTGCTTTCTATCTCTCATTCTCTCTCCCTCTCAAATAAATAAATAAAATCTTAAAAAAAAAAAAACTAAGAATCCAAATGACAGTGGACCTATCAGCAAAACTAGATGACAGAAAATTCCTTTGAACTTCCATCAAATGATGGAAATCAAATAATTTCTAACTTTAAAGTAAAATCTTCAAGGCCCCTGGCTGGCTTAGTCAGTAGAGCATGCAACTCATCTCAGGGTCGTGTTCAAGCGCCATGTTGGGCATAGAGCGTGCTTAAAAAAAATAATAAAAATTTAAAAATTTCAATAAATAGTTGTATAAACATGCTAGTTAAAGATAATAGAAATAATTACCAGAAAAGCCCACAGATATTACAAAAATTGTTTCTGGAGCATCTGTCTTCAGCTAGGTCATGATCCCAGGGTACTGGGATCGAGTCCCGTGTTGGGTTTCCTGCTCAGTGGGGAGCCTGCTTCTGCCTCTCCTCCCCACTCATGCTCTGTCACTATCTCTGTCCCTCTCTCAAATAAATAAAATCTTTTTAAAAAAAATTTGTTTCTGGACGGAAGTATTTATTTTCCTCATTATAAGCCTTCTATACAATTTTTTTTAAACCAAGCACATATTTTTTAAAAAACCTGAGCACATATTACTTATTTGTTATATATAAAATTATCTTTGAGTTTTATAGACTGCTCACTTAAGAGATAAGGAAAATAAAGTTAAATTATCCTTATTTTCTTACTGCCTTCCATTATAAAATCTAAAGCATAGGGACACCTGGGTGGCTCAGTCATTACTCGTCTGCTTTCGGCTCAGGTCATGATCCCAGGGTCCTAGGATCGAGCCCCGCATCGGGCTCCCTGCTCAGCGGGAAGCCTGCTTCTCCCTCTCCCACTCCTCCTGCTTGTGTTTGCTCTCTCGCTGTGTCTCTCTCTGTGAAATAAATAAAATCTTTTTTTTATTTTTAAAGATTTTATTTATTTATTTATTCAAACAATATGCAGCATGTTTCTCTGAATAAAAAAAAAAAACACTGTCAGGGTGCCAGGGTGACCCAGTTAAGCGTCTTTTTAACTCCTTTTTCTTTTTTTTTTTAAAGATTTTATTTCCTTATTTGAGAGACAGGGAGGGAGAGCACAGAGGGAGAATGAGAGAGAGAAGCAGACACCCCACTGAGCAGAGTGCCCGATGTGGGACTCTATCCCAAGACCCTGATATCATGACCATGAGCCAAAGGCAGATGCTTAACCACCTGAGCCACCCAGGCACCTCAGTTAAGCATCTAAGTCTTGATCTCAGGGTTGTGAGTTCAAGCTCCCAGTTGGGCTCCACATTGGGCATGGAGCCGACTTAAAAAAAACTGTTAAAAAGTCAACTGTCCATGTTAACCATGGAGCCTACTTAAAAAAAAAAAAAATTAATGATAGTATGGGGTACATGGCTGGGTCAATCCATAGAGCAGATGACTTTTGATCTCAGGGCTCTAAGTTCGAGCCCCGCCTTAGGTGTACAGATTAAAATTAAAATTTTTCAAAAAAATAAGCAAACAGGGGTGCCTGGGTGGCTCAGTTGGTTGAGTGACCAACTCTTGGTTTTGGCTGGGGTTATGGGATCCAGCCCAGCCCAGTGTAGGACTCTGCACTCAGTGGGAATCCACTTGAGATTCTCTCCCTCTCCCTCTGTCCTTCCTCCTGCTCGAGTGCACACACTCTCACTCTCTAAAATCTTAAAAATAAATAAATAAAATGATAGCAGTAATAAAATCCATAATCAGCTCATGCTCAAATGATGCTTGAAAAGTTACATGGTACTAATACCAATCCAGAGCCTTCAAGAGCTTATTCTTTCACAAATATCTGCTTCAAATCCTAAATACTAGTCTCCACTTGACTGAGAAACAAAGAATACTTTTCCCTTCACTAAACTCACAGAAACAGAACATCTGGCTCTCATCCTCCCTTCCAATTCTTAAATCTTTCAGAATAAAATCAAAAGTTCTCTTCTTCCAAATCAACTCTGCCAAATTGTAGTATTAGTGGCATTCACTTAAGATTTCTGAAATAATAACAGATATGGAAAGTTCACAACTGTTGAACAATTTAACAACTGGATAACTGTTAAACTGATACTTTTAACATTTTTTATTATAATAGTTGGATAACTAGGCACTGAC
Organism: Eumetopias jubatus; assembly: GCF_037043125.1. Taxonomy (NCBI): domain Eukaryota; kingdom Metazoa; phylum Chordata; class Mammalia; order Carnivora; family Otariidae; genus Eumetopias; species Eumetopias jubatus. The sequence goes on from NW_028274815.1 coordinate 75,641,733, forward strand.
CACACCCAGTTCCAGTAATAAAGAGATGTAACTGACAGGAATATCAATTAATCTGGCTGCAAAGCTAGCGTTTGATTTGGAACATTCATGCATGGTACCCCCAGGTCTTTCCAACTAATTCTAATAAATATCTGCTTGCCTTCCAAAACAAACAAAGAGACAAAGATTCTCCCAAAGGTTGGAAACTATAGCTCTGGATTATATTGTGAAAACAAATCAATTAAGTCACAGATTTTGTGATTTTATAAGGTTCACCAGATCTGAAAATAATTCAGATCTTCTTATTCTAATTCAAAAGAACAGCTAAAAATTTCAAGCTTTGGGCAATGGTACCACTTGTTAATCCCTCCTCTAGTCCTTCAATAAAGAAAAGGTAGGTCATGAAATGGAAATAACTTTATTGACAGTGGCCTTTTGCTTCAGCTACTATTTTAATGAGGAAAAAAAAACCTAACACTCTTTGGATATGTATAGCATGGGCTAAATATTATACTACATGCATATCTGAACTGCGAATAATATGCATTCAGGTTATAGCCCATGGTCAACACTGATGACAATGCTCTAATTCAAAAACAGTGGTATTTAAGATATGCAAGAAAATATCTGCCACAGATTTTATATCCAGCAAAACTGATTTCAAGTATAAAAGAGTGTAAATGAACTCTTACGAACCTGTAAGAACTCAGGGAATATTGTTACCATGAGGCCGCCTTCCAGAAGAACCTGACTTGAGATAATGATAGAAGGATGTTAGGAATAAGGAGGAAGACAAGAAAGAAGAAAAAGGGTCTCCTGAGGGCAAAGAGCTGGACTGTTGGATGAATGACCCTGGGAATGGCAGAAACCTCATTCCCAGTGGCCATCATCGCCATTAGCTCAGATCCATGAGGCACTGCCTGCCATCGTGGGCTGTCAAAAGCTAGAAATGCCAGACTCTCTGGTACCCAGGATCTATTTATTATGGGTCACAGAATCCAAAGAAAGCCAAGTCATGCCCTCTTCTTTTAAATCGCCACCAAGTTATGAGCTTTAGCACAAAATAGACTTGAATCAAATGCAAGCTCAACCACTTACTGTGTGACCCTGACCTAATTATTTAATTTCTAAGGCTATGATATGTTCATCTAAAAGACAGGAGTAATAAAAGCACCTACATTACAGAGTTGTTGTAGTAAATGAATGAGATAGTGCAGGTTAACTGTGTAGGTCAGTGCTGGGCATAAAGTAAGTGCTTTCAAAGTATGAGTTATCATTACCACTACTATCCATAAATCAACCTAGTCTATCATAACCAACCTAAAGCATAAATAAAATCAGGTGTAGTCAAACAGCAAAATAAGTTATAATTTACATCCCAGATCAACTATCCATATATAAACTGACAGAGAAGAAAGTATCCGATGTTTAGAGGATGATTATCCTGTGGATAACATTTTGAACTCTCAAGTTTTTCCAACTAGGCTCAACTACACTTAAATATTCCTTAAAGGCTTTTTCACTACTGAAATCCTTTCAGTGACTTCTGAAACCGACAAACCAGAAAAAAAAAATTATTTAACTGGATATTACCAGAACATTTTAGTTGATTATATGTACGTTCACTTATATTTCAAATGCAGCAAAATCACTGCATTAATCTGTTACATTCTGTTACATATAAACTCCCTGTCAGACACATCAAGGGGTACCACCAGTATTAGATGTCTTAACTGTTAAAAAAAAAAAAAAAAAAAGTCAATTCACGATAAGAACCTAAGATTATAGAGTCCAATCCATAAAGTTCCATTCTGTCATCCAACTTGCTCCCATTGGTGAAGACCCCTGGCTGTTGTTTTTACATATAATAAAATGCACCTGGGACGCCTGGATGGCTCAGTCGTGTTAAGCATCTGCCTTCAGCTCAGGTCATGATCCCAGGGTCCTGGGACTGAGTCCCACACCAGGCTTCTTGCTCTGTGGGGAGCCTGTTTCTCCTCTGCCGGCCACCCCCCCTGCTTGCGCTCTCTCTCTCTCTGACAAATAATCTTAAAAAATAATAAAAAATAAAATGCACCCATTCTATGTGCATAGTTTGATGAGTTCAATGTAGACACTTGGGTAACCACAACCGCAATAAAGACAGAGAACATGTCTATCATTCCAAAAAGTTCCTTCATGCCCCTCTGAAACCAATCCCCCCTGAACCTCCAGACTTAGACAACCATTAATGTGCTGTCCATAGAGCAGTTTTGCCTTCTCTAGAATTTCATGTAAATGTATAGTATGTACCCCTTTCTGTCTGGCTTCTTTCACTTAGCATTATGTCTCCAAAATCCATCCACATTGTGTTTATCATTAGTCTGTTCCTCTTCACTGCTTCCATGGCTTTTAAAATTTGGGGGTCCTAATATTATTTGGAAGAAGACTGAGAGGCAAAGGCTAAGGGGAGTAGTTAGGCCTATATAAAGAATGCATCACCAGCTATCTGCAGGTGTCCATTAAAAGTTTAATATTTTAAGATAAAAGAATTATTTCCCCTTGACCATAATACTAAATTTTATAGCTAATGTTGCTGAAATCAGAGGGAGTTCATGTCCTATCTTTATCTGACTATATAGATGATGAAATAACGGCTAAATGTACCTTGAACTTTGTCATGATCTATGTTTGTTTTACTACAAGACTGATTTCAAACATACTGACAGATACCACCTTTTTAACTTCAGCGAAAAAGCAGCCCAGAACTCAAATAAGTGCTCTTCCTAATCCTGATAGTTTTTCAATTAGCAATGACAATAAAACTGCAGGGCTACATGATTGACTTCTAGTTGTCCTCTGTCCTCACCTCCCTCCCAAATAAATGGTTCCAGGTTACAAAAAGCAAATTACGAAAAAAAAATCAGACAGCAAAAAGTTTCAGGAGGCTTTCCGAGTGAATTTTATTGATAGGTTTGATTGCCTTTAGTGCCATGTTTATGAGTAGTTAGTGAAGTGGTACAGAACATGGCTCTAATGCATCATTATAGCCCCAACACCCACAAAAGTGAAATTTACTTCACCCTAAAGGAACAACAGAGTATGACCAACATTTCTAGAATATTTCATATGGGGAATGTTTCTTATGCTATAATATATAACTATATCATTACAAAAATCACCAAAACAACTCAAATACTGATGTCTTTTTTAGAATTAGCTACTTATTCTTCAGTCTGGTCCTAAAAGGGAGGCTTCTCAAGATAAGGTACTTTGTTGCACTTCACACTACCAATAACTCCTCCCCTTTCCTGAAACTCTTTCCACTTCTGCTGACTTTCAAAACACAAAACTCCCAATCATTCAAGCCCATTCTTTTTCCTTCAGCCTCCAAAATTCAAGAGAGAAGTAGGCTCCCCAAAATAGTAATTAGCCTCAACCCAAAACATAGTATCTGCCCTTTGATCCAATCTCATTGCTTCAGCTATCACTTTTTTAAGACAGTTTTTTAAATTTTTTTTAAGATTTTATTTATTTGACAGATAGCACAAGCAGGGGGAGCGGCAGGCAGAGGGTGAGAGAGAAGCCGGCTTCCCGCTGAACAAAGAGCCCAATGTGGGGCTCCATCCCAGGCCCCTGGGATCACAACCTGAACCAAAGGCAGACACTTACCCAACTGAGCCACCCAGGCGCCCCTTATTTTTTTTAAGTAATCTCTACACCCAACGTGGGGCATGAATTTACAACACCACCATCAAAAGTCACACGTTCTACCAACTAAGCCACCAGTGAGGCACCCCCTTAGCCATCACTTCTCAGATTTTTAATCCTTAAGCTTGGCTGCTCTACCTATCTCTTCAAACAGAACATAACCCAAATCTTCCCCTCTGCATGCAAACCACCTTTATATTCCAAATCTATTTGTATTCACTACCTATTAATCTACCTATCCATAATCCTTCTTCTAGTAACTCAGGCTAGAAACCATTAATCTTTAAATAAATCCAATCACTACACACCAATCACTATGTTCCATCAAATCTCCATTGTAAATGTCTCTCTTATCCTCCACGCTAATCTGGATTATCTAACTGCCTCCTAGTCGGTCTCCCTGATTTCAATCTCCCCTTCCTTCAAGCCACCCTGCAGATTTATCACCAGCTTCATTTCCCTAAAACATACCTTAAGTGTCCCAGAAAGATGCAGTGGCCTTCCACTCCCCAAGTTACACTGAGTACAAAACGTCTAGTATGGAACCTTCCTCTTTAACCTGCTCTGCCTAGGCCTTACACAGGCCAAATATATCATTCTTATTCCCACCTTTATCAATTTGCTCTACCTTCTTTAAGTGAACTAACCAAATCATTCAAGGTGCCTAAGAAATAATACCTCCTTTTTGTCACCATCAGTAACCCTTCATCCCAGCCTCTCAGCACCCCTATATATACAGTCATCCATATTCCTTTTGACATTTTTGTCTTCCTTATCCTTCCTACCTAACTTGTGACTCTGACACCTAGTACGTACTACGTAAAATACAGATTAAGTTAAAAGATACTTCTTCAAGGAAGGATATCCTAGTCAATCATTCCAAAGTTCATAAAAACAATAACTTGGCAGAGACCCAAAAATCTATTGGAACACCGATTAACCTCTGTCATCTACTGTAACATATATTAAGTACAAGCAGTTCTTATTTCCAGCAACCTTTTAAGATGTTTAAAGTCATTTTATTATTTTTATGATTCCTATCTTTTATTGCTTTTACTTTCCAAATCAACCAACATTTCCAGGAATGGCCAATTCCACCATGGTGACTAAGCATTCTCCTCAAGGGCTTTGCTCATACATGGGAGCTTAGGTTTGTACGTAGCATGTTACACCTAGTGATGTTACTTGGCCACCCTGTTAGGAAATCTCTTATCACTGCCACCACAACACACCAGAACCTCCACACACTCATGCACTTCTTCAGGAATCTGTCCATCTCAGACATGAGCTATATTTCTGTCACTGTCTCCAATGTCTGTGTAAACTCTCTGACAATGGAGTCCTTTCCAGCTGTGATTTCCAGCAATTCTACCTTTGGTGTTTCACATTTAAAGAACCCAGTCAATCATACCCACTTACTGCAGACAGAGGGCACACTACTGAATTTATCACTTGGTTAGTTTCCAAACGCTTTACATTAAAGCACCCCCACCTCCCACCTCAGTCTAGCCCTATAAGCCCGCCTCCCACCTCAGTCTAGCCCTATAAGCCTGCCTCCCACCTCAGTCTAGCCCTATAAGCCCTGCTTGAGAACATCTTTGGCTCTAGACCAGAAGCCATTCAGCTTAACTCTTCCTACGGGTCTTTGGGCTTAGAGTTAAGGAGGAGCAAGACTAAACTAGCAAAGGGAGGAAAAGTATAGAGGAAAAGAAATATACACAAAGGATTATTTACCTCAAGTATAAAGCAATTACCCTGTCCCCCACCCCCCATATTACTATTCAAGTACTACCCTTCCTAACATTTACTTCAATCCAAATTTGGATTTTAAATTTTAAATTTTAATTTGGAAATTAAATCCAAAGGTATTTTAAAACCACCTTTAGGTTAAAAATGGGGGTGGGGGTTTTTTGGTTTTGTTTTTTAAAGATTTTCTTTTTAAGCAATCTCCACACCCAACATGGGGCTTGAATCCACAACCCTGAGATCAAGAGTCACATGCTTCACCAACTGAGCAGCCAGGCGCCCCTTAAATGTTTGTGTCATTTTATAGACACACCATGTAATTAATCCCTAAAAACTCTTAAACACAATTAACAGAAACACCAGCATTCTAATGGCAAAGAAAATCTGTTATTTATGCCTACAAGATTTTGTCATTAAGAAAAAAACCAAACATGGGGCACCTGGCTGGCTCAGTTGGTGGAGCTTACAACTCTTGATCTGGGGCTTTTAAGTTCCTGGCCCCATGTTGGGGGCAGAGTTTCCTTAAAAATAAAACCTTAAAAAAACAAACAGGAAAACAGAAAACGGACCAAATGAAATGCAAATACACACAAAGAGAAATTCACATGGCCACTAAACATATGAGAATGTTCACCCCCAGGAGTAATGGGAAAATGCAAATTTCCTAATAGGGAAAATGCAAAATTAAAGTCGCAGTGAAATAGCGTTTCTCTCATTAGACTGAAGAAAAAAAAATTCTCAATACCAAATGTGGACAAGGACATAGAGCTGTGCTGTCTGATCTAAGAGCTAGTAGTCACATGTGGCTAGTAAGAATTTGAACCATGGCTAATCCAAACTGAGATATGCTGGTAAGTATAAAATGCATACCATATTTCAAAGAATTTAATAAAAAATATAAAAATATCTCATTTTTATTGTTTTCATACTGAAATGGTATCTTCAATATACTAGATAAAATATATTATTAAATTACCTTCACCTGCTCCTTTTTGTTAAAGTAGCTACTAGAAAATTTGAAGTTATGCTTGTGCGTGCTCTCTGACAAATAAAACCTTTAAAAAAAGAAAGAAAGAAAATTTTAAGTTACGTGTATGGCCAATATTGTATTTATATAGGACAGTCTGATATCACTGATATAGAGCAACAGAAACTTTTGTATACCATTGGTAGGAGCATAAATTGCTACAACCACTTTGGAGAGAATTTTGGAAATACCTTGGTAGGTTGTACGATGAGAAAAGCCTACAATTCAGCAATTATACCCCTAAGTATGTGCTCTAGAGAAACTCTTACATATATATTATATAATATATATATCAAAAGACATGTAAATTATATTTTAACACCAGTGTTTACAATTACAAAAATAATCCAAATGTCCATCCAGAGCCTAGACTGTGTTATAATCATACAATGGAACACCATATAATACATATGCAATACTATGAGAGGAATTAGAGCAACAAGGAAGAACTTCACAAAAATATTAAGTGAGAAAAGCCGATTGTATGAAAAGGTATTCCATATATGATCACGCACAAAAACTATAAAATCTCTTACGAGCTTGACCTAAGAGCAATGTATGCTATTTAGACACAGATACACACGCAGAGACCATATGTGTGACGGTAGGCACAAAATTCAGGAGTGGGGAAAAAGGATGGAATCTGTAAAGGCAACAGGAGGGTTCAAGTATGCTGGAATGTCCTATATCCTAAACTAAGCTGTGTAGTGGGTACTTTGGTATTCATTATTCTTTATAACTTTCTTACACCTGAAATACATTTGTGCTTTTAATATGATTTTATGGACCATGCCCAGCACCATACTTTATGGTTTTGGAGATATAAGCAAAAACTTCACAATTTTCACCATGTTGGAAGCAGTTATTCCTTAAACAACATCAGGGGGCAGAAGCTACATATAAATACCAATTACGTGAATACCAAATATATAAACACCAATTTTATACCTCTACTACCATTACAATGAGACAAAGGGGACAATATATATATACTAAATCAAGGTTCAGCAAAACTTTTCTTTAAAGAACCAAAAAGTATTTGGGGCTGTACAGGGTCATATGGTTTCTGTCACAACTACTCAACTTGCCATAGCAGTGGGAAAGCAGCCACAGACTCTATGTAAACAAATGAGCATAGCTGTGTTCTAATAAAACTTTATTTACAAAAACAGGCAGGAGACAAAATTTGGCCAATGAGCCATAACTAGGTGACCCCTATCTAGATCCATCTTCAAAAAAGAAATCATGGGGTGCCATGTACCTCAGTCGGTATAGCATGTGACTCTTGAAGTCAGGGAAGTGGGTTCAAGCCACACACGGGGTGGAGAAATTACTTAAACAATAAAATCTTAAAAGAAAGAAACCACTAAATCCATTAAGTAGAATTCTGAAGGAGAAATGGATTTGCATGGTAACAAAATATGCCACGATTTACCTGATAATCACAAAAGAGAAAATGTTCCTTGTCCACGGGGACATCTAGCAATCATCAACTTCACCTGTGATCAAACTTAGCCCCACTAATCGTGTTAAATCAGGCATTTTGTGCCTCCTGATGCGATGTAATACGAAGCAGCATCAACTATGAAGTATCCTGGCCAAAATGTTTAACCTGAATTTAACTGGTCTTTAACAGCCTACAGAAGACAAAAGAGTAAATTTTTAAAAAGACCTGAAAGAAACGAACAAATTCTGAATATAGGACATTTTACAAGATAATCAATCTCTTCAAAAAGAGATTTTGAAGTAGGTATTTAGGTTTAAATTTAAAAGAGAACTGAGACACAACAGCAAATACAGTATAATAGTGCACGATCCTTCAATGGACCTTGGTGTGGAAGGGAAAAGCTATCTAAGTCATTTTTTACCTAACTGGGGAAATCTGCACATGGATTGGGGATTAGGTGACTTCTGGCGATTAGATAATTGTGTTATGTATGATGACAATAGTGTAGGTAGGAAGAAAATGTCACTTTAGGGGGAGATTCATATTTAAGTATTTAGAGGTGAAGTATTAGAAGGTGAAAAATAATTTATTTTTAAATGGTTCAGCAAAGATTATATAAAGCAAATATGGTAAAAAATATAAATACTGTTGAATTTAAGTGGTGGGTAGATAGGTACTCAGTATACTATGACAACGTTCTGTGGGATTAAAAATTTTCATAAACTAAAAAAAAGTTCATAAATATAGCATTATATGTCAACTATGCTTCTACAAAAGAAATTTTTCATAATAAAAAGACAATGATGCATTGAGATTATTAGTTTATTAAATTTTATTCATCACTCTCCTCCACAAATACTAGTTTTAAGTGTCCCCCAGAGTTCTCAAGGTTACATATCAAATTTGACCCAAAAGAAACTCTTCTCAAATTCATGACCCTGATGCTTTTTCTGCTTTCTAAAAGCAAGAACAAGTCAATTACAAAATAATTATACTGCCCTTTGAATTTTATACATTTTAGAAAGATTCTTAACATATGAATATACCTGTATTTCCTTTATAGCATTTTTCCTTACTACCTTGTATAATTAATCATATACATTAAGTTTTACTCCCTCCTCCAGATGGCAGATTCAAATAAACTTTGTTCCCCAAAGTGCCTAATGCTAGCAGACAATATTTACCAAATAAAAACTGAACAGAAGGCAATTTGTACTCATACCTTTAAAAAGTTAAGCATCTAGGGTTTGTTTTTTTTTTTAAGTTTACTTATTTACTTTTAAAGAAATCTCTACACCCAATGTGGGTCTTGAACTCACAAGCCCGGGATCAAGAATTCCTTGCTCTTCCAACTGAGCCAGCCAGGCGCCCTTAAGCATCTCGTTCTTGAGATGGAATGTAAACCTCTCTCCCCTCTTCCTACTCCCTAGTCTCCTCTCATTAAAATATACTGTTTCTGGGCGCCTGAATGACTCAGTCAGTGGAAGAGGTGACTCTGGATCTCCCCTGCATGAACTGGAGCCCCAGGCTGGATGTAGAGACTACTTAAATAAACAAACTTTAAAAAAAAAAAACAAAAAAAAAACTTTAAAGATATTGTTTCTATGGAAAGCTTTACTCAGCAGGTATTTACAGATACAACAAATACAATGTAGATACATGGATAAAGCAGCATATAAAACTAACACAGCTGTTGCCCTTAGGTAGCTTACACTCTAATAGAAAATGAGAATCTGGGGCGCCTGGGTGGCTCAGTCGTTAAGCGTCTGCCTTCCGCTCAGGTCATGATTCCAGGGTCCTGGGATCGAGCCCCCACATCGGGCTCTCTGCTCAGTGAGAAGCCTGCTTCTCCCTCTCCCTCTGCCTGCCACTCTGCCTACTTGTGCTGTCAAATAGATAAATAATTTTTTTTTTTTTTTGACAGAGTGCGAGCGAGAGAGGGAACACAAGCAGGGGGAGTGGGAGAGGGAGAAGCAGGCTTCCTGCCAAGCAGGGAGCCCGATGCGGGACTCGATCCCAGGACCCTGGGATCACGACCCGAGCCGAAGGCAGAAGCTTAACGACTGAGCCACCCAGGCGCCCCAAGAAATAAAATCTTAAAAAAGAAGAGAAAGAAAGAAGAGAAAGAAAGAAGAGAAAGAAAGAAGAGAAAGAAGAGAAAGAAGAGAAAGAAGAGAAAGAAAGAAAGAAAGAAAGAAAGAAAGAAAGAAAGAAAGAAAGAAAGAAAAGAAAAGAAAAGAAAAGAAAGAAAGAAAGAAAGAAAGAGGAAGGAAGGAAGGAAAAAGAAAGAAAGAAAGAAAGAAAAAAAAAGAAAGCAAGAAAGCAAGCAAGCAGGAAAGAAAGAAAGAAAATGAGAATATTAGAACAGAACTCTCAATTTGAGTCTTGGACCTCAAGATATCATATGGTCCAGCCCTCTGCCTTAACTCAGGTAGAACTATTACATTGCAAATTAAAACTACTAAATCCTAGAAAGAATAAGTAACTTGCAAAGTCATGGAATCATTATTAGTTTCTACGTGAACCTCAGACTGGGTCTTCCGCCTCCTAGGTTAGGTACTCTTTGAACCTACGATGTATCATGTAGTGGTATAGTAACAGTAGTAGTAATAGCAACAGAAAGCACTCGAATGTTAGTGACTATATGTGCCAGGCTCTATAGTAATGGCTTTCCTTGGACTGTCTCAATCTAACAATTTTATGAACTCTATTATTATTCTGGGGCACCTGGCTGGCTGTGTTGGTAGAGCATGTGACTCTTGATCTCAGGGTTGTGAGTTCAAGCCCTACGTTGGGTGCAGAGATTACTTAAAATCTTTTAAAAAATAAAATAAGAATTTTTTAAATATACATATATTATCATTCACTTTACAGATGAGAAAACTGAGGTTTAGAGACAGTAAGTAACTTACTTTAAGTTACCCATCTATGGAGTGATGGGAAGGAATTCAAATCCAAGTAGTCTGACTTTAGCGTCAATGCCTCCAATCATCATCCTCCTTTTGCAGCTTTTTCCAGAAACATAATCCACTCCAAGTCTAAAGCCTTCTTACATTTAATATACACTTACACACACAAATAAACCGTGCTAAGCATCCTACAGCATTACCTAAATGTATAAAGTAGCAAAAAATTCAGAAATACGTATCTATATGTGTTGACAAGAAACCTCATGCACGTTTGAGAACAAGTAATTCTCACCTCGGTCTATGGGTATAGAAGGTTTTCATTCACATGTGACTAAGAAGGATTTTATTATTATCAAGGCATTACTCTGAAATAATAGAATTAAGGCCTAAAAACATAAGTCTCCTAATGTCATGACCATTTGGCCAATTCCTCTGACCATTTTTCAGTTGGTATACTCCTGAAGCTACTGCTATATAGCATCTCCCAAACTTTGTTAGCAAAAAATATCTGACAACCAATCAGACTTACCTTTGTTAGACTGTTTTCAGTCCTCATAAACAGGCACAGTCAAAGTTATTCCAGCTAGCTCTCTAAAATTAACTATGCATCTCTTCTCCTTTCTATTCAGAATATACCTTACACTTGACTCCATACTTTACCCATGCAATATATGCCTGAACAAAAACAAAAGACCCACCTACAAGAATTCCAGTCTGTAGGGTGATCAGAAAGTCCGAAAACATAGGTATTATTTTAACATTCTGTACTGGAGTATCAACAAACCATTTATTGTCTATGCATCTGTGCTTCCAGATCTGGTGGCCACCCTGTACTTAAATAAAAATCAAGAAATCACAGAGGCAGAAAAAGCAACGCAAACCAGAAGCACAAGAGAAGGGCAAATAACCTGAACTAAAAACAAACCTATCACTGAGAAAAAGACTCAAGACGTAGGATAACAGTAATAATGCAATCTAAATCATCACGAATCCTTCCAAACTTCTACTTCCCTTCCAAACTAGAGTTAGATTACATAAAACAAAAGCAGAGTATAACTGAAAACCATTATATATTAGGCAAAAGTTCTCATTTCACTTTCACGTTTTGCTTCAAAACACTCAAGAACAGATGAATAGCAAGAAATTAAACTCGGTTTCCTTACATTTAGGGCCGACAACCACACAAGCTTTAATTAAATGCTGTACTATATATAAATGAAACCAGTTACAAGAGATAATTTAAGATATCAAGTAAGGCTTTGTTTTTTATTCCAAAATGTTGAACAGCTTAGTGAACCTGGTCTGACTTACAGCACTAAATTTAATATATTCAAAAAGTTCAAATTCTGGGACGCCTGGGCAGCTCAGTCAGTTGAGCATATGACTCTTGATTTCGGCTCGAGTCATGAACTCAGGGCCATGGGATCAAGCCCCACAATGGGCTCGGGGGTCTAGCACTCTGCATGGAGTCTGCTTGAGAGGCTTTCCTTCTCCCTCTGCCCCTCCCCCACTCACTAAAATAAAATCTTTTTTAAAAAAGTTCCAATTCTTCTGCACATCAGCACTTTGATAAAAGTGATAAATACAGTCACAAAAATATAGTAAAAGTGAAACTAGTAATTTGAAGGCTTAATTTGGGTGCTATAACTGAAGTCTCTTAGGTCATGAATGGAACCAGTGTTCATTTTTATGTTGAGACACTGAAATAAACACAAGTTGATTTGCTTTAAAATAAAAAAAAATCTCAATTTACTGCAGCAAGCAAGATCACATGAGAGTCTGACTCAATGTCTCACAAATGAAAGCAAAAGACCGTTATGTATTAAGATAAAAACAAAGATCTCTCATGCTTATCTTAAATGTGCAATGTTTGTGTAAACTCAAGAAGAGACATTTTTACCAAACTGGATCATCACTAGGAAAGGTACATAACAGAAAGTAGAAAAATTAGCACCTGCTTCATATCATGCAGTAAGACATCCTCATGCAGAAATTTACAATGCAGGAAAAACAAAGGCACAACTTCAAGTTACACACCACAGCTCTAGAATTAAGGGAAGCAGTAACAAATATACAGACCAATTTCAGCATAATAAACTGAGACAGATTGGCTCCATCAGCTATCTTAACAGAACTGTCAAATAACCAGAAAACAGAAGTAGCAGTCACAAATCAGTGACAGTAGTTCCAGACACTAATAGCCAATCACTAATCTTTCAGCTATACTCACAAAAGAACCCAAACAGCAATTTTTTTTTTTCTAAACACAAATGACAACATATATTTTATAGGTGAATCCCAAGTTACTTAAAGCAGTCTTGCTAAAAAGTCCTGTTTACCCTGCTCCCATTAACCTACCTTCTCCCATTTCCCTGTCCAAGAACTCATTCATCCAAGTTTGGGCAGTAAATGGAAACACCTGAAGGCCTCAGCTTCCCTCATGCCTAATACAGGGATCTCTTTTCTATCTTTGGCTCACCTTTTAATCTTAGGTACAACAATAATTCCCCCTTCCTACTTCCTCTTTCCGTTTATCAGTCTTTGCCTAGTTACAGAAAAACTCTTCTTCCCTCTTTGATTTTTCTTCCCTCTCTCTTGTTAAAAATAGTAATGCTCTGTGCGCCTGGGTGGCTCGGTCGTTAAGTGTCTGACTCTTGATCTCAGGGTCGTGAGTTCAAGCCCCACACTGGGCGTGGAGAGCCTACTTCAAAATAAATAAATAGATAGATAGATATCTAGATAGAGAGATAGATAGATAGTAAAGCTCTAGGGACTACCGACTGACTCAGTCAGTGGAGCATGCGACTGTTGATCCCAGGGTGCTGAGTACATGCCCCACCTTGCATGTAGAGCTTACTTAAAAAAAAAAAAAGTAAAGCTCACAAATGACAGCATATATTTTATAGGTGCATCCCAAGTTTCTAAGTGTAGCATAGGAAACACCATATATCCCAAACTGTCCACTCCTAATTTGAGTCATCCACAAAAGAAGCACAGTTGTAATGTACACTGAGGCAAGTGCGTTTGCTATCCGAATGTAAAATCTGTGAGAGCAGGGATTTTTGTCTGTTTTGTTCAGTCTTCAGCCATGAATGGTGCCTTACAGGTGAGAAGGCACTCAGGGAATGCCAAAATGGCTGAGGATGGGGTGGCTACAGACTAAATACTATTAACTACGTGGAATTCTTTACTTCTCAGTGGGCTGGTAGCCTACAGTAAGTAAACGTAAAGGGAAGCCACTCATACCTGAACTTGATCTTCCATACATTCTATCACTTAGAGTTGCTTTGAGTTCATTATTTCCTCTTTGTAAGGGACTCAGAAGAAGGGCCACCTGTATTTAATAGGTAATACCAGTTCATTAACTCAGAATTGAATGCTTTCATGAGAAGAGGGGAAAAGAAACATTCTTTCCCAAAATAGGTTAAGTACCCATGAGCAATATGGACACTCCCAGATTCTCCTACTTATGACATCTATTAACTCTCCCTTTTCCATGTTAAGAGTGCACCTATACATACCTACAACAAGAAAATAAAATGCAATTAGACTTAAGAATCAGTGACATTACTCTCAAGCTTTAAAGTGTTTTGAAATCCTTCAGAACTTCACAAATTATACTTTATCAAACCTGCTTCTCGGGTCTATACTATTTAACAAGCAAAATCTATTCACTTAGATTTTTCTTATAATACAACTTGATTATACCTGATAATAACCACATTTAAAAAATAGTTTCCCACTAAGGAAAAGCTTTTTCATGTTTCTGTCACAAAAATGCACTTAACATACAGAACCTATTTCGAAGTGGGGGACAGTCTATGTAGACAAAAAGCACAGCAATACTAGACACAGGTCTTACCCTGCTTATACCCCTGCCAATATTTGGTTCCATCTCTAAAAGTGAGACAAGTTCCTTAATATTCAATAGAAGTCTTCCAACATTCATCTCTCTCTCCTCTAAATACCAGACCATGTATTTAATAGTCTTTCGTTCAAAGGAATGTAAAACAAGTTTTTCAACAAGGGTTATGTTTCCAAACTTTAAGGTCTTTAATTTTCAGAAAGAAATCAATTTAAAGCCAATAACTGTTATACTGATATTTCAACATACTAAAAAAAAAAAACCTTTGACCCCATTTTTAGTAAGTTAATAAACTAGTAAACGAAAAAAGCTTTGAATTGGTGAACTGTGCTTTAAATGTTACAAACCATGTTAAATTTCCCTAAATATACGAACAAGTTAAAATACCACAATTGTTAAACTACTGGGTTCTTAAACTTAAATAAGTTATTACATACAAAGGGTATCATTATAAAAGGTATATGTCATGCCAAGAAATAAGCAGATATTGTAGATGTGGTCACAAGTTAGCTGTAGCTAAAAAAGAAAAATATTTACTTGAGAACTCCTCTATGTCATGACTTACCATAATCCAGAACAAAATGTTTATGTCTGTTATTAACATTAAATTGAAAAGGGGGGCGCCTGGGTGGCTCAGTCGTTAAGCATTTGCCTTCGGCTCAGGTCATGATCCCAGCATGCTGGAATCGAGCGGGCTCCCAGCTCAGCGGGAAGCCTGCTTTTCCCTCTCCCACTCCCCCTGCTTGTGTTCCCTCTCTCTGTCAAATAAATAAAATCTTAAAAAAAAACAACAACATTAAATTGAAAGGGAGAAATAACACACCCTGAAGTTTGAATGAAACTTAAAAAAAAAAAAAAAGAATGAGCTACCGTATGGTTTTTTTTTTTCTAGGTTGCCAGATGATGCTAAAAATGAAATCTCACAATCTTTATAAAATCTGAGAATTTTTTTTTAAGATTTTATTTATTTATTTGACAGAGAGAGACACAGCGAGAGAGGGAACACAAGCAGGGGGAGTGGGAGAGGGAGAAGCAGGCTTCCCACCGAGCAGGGAGCCCGATGTGGGGCTCGATCCCAGGACCCTGGGATCATGACCCGAGCCGAAGGCAGACGCTTAACGACTGAGCCACCCAGGAGCCCTAAAATCTGAGAAATTAAACTACAGTATACAGACTACACTTTTGGAAAATTTCATTCCATCAAGAATTTAGTAAAGACTCTTTTAATCATAATACTGATTCAACTACCTGATCAAATCACTCAAGTTAGTCTAAATGGCGGTTTTCTTTGGCGGGGGGAGGGGGGGACTATAGCTTAAACACTGAAAAGTGTAACCCAAGTCCAGTCTATGCAAAGAGGTTAAACCACGTTAGAATTGTTTCATTTGAAAAAACATTCCAAAATGGCTAATCAGAGATATTAGCATACTTAAATTACTCTCGAAGATCAAGTCATTTTCTTTTAAATGTTTTGTTATAAATATCAACAAAAATAAGGTAAAACAAAGATTATGAAGTATCTTTTTGTTCACCTATACTTGTTAGATCAGTTGCTAGAAGATGACAGACCCTGTCATTTTATAAATTTTAAAGTCAAGCAAAAACTACAAAAACCAATATTCCCAAACTCTACCCTATTTCCCTTCACTGTTTAGTCGGAGTACAAAATAGTGGGATGGAAAGTAGTCAGATTACATTTCCAGCGTTTACCTAGTATCTGAGAACTTTACCTCATAGCCCCAATCTGTCAATTCTTTTAATCCACAATTCTACTGATATGATAAATAAAATGTTTCTACCATAAAACTTTAAAGCTACTAATAATTTGGTTTCAACCCAAATTCTGAAATTAGTTCACTAAGAAAAAATAAGGATCAAGTACAATGTGGAAAAAAAAAACAAACACAATGGATATCCAGAAGTAACCATATTCCCCCAAATTCTCTTACCACTAACCATAATTTTATATTTTATGCTAAGCATTACTTGAATAAATTTTGCTATTCAAATTCTGGGATTTAAAAAAAGTTTAACTATTCTAACTCTGACCCTGTCAGTTGTTTCCCAACTAATTTTTTCTTAAAAATCAGTGAACTGTGAAAGGCAAAGTTCACAGAAAAAGTAAAATACCATGTGTTATATTTTAATAAGTTAATTTTATTCACTTTATCTTATGAAAGACCACTTATATCTTATGAAAGACCACTAGGGAGTTAGAATTATACTATTTTACTACTTCTTATCCTAGGTAATGTCACAAGATACTTTAAAATAGTTACATGTAACATACAAGTTTTCATACAATGTAGATAATATGTGTAACTAACACCAATGAGTGGTGGGGGGAATTCACTGTATCATGTGCAATAAAAGAAATGTTTACCAACTCATTTACAAGGGCATGTTTAAAAACTGAGCCAATGGTGAAGGGACTGTGATGAATCTCCACAATCACTAACCTACACTATGGCAAATTCTACTCTTCCAAGAGTGCCAAGAGAGTCCATCAGCATCAAATTTTAATGGAAAAGACTTCGTAAAAAATGTACATTATAGGAAAATAAATTTTCAACAAGAAAACCACTTTTTCTGACCTTTTCAACTTGTGAATCAGATATTCTTAGAAGCACAGCTATTTAGACATGCCATTCCTTCAGATGATGCAATCTTAAGGGATTTGGTAATTATAACATGTTAATTACTAACATAAAATAATATTTATTGCCATGACTATCAGACAAACTTTAAAAGCTTTCACCTATTCCCGAGTCTTCACAGAAATCAGACACCTGGTATGAGAAAATAGGTGTTGAAAGCTTTGCTGGTCACTTCTAAGAGAATCATTACAACCTGAAGAAATTCAAAGGATAATGTACAAAAACTGAGGAAATCTTAACTAATGGGTATGAAACATCACATAAAAATATTATTCCATGCTGACAAAGCAACATAAAAAGCCACTGCAGAAACCGTGATAAGACTTTATGAGAGCAAAAATAAATGAAAGGGAAAAACACAAACAACAACCATTAAAAGAAAAAAAGACACAGAGAAACAAAAAAGCACAGTAAAAATGAGGATTATCCCTGGAAAAAAATGTTGATAAAAAAAAACCCTGTTCTAAACACTAAATTTTAAAAGTTCAATTGAAACAATACATTGCCCATTGAAGAGGCCTACAAAAATATTTCTTTAAAAATTACCATTTTAAAAATAGTATAACTTCAACCATATTTTTTTTAAAGCCTGTACACTTGGAAAAGACTATTATAATTAGAATAACTTGTCTCCATTTAGAAATTCTCTATTTAAAAGTAGGCCAACAATAGGAACTTTGCTATTGCACAACAGAGAAAGTAAATGAAATAATGTCCATTAACATTCAGCGTGGATGGCATGTTTCTCTATCTCCCAGAACATACCAACTTACGTTATCTGCCCGGAACAATCTACCACTTCTACATCCGAGCAGTAGCTCAAATAAAATGAGTTCCTGTGTTAATCCCACAATAAACCTCAGTAATTCTCACATTACAGTTGTAAACGTTTGTTAACAGAAAAAGAATGTTTTTCCCAAAATAGTTACATATCACTAAGACTACTCAAATTCCTAAATAATCCTTTTACAAGACTCCTGCCAACTTTATTTTGATACATTAAACATGTGGTGCCTATTTTAAAAGGTCTGTAACTGTGACTTCATGAAAACAGCTTCCTAGTTAGCTGTTCATAAAATAACTTCTTTTTAAAGTTTTCACGTTGTTTTTAAGCCGACTTGAATACTGATGAATCTGGGCCGGCTTAAGAAGCAGTTTTGCCAAATAAGATGGGCAAATGTTCTAGATCTGTTAAATCCGACATTAGAGGTCAGGCAACTTAAAAAATGAAATAACTATTTTCAACATTCACTGAGTCCCTCGTTTTTAAAATTACCTCGGTGTCATTTCCACATTTGACGTTTAAGAATACAACCTTTTTGGGCGCCTGGGTGGCTCAGTTTGTTAAGCGACTGCCTTCGGCTCAGGTCATGATCCTGGAGTTCCGGGATCTAGCCCCACATCGGGCTCCCTGCTGAGCAGGGAGTCTGCTTCTCCCTCTGACCCTCTTCCCTCTCGTGCTATCTCTCATTCTCTCTCTCTCAAATAAATAAATAAAATCTTTAAAAAAAAAGAATACAACCTTTTTTTTTAAAGGTTATTAGGCTCAGTTAAATTACAAAACAAAACAAAAACTGATCTGCCACAAAAAGCTGATTAGTCTATTCTTAAAGGGTGTCTGGAAGATTTGGGTTACTGGCGGTAGAAGAAGTTCATTTTAAAACTTCTCTGTTAAAAAGAATGACATCCAAAAAGGATCGCTGGGGAAGGAAGGGAAGAGAAGCCCGGAGTCGGCTAAGAAGCGACTTAAAGCCACTAAGAAGGAAGGAGGTGGTGAGACGCACAGACAGAAGAGCGAGAAAGAAGATTTAACAAGGAAGTGAAGTGGAGCGCAGAGTGGGGCAGAAGCTGATGAGGAAACAAATGGAAAAGGTAAGGTTTTAAATAAGCACGATCCAGGAAGGGATGAGTTAAGGCCTGGGGTAGCCCCAGTGTTTCGGTGTGAAAGAGATGCTCGCAGACTGAAGCAGAGAACAGGGGAAAGCAGTTTACTTCCAGGCGTTGGAGCAAAGTAAAATTCCCTGCCCCGAGCCTCTCCCAGCCTGGCCGAGCGCGGAGGCGGCGGCTGGGGAAGGGGCCTACCCAGGAGCCAGGCCCGGCGTTCTGCTCCCCCAGGCTCCACGGCAGAAGAGGCGAGGATTAGGCAGGCAGGGCCCACGACCTTAGCCCGGCAGCACCCGAAAACGGTCCGGGGCCTCGGCGGTGCCCGCGAGCCGTTTCCCCTGCGGCGGGGCGCGGAGCGGCCTTACCTGGGGCGAGGGAGGGAAGCGAGGTCTAGGGCGTCCGCTCTCGCCCGCCGCAGAGACCCCCTGCTGTACTCAGCCCAGGCTTCCGACCGAGGCGCGACCCTGCCTCAGCCGCCGCTTCCCCTTCGGGGTCTCGGCCACCGCCTCCGCCGCCTCCGGGGCTGTTTACACCGTCGGGCCCCGCACGCCGCCGCCGCCGCCGCTGCCGCCTTCTCTCCACCCTAGCGCCGTTGCCGATTCGGCCGCCGCCACCTCCTCCGCCGCAGCCTCGTCTCTCTGGAGCATCTTCCAGCCACCGAACCCTGAGAAACAGAGACTCCAGCCGCGCCGGCAGGAAACTCCCCCGCAACTGCTAAGGGGACCAGGCGGTCAGAGTACCGGCGGCTTTTCCGCCATTGAGCAGCAGCCGCTCCGCTCCTTCTGCAACCCCCTCCCCGCACCCTGTCCTCCCCGCCCCTCGGCGAGCCCCGCCCCCGGCTCACACCCATTGGGACGGTGCAGCCTCTTGCTGCACCCAGTTGGCTAGACGACCCGTCAATCATCACCCTCCCTCCTACTTCGGCTGCTCTGTACCTCGGTACTTAGTTTTCACCGCCCACAATGCCCCGCCTCTCAGTTCCTAATTTCCCATTGGGCATCAGCGACCACCTTCAATTGGCAAGGTCAACTATCCATCAAACACCGCCCACTGAGTGAGACCCAACCCTTCATTACCATTTACTTCATTCAGCCCCGCCTCTGGGCGTTAGGGACCAACCCACCCCAACAGCCATAAGTAGAGATCACCATCAATCAAATAACGCCCACCTGCACTCCGCCTCGCAAAGACCGAGCCCTAGCGATTCTCTTTTCTTATTGGTCCAAAAGGTGACCCGAACCCTCAATCATTGGCTTTCTGTCCGTGTCCGTCACTGAACCAATTTCCAAGTCCGTCACACTGGCTTTTTTTAAATGAACGCGCAAAAGGCGGGGAAGTATCCGAATAGCGATTGGCTAGTGTTCGAAAACGGTCAAATCCAGAGTGTGTGCGGATCCTTCCCGTCCTACGAGAACCATGCTCCTTTATTTTTGACCTCTAAGCCTTGCGTAAAACAGGCTCAATAAAGGAGCCAACGCTCTGTCCAGTTATAGGTGTGGAAGCCTAGTCCCACCCGGAATTGCAGGGGGTTGGCTGCTGATTGGCTAACAAAGTCCTGTTAGGCCCTCATTGGAGGACATAAACGCCTCTCTTTGGCGTAGAGACGGGAAGGGATGGCGCAGGCGAGGATAAGAAGCGGTCCGGGGAGAGGCAGTTGTTTTGCTTCAGCCAACGGGTGGGGCGAACGCGGGAGAGGGAAGCTAGGAACGCAGGGCCCTGGGGGAGGTGTTGCGGGGGAGGGAAAAAGCCCGGATGTTTCCTAACAATGAAATCATCGCCGACCAATCAGAGCTGCTGAGCTGTGCTACCTGCCTGACCTGTCCACAGTAGGGAAGAGAATGAGTTAGTGAGCGGGAAACTGGGGTGTCAGGAGATGCTGGAAAGCGAAGTGAGAAAATGGAACAGGTGATCCCTTCAAGAGGACTCTGTGCTGTTAGGGGTTATTTTTATTCTCTCTAGGCCTGCAACGCCTGGCATTCAGCCCTTGACATTTCCGTGTTTTGTTTCTTAGTCAACACTGATTTTTAAAACTCTCGGCCTAGTCTTTGACATTCATTTGTTCGTTCCACAATTATTGAGCGCCTGCTGTTTGGCAGGCACTATTCCTAGAACTGGAGTTACAAAACTAAATTAGGCAATCCCAGTACAAGATGATAGGTGCTATCACTGAAACATGCAAGGGATGGGGGTGACATAAGGGATCGTCTCTGTGGATAGGTTTATCAAGAAGGCTTCACAAAGAACAGTATGAGTCTAGAAGGAATAATTCAATAAGCAGAAGAGGAAAGTGGACAGGATTCCTTCAGCAATCGAATTAGACTAACAGGTATTGCAAGTTAATTCCCCTCCAAAGAAACAAAACTTAAGTGTAATGAAAGCATTCTAATACCTTAGGATACTTTTTTTTTTTTTTTGAAAGTGCCCTGTTAAAGGATTTAAACCTTATTCACACTTTTGTGTAAACTGGTTTGGACAGACAAGTTAAGCTAAGACCCAGCAGAGTGCTATTCAGCTAAAGAGCTGTGGATGTTTTAGGAATAAGGGCAAATTTAGGAATAGGACAATTGCCCAAAGTCATGGTGAGGATGGCAGAAATAAAGACTTGATTGCAGTTCAGATTTTTTGTCTATGACCCAAATTTGCATAACATTAGTGTTTTTTACAGTAGGGTGGCTGGACCACCAGGGCGGTACTCACCTGGGGTGCCGATTCCTGGGTCCACTCACACCTGTAATCTCAGGGACTCTGAAACAAGACTTAGAAAGGTGAATTTCTAAATTCTCCAGGTGGGTTTTCTGCACACCCATGATTGAGATCCTCTAGTATAGGTAATGGAGATACCATAGACTAAAATTCAATTTCCCCACTTCATGTTGGGAGGAAAAGTAATGAAGAAAAAAGAAGTAGGCCCTTTAGACTTTGCCTTTCTCTTGTCCCCTCTACTATCAGTATCAGTTCTTAGGAAATATTTCTTAAATAACTTATAGAATACATTCCCTTAAATCACACTTCTTTGTCTGACACACTTTATACAGGGCGAAAGGAGTCTAGGATCCCAGCTTCCAAAATAGGAATCTAAAGATCATAAAAGTGGAGACATTGTAGGACCCTGGTCTTAAGAATCCAGGCAATCTCAGGAGGGCATCAGAGAAGTTTCCTGATCTGCTGGATTTCCTTCTCACGTTCCCTTGGTTGAGCCTAAAACTAATACAAAGCACAATCATTTAGGTGGGCTGATGATTGCATATCATTCATTCTTTCAATCTCTAAAAATACAGATGCACTGAATGCTGTTCTAGGGGCTAAGAATACAATAGGGATCAAAACACATTTAGATTAATTTTGTCGTGTGCTTTATTTGATTAAAACTCTAAACCAATAAAGAAGGCCCAACAAGATTCACAAATTTAAAAGGTAAATTGATGTGTACCATCATAAACATATAATGTATTGGGCGCCTGGGTGGCTCAGTTGGTTAAGCGACTGCCTTCGGCTCAGGTCATGACCCTGGAGTCCCAGGATCAAGTCCCACATCGGGCTCCCTGCTCGGCAGGGAGTCTGCTTCTCCCTCTGACCCTCTTCCCTCTTGTGCTCTCTATCTCTCATTCTCTCTCTGTAATAAATAAATAAAATCTTTTAAAAAATTTAAAAAAAATAATAAACATATAATGTATCATAAACATTGAGTACCATCACCACGGGCTCTGTTACTGTGTGGATGCAGCTAATCTAAGCACTCTGAGGCTTGTTTACTTGTTCTGTAAATAGGAATCACGGAAATCTTCGGAAGCCAGGTGAAGAGCTTTAGATGCTGTTAGTAATGCAAAGCACTCTCCAAAAGACAGTGGAAACAATACTAAATGTAATGTAGAAAAACTCTTGATTTCTCCAATGTTGGCTTTCATACTCTGGTGTTCCTTTTTATTTTATTTTTTTAAGATTGTATTTATTTATTCATTTGAGAGAGAGAGTGTACACTATCTCAAGTGAGGGAAGGGCAGAGGGAGAGAGAGAATCATGGAGCTTAATGTGGGGCCCTATCTCAAGACCCTGATATCATGATCCCAGCTGAAACCAAGAGTCAGACATTTAACCGAATGAGCAACGAAGGTGCCCCTATTTTTTATTTTTTTTAAGATTTATTTGTTGGGGCCCTCCATGTGGCTCAGTGGGTTGAGTGGTGGACTCTTGGTTTCGGCTCAGGTCATGATCTCAAGGGTCATGAGATTGGGCCCCACGTGGGGCTCGGTGCTTAGAGGGGAGTCTGAAGATTCTCTCCCTCTGCCCATCCTCCTGCACGTGTGTGCTCTTTCTCTCTCTCAAATAAAATAGACAAATCTTGAAGATTTATTTATTTGAGAGAGATGGAGGGGGCAGAGGGAGAAAATCTTTCAAGCAGATTCCCCACTGAGTGAAGAGCTCCACGTGGGGCTGGATCTCATGACCCTTGAGATCATGACCTGAGCTGAAACCAAGAGTCAGACGCTCAACTGACTGAGCCACCTAGGCACTCCTGGTATTCTTTTTTAAATAAGACATTAGATATCAATTGTCTCCAAAGTTTAGTTGCCTCAGTTTTGCTGGTACCCTAAATCCACACCTGATAATCCAGTACTGCCTACTTCATGTAATTATTATAAAGATGAAATGGGATGTGGTATACAATAACACCTAACACATTGGCTGTCACAGTGGAATCATAATTTTTATATGTCACACAGAAGAAATTTCACATATTCATTCAGCATATTTATATGCCGGTTATGTGCAGACCATTATGCTCTTTCTGACAGGGAGCTTTGGTGTCAAATTTCAAGTAGTCCAGTTTGAGCAGATGGATCCACACCCCTCTTCACCACTGGAAATATTCCACTGATAAACCTCTTTTCTTCATAAAAAAAAATTTTTTTTCACCAGTTCCACTCTACACTTATTAAGCATTCACTGTGAATCAGGTACCAATAATCAGGTAAATAATAGGCACTGCTGCCTTTGAAATTAATTAACTGTGATATTGTGATATAATAAGAAATCTATATTTAATCTTCATCCCAGTTCCTGGCAGGGAGCTCCTAAAACCCTTACCATTTTTTGTGTGATAGGGGTAAGGAGAGCATTTTTGTTATTAACAAGAAGCCTTTTTTTTTTTTTTAAGTAAGCTCTAGGCCCAACATGGGGCTTGAACTCAAGACCCTGAGATCATGCTCTACCACTGAGTCAGCCTGGTGCCCCTTAAGAAGCCTGTTTGAACTCCTAAAGTTATGCTAACGTGGTAACTCATAGAGAATAGCTGCTTGCCAAAGGAAGCAAGTATATAATAAGGTCAGAACTTTCAGCCTCACCCCCTACTTCTGGGGAGGGCAAAGGAGATGGAAATGAACTTAACCACCAATGGCCAATGATGTAATCAATCATGCTATGTAATGAAGCCCCCATAAAACCCCTAAATGACTGGGTTTGGAGAACTCCTGGGTTGGCATACACATTGAGGTGCTGAGAAGGCTGTGATCCTGGTGAGGCCAGGGACGCTCCATGCCTCTTCCCACATAGCTTGCCCTATGCCTCTCTTCCATTTGGCTGTTCCCAAGTTCTATCCTTTATATAAACGGATCATAGTAAGTAAAGTGCTTTCCTGAGTTCTGTGAACAATTCTAGAAAAATTATCAACCCTGAGGAATGGGTTGTGGGAATCCCCATTTATCGCTGGGTGGTCAGTAGTACAGGGCACAACCTGGGACTTGTGATTGGCCTCTAAAAATGGGGACAGGGGCGCCTGGGTGGCTCAGTCGGTTAAGCGACTGCCTTCGGCTCAGGTCATGATCCTGGAGTCCTGGGATCGAGCCCCGCATCGGGCTCCCTGCTCGGCGGGGAGTCTGCTTCTCCCTCTGACCCTCTTCCCTCTGGTGCTGTCTATCTCTCATTCTCTCTCTCTCAAATAAATAAATCTTTAAAAAATAAAAATAAAAACAAAAATAAAAATGGGGACAGTTTTGTGGGACTGAGTTCTTAACCCGTGGCAACTGCCCTAACTCCAGGTAGTTAGTGTCAGCATTGCTTAAGGAGAGGAAAAGAGCCCACATATCAGGTCAAAAGTGTTGTGAGTAGAGTAGGAAACTTTTCCTTTTCACTGACCACCACTACTTTCCTAGAAAGCCTCAATCCTGATTTTAATGAAACCACAACATAGTTTCTCTTAAAAGTTTGTCTCAAACAGCTCCAGAGAGCTCTTTAGGAGGAAGGCCCTTTTACCCCAAGGTATCTGGGATTCAGCAAGAATTAGGCCACACAGGCTAAAAATTATCTTAAAAATCCATAAGAATATTGCCCTCTGCTCCATATTTAATACTTATTTCAACACTAAAATATTGTTTAAAGTTTTTATCATCATGAGGGGACAAGTTTTTTTTAAACCATGTCATAAAGTGCGAAATATGTTTGGCTAACAGAAAACCTAAACAGTGCCTTAAATTATAGGAGGGTGTGGGTGGCATATTCTTTCACATAACAAGAAGTTTGGAGGTGAGCACTCATGTCAGGGTCAGTGCTTCTACAATTATCTTGTTGCCCCAAGATTGCAGGACGGTTACTGTAGCTTCCCATAAGTTGCCCAAGTTGAAGACAGTAGGGAATGAGGGAATCACATGACTACCCCAGCTGTAAGGGAGGCCTGCAACTTAGGGAACTGTGATGTCATAAGTTTCTGAGAGTAAAGGTTCTCAAACTCGACCAAGCATCAGGATCCCCTGGAGGGCTTGTGAGAACAAGGATTGTTAGGCCCCACCCCCAGAGTTTCTGATCTAGTACTCTCTGGTGAGACTTGAGAATTTGCATTTCTTTTTCTTTTCTTTTTAAGATTTTTTATTTATTTGACAGAGAGAGAGACAGTTGAGAGAGGGAACACAAGCAAGGGAAGTGGGAGAGGGAGAAGCAGGCTTCCTGCTGAGCAGGGAGCCGGATGTGATGCGGGATGTGATGCGGGATGTGATGCGGGATGCGATGCGGGATGCGGGGCTCCATCCCAGGACCCTGGGATCATGACCTGAGCTGAAGGTAGAAGCTTAACGAATTTGCATTTCTAACAAGTTCCTTGGTAATGCTGCTGCTGCTGCTGCTGGTCCAGGGACCACACTTTGAGAACCACTGACTTAGGCTAATCTGGATCCATTGCCTGGCATTGGTACAGTGCTGCCCAGGCACATGGACACGTTAGCATTTATCAATATTTTTGCAGCTTTATTTCTGTTTTATCTCTGCACAGATGAAAATAAAATCAAGCAGGGGCGCCTGGCTGGCTTCAGGTGGTACTGTATGCAACTCTTAATCTTGGGATTGTGGGTTCAAGCCCCACGTTGGATGTAGAGTTTACTTTAAAAGTAAATAAATAAAATCAAGAAAGAAAGAAAGAGAAAGAAATAGAAAAGGTAAGGAAAGGATAGGAAAGGGAAGGATAGGATAGAAAAGGGAACGGAAGGGAAGAAAAGAAGGAAGGAAGGAAAAAAGAAAGGAAGGAAATAAGCTCAAGCAGAGGCAAAATCAAGAAGTCCTTGTAGACTTTAGTGGGTCTTCAATGCACCCAGCCCTCTCTTTCCCAACCATTAAAGATCTTAGGCCCTGGGACACCTGGGTGGCTCAGTTGGTTAAGTGACTGCCTTTGACCCGGGTCATGATCCCAGGGTCCTGGGATCGAGCCCCGCATCTGGCTCAGCAGGGAGCCTGCTTCTCCCTCTGCCTCTGCCCTTCCCCCTGCTTGTGTTCTCTCACTCTCTCTGTCAAATAAATAAATAAATGAAAATGTTTACATTAAAAAAAAACAAAAACAAACTTAGGCTCTGAGACACCAGAACTTTACAGCCTTCTAACTTCCATTAAAATCAATATGCAGGGCGCCTGGGTGGCTCAGTTGGTTAAGCGACTGCCCCTGGCTCAGGTCATGATCCTGGAGTCCCGGGATCGAGTCCCGCATTGGGCTCCCTGCTCGGCAGGGAGTCTGCTTCTCCCTCTGACCTTCTTCCCTCTCGTGCTCTCTATTTCTCATTCTCTCTCAAATAAATAAATAAAATCTAAAAAAAAAAAAAGAAATGTATGCCATATAGAAGCTGAGAAATGTAAGAATGAATAAAGAACATCAAAAAAGTAAAAAAAAAAAAGAGTAGTAAATAAGCCATAGAGGGCTAATGCACAATATAATGAATATAGGCAATAATATTGTACTATAATTATTATGTAATATAAGTATCACTACATTGGCCATCATATTACAATATATAAATGTATCAAAGTAACCTGCTGTACATCTTAAATTTATACAATATTACATGTCAAATTTATTCAATTAAAAAACAAGAAATGTAAAAAAAAAAAATCAAGTGGCTACAATGCCATGGGCAATACTTTAACTGAAGTTTATCTTAAGGTCCTATAGCTCTCTCAGCTTGCGTTAGTCAGAGTTCCACAAGAAACAGATGATGCACTCAAATTGGGAATTTTGAGGAAGGTGTAATAATAAAGGGACTATTTCCAAAGGAGCAGGCAGGGTAGAGATAAATCATACAGTCTAATCTCCTTGGTCTAGTAGTTGGGAGGCACACTATCACACCTGTGCCTCAAGGGATGTGGGTCGGAAGGGTTCACAGGAACAGTACATAGAGAGGGTTGTGTGCAGAGTCCTGTGTCAAGAACTGATCCCCAGTAAAGGAGAGAGTGAGCCCTTTTCAACTAGGGAATAAATACCCCAACCTCTCTCTCCTCTCTTCCTTTGATCTACTGCCAGGGCTACCCCTTGGCCAAACCCAATGGTACTGTAGCCTATTGATATTATCCATTCAGGTCACAGAACAGAAGGGAGAAAGGTAGAGGGCCAGCTGGACATCTGGAGGCAGAACAAGAGATATCCAGCACAGACATATTTGAATTTTATACCATTTATTTCTAGTTATAGAATTAGTCTTTTTCTATGGCTAAGGGAAGGTCAAATTATAAAACAGAGAAGAAAAATATTAGAAGAAATCCCTAAATCTCAGTTCTTGGAGGATGGCCTGAAGACCCCCCTGAGGTCAAAAGTCAAAACTACTTTTGCAATAATAGTAAGACGTTATTTGCCAAGTTCACTCTCGTTCTTTGAGTAGAAGACAGAGAGCTTTCCGGAGGCTATATAACATGTACTATTGCAACATACTGCAACAGCAGATACGGAGCCCAACGGTCTTCCATTAAGCCAGAGATTAAAGAGATTTGCAAACACAGAAGACAATGTCTCTTTCCTCACTGATATTTTTGTTTTAGAAAATACAGTTGTTTCACCAAAAAGATTCTATTTAGGTGAACACATAACGGGCTTATTTTTTTTATGAATTAAAAAATATTTTTAAATTTCTCAATTTTAATTTCTAGCACAATAAGTGTTTATAGACATAGCCCACACAAACAAAAGCTCTTTGGGTATTTAACAGGTGGTAAGGGCGCAAAGGAATCCTGAGAGCGAACTCTGAGAAACGCTCTAACTCATACTCCACGTCAGGCTAGCTCCAAACCTAGTCCAGCTTTAGCTGGTTTAATGAGCTGGGGGTGAGGAGGAACCCAGAAGGTAAAATGCCTGCCTTTCTTATCTCTACTCTCTTTTCTTCCCCTTTACCTCTTTTTAAACGTACCTGGTCCAGGGACCACACTTTGAGAACCACTGACTGAGGATCCATTCCCTGGCATTGGCACACTGCTGCCCAGAAACATGGCTACATTAACATTTATAAATGTTATGTTATTTATAAATACTAACAATAAAAAATTTAAAAAAACATTTATAAATACTCTTATGGCTATATTTCTGTTCTATCTCTGCACAGATGAAAATAAACTCAAGCAGAGGCAAAACCAAGAAGTCTTTGCACACACCAGTGGGTCTTCAGTACACCCAACCCTCTCTTTCCCACACAATGGTGTGTGACTCCCTACGGTGCTTTGTGGCTCCAGTCGTAGAACACTTATCCTGTTCGACCTCATACTATGATTATTTAGATGATTTATTGTTCCAACATTCGACCCTCTCTGAAGGACTTGTGTAGGAGCATGTGTGTGCACACACGTGTATGCCCATGCACAGGATGAGAAATTTCTTGACCTGGGGTCCACAAAGTCCAAGGGGATTGAATTCACGAGTTTATGAACTTGGACAGGACACAAAGTTACACATTTATTTTTACTAACTTCTAATTGAAAGTTAGCATTGCTTTCTTATAAATGTAGACAGCACCACAATAGCACTAGCAGTAACTGTGATTTTATCACCAACAGGAGTGATTGATATTTTCACATTGCATTAAAGTTGTTGCAGATCTCTTGAAATACATTTACACTCAACACTATTTTGAAATCACAGGACTTATTAGACTCATCACTAGATCTTATTATTACTGGCTGGCTCAGTAGGTAGAGCATGCACCACTTGGTCTCCTGGTTATGAGTTCAAAAAAATAGAAAAGCAAAGGATAAGGAAGGGAAGGGAAGGGAAGAAAAGTTTCCATGTTGGGTGTAGAGCTTACTTGAAGAAGAAGAAGGAGGAAGAGGAGAAGGAAGAAGGAGAAGAATAGGGGCGCCTGGGTGGCTCAGTCGTTGAGCGTCTGCCTTTGGCTCAGGTCATGATCCCGGGGTCCTGGGATCGAGCCCCGCATCGGGCTCCCTGCTCGGCGGGGAGCCTGCTTCTCCCTCTCCCTCTCTCCCTGCTTGTGTTCCCTCTCTCACTGTCTTTCTCTCTGTCAAATAAATAAATGGAATCTTAAAAAAAAAAAAAAAAGGAGAATAGCAGCATACACATTACCGTATCACAGATTTGCTTGTTTTTTTTTTATAGTTTGATGACTTTCAATATAATTGGTTTCCTTTGAAACTTTGTGAACTTTATATATTTAAAGCCATTATTTGAGGGGCGCCTGGGTGTCTCAGGTGGTTAAGCATCTGCCTTCAGCTCAGGTCATGATCTCCAGGTCCTGGGATGGAGGGTCCCAGCTCAGTGGGGAGTCTGCTTCTCCCTCTCCCTGTGCCTCTCCCCCTTCTTGTTCTCTCTCTTGCTCTCAAATAAATAAATGAATCAACAAACAAACAAACAAACCATTATTTGAGAAGGAATCCCCAGGATTCGCCAAAGGGACACTTTGAAAAAAAAAAAAAAAAAGTCAGGGGAGTAATAACGCCCGCTGAGGCAGCAATCTTCAGTTCAGGGAGGACATTATTCCTTTGGTTGTGCGTTGTACATAGTAAATGCCCAATGCGTATTTACTGAATTGCATTTGGGGGATTTCAAGCAGTTGACTGGCTGTTTGCCTTTTCCTCAGTGTCAACCCGCCGAGGCTGGGCCGGCCCCCACCCCACTTCCTCCTGAGAGAGGAAGTTGATCAAGCTATCGCCATCCTGCATGCAATCCCCACAGCCTTGGAGGCCAAAGCCGGCTGCCTCAGAGTCAGATGCTCCTTTGTGTTTTAAAGTGAGGGTCATGCACAGGAGATGATTGAGATTAGGGTTACAACACAGTGGGTGGTATCAGAAATACTTTTCACTTGGAGCCCAACCATATTGATGCTGCAAAACTACAAAATGTTTAAAAGTGCTTGGCTGTGGGAAGCTCTACTCTCAGCCATTTATGTAAGCACTTTAGCATTTATGCCCAAGTTCATTTACATTATTTGTCCGCTTTGTTATGTTTTGTTTTCTTTTTACAATAAACTATACATTTCTGCCAACTCTTCATCTTTTCCTTCTTAGCAGCATTGCTATTTGCTTATGCAATATGGTGGTTTGCGCACGCTTCAAAAACCCAGAGGAAACCTTGTGCTACTTTTTCCTTCTTTTTCTTCCACATCTGCAACAACTCCTTTCCTGTTTACTTGTCTGAAAACTCTTTTTCTCCTGCTGTTAAAGCTGGGCATGAGCGCTGATCTAAGCAGCGAGATAGTTGTAAGAAAACTCCCAATGAAGAAGTCATGGTGAAAGGGACATGCAGGACTTGAGTGCTATACGTTTCAAAGGCTTCATAGTAAGGCCCGCCAGTAATGTCCTTTAGATAAAGGCCTTACGTTTCTGGCAAAGAGCAGAGACCTCAGCAGTCAGGTAACTGGTCTAGAGGCAGGTGTCTTATCAAGACCTGGCCACAGAAAGAGTGAAGATCAGGGTGGAGAAATTCAGGCTCTAAAGCCAAGTAGAAGTAGGGACAGGAGAGGAAGCCGGAGGGTCCCAGAAGAACAGCCAGAGCCCCAGAGCACACCAGCAGCTTAGAAATGGCTGGAAAGGAAACCTGTGAGAGGCCAAATGAAGGTTTCTTATATTCTTCCTGCTGGTGACTGGAACTTATCCCAAAGTATGGGCTGAGTTCAAACCTTGGACAAGGGTTAAGGTACGAGGCCACAGAAGGGTTGGGTAGCAAGGATAGGAAACGCCATCATAGTGAGTTTCCAAAAGCTCCATGGTTGTTTTGTACTTTTGTTTTGTTTTTCAGAATTTTTTTATTAGGGAAATTTTCAGACACACACATAAATAGATTGATATTATATAATGAGCCCCATGTACCTAGCACACAGCTTAAACAATTCTCAACATTTTGACTATAGTGCTTCAATTATCCCTCTCCACGATTTCTTTTTTTAAGATTTTATTTATTCATTTGAGAGAAAGAGAGACAGAGAACACAAGCAGGCGGAGAGAGGCAAAGGGAGAGGGAAAAGGTGACTTCCTGCTGAGCTGGGAGCCCGCCCTTCCTCAAAATTTTTTAAAGATTTATTTTTTTAGGGGCACCTGGGTGGTTCAGTCAGCTGAGTGTCTGCCTTCTGCTCAGGTCATGATCTCCAGATTCTGGGATCCAGCACTGTCAGGCTTCCTGCTCAGCAAGGAGTCTGCTTCTCTCTCTCTCTCTTTCTCTCTCTCCCCCCTCCTTCTGCCCCTCCTCACTGCTCGTTCTCTCTCTCTCAAATAAATAAATAAAATCGTAAAAAAAAAAATGTATTTATCTGGAGGGGGAGGGGCAGAGGGAGAGGGAGAAGGGAGGCAGACTCCCCGCTGAGCATGGAGCCCTTCGCAGGGCTCCATCTCCCTGAGCCAAAACCAAGAGTCCGATGTTTAACTGACTGAGCCATCCAGGAGCCCCTACCCTCAATTTTTTTAAGATTCAGTTTTTAGCCCTCTGATTTCTATACTTATCTTCCTCAGAAATGTGCCCCATTCTTATGACTCCAACTACTGTCTCAAAGCATTTGAGCCCCAATTGTGAAGCAACAGTCCCATCCTTTGATGTACCCTTAACGACCTCCTGGATTTGTCCATTTCAAGGTCTCAATGCACTTCAGTCTGTAGCAGACAGTGTTGGTTGCCTTCCGAGCAGCCATCCCACCTTGACCTCATGTCCTTTTTTTTTTTATAAAGATTTTATTTATTTGACAGGGAGAGACACAGCGAGAGAGGGAACACAAGCAGGGGGAGTGGGAGAGGGAGAAGCAGGTTTCCCGCAGAGCAGGGAGCCTGATGCTGGGCTCGATCCCAGGATGCTGGGATCGCGACCCAAGCTGAAGGCAGACGCTTAACAACTGAGCCACCCAGGCGCCCTTGATCTTATGTCCTGCTATAGAATCTCACTTAGTTGATGTATGAGGGGGAGGTTTAGTTACCTTCCAGCCCCAGTAATTAATCTTGATTAATCTAAGCTGTCCATGATAGTTTCATTCCCCCTTTTGGGTGACTGATTTAGGAATGTGCATATGAGTTTTCTTTAAAACTCTGTCATAAAGAGTTTTCCTTACTCTCATAAAGGAATATGAAAAAGGTACTCTCTTCCTTTCTTGGAGCCAGACTACCTACAATTGTATCTTAGTGATGCCACTCACTAACTAGGTGACTCTGAGCAACTTACTTAACTTCTGCGTATCTCAGTTTTTTAATCTGTAAAATGGGGATGATAGAAGCAACACATGACGTTGTTGTAAAGAGCAAAGGAATTAATATATGCAAAGTGCTTAGGACAGTGTCTACCCTATCAATAGTGCTATTATTTAGCACTATTTATTTTAGCTATTATTATTATTT
Source organism: Eumetopias jubatus (assembly GCF_037043125.1). NCBI lineage: Eukaryota > Metazoa > Chordata > Mammalia > Carnivora > Otariidae > Eumetopias > Eumetopias jubatus. The sequence continues at coordinate 75,674,995 of NW_028274815.1, forward strand.
TGTAAGGATGTGATGCTTGGAGCTGTGGCAGCTATCTTGTGACCATGAAGAGGCAACCTTGAGGATAAAGACCGACTCACTATGCATGAAAGAGAAGAAATGTGGAAAGGAATTTAATCATTGATGATGTCAACTTACTAAATTAGACAACCCTGGAACCAGTCTCCCCCAGAATTTCTCATTAAGTGAGATATAATAATTTTGCTTATTATATGTGTCTCTTTGGTTGAATTTTCTATTACTTGCAAACAAAAGCAGCCTAATTAATGCATATGCCCCAAATTAGATTTCTTTTTTTCTCAAGATTTTATTTTCAAGTAATCTCTACACCCAATATGGGGCTTAAACTCACAATCCCAAAATCAAGAGTCACACACTCTACCAACTGAGCTAACCAGGTGTCCCCCCAGGTCAGATTTCTTTTTCCCTAAGCTTGCTCAAGTTTGTTGCCTCTGTCAAGGCATCAAAATTTCCCCAGTCTTCTTTATAACTCCTGATATCTAGCCAGTTGTGTCATTGTTTCCTTCCAACTTTTTCTTTCCCTTCATTAGCAAAGTTACCATTAGTGGCAAAACAAAACATGATGCAACTAATGCCCTGAACTGTCCTCATGAAAAGTGAGGGGCTCATAGAAAGTGAAAATATTGGTCATAGCCAATTTTGTCTTGTTCATAGCATCTAGCACATAGTAGGCATTCAATATATATTTGTTGAATGAATGGATGGAGGGATAGATGGATGAGGCATTTTCCAAGTGAAGATATTCCAGAGAATAATTTTTCAGAGCAAGAAGTCTTCCTCAGAGGCACCTGGCTGGCTCAGTCAGTACACCATGACTCTTGATCTCAGGGTCGTAAGTTCAAGGTCCACATTGGGTGTAGAGTTTATTTAAAAAAAAAAAAATTCCTCTGCCAAATAAGTTTGTTTATTTGATTAACCATTAAACAAAATTGCTTCAGGACTTCTCAGAGCCTTCAATATGCTTCTGTGCATTAAGAGAGGGACTTAACTATTTGGTGCCACCCCAGCTTAATTGGCCAGAGAGGCAATTCTTCTTGAGTTATCATTTTCTCGAGTTCCATAGAACATAGCTCGAGCTATTTTTGCCAATTATGGCTTTTAGGCAGGAGAGAAAACTCTAGAACAACCTATGCCCTATATTACTTTCCTACCTAGTCATTCTCATTTTCCACTGGAAAAAAAGTTGGGCATAACAATGAGGTATCGTCCTATGGGAAAATTGGGAGAGATTACTATGTATGCATCAATTTTTGCAATTCTAGTATGGCTTACTGATTGTTGAAATAATGCGTACATATCCTAAAGTCTAAATATTGGAAAATTCCCACACTAAAACACTATTGATGCAAATATATACTAGTGCATGTAGTAAGTTAATAAAAACCCCAGAGCAAACTGATAATGATAAGGCTTAATGGGGCATGAAATGTAAGAATAGCAACTTTTTAAAGCCATAACTAACCTAAAACCATGCTAGTGGAGCACTGATAATAAAAGTGTCCTTCCTGAAAACGATGGGAATTTCTACCAGCCATATATGCCCAAACATGCAGCTGTGCATGTATGCCATCTCCCCAGAAGAACACAGAATTAGTCCTCATTAAACTCTAACAAATCATAATTTTAGTTTATGAATACCAGAACTTCATAACCCTCAGTAACTCAGTAGGTTTCGAGTAAGCCTTAGTTTTATGTGAAAATGAATGCCATTGGAATTGGCTGAGCTAATACTCATAAGAACCAGAGACCGTACTTCTGAGAATCACTTCAGTGGGGCCTGTCTAGATTAGTACAATGTACAAAGAGCCCATCTGTTTATCTCCCTCAAATGTTGGAGGCCCTCATGGAGGGCCCAGATTAGCCTTTACCTCAGGCCTATTTTATTAGCTGCCATTACTTACTCTTACCAGATTAGTCCGCATCATCATCTTCTCACACTTGAAGGATCTAATATCTAGCAGCAATAAAAGTTACCAACCCCTAAATTAGTAGCTAGCAGTTTAAGGTCTCCATGCCTCTAATGGTACTCAAAAAGTTATCAAGGGAGGGGCTCCTGGCTGGCTCAGTCGGGAGAGCATGTGACTCTTGATCTCGGGATTGTGAGTTTGAGCCCCATGTTGGGTGTGGAGATTACTAAAAATAAATAAATAAATAAACCTTAAAAAAGAAAAGTTCATCAAGTGAACATGAGAGCTATTTTCAATATTTAAAAAAAAAACCTAAAGGAAATCATGCATTTATTTGTCATATAGTTGCACTGGCCACATTTCGTGCTTCCGAGTCTGGAATTATACCAACTCAGCAAAGAAATACCAGTTATCTCCCAGTGATCTGAAGTTCAGAATGACAATTTTATATCTTTGGTTTATAAAACATGCTAAAGTAATCCTCATTTCATGTCTTCACTAATCGAATTCTCCCCACTTTTAAAGTTTAGGCTCAAGATGCCGCAGTCCCCAGAGATCTCCCTTTACTCTTGAATTCTCCAGCACTGGTTGATAATTTTACTATCCTAATTTCTTAACAAGTGCTAATCCTACTCCCAAACACTAGGTCCTTGCCTTTGCCATCACATCCGAATCAGCAGTGCATACATAGAATGGTCTCAGTTGTTAAGCGTCTGCCTTTGGCTCGGGTCCTGATCCTCCTGGGATCGAGCCTGGCATCGGGCTCCCTGCTCCACAGGAAGCCTGCTTCTCCCTCTCCCACTCCCCCTGCTTGTGTTCCCTCTCTCGCTGTGTCTCTCTCTGTCAAATAAATAAATAAAATATTTTTTAAAAAAGTGACAGATATCATAACACTTACCCCTTAAATACTTAAGTATGCTTCCCTAAGGAAGCTTCTCCTACCTAATTATGATGCCATTATGATACCCAGTAAAATTAATAATTAGTTCAATAATGTCATCTAATATCCAGGTCTTATTCAATTTTCGCTCATTTGTCCTAAGAATGTCTCTTATATCTGGTTTTTCTTTTTCCTGTCTAGGATTCAATTAAGTTTTATACATTGCATTTGGATGTTATATTTTGTAGAAGAGGAAAAATTTTTCCATCTTTTGGAGTAGCATGTCCTGGACATCATCAATCTCTTTACGTCCTTTTTTTTTTTTTAATGTTATGTTAATCACCATAAAATTACATCATTAGTTTTTGTCTTTACATCCTTTTAATCTAAAAGGGTCCCCCTTCATTTTTTAATCACATCAATTTTTAAAAAACATAAGCAGTTCTAGAGACAGTTTTGCTAGTGTTAAATAACTATAGGAAAGACATTTTTCCGCTTCCTTTGTTTACAAAAAAAGAAGTTCCTGCTCTGAGACTCTGAGCTTTTAAAATTTAACCTAATTATCTGCTGATATGGTTCCAAATAAAACAGACACTGAAGAAAAAAAGAGAAAACTGTGAATTTATAAATAAACTTATAAATAAATTCGTTCCGGCAATCACTAGCTAGGACTCCTAGAGCAAGTTATTTAGCTGCCATGAGGTTCATTTTCTGCTGCATAAGAGGGAGATCATACCTACTTTGCAAAGTAAGGATTACCATGAGATAATTATGTGAATGCCTAGCATAGCAGAGAAGCTTAATAAATGCTGGTTTCATTCTCCTAAGTCCCTATTTGTTGTTTAAGAATGGGGTATTTCCAAATTGGTAAACTTCCCAAGTATGAATCTTTCTTTGAACATTTCAGTGCCAACTCAGTTGTAAAACATAAAGTCCATACTTAAGTTTTACACCACATTTTACCTTGCTTTGCTCTGGGTTGTGTTTTGAAAGTAGTATCTGTGCACCTTTTTTTGAGTGTATTTATTATGCAAATGATTTCCAAAAAGCACTTCTAAAAATAATTTAAGACAAAATCATTACATTTTTTTTTAAATTTATTTGACAGAGAGAGACACGCAAGAGAGGGAACACAAGCAGGGGAAGTGAGAGAGGGAGAAGCAGGCTCCCTGCCGAGCAGGGAGCCCAACAACGTGGGGCTCGATCCCAGGACGTGGGGATCATGACCTGAGCCGAAGGCAGACGCTTAATGACTGAGCTACCAGGAGCCCCCAAATTTTTAAATTAACATTTTAATCTAAATATGTTTTTGGTTTTCTTTATATTTCTGCCAGCATTATATCTTTAAAATATGACATTTAAGGGGCGCCTGGCTGGCTCAGTCGGTAGAGTGTGCAACTCTTGATGGTGGGGTTATCGGTTCAAGCCCCAAGTTGGGGGTAGAGACTACTTAAAATCTTTAAAAAATATATGACATTTAAAAAATAATAGAATACAATTTCAGGGGCACCTGGGTGCCTCAGTCGTTAAGCCTCTGCCTTTGGCTCGGGTCCTGGGATCGTGCCCTGTGTCAGGCTCCCTGCTCAGCGGGAAGCCTCCTTCTCCCTCTTCCACTCGCCCTGCTTGTGTTCCCTTTCTCTGACAAATAAATAAATAAAATCTTTAAAAATAAAATAAATTTGGGCGCCTGGGTGGCTCAGTTGGTTAAGCGACTACCTTGGGCTCAGGTCATGATCCTGGAGTCCCAGGATCGAGTCCCACATTGGGCTTCCTGCTCAGCAGGGAGTCTGCTTCTCCCTCTGACCCTTTTCCGCCTCGTGCTTTCTATCTCTCATTCTCTCTCTCGCTCAAATAAATAAATAAAATCTTTAAAAAAAAATAAAATAAAATAAAAATTAAATTAAAATAAAATTTAAAAAATTAGAGAGATACATTTTGGACAAGTTTTACCATCTTGCTCGTATGGCTCTTATTAATAAACCAATAAATCTTTTATATGTCTTATTCTAAAAAAAATTAAAGTGATACATATTGCATAAAATTATAATTTTCTTTTTAAAATTTTGTTTATTTTAAAAGATTTATATATTTTATTTTTTTTAAGATTTTATTTATTTATTACAGAGAGAGAGAGAGCATGAGAGTGGGGAGGGTCAGAGGGAGAAGCAGACTCCCTGCTGAGCAGGGAGCCCAACGCGGGACTCAGTCCCAGGACCCTGAGATCATGACCTGAGCCAAAGGCAGACGCTTAACCAAATGAGCCACCCAGGCAACCCTGTAAAGATTTATATATTTTAGAGAGAGAGAGAGAGAGAGACATCATGAGCGGGAGGGGCGAGGGAAAGGAAGAGAGAATCTCAAGCTGACTCCATATGGAGCACAGAGCCTGACATGGGGTTCAATCCCAGAACCCTGAGATCATGACTTGAGCTGAAACCAAGGGTCAGACCCTCAACCGCCTGTGCCATCCAGGTGCCCCCCCCTTTTCTTTTTTGGTGAGCAGCAAAGCAAATTTTATTGAGTGATAGTAAAGTTTATTGGGCCATAGTACAAAGCTCCCGAGGAGGGAGGGGACCCAAGAGGGTTGCCCTTAAGACTTCATTTTTAAATAATTTCTTCACCAACATGGGGCTCGAACTCACAATCCTGAGATCAAAATTTGCATGCTCCACTGACTGAGTCAGCCAGGTGCCCCTAAAATTATATTTTTCTAACAACGAATTTTATAAAAGCTAATTAATTATCTTTGAAGTAGAAAGATTAAATAAGTCACTAAAGATTACAAAAAAGAAAATTAGGGGCGCCTGGGTGGCTCATTCGTTAGGAATCTGCCTTCGGCTCGGGTCATGATCCCAGGGTCCTGGGATTGAGCCCCGCATCGGGCTCCCTGCTCGGCGGGAGGCCTGCTTCTCCCTCTCCCACTCCCTCTGGCTTGTGTTCCCTCTCTCGCTGTGTCTCTCTCTGTCAAATAAATAAAATCTTTAAAAAAAAAAAAAAGAAAAGAAAATTATCCTTCTCAGAGCACCATTTTTAAAAAGTTACAGAATGGATAGAATGGATTGTAAAAATTCTCTACTTAGAATCTCTTACAGTTATCACTATACTTTAAAGTTAAACTTAACAGGGCGCCTGGGTGGCTCCGTTGGTTAAACGACTGCCTTCGGCTCAGGTCATGATCCTGGCATCCCGGGATCGAGTCCCACAATCGGGCTCCTTGCTCAGTGGGGAGTCTGCCTCTCCCTCTGACCCTCCCCCCTCTCATACTCTCTGTCTCTCTCATTCTCTCTCTTAAATAAATAAATAAATAAAATCTTTAAAAAAAAAAGTTAAACTTGACATAGTAAATAGCTATAGAGGGGAAAAAAGGAACCATCTTTTAAAGCATAGTTTTCATTGTGTTATTTTGGAACGCAATCGGTCGTTAACAATAAATTAAATATAATTTTCAAACTATATCATCGTAGTCATTTACTCACATGGGACAACTATTTTGGTGGTTTTGTTAACACCAAGTTCATGCAATCAATGCCAAGGTAACACCAAATAAAGGTCATTGTTAATGAATTATATGGGTCAATTCCAGAATGATAATAATAACTTTATAATAAGAAGTCATAAAAGAATGTATGTATATTTTTGTTTCTTCCTTCCGGCTGTATTTTCTGTGTGTGTGTTTTAGAAGATTACATTCAACTACTGTAGCAATTTTCTTTTACTGTAACTTCCTAGCATTACTTATATTTACTTAATATAGGGTGATTGTATCATACGGTAAGGCACTTTGTGAATTTCAATTGCTACATGAATACGCACAGGTTTGCTCATATTTAGATGACTGTATTATGGTTTGTTATTAATCACCATCATGCAGGACAACATACAATAGGCAACTTGAGGGTTTAGACATGATTGTTAATGTTTGTTGCAAAATACTTCCTCAAGTAGGACAAATAGCTGATTGACCCCAGGAAACCTAATCTCCTTTTGTTAAGCTGAAGTAAGTGAAAGTAGACTGGTGCATTGAAAATGTTATAAGATTATAGAGAAGAACAATGTCAATTAAAGCCATGTGCTTTTATAATTTCCCAACATTGCAAGAGAACTCACCACCAACTAGAAGCTAGTAATCAGAAATAAAAGAACTATTTTTAAGCAAATTTCCTACCAATTAGTGACATGAATTTTCTTCTCTAGTCCTGCTGGTTTGCTCCCTATGGAACCCCCTCCCCTCCCCTCTCATCTCTGCCTATTACAGCCTCAAGGAGCTCACTCTTTCCTGAGTTATGGTACTGATGTTTCTGTGCCATGCAATTTAATGCTTAATTATATACTGTTTTGTGCTAGTCTTTAATTGTTCTAGGTGTGTTATGTATTCTCTTGTCAACTAGACTGTAGTCCCTGACGCTAGGACCATAGGTCATATTTCTTTGTTAATGCTTTTTATGCTAAACATGGTAGGCACTAAGTCATGTCTTGTAGAAAAATCTAAAAACAGCCATTGGTTTTATACAACTATGACTAGAACTCAAACGGAAAAAACTTCATGTCTGTGTGTGGGGTAAAGGACACTCACTGGGCACTGATGTTTTCAAATTCATTCAGATCCTCTGGTTATAGTGAATGTAAATCTACTCCAATTGGCTTAGCTAGATGGATACCAACAATAAGCAGACAGGATGATTTCATGGAACCCAATGGCAAATTGGTGATTAAGATGAAACTTAGGAATTAGAAGGTCAGAAACCAGGCAGTGTCTTTTTCTAAAAGTGAGCATGGTTTCTCTTCTTTCCATTTCTCCATCCAGCTCTTTCTATCTCACTGTGTAGGTGGAGGCCAGTTTCCCTTGCCTGCATGGGTCTTAGCATGGTTTCTCCACTAACAACCTTCCATGGTCTTACAAGTCCAGGACCCTTGAGTAACTGACCCAGCCTTCACATTCCATTTCTAAATTTCGGACAGGAAAATAGGACTGGCCTGTGATGGGTCAGATAGTAATCTCTGGCCCAATCAGCCGCCACCTGGGTAGCAAGGATCATGTGGTTTGACATTTTTTTTCTCAGCAGCAGTGTGGGAAAAACTTTCAAAAAAGAGGAAAGACAGAAGGCAATTTGATTGATGCAACAACTACAGTTCGAAACTATGGGAAATTGCAACAAAAGTTCTCTAGGTATCTTCCCAGCTCATAACTCCCTTCCTCTGAAAATTATCTGACCCGGTTGGGTAGGCCCCTGACAGACACATTTGTACTAACTGACACCAGACTTCCGACCAGCTGACCAAACCAGGGTGATCACTCTTCCCAAGCCAGGTCAAACTGGTGTTCTCCTGGCAAGTTTGACTTGAGGCCAAGAAACTGCCCCTCAGGCTAGGCTGGTTGGTCTTCTGAGAAGAAAGGCTGTGGACTCAGAACTGTTTCAGGAACATCTTTCCCCTCTCTGTGCCCAAGAGAGAAGAATGAAGCAGACATCCTTAGGAGGCCGAGCTGAGCCATGGGGCAAGCCCCACCTGATTCTTAAAGGCCTGAATGATTTCCAATTCCAGAAGCCCAACTACTTTACTGCCCTTCAGTTCTAAGACATCTCCACATTATTTTTTTGCTTACATTAGCTTGAGTTGGTTTCTGTTATTTGCAACCAAAATACTTGTAACTGAGACATCCAGATTAAAAGTGAGAGTCTTTCCTATCTTTGTTCATTGGGACAAGTCAGTCGCGTGAAGATGCCAATATTTTGTTGCCATGAAAAGTTTCTAAATTTATCTTGTAGACTCACATATATATGTGCCTATACAGGGCATCTGTTGGTGACTCATGAGGATTAAATAGTATGGGAGGCTGGTTCTCAGTTGGGTGTCATATGATTTCTTGAAAGAGAATAATTTATGAAGGAAAATTGGCCTTGAAATTTTTTTTTATCATTTACTGTGTGTCTGGTTTCTTTTTCATTTTTTTCCAAATTATTATTTAAATTCCAGTTAGTTAACATATATGGTAAAATTGGTTTCATATATGTCTGTTACTATAACTGATGCTTGTTAACCATTTTCAAAGCACATTTACACACATTCTCTTATTTGATATTCACAGTGATCCTCTGAGAAAATAATCATCCTGATTTCACAAATGAAGAAGCTGAGGCACAAAGAGATCAAGTGATTTGTTTGGTATCATTAATCTAGGAAGGATACAACACAAACTCAAAACCAGTGATCTTTTTGTACTTCTGACCTGCATTCGCTCTGTCTTCTTACAGCCAGGGTACATATGTATGTATGCATGTATTTATAACATCTCTCTTTTCTATTGAAGTGTTAAATAGGTACAGACAAGTACACAAATCCTAAGTGTACAGCTCAGTGAATTATCACAAAGTGAACACACCATGTCATCACCAATGGGGCATGAAAGTGGATATGACCAGCACCTCCCTTCTGCCTCCGCACAATCACTATTCCTTCCCTCTTGCCACAAGGAAGTCTCTCTCTTAACTTTTAACACCATAGAGTTGCCTATTTTCAAACTTTATATAAATGGAACTGAGCAGCATGGATACTTGTGTTCAACATTTTTATTCATATGAGATTCATCTACTTTGTTGTATGTAACTGTAGTTCATACATTTCTATTCTTACATAGTCTTCCATTCTATGAATATACTACAGTTTATTTATCTATCCTATTTATCGATATTTGGATTGTTTTTAGTTTCGGGCTATAATGGATGCTGCTGCTATGAGCATTCATGAGCGTATCTTTTGGTGTACTACATTCATGCCCTATTGAGTAAATACCTAGGAATGAAACTGCTGGGTCAAAAGTTCAAATTTAATGGCTACTGCAAGGCAGTCTTCCAGTGTGGGTATATCAACTTAACACTTCTACTCCACTGGTAGAGGAAAACTTTGGCTGTTCCATATTCTCATCAACACTTATTATTTTCTACTTTTAATTTAAGCATTCTGGTGGGGCTCCTGGCTGGCTCAGTTGGTGGAGCATGAGACTCTTGATCTCAGGGTTGTGAGTTTGAGCCCCACGTTGGGTATAAAGATTACTTAAAAATAAAATCTTAAAAAAAATCAAAAGCATTCGGGATGCCCGGGTGTTGCAGTTGGTTGAGCATCTGACTCTTGGCTTCGGCTCAGGTCATGATTTCATGGGTTGTGGGATCTAACCCCGAGTCAGGCTCCGGGCTCGGCGGGGAGTCTACTTGAAGATTCTCACTCCCTTTCCCTCTGCCCTTCCCCCCACTCGTGCGCACGTGCCCGCGCATTCTCTCTGTCTCTCTCAAATAAATAAATAAGTATTTTTTTAAAAAATTGTTCTAGCGGCACTGGTTGGCTCTGTTAGTAAAGCATGCGACTCTTGATCTTGGGGTTGTAGGTTCAAGCCCCACATTAGGTGTAGAGATTACTTAAAATCTTTTTTTTTTAAAGATTTTATTTATTTATTTGACAGAGAAAGACACAACGAGCGAGAGCGAGCACAAGCAGGGGGAGTGGCAGGCAGAGGGAGAGGGAGAAGCAGGCTCCCCACTGAGCAGGGAGCCTGATGTAGGGCTCCCTCCCAGGACCCTGGGATCATGACCTGAGCCGAAGGCAGACGCTTAATGACTGAGCCACCCAGGTGCCCCAAGATTACTTAAAATCTTTTTTTAAAAAATAAAGCATTCTGGTGAGTGTGTATAGTATACATCATTATGGTTTTATTTTTTTCCCTGATAACTAATGAACTTGAGTAGATTTTTATTATTTTTATTTATTATTTTTCTGTTTATTGGATATCTTCTTTTGTGAAAGGCTGATTCAAGTTTTTACCCATTTTTCTATTGATTTGTAAGAATTCTTTATGTAATCTGAGAACGATGCATTACCCTCTGTAATATGCATTGCAAATATCTTCTCCCCCTCTGTAGTTTGCATTTTCAACCTTGAATTTTTGACATCAAAGAAATAGCATCTTATTTGCACTTCTCTGCTTCATTAAGAAAGGTAATGCTTTCAATTATTTTGGATAAAATCCAACCAAACAAGATGCTCAAATGGCACTTCTCTATTTGGCTTGGCCCCCCAAGCTCAAAGCAACACAATGGTTGATCAGTACTCTCTAGTCACTCTGGACCTGCTAAGAGGGTGTAAACACATCTGGCTTTCATGAACCCACGACTGACCTTGAAAGTATAAGGAGGTTGATGTAGAAAGGATGGAAGGGTGAAGATTTCTTTGGAAAGTGCTTTCTCCTCCTTCTACCTTCACAGGGGTTCAGGAAGGAGTGTGCACTCACTTAAACTCAAACCAAACGAGAGGTGCCTCAGACCTCCCAGAATTTGTCCCCTGTAGTTTCAGGCAGAAGGACTTGGGTCTGATCCTTGACAAATGTGAAGGTTGCAGAGTATGGCTGAAACCTCACCTGCTGCAGGACTACATTGGGTAGAAAGGGGACTTTCACTTACAGAAGGCAAAGGGGAGTAGGGCCCAGGGAACAAAGTGGAATCCATTACAAGCACTGGCCTGGGATCACCTGAAAAGGAATCTTACCTCCTGGCCCCACACTGGGTGAAGGAACCATCAGAAGCCCAGGTTTGAGGAAGTTATTAAAAACTGACAGCCAGGGACGTGTTGTGGGCATCAGGGAGCTAGAGTCAGTCTGTGGAGGGAGAGAGGGAACTTCTGAGAGAAAGTCTGGAGGGAAAGAGTCAACCTTGGAGAGTCTCCATACCCAGAGGGCACTAATGCCAGATGTCACAGCATACAAGACTATTTCCCTTTTCCCCCCAGCACAGGGTAGAGAGAGAGGTCAGCCTTAAGTGGGGGGGGGGGGGACGGTGTCGGAAGAAAGGAGCAGCTGACGAGGCACATCCCCCACGCCCCACACAGGTTCTGAGGCCTCAGGCAGGCCTGAGCTGGGGAAGCAGAGGAAGGTTAGCTCAGAACATGTTTGGAATTTTGAAATTGCCCTTGATGAGACTGGGGTTATGTGATTATAAGCCTGGACTGGAATCTTCTCCAAATTCTCCCCTCCCCTGTTTCTATTCTGATGCTTCATCCGTCTACTGAGTTTTCAACTTCAATTCTTACAATTTCCATCTTCAGAAATTCTGTTTGGCTCTTTATCATTATCTGCTTAACCATTTTTTGTAGTCTTTCGTTCCTCACTCATAGTTTCAAGCGCCCTTTTTAGTCTTTAAATATGTGAAATACAGTGCTTTTATGTGGGGTCTGACAATTGCAATCTCTGAAATCTTTGCAGATCTGCTTTTTCTGTTTCTGCTGCCTCTTGCTTCGAGTGCCTGATTTCCTTGCGTTGTTAGATTTTTTCACCATGAGCTGAATCCTTGGCCTTGGCGTTTTATCTGTGGAATTTCTTTGAGGTCCAGGTTGCAACTGTAGTCTTCCTGCCTGTTGCCGGGGAGGAACTTCCAACCCTGTGAGGACTTCAAGTTCAATGGTCATCTGAGGTTTCAAACCTCGCAGGGAACATGCTTTTGGACTGAAAATCCACTTGGAGGCCAGTTTGTGCTATAATTGCTCAGGGGAGATTTTTCTACGGTATTGTTCTCAACTAGAAACAAGTTCAAGACAGGCAAGTTTCCTGCGGTCTACTTCTGAGTGATACATTTGTTTCTCTTTGGAATCTCTGCAGTCCCAGCTTTATTCAGATCTAAGTAGATGCTCTACTTGGGTAGGCTCTAGGCATTATTTCCTGATCCCCCTATGCTGAGCCGCCATCAAAATGGAAGCCTAAGGTCACCATAGTTCTTCAGAAGCCTTAAGGCTAAGCCAGCTTTGGTGCTTACTTCACCGCCTAGAATTCCTGCTTTCACTTCATTTCTGGCCTTGGTAGCTTTTCCTTGTAACATGCCAATCAGCATCACATTTGAAGTATTGTTTGTCAATAATTTATTCCAGGTTAAACCTCACGTGGGGGTTTACCAAACCTCTTACAGCCTTCTGTTTGCTCACCAAACCTATGTTACTTTCCTCCTGGGCGCACATACTTCTGGGAATCTGAACAAGACCTTTCTAGCTGAATCTGAATCTGAAAAAGACCAAAGGTGGGGGGGAGTTTGGGGGGCTCAGTCCCTTGGGCGTCTGCCTTCAGCTCAGGTCACGATCTCAGGGTCTTGGGATCTGCCTGCATCGGGCTCCCTGCTCAAGGGGGAGTCTGCTTCTCCCTCTGCCCTCTGCGCGCCCGCCCCCCACTCATACTCTCTCTCTCTCTCAAATAAATAAATGAAGTCTTTAAGAAAAAAAGAGAGGCGCCTGGGTGGCTCAGTCGTTAAGCATCTGCCTTTGGCTCAGGTCATGATCCCAGGGTCCTGGGATCGAGTCCCACATCGGGCTCCCTGCTCGGCGGGAAGCCTGCTTCTCCCTCTGACCCTCTCCCCTGCTTGTGTTCCTGCTCTGCTGTCTCTCTCTCTGTGTGTCAAATAAATAAATAAAATCTTAAAAAAAAAAAGAGAGAGCGAGATCAAAGGATTTTTTGTTATCTCGGAGTAACTGGATATATGGCTGAGTTTTTCACCTGGCCAGGGACACTTAACTGAAACCTGTAATGACAAATAGGGCTACTTTCATAGTAGCTATGGATGCCTTTAACATTTCTAAAAAACATTAAGAAAGTGATAGTACTTCACTGGGGCACCTAGTTGGCTCAGTTGGTGGAGCATGCAACTCTTGAGCTTGCGGTCATGAGTCCGAGCCCCACTCTGGGCGTAAAGATTACTTAAAAAAAAAAAAAAAAAAGTGGTAGGGGCGCTGGGTTGCTCAGTTGTTAAGCGTCTGCCTTTGGCTCAGGTCATGATCCCAGGGTCCTGGGATGGAGCCCCACATTCGGCTCCCTGCTCCGCGGGAAGCCTGCTTCTCCCTCTCCCACTCCCGCTGCTTGTGTTCCCTCTCTCACCGTGTCTCTCTCTGTCAAATAAATAAAAATCTTGAAACAAAAAAAAAGTGGTAGTAGGGCTTCTAAGCTATTGAAGTAATTGTGCAGAGGAGTGAGTTTGAGGCCTCAGTGACATGGGACCCTCACTGACATATATTTAGTACAAGTGAAAGCTTGCCACTCTAGTGCAAACCAGCCCAAAACAACAGAGATCATCAATCAGGCTGGGGATGTTTAGTGACTGAAACTTCTCTAATATCCACAGTCTCTCTCTCAGCTTTTCAGGCAACCCCAAGAGGGTGGTTTACCAAACCTCTTACAGCCTCTGGTGGGGAGAGAATGGCGGCTCACCAAAGCTCTGTCGCTTTGTTCCTAGGCCACAGTTTCTAGCCTCTCTTGCAAATAGGTCTGATCTGAGTTTTGCCCAATGGAATGTGGGCAGAAGTGACATTTGCAGCACTTTCAGCCTGGACCATAAAACTTTCCTGCATAATTATTGATGAGCTACAGCTGTTGGCTAGATGTACTTGCCCTTGCTTCTCCCTTACCCTTGGTGGAAGTACTGTGTTAACTCTGTCCATCTGCTGAGCCTCTTCGCTTAACCAGACCATCAGCCAGGAAGGTTGGTGTGGCAAAGATACAGGACTTAGGAACACTGAATAACAGAGGGTTTAAGTGGCCCATTTACTGTGCTGATACCGTAACCTGACTCTGGTTTTCCACCTCATTCTCCTCCCTCTTGCTGTAGTGTTTTAAAGTTGATTCAATAAACCATGTAATTTGAAAACCGAGACCAAAACCAAAACCAAAACCTGCATGAACTTTCTCTTTTGCCACTGGAAGCAAAGGACTCTAAGCTTCTGGAGGATGGCAGACCATGAGATGAAAAAACAAAAATCTGAGTTATCAAATGGAAGGCCACTCATCAAATGCTAATTGGAATCTGACTGAAAGAGAAATGAAATTGTATTAGGACATCGAGATTTTAGAGTTTCTCCATTACTACAGCTATTATATTAGCGGATACAACCTAGGTCCCTCGGAAATTTCCACGAAAACCTAATGTAGTTGTAGAACCTGCATTAATAACCCAGGTCATCTGGATCCAGCGACCGGGACTTGCATAGAATGCTTTACTCTGCCACCGGTTCCATCTAGCTACATTGTCCACAGGGTTGTGATAATGACTGAGCATCACAAACACAGAGTTTCATTGCAACCAGGTAACAATGGTAAGTCCATGGGCATGTGTATCTTTTATCTATGAGGCCAAGAAGGGACTGAGCTAAGCAAGCCAGGCAAGGCCCACCAGTTATACATACTGATAAGAATTGTTTTTCTACATGTAACCTGAATAACTCTGGAGGTCCCATATGGAAGGGTGTTTGTGTAGTATATCAATCCCATTCAAAAAACAACACTCTGACTCTAGAAACCCTGAAAATTATTTTGATCTTTATCCCAGTGAAGTAGGAATTTTACACAATATTTTCTCACATTGAATGGGTCAGGGTACTTGGTGGAAAATAACAGAAGCCAATTCTTTTGAACTCAAGCAAAAACAAAAAACAAAAACAAACTCCTAAATTATAAAGAGGACTTACATACTCCAAAAAAAAAAAAAAAGAAAAAAATCTGGCAAACTATACTCAATAGTCAAGAACTACAGAAAGTTAAGTTAAATGAGAACTCCAAAACCACAACATGGGCCAGTTACATGTCTTAAAAGTATCACTCCAGGGACACCTGGGTGGCTCAGTCAGTTAAGTGTCTGACTCTTGATTTCAGCTCAGGGTCATAGGATCGAGCCCCACATCAGGCTCTACCCTCAGCTTGGAGTCTGCTTGTCCTCCCTCTGCTTACCCCCCACTCACTGTTCTCTCTTTCTCTTAAGTAAATAAAATCTTTGGGGCGCCTGGGTGGCTCAGTCGTTAAGCGTCTGCCTTCGGCTCAGGTCATGATCCCAGAATCTTGGGATTGAGCCCCGCATCAGGCTCCCTGCTCAGAGGGAAGTCTGCTTCTCCTTCTCCCACTCCCCCTGCTTATGTTCCTTCTCTTGCTGTGTCTCTCTCTGTCAAATAAATAAATAAAATCTTAAAACAAAACAAAGTAAATAAAATCTTTAAGAAAAAAAGTGCATATATTAAAAAAAAGTATCACTCCCAGGATTACTTCTTTTTTTTTTTTTTCCAATTTTAAATCCAGTATAGTTAACATGCAGTGTTACATTTGCGTTAATATTTGTTTTTTGTTTTGTTTTGTTTTGTTTTTTTAAAGATTTTATTTATTTATTTGATAGAGACACAGCAAGAGAGGGAACACAAGCAGGGGGAGTGGGAGAGGGAAAAGCAGGTTTCCCGAGGAGGAGGGACCCCGATGCGGGGCTCGGATCCCAGGACCCTGGGATCATGACCTGAGCTGAAGGCAGACACTTAACGACTGAGCCACCCAGGCGCCCCTGGGTTAATATTTGTTAATATAATAGCTGTAGCAACAGAGAAACTCTAAAATCTCAATGTCCTATTACAATTTAATTTCTCTCTCAGTCAAATTTCAATTACGGTTTAACAAATGGCCTTCCATTTGGTCACTCAGATTCTCAGTTTCTTCCATCTCGTGGTTTGCCATCTTCCAGAGCCTTAGAGTCCTTTGCTTCCAATGGCATAAGAGGAAGATCATGAAAGTTTTGGTTTTGGTTTTGGTTTTCAAATTACATGGTTTATTGAATCAATTTTAAGCACTACAGCAAGATGAAAGAGAATGAGGTAGGTAACCAGAGTCAAGATAAGGTATCAGCAGGGTGTATACTGAATGAACAATACAGTGATTCAACAATGCTATATATATATATTACTCAGTACTCATCAAAGTGAGTGCACTCTTAATCCTTCTTCACCTATTTCACACATCCCTTCCCCCCTCCCTGTTACATATTAACTAAAGAGGAGAAAAAAAATACTTTCACAAAGGAGAGATCTAGCACACACTATTTTAACTAAGTGATCTACCTTAATTATCACTAATAATGGGTCAAACTGACATCACCTGTCTTCTGAAGTGATAAAATGGAAGGATACAGCATCATCTGTGTAGTATAAATTTGTGAAAATATTTAGCCTGAAACTAACCGGGGGGAGCAATAAGGCAACTCCAGATTATGAGACATTGTACAAGACAACTTGCTGGTAATCTTCAAAAGTATTTTTTTTATTTTAATTTTTTTAAGTAAGCTCTATGCCCAACGTGGGGCCTGAACTCACAACTGCAGGATCAAGGGTTGTACGCTCCTCCAACCCTGAGCCAGCCAGGTGCCCCAGTGGATAATTTTAAAAATCTGAATATGTATTAGATAACACATTGTAAAAACATTAAGTTTCTGGAATGAGATAATAATAATATTATAGTTATATAGCAGAATGTCCTCATTCTTAGGAAATATATACTAAATATTTATAGGTAAAATTTCATGGCATCTATAATGTACTTTCAAGTGATTTAACAAAGATTAAATGTAGCTAAGTAGACAGACACGGACAGAACAAGCAAATGTCTCCAGAGTTAATGATAGTTGAATCTAGGTGAAGGGTATATGCATGTTCATCGTACTTTTTCAACTTTTTGTAGGTTTAACACTTTCAAACTAAAAACTTTGGAAAGTTTTTTTTTTTTTAGGATTTTATTTAGTTATTTATTTGAGAGAGAGAGAACATGAGCAGAGGGAAGGGGCAGAGGGAGAGGGAGAAGCAGGCTCCTGGCTGAGGAGGGAGCCTGATGCGGAACTCGATCCCAAGACTCCGGGATCATGACCTGAGGCGACCGGCAGACACTTAACTGACTGAGCCACCCAGACACCCAAAACTTTGAAAAGTTAAACAAATTTGTAATGCTTCTGAATTGTGCCTAGGAATTTACACTGAAGGTATAGGTAGTAAATTCTACGAGGATGAGTCTGTAGGCAACCACCATGCTGAATGTCCATGTTAGTCTCTGACAAAACTCATGTAGCTTCTCATAGGCATGGTATAACTCAATAAAAAGTTTTAAAAATGAGAGAAGGGAAAGAAAATTACCAAAGGTCACATAGCTTACCAGTGGCAGAGCTGGGATATAAACTCATGTTCACACTTTTTTCCTCTCCGGACAGCAAAAAGTTCAGAGGCTTGCTATGCCCCCAAATCAAATAATCTACTCAATTTTGCAGAAGCCCAATCTTGCAAATAATTTTTAAATCATTCCTAAGTGCTAAAGATAGTTACAGAATAAAAGGAAAAGAATGCTTTCAAAATACTATATTATTAAGCCAAGCTTGAGAGTACGTTTGGGATTTATAAGAGGATTTAAAGAATTTAATAAAACAGTTATTTAAAAACGAGAACAACAGGCTCTTTGATATGGATTTAACAAAAGTTTAGGAACAGTTAGGAAAGACTCACTTCCAGGGAGTCTAATTAATATGTTGGATTTGTTGGGGAGAAATTAATTGCTAAAGTAGAGAAATATTCTGAAAAATTATGTTTTTAGAAAAGTCATTAAGTCTTACAGTAATAGACCTTTGCATTTCTCCCAGTCTTTCAAACTTCTGTTCTCAGACCTGTTCTCTTTGCTTTTTTTTTTCTCTCTTTGCTCTTTGTCAGCACCTTCATCTGCTACCTTTCCTTTAGCCAAGGACTCCATGCAAATATCCTCTAAAATCTGGATCTCTGATCTTAGCCTCCTGCTAGGCCCCACCAGTACATTTTCAACTGCTTCTAGACTTGTGTGAAAGTAAGCAGTTAACATCTCAAACTCAAAACAAATTCATTATTCTCCCTTAAAATGTGGCCCTCCTTCTGATTTCTTTGTTCCTGACATCATCATCTTCCCAGTTACCTGCCTTACACCTTGGATTTTTTTCCAATTCCACCTTCTCCTCTGCCCTATAGATTTAGTCCTGTTCAAAATCCCATGCACTCTACTTTCATAGAACCACTTGTATCTGTCCTGGTCTTTCCCTTCTTGTTACCTGTTCTAATCACCAGTCACCCAGAGTCACTGAAGCAGGGTACTACTGACATTCTGGACCTGATAATTCTTTTTTTTTTTTTTTAAGATTATATATATTTGTTAGAGAGAGAGCACACGCACAAGCAGGGGGAGTGGCAGGCAGAGGGAGAAGCAGGCTCCCCGCTGAGCAAGGAGCCTGATAACGGACTTGATCCCAGGACCCTGAGATCATGATCTGAGCCGAAGGCAGACACTTAACCGACTGAGCCACCCGGGTGCCCCTGGACAGGATAATTCTTGTTGTAGGGGTTATCCTGGGCATCATAGGATGTTTAGCAGCATCCCTGGTCTCTACCGACTAGGTGCCAGTAACACTCCCTCGGTTATGAAAACCAAATATGTCTCTAGACATTGTCAAATGTCCCCCGAGGGGCAAAATCACCCCTAGTTCAAACCACTGTTCTAACCTAAATGATTGCCATAGCTTCTCTTAGAAACATCTTCCCATTGGGGCGCCTGGGTGGTTCAGTCAGTTAAGCATCTGCCTTCAGCTCAGGTCATGATCCCAGGGTCCTGGCATCGAGTCCCACATCTGGCTCCCTGCTCAGCAGGGAGTTTGCTTCTCCCTCTGCCCCTCCCCCTGCTTGTGCTCTCTCCCTCTCTGTCAAATAAATAAATTAAATTTAAAAAAAAAAGAAAGAAATATCTTCCCATCGACAAGGAGTCCCACCGCCAATTTATTCTAGACATTGCTACTGGTTTACTCTTCTTACAGTTTAGCTCTATTCATACTATTTCCTTGCCCATAAACGCTTAGTCGTTCCCTACAAGGTAATGCACAAATTCCTCAGCTTAGCCTTTAAGCTTCCCTACCATACGGCCCTAACCTAGGTCTCAAATATAGTTCCCACTGTTACTCTGTATATTCCTTGTTTCAGCTTTGTGCCCTCTGAAACTTTGCTTGTGTTTCACTCATTAGTCAGTCAACAAACCTTTATTGAGCAACTATTAAGTTTAAGTGCTATGCTGGGCACTGAAGCTATAGAGTGAGACAAAGCCCATTCCTCAAGCACTTTAGCACAGAGAATAGAGATTAACAATGATCTGGACACCAGGTGTTTTGGCCTGCCTAGTATTTCCTTCTACTTCTTCCAGCAACAGAGCCTCCCTTTGCTGTGGGGACCCTTTCCATGAGATTCAGATGGGACTGATTCATCATCCACCATTTTGGAGATGAGGAAACTGAGGCTTAGAAAATTTGATGAGGAAATTCAGACTTGGGGGAAGTTCAGTGTCGTTTCCAAGTGACCAGCACAAGGTCACGCCACTGGTGAATCAGAACTTGAAGGCAAGTATTTTACTCTGGAGTCCACATTCTTGACCATTATGCTGCACTGATTCTCTATTAAAGAAATCAAAGGATTTTTTTTTAAGTCATGTGTAGTGTAACAACATCTTTTCTTTTTTCTTTTTTTTTAAAGATTTTGTTATTTATTTGAGAGAGAGTACACGTGTGTATGTGCGCAAGAATGAATGGGGGGGGCAGAGGAAGTGGGAGAAGCAGACTCCCTGCTGAGCAGGGAGCCCGATGTGGGGCTCCATCCTGGGACTCCGGGATCATGACCTGAGCCGAAGGCAGATGCTTAACTGACTGAGCCACCCAGGTACTCCTCAAAGGATTTTTTTTTAAAAGATTGTATTTATTTATTTGAGAGAGAGAGAATGAGAGATAGAGAGCACGAGAGGGAAGAGGGTCAGAGGGAGAAGCAGACTCCCTGCTGAGCAGGGAGCCCGATGCGGGACTCGATCCTGGGACTCCGGGATCATGACCTGAGCCGAAGGCAGTCGCTTAACCAACTGAACCACCCAGGCGCCACCTCAAAGGATTTTTTAAAAAAGATTTTATTTATTTAGAGAGGGCGCATGAGTGGGGGGAGTGGCAGAGGGAGAAAGAGAATCAAACAGACTCCACGCTCAGCTCAGTGTCCCACACGGAGGACCCTGAGATCAGGACTTGAACCGATATCTAAGAGTGTGATGCTTAACCTACTGAGCCACCGAGGCATCCCAAGAAATCAAAGGATTAATGTCATGTTTGAAATCAATACGTCAGCTGAGAGAAAGCTCAGGCCATGCTTGTTGGGGAAATATAATTAAAAACAAAATCTCCTCTCAACTGAGAAAAGCTCTCCACAAAAATAGAAAAAAGGAGAAACTTTAAATTTGAATAGGCAATAAATCAGAACACAATGCACAACACAGGTAACCCACTACAGGGATTGCAAAGACAGAAAGGGGTCTCCCTCTTTTGTACAGCTAAGTGAATATAATCCATTCAGTACTATTAGATAGGTTTTGGAGTCTCATGACAAGTTAGATTCATCTGCTTCCAGGAAACTGAGAGATTGTATTTTATCTTCCTTGAGGATAAGGAAACATTCCTGAGTTGTGAGATTGGCCAAGGCCTTGTTTAGCCACTCAATAGATATACATACATTTGAAAAGGACAAAGAAAGAAATTCAGAAAGAAAAAAGAGAAGGGGAAAGTCTCCTCACTCAGTTTTCAGGGGGGAGAAAATTTGTATTTGCCCTCATACTTGTTCCACCATTTAAGAAGATCAGCCAATATTCTCAGGCTGACTATGCACTATGTTTTCACTCCATTTATTTATATTTAATTTTATGTTGCTTTGTAAATTTTTTGAAGTCATTTTCTTGAACTGATATAAACTTTCTTTCTACAAAGTCATTTTTTTTTTTTTTTTGGCCAAGAGGAGGAAAGCAATAAGTCTTGTGAAATGATTGATAGCTTTCAGCTCCAAGGACTTGGGAGCAACTGTGAAGCTGTTGAGGTTCAATCCATCCACCACCAGACAAGCATCAGGCAGGAGCCAGGCATCGGGGCCCAAAGATAATACATAAGTCAATAGATGAGTCTGCCCTCTTGGAGGTTGAGAACAATCATGAACCAAAGGAATATGGAGTAGAGGATATATTCAAGTCTAGGGGCGCCTGGGTGGCTCAGTCGGTTGGGTGGCTGCCTTCGGCTCAGATCATGATCCCCGGGTCCTGGGATCGAGCCCCACGTCTGGCTCCCTGCTCAGTGGGGAGCCTGCTTCTCCCTCTCTCTCTGCCTACCGCTCTGCCTACTTGTGCTTTCTCTCTCTGTGTCAAATAAATAAATAAAATCTTAAAAAAAAAAAAAAAGAGGATATATTCAAGTCTATCTTAATACTGGCTCTCAAGCTGTATAGGTAAACCTTGAAATAATGCTTAGAAAATTATTAATCCACTTCTTTCTTTTTATTGTCAGCTCTACTCTTAATTAGTTTTTATTTTTAATTTATTTTTTTAAAGATTTTATTTATTCATTTGACAGAGAGAGAGAGGCAAGCACAAGCAGGGGGAGCTCAGAGGGAGAGGGAGAAGCAGGCTCCTCACCAAGCAGGGAGCAAGACACGCGGCTCGATCCCAGGACCCCGGGTTCATGACCCCAGCTGAAGGCAGACACTCAACCAACTGAGTCACCCAGGCTGCAGTAATCAATTCATTTTTAAAGTAATCTCGACACCGAACATGGGACTCGAACACACAACCCCTAGATCAAGAGCTGCACACTCTACTGACTGAGCCAGCTGGGAGCCCAAGTCAGCTCTACTCTTAAGGGAAGTATAAATGTATCTTTCCAATGCTCTCATTGGGATTAATAACTGACAAAGAGAAAGCAGCATTCACTCCGAACAAATGAATGAAAAGTCATTTCCGAGCGTAACTAACATACAATTCAACAAGATAAATATAGGGCATAGGACAGAGACTCAAGACACTGAATAACATTTAACCTTTGTCAAAAGATCAACGGAGGCATATTAAATTTTTAAAAATTTTACGTTGATTAAAATCAGGCAGCACCAAACTGGAAGTGGTTAGGAATGCCCCCACCAGTTGGGGTGATGCGGGAGAGCTAGGTTCTTATCTCATGGAGTCGAAGAATGAATCTTGCAGAAAAAGGAGGGTGAGTAAAGCAACAGAAGTTTATCAAGCAAGGATACAGAAAAAGCTCTCAGGAGTGAGAGGGGTCCCTACAGGATTGCCAAGGAGGGCCTTTAGGGTAGGTCTTTTATAGAAAACCAACCGGGGAACTTAAATCCTTTTAACATCTCTATTGATAACACCTTCAGGGGCTTACTTCCTTTTTAGGGTCTGGTTATTCTTTGCTGGTCACAGGTGATTATCATAAAAAAAGACACCCACCTCACAGGCCTAAGGCAGGGTGGTCTGGTTTGTTCCCTTATCTCTGGTTTCCCCAACCTCCACGTGTCTGGGATTTCTGTGAGCCTGATCACATAGCCCCCTCTCTCTCCCTACCTAGCCCCACCTGTTCCTTATTCAGGGGCTCCAGGAGAAACTTTCATAGAGAAAGAGAGAAGCAAAGTAAGGAAATTAGTGATTGGTTAGAGCTTAGCATCTAGATGGCTGTTTGTGACTGATTTTCCTTGGGTTTCCATTTCTTAACTTTGAGACATTTACAGATTTAGATTTTGCTTTGCTTACATAATGCCACTAAGGCATTAGAACCACCTTGGTCTAGTGGCCTCCTTGTTCAGTTAATGCAACACCTTTTAAGGTAACCTGGACGCTGGCATTTGACTGGAGTTTAGTGGTCTGATCTGAAAACTCTTAAGAGAGTCCCAGACTTCTGTGTTAAAATGCAAACATTTCTAGCAGAGATCTCACTTTGAGCCTTTACCCGTCAAGTCTTCCTTACCATTTGGCTATCAATTAATAGCTTTAAAAACATGAAAGGTCTTTGCATGACTTGAGAGTGTGGGGAGGTTGTGATAAACTAGGGATTCTTTTTTTTTTTTTTAAAGATTTTATTTATTTGAGAGAGAGAGAGCATGAGAGAGAGCGGGCATGAGCAAGGGAAAGGCAGAGAGAGAGGGAGAAGCAGACTCCCCGCTGGGCAGGAAGCCCAACATGGGAGTGGATCCCAGGACTTCGGGATCATGATCTGAGCCGAAGGCAGATGCTTAACCAACTGAGCCACCCAGATGCCCCTAAACTAGGGATTCTGAAGGAAAACAGCCGGCAAATTGTAGTTACCTGTTCTGTTGAGAGTCCGACCTAAGAGAGCAATGGGCTGAACCAGGCAGTGTGTCCAAGGTTAGCACTGGGCCACATTTTTATGAGAATGGAACTTGTTTCCTGTACCTCTCACAGCCTCAGCACTGATTTTTCCCTCCCTTCCAAGCCCCGGGGCCCTCACAGGGCCTCTCCCGGGCCTGCTACCCTGGCTGACTCCAGCGCAGAGTCATGCAAGACCTAATTCTCCCAACTTCCCACCTGCCTACTTTCTGTTTTCCTCACATCATAACTTTAACTATCTATTTCCTCAGGGATCCGATAAATCAGGAACCTGATGGATCCTTTACAGGGTCAAGATCTAGTTTTATTTACTTATGTTTACCTAGCACCTAACACCTGGAGGCTGTACAAGGATGATGCTGGATATGTTGATATATATTAATGGAAGATACTAGCTTAAACTGTTTCCCTGTTGAAAGCCAAACTTTGGAAGAAGGTATTTTAGAAGAAGGTGGGCCTTCCATTCTTCATGTCTCCTTTTGAGGAGAACTACCAACCCCATCTCAGATTGTTCTGGGGCTGGAGGTGTCTTGGTCATTGCCTGGATATGAGTAATAAAAAAGGGAAAGACAGGAAGCCCCGCACCCCACCCAGGTTCCCCATAGGGCAGGGGGAGGGGAAGTCAGGCAGGAAGGCTCGGGGAATAATGAAACCAGCATTGCTGTAGAGATCAGAGCAGTCCGGTACCCTCTGTAACCTGATTACAGCATTTGCTTTTAATGTAGCCAATATTACTGTAAATTTATTAAAAGGAACTGAAATCTTCTCATTTGTGCTCACTTACACTTAACCAGAATCTGGCCCATGATACTGTCAGTAAAAGGAATTTAAATAGTTATGTTGAATATGTGCTTACATCTACTTAACCAGAATTTGACCCATAGTACTCTTGGTGCTGTTGTATTTCACAGAATGTCCTAGATATACTGTGATCTTATTTCAAATAGCTGAATAAACTAATCCCCATAAAGCCACATGAGCACTTCACTGTGATGTAGTACAAGAATTAGGATGTTCTCAGTAGGCAACTGCAATAAAGCTACCTGCTGACTCACTGAGCTGATCTATTTTTAACCCAATGAGCAAAACTTCTATTTGGTATGACCTTATCTGAATGCTATCTTCTGTGGAGTTGTAAAAACTACAGCACTCCAAGAAAAAAAAAATTGAGGAAATGTTCCTTTCCATTACTCCCTGACAAAATAATTATGCTGCTTATTCAGTTGGACATAAATCTTTTTTTTTAAAGATTTTATTTATTTATTTGAGAGAGAGAGAATGAGAGAGCACGAGAGGGAGGAGGGTTAGAGGGAGAAGCAGACTCCCCGCTGAGCAGGGAGCCCGATGCGGGACTCGATCCTGGGACTCGATCCTGGGACTCCAGGACCATGACCCGAGCCAAAGGCAGTCGCTTAACCAACTGAGCCACCCAGGCGCCCAAGGACATAAATCTTTTAACTAGAGATCAAGTAAGAGTTGCCTTAATAAAGACAGACCGACAGCCAGGTTGTAAAAACAAAACAAAATGAAAAAAGCTCAGTAAAACTAAGTTTCTATTTTTCTTTGAGAATTTATCTTTTTTATAATAATCACTGGAAATGCATTCATCATGGTGAAAATTACATTCTTATTTTACATATACTTATGGTTACAAAAAAATGAAACTGACTAAGGTCACCACGTGATACCGCCTTTGATAGTCCCAAATTAGATGAACAACTGGTTTTGTTTGACGGAAAATGTTCCATCGAGAGTTTGAAACTCCTGCTGAAAAAGGAACCTAAAGTGTTTCCAAAACCACTGCTAAATAGAAATACCACAGAGGAGGAAAAAAAAAAATCTTGTAATTGGGTTCCACTTGTTAGTGATTTCCTTTTCAATTTCCACAAGAAAAGAAATAATTTGATGCTAATTGCTTGGAGAGGTTGAGAGAGGGGTCAATGTCCGGTGTTAATTTTCTCTTGGTAAGAAAATCAGGCACATAATACTTCTAGATCCAGGAGAAACCCTTGTTGTAAAATTGTGTTGGATGAAAGGACATTAGTTTGATCAGATCTGAGAGTTTGGGGCCTATGGAAATAGGATTCACTATCGATCACTATTTTAGATAAATTTATTTTAATAGGCTCCGGTAAATTCACATAATCAATTATGCATCTTGTGGCTGAGAAACACACTTTCCTGGCCATAGCCTGTGGGGGTCTGGTTCTAGGAACCCTATTTCCATTTTTGAGTCATACCTACCAGCAGTATCGTTAGCTTTTCCCACTGATTTTCTAGAGTTAAGGCTATTCTTAAAACTATGGGCAATAATTTCTCAGGAAGGTAGAAGACCTTAAGGGTAGTTAAGACTAACAATGTGGGGGAAAAGACTAACAATGTGCAAGTCTTTTGAATTTCTCTCACCTTCCAAATTCACAGTGCATATTTGTGTGGTCAAATGCAATTCAAAATCGACACTGAAAGTTACTTTTACCTTTCACTGTAGATACTGCAAGTTGCCTATCCCAAGTCGATTCTTCTCTTCTTTCCTCATGGAAATCCAATTTGTTCACAGTGGCTGACCATCCAGTTAAAAATATTCACGTCTCTGTTCATCTTTGCAGCTAGGGGTGGCCGGGCAATCCAGTTCTGGCAGAGAAAATCTAAGTGATTTCTACTAGATGGGAGTTACCAGAGAAGCTATGATTGCCCTAAGTCCATGGGACATTTGTTTAGAAGCTACTGTTTTCCTGATTCAAAGGGCCAGACTCAGCTGGCTTAGGACTACTGTCTTCCCCCTGTTTCTTTCCCCCATTCTTCCTACCTAGAACATGAATTTGATGCCTGCAGGTAGAATATCCGTCCTGTAACCCCTCAGGACAAACTCCTATCCTACCAAGCAAAAAGGAGCTTGCAGGCATCCATGAGCATCAGCCTGGACAATCAAGCTCTATGATTGCCAAATCAAATACCACTTACCTAGTTACATTTGTGCATGAGACATCTTATACTAAAAACCAATTCATTGTTTATCTGAAATCCAAATTTAACTAGATGTCTGTATTTTTGTTTGGCAACTCTTCCTGCTTCTAGACCTCTTGCTATTTGAAAAACATTAAAATTCTATTTGGTTAAACTACTACTATAGTCAAGGTTAAGTTAAGTCACCCCCTCACTAATACACTTTTAAAAAGTAATTATATGAAGGGGCGCCTGAACGGCTCAGTCAGTTAAGCATCTGCCTTCAGCTCAGGTCATGATCTTGGGATCTTGGGATGGAGCTTAGTGTTGGGCTCCCTGCTCAGTCGGGAGCCTGCTTCTCCCTCTCCCTCTGCCCCTCCCCAGCTCATGCTCTCTCTCTCTCTCTCTCTCTCATAAATAAAATCTTTTAAAAAAATAGTTACATTAAAAAAAAAGAAAAAAGTTATTTGTTTTAAATTAATTTAGATTTTTTTCTTAAAGTCCTAATTTTAGATTTTAACTATTTGGAATCATGAACTGCATATCTTCTTTCTTCCAAAATGCAATACAGCTACAGTGATTATTAAATTAACTAAACAAGGAGGCCATTACTCTGAAGTGGTTCTAGGGTTTTAGCGGCATTACATAAACAAACCCAAACCCAAGCCTATAAATGCCTCAAGGTTAAGAAATCAAAACCTAAGGGCAACCAATCACACACAGCCAACAAGCCTTTCCCAAATGAGGCAGCTGCTTAAGCTATAGCTGATCAAATAATTTCCTTGTCTTGTATCTCTATCCTTCTCTATACAATTTTTTCCTTAGCTCTTGTCAGTGGAACACTTTCTGGTTTGGCATGCCTGATTGATTTTCGCTCAAATAAACTCTTGAAATTTTTACTCTGCTTCAATTTCTCTTTCAACAGTTTAAATGATTGGGTATTTGTTCTACCAGCAATTGGCTCTTGAAACTCGATAAACGGAATTCAAATTTGTTTGTCCATATGATTTACCAAACACAGGCGAAAAGATTTAAGGCAATGATCCCAATTTCAAAAAACAGGTACACATGAAATATAAGTAAGTTAGTCATTTCAAAGGGGACTATTATTTATGGAATAATTGATATATCTCTAGATTTGCTTACATTCTTTACTGTACTTATAATACCAATGACAAATTATTGATGTCAAACCAACTGATTCAATTATTATTTTTTTAAATTTTATTTATTTATTTGACAGAGACACAGCGAGAGAGGGAAACAAGCAGGGGGAGTGGGAGAGGGAGAAGCAGGCTTCCCGCGGAGCAGGGAGCCCGATGCGGGGCTCGATCCCAGGACCCCGGGATCATGACCTGAGCTGAAGGCAGACGCTTAATGACTGAGCCACTCCCCTTAGGTTTATTTATTTATTTAAGTAGTCTCTACACCCAACCTGGGGCTCCAATTCATGCCCGGGAGATCCAGACTCGCCTCTTCCACTGACTGAGCCACCCAGGCGCCCCATTCAAAAAAAAATTTTAAGTAATCCTACACCCAACATGGGGCTTGAACTCACAACCTCAAGATCAAGAGTCATATGGTCTACCGACTGAGCCAGCCAGCGGCCCCCCTATATATGATATCTACATAGCATCTCTTCCTTAACGCCCAGAATCTGCTTTGCTAATTCCAGGGGATACCCACCACTTATACCTAATGCCATGGCAATGGTGTCACCTCCGTGTGAATGATGTCCCCTGGAGTTGTGCAAGGAAGCAGCACTGTCAACCATTCTGTAGCAGACCAGGGCTTGCATGTCCAGGGTCTGATCTGTCTAAAAGCAGTTTATACAAGTGTAATAAATATAAAGCAGGAATAAATCTGTTGTTTCCATGAGTATCCCAGTTGTACACTCTGCTCCATGTTCTCCAATCTCTTCTTCTTCCCTTTTTTTTTTATGTCTTATTTTTAACTAATCTCGACATCCAACATGGGGCTTGAACCCACAACCCCCTGATCAAGAGTTGTACGCTCCACCAACTGAGCCAGCCAGGCACCCCTGTTCTCCAGTCTTTTTTATTTTATTTTCTTTTTTTAAAAGATTTTATTTATTTATTTGACAGAGAGATAGACAGAAGAGCACAAGCAGAGGGAATGGCAGAGGGAGAAGGAGAAGCAGGCTCTGCACTGAGCAGGGAGCCTGATGCGGGACTCAATTCCAGGACCCCGGGATCATGACCTGAGCCAAAGGCAGACGCTTAACCATCTGAGCCACCGAGGCGCCCTGGTCTTTTTTTTTTTTAAAGATGTATTTGACAGAGAGAGACACAGCGAGGGAGGGAACACAAGCAGGGGGAGAGGGAGAGGGAGAAGCAGGCTTCCCGCCGAGCGGGGAGCCCAATGCGGGGCTCGATCCCAGGACCCTGGGACCACGACCTGAGCCGAAGGCAGACGCTTAATGACTGAGGCACCCAGGCGCCCCCCCTGTTCTCCAGTCTTAAAGAGTTCTCCAAATCTCATGTACCAGCTACAGGTTTAAGTCCTCTCTTGCAGCTATTTATATCACACTGTGTAAAATAAAACTCCTCATTCATAAAATGAAGATGATAATAAACCTTGTCCTACTTACCTAAAAATATTTCCTATCTGCAAAATGGGGCTTATAATACCTACCCTATTGATTTCACAGTGCCGGCTCTGAGCATCAGATGGGACACTATATAAAAGCAGATTGAAACTCAAAGTATGACACAAATCAGAGGCATCCCCATAGTTCTGCCTCGCACTGACTAGCATTGGAACCAAATCATTTGTAAGAAAAGCATCAAGCTGTCCAGTACAATATGTTTGGCTATGAAGGGGTGTGATATTTACTAGCCCATGGACCCACCAAAACACTTGTGCTATATTTTGTGTTTACTATTCTTACGAATAGCTATTTTTAAAGGAGTTGGCAAAAGCTTATGCAACTGGTATGACTACTTAGAAGCCTGCCCATGGTTTAGAGTTTAAAGCAAGAAGGTGAATTCTAGTTCTCCTCTCTTATTCTGCTCCGTTTCCCATTTCTTTCCACAAAGGGGGACATTGTTCAAAGCAGAACTATAGATAGAGCACTTTTCTTGTAGATACTTTCTTTTTACCTCTTAGGCTGACTCCAGTTTGAGTGCTTTTGGTATGATCATTAGAATTTTCTTCTCAGAAGTGAAAGGGGTATTGTAATACTATTCTGGAGGATGAAATGCACTCCACTGCAGGGACCATAAACCCGGGTTCCTGTCCCAGCTTTTGTGTGACTTTAGGTCAATTACCTCTCTTTCTAGGGCTTCGGACTCCTTCTCTACAAAATTATTGCTCTAAAATTTTTTCTGTAACTCAAGTAATTTGGGGGTGAAGAGTTTTTTTGAGATATAATTACCATACCATACAACTCACCCATTTAGAGTGTACAGTTCAATGGTTTTTAGTATATTCACAGATAAGTGGAAACATCAGACAGTCAATTTTAGAACATTGTCATCATCTCAAGAAGAAACCCCTTATCCTTAGCTATCACATTCCTCAATTCTCCTCCCCCCATCAAGTAATTGTTAATTAACATTCTGTCTCTATTGATTTCCATATTCCAGGCTTTTATGTAAGTGGAATCATATAATATGTGGTCTTTTGTGATTGGCTTCTTTCAGTTAGCTAATGTAGCCAAGATTCATCCATGTTATGGAATATACCAGCTCTTCATTCCTTTTTTAAAGCCAAATAGTATTCCATTGCATGGATATATTACATTTTGCTTATTTATGTGTCTGTTGATGGACATTTGAGTTGTTTTCATGTTTTTGCTATTCTGAATAATGCTGCTATGAACGTTCACATACAAGTTTCTGTGTAAACATATATTTTCAATTTTCTTGGGTATATACCTAGATATGGAATTGCCAGATTATACATTAATTCTGTTTAATTGTTTGAGGAACGGCTGAACTGTTTTCCAAAAGTAGCTGGACAATTTCACAACCTCACCAGCTCTCTATGAGAGTTCTGATTTCCCCTCATCCTTACCTACACTTGTCATTATCTGACTTTTTTATTTCTAGCCATTTAGTGGGTGTGAAGTGGTATCTCACTGTGGGTTTGATTTGTATACCCCTCATGACTAATGATGTTGAGCCACCTTTTCATATTCTTATTAACCATTTGTTTTGTTTTTTCACTTATTGGCCATGGTAGATCTTTTTTGGAGAGCTGTCTATTCAGATCTTCTCCCATTAAAGTCGTTGTTTTTTAGAGAATAAATAACAAGCAAGAAAAAACTACCTAATAGACCTTCTCATGCTTGAAAACAAAAATATAAATAACTAAGCTAACTATAAGATCTCTAACCTTTTGGCCCTAAGTTTGTTTTTAAGCACATTTATTGGAAAAGCAATTAAATTAGTACTAAATCCTTCTGTTTTCACATTCTGTGATTTTTATAGTAGTTACCCTATTAAAAGGGCATTTATGATCATCAGTGATGTACTCCAGCATTCTGTTTCAGATATCAAAGATTCTTTGTGAGGAAATATGGTTATTTTCTGTGACGGTGGTTCTCAAAGAATGATCGTCCCCCCATCACCGAAACCCTTTCAAGAGATCCATAAGGTCAAAAATATTTTCCTAGGGGCGCCTGGGTGGCTCAGACACCTTTGGCTCAGGTCATGATCCCAGGGTCCTGGGATCGAACCCTGCATCGGGCTTCCTGCTCAATGGGGAGTCCGCTTCTCTCTCGCCCACTCCCCCTGCTTGTGTTCCCTCTCTCGCTGTGTCTCTCTGTCAAATAAATCAATAAAATCTTCAAAAAAATTTTTTCCTAAAAATATTAAGACATTATTTGCCTTTTTCTTTTCTTTCTTTTTTTTTTTAAGATTTTATTTATTTGACAGAGAGACACAGCGAGAGAGGGAACACAATCAGGGGGAGTGGGAGAGGGAGAAGCAGGCTTCCCGTGGAGCAGGGAGCCCGAATCAGGGCTGATGTGGGGCTCGATCCCAGGACCCTGGGATCACGACCTGAGCCGAAGGCAGACGCTTAACGACTGAGCCACCCAGGTATCCCGTGCCTTTTTCATTATGTGGACATTTGCATTGATGATACAGAAGCAATGGTGGGTAAAACCTCTGATGTCTTAGCACAAATGAAAGCAGCTATACCATACAGTAACAATAGCCATTATGTTACTCACTGCCAAGCACCAGCAGTAAATAAGTAAGTAAATTAAATTTAAGATGCCAGTTTCACTTAAGAATGTCTTTGATGAGGGACACCTGGGTGGCTCAGTCAGTTGAGCATCAGATTCTTGATTTCGGCTTAGGTCGTGATCTTGGGGCTGTGAGATCGAGCCCCAAGATGGGCTCTCTGCTTAGCGCCTAATCTGCTGGAGATTCTCTCTCTCCCTCTCCCTCTCTCCCTCCCGCCCAACCTGCTCCTGTTCTCTCTCTCTCTCTCTCTCTCAAATAAATCAAATCTTTTTTAAAAAAAGAATGTCCTTGGTGAAATAGCGAAAGTTCTTTTTTTTAAAGATTTTATTTATTATTTATTTGAGAGAGACAGCACAAACAGGGGGAAGGGCAGAGGGAGAAGCAGACTCCCTGCTGAGCAGGGAGCCCGATGCAGGACTCAGTCCCAGGACCCTGGGATCATGACCTGAGCCGAAGGCAGACGCTTAACTGACTGAGCGACGCAGGTGCCCCTCCTTTTTTTTTTTTTTAAAGTAAACTCTACCCCCAATGTGGGGCTTGAACCTAAGACCTCGAGATCAAGAGTCACATGCTCTATGGACTGAGCCAGCCAGGCACCTCTGTGTGAGGCCAGATTTTCTTCATGTGTTTCAACCCAAACATTTCACAGCAGACTGAATGCAGAAGCAGATATTAGAATCTATCTTCTATTAAGCATGACATTATGGCGATGAGCAAAATAACAGCAACCATGACAAAAACCAATGCCATTCTTCTTTCCAAAAACTGCTTTTACTTTGAAATAATTATCTTTCATAAAATGTATTATTTTTTATTAGCATATAATAGGTTCATTATTATTTTAAATGAATGATTACATATTTTAGAATTTTCGATTTTAATTTCTAAGTTTCTCCTTCGTAGCTTGGTATAGATCCAAACCACCATGGTTCTTAAGCCTTTCTTCTTCATTTAACGCACCATAAACCCCTCAGTCATGGTGGCTGGGACCTGCAAGTCAAGGAATGAGGCAAGTCATCTTAGTCTGTACCATATCACCAGCACTCAACATAGAGCCTGGGTAGTTACTTGGCAAATACATTGCTGAATTGAGCTGATTGGAATTACAGCACTGATCTTCAGCTCACACGTGTTTTCTCATGTTTTGGGGTATGTCATTTTTCAGGGCAAGGGTTTTAATTTGTTTCTAAACCAACACAATCACTCTTGAAAAGCATCAAAGAGAAAACTTGACTCAGCCACCGCATGGTAGACATAAGGGGAAAAAGGCAAATCACAAATCCAACCATGAAATTCATAGATTAAAAAAATTATTTTTGCTTAAAAATGGCAATGGCTGGGCGCCTGGGTGGCTCAGTTGGTTGAGCGACTGCCTTCGGCTCAGGTCATGATCCTGGAGTCCCGGGATCGAGGCCCGCATCGGGCTCCCTGCTCAGCGGGGAGCCTGCTTCTCCCCCTGACCCTCCCCCCTCTCATGTACTCTCTCTCTCTCTCTCTCATTCTCACTCTCTCAAATAAATAAATAAATCTTTAAAAATAAAAAAAAAATGGCAATGGCTGTAAGTGCTCCTTCAGAAAGACTAGAAATCAGGCTGCTTAGGTTCAAATTTTGGCTCCATTATTTACCATCTGTGTAATCTTGGGAAAGTTCTTAACTCAGCTATGCCTCAGTCTTCTCATCTGCAAAGTGGGATAGTAACAGTATATTTTTGTAGGGTTATTTTGAGAATATAATGAGTTGTGTGTTTTTTTAGATTTTATTTATTTATTTGAGGGAGAAGGAGAGAAAACAAGCAGTGGGGAGGGGAAGAGAGAGAAAGAGAGAGTGAATGAGAGGCAGATTCCCTGCTGAGCAAGATACCTGATGCAGGGCTCCATCCCAGGACCGGGAGATCATGACCTGAGCCGAAGGCAGACGCTTAACCAACTGAGTCACCCAGGCGCCCTGAGAATATAATGAGTTAATACATGTATATTCATTTAGAGTTATATGTATTAGAACAGTGCTTGGCACTTATTTTCTCAGTAAATTTTCCCTATATTCCATAAGATGGGGGAAATTAATAAAATAGATATGTTGACATGATATATAATTATTCACAGGGATTAAAAGTACTTTTTAAACTTTTTCTTAAAGATTTATTTATTTTAGAGAGAAAGAGAGAGTGAGAGAGCGTGGGGGCGGTAGGGAAGGGCAGCGGGTTAGGGAAAGAGAGAATCTCAAGCTGGCTCTGTGCTCAGTGCAGAGCCAGATATGGGGCTTGATATCATGACCCTGAGATCATGACCTGAGCCAAAATCAAGAGTCAGATGCTTAACCAACTGAGACACCCAGGTGCCCCAAAAGTCCTTTTTAATCTTTTTAAAAACCACTGCACACATAGAAGAGTATATTTGTATGGTACACTGGGTAAACAGAGGAGTCTGCTCATGACCTGAGTTGAACAATCTAGAGGCTCCCAGTCCCAAGCACCTACGCAGGTATCCCAAGGATAAGGGGAACAATATCTTGGTATCTTGTAAGTCATTCAGAGACTATGATGCTCTGCATATCACATCCACACACATATACATACATATCAACATATATTAACATAAATTCATATGTTCAAAGTAAACACATCTTCATTCCTGTTCCCAGAAAAACTATTGGTCAGGATAAGCTATGCTGTGCTGTGAAAAAACAAATCCTGAATTCTCAGTGACTGTTAAGGCTGGATTATGGCCTGCAAAATTCATATGTTGAAGTCCCACCGTCCAGTACGTTTGTAGGTACCATATTTAGAGGTCCGTAAAGAGGTGATTAAGTTAAAATAAGGCCATTGAGATGGGGCCCTACTCCACTATGACTGGTGTCCTCATAAGAAGATGGAAGAGATACCAGATACCAGGAAGATACACCATACACCCGCACAGAGAAAACGCTATGAGGCTACACGGCAAGAAGGTGGCAATCTGCAAGCTAAGGAGAGAGGCTTCAGGAGACTCCACACCTGCCAGATACCTTAGTTTAAACTGCTAGCCTCCAGAACCTTGAGAAAATCCCTTTCTGTTGGTTAAGCCACCCAGTATGTGATACTTTGTTATGGCAGCCCTTGCAAATGAATACATTGGCTTAACACAACAAAAAGTTATTTATTTTTTTAAAGATTTATTTATTTTAGAGAAAAAGTGTGTGCCAGGGGGCACAGAAGGAGAGAAAGAATCCCTAGGCAGACTCACTGTTGAGCCTAGAGCCCAATGCAGGGCTTGATCTCAGGAGCCGGGGATCATCACCTGAGCCAAAATCCAGAGTTGGCTGCTTAATTGATGAGCCACACAGGCGCCCCTATTTCTTTTTTTTTTTTTTAAGATTTTATTTTTAAGTAATGTCTACACCCAACATGGGACTTGAACCCACAACTCCAAGATCAAGAGTTACACGCTCCACTGACTAAGCCAGACAGTGCCCCCCAAAAGTTATTTCCTACTCGAAGTCCAAAGAAGGTTGGTGAAGCTCTCCTCCATTTGGTGACTTAGGAATCTAGGCTCCATCTCTTGTGACACCACCATTTCAATATGTGGTTCCACCCCCACTACTCCCAATCTCAGACCAGAAGGGGCACACAGCATATCACTTCTTCTTCATCTCCTGTGAAGACCTAGTCACATGGCCCTCACCTGACAACAGAGGAGGCTAGGAAATTTGGGGAAGCATATGGAATATTGGGTGAACTCTCCTTCTGACACAAAAATAACTTTTCAAAAACGTGGTTGAAACAAATTAGTTCCCCAGTTACTCAGGTTGTCTCTTAGTAAGAGTAATGACAGACCTATTTATCCCTTTGTGGAAAGTCGGACGTTATTAGTATTTAACTACAAACAAATGGGAATTCTTCTCATTGTTTAAAAAAATACATATGACTTCTTTCCTTGGGTTACTTTTAGCCCTCTTGAGATTTCTTTTACGGTTTTGCTTTCATCATTGAGCACGGAACTACTTTACACTTCTGTTAAAATATAATTTCCAGGGGCGCCTGGGTGGCTCAGTCATTAAGCATCTGCCTTCGGCTCAGGTCGTGATCCCGGGATCCTGGGATCGAGCCCCGCATCGGGCTCCCTGCTCCGCGGGAAGCCTGCTTCTCCCTCTCCCACTCCCCCTGCGTGTGTTCCCTCTCTTGCTGTGTCTCTCTCTGTCAAATAAATAAATAAATAAAATCTTTAAAAAGTAAATAAAAATAAAATATAATTTCCAATGAAAATAAACTCTTGAGCAATCTTAGGAAAGCATTAGGGAACACTGAAAAACTTACTACTTGAATTCATATCTATTCCAGATCACTTTTTGTATCAACTCCTAACTCTAGAGACTATCCCTTAAGGCACTCCCTTGGGGCGCCTGGCTGGCTCAGTCAGTGTAGCGTGTGACTCTTGATTTTGGGGTTGTAAGTTCAAGCCCCATGTTAGGTGTAGAGACTACTTACAAATAAAATCTAAAAAAAAAAAAAGGGGGCGCCTGGGTGGCTCAGTCGTTAAGCATCTGCCTTTGGCTCAGGTCATGATCCCAGGGTCCTGGAATCGAGTCCCACATCGGGCTCCCTGCTCCGCGGGAAGCCTGCTTCTCCCTCTCCCACTCCCCCTGCTTGTGTTCCTGCTCTCGCTATCTCTCTCTGTCAAATGAATAAAATCTTTGAAAAAAAAAATAAAATAAAAAATAAAATAAATAAAAATAAATAAAAAAAAAGGCCCTCCCTCAATAATCATCCCATCCCTTCCACCACACACACACACACACACACACACACACACACACACACACACTCCTCCAGCCTATTGTCTTCTTTTCTGAAAACTAGGGGTTTTTTTGCTCCCACCAAAGCTATTTAAAAATATATATATATTTTGTTTATTTATTTGAGAGAGAGAGAGTGCACATGAGTGGTGGGGGGGCGCAGAGGGAGAGGGAGAAGCAGACTCCCTGCTGAGCTGGGAGCCAGGATGACAATGATGACAACAACAATAACGTCAAGGAGGGGGAGAGGGCGGCTCTGTCCGAGGACACTGGGATCTTAACCCCAGCCCAAGGCAGACACTCAACTGACTGAGTCAACCAGGCGCCCCTATGTAGGGTTTATTGACTGCTTACTATTTGCATGGCGCTAAGTGATTTTATATCCATTACTTATTTAATTCAAGCCATAATCCTATGAAACAGGTAAAATTATCATGCCCAGTTTACAGATGAAGAAACTGGGGCTCAGAAAAGTAACTTGCCTAAGTTTGAACAGCCAGAAAATGCTACTGAGCCCAGAACCAACAGACTCAACCACAATGTTATTGTTTCCTATAGGTATAAGAAATAACGTGGGCGCCTGGGTGGCTCAGTTGGTTGGGCGACTGCCTTCGGCTCAGGTCATGATCCTGGAGTCCCGGGATCGAGTCCCACATCGGGCTTCCTGCTCGGCAGGGAGTCTGCTTCTCCCTCTAACCCTCTTCCCCCTCGTGCTTTCTATCTCTCATTCTCTCTCTCTCTGAAATAAATAAATAAAATCTTTAAAAAAAAAAAGAAATAACATAAAGTTGGGGCTTCTGGGTGGCTTAGTTGGTTAAGCATCTGCCTTCGGCTCAGGTCATGATCCCAGGGTCCTGGATTGAGGCCCGCATTGGACTCCCTGCTCAGCGGGGAGCCTGCTTCTCCCTCTCCCTCTGCCTCTCCCCTGGCTTGTGCTCTCTCTCTCAAATAAATAAGTGAAATCTTTAATAAAAAAGAAAAAAGAAAGAATGTCAAGTTTAAAAGACTAGTTGATAAAGAAAACACTAACTGTGTTCAGTGGTTGCTACCAATTGAGCTCCAATGTTTATCCACTCAAAAAGATTGAAAATACAAATTTTTAAGTTAAAAAGTTGAGTAGTACAAAAAAGAATGAAACAGGAAAAAAAAAAAAAAACCTACCATCCTAAACCAAAAAGTTAAGAATTTGGCATATTTCCTTCCTATTTCTATCTTCCATGTATTTTCGCATACACAGTTTGGTCTCCTGCATTGTTCTCATTTATCATTATAACATAAGCCTTTCTCCATTAAAACCTTAAAGACGGCTTGAAGTTTTGTGAGTCAGTACTAGTTTGTATTGGTTAGGATTAACCTCAGCTGTGAATGAAGAAAAGCCAAACAATACTGGATTAACGTTTATTTGTGTCTCAAATAAATATAGGCAATTTGGGGCTGGTATGATGGCATCATGGGATCATTAGGGACCAGGCTTCTGGATTTCTGCTGCTTCTCCATCCTCAATACACAGCTTCTACACTATGGCCCAAGAATGACTTCTCTAGCTCCAACCATTAAGGTCCCAGGCCATCAGCAGAAAGGTGAAAATGGAGAGAGCACGTTCCCTCCCTTTAAGGATGTTTTCTGAAATTTTCTCATGCTATATTCATATCCCATTAGTCAGAACTCAGGCAAATGATCACATTTAATAGTGAAGAGCGCTGGGAAATGTCATATTTTTTTTCCAAGTGGTCATCTACTTGGAAATGGCCACTTGGCCATTTACTTGACTTACACTGAGGGGTTCTAGCCCTATGGAATAAGGAGAGATGAATTCTGGAAGGTAACTAGCAATCTCCTTGTAGCTGAGATCTTTTTTTAATAAAAATTAATAAAATTGATTTGAGTTTATTTATAATCCTTAATACATCATAAGCTCTTTTGAAACACTATCTCTTAAGTAAGAAGACATGATTCTATGTATATTTTTTTGCATTCCTCTTCTATCCCCAATACCTAATAAAATACTTGACATACAGTAGACAGTAACAATCTAAGCTCCTTTCTGATGATAAATGAGAGAGAATAAGCATTTTTTTCACCACCTGCCATGTCTTACACATTTTATTTCATTACATCCCATTTTCCCTCTATGAGTAGATCTGTTATTTCCTCTGCATTTGTAAAAGACTTTTCTGACTCACATAATGAGAAATTAAGCAACTTGCTTGAAGTCACACAGCTGGTACTTGGCAGCGCTGAGGTGTGAGCCCAGGACTGTCTAACTCCCAGATGAATCCATCTTTCCTATAGCACAGTGCATCAGAACTCAGGACACCATCAGGAAGAAATTAAAAGTTCATCTACATCTATAGTTTTCATCTATTAAATGACAGTTACCATATATGACTATCTATTAGAGCAAAGCACAAATTCCCTCAGTTTACAAACTCCTTTTAATTTTTAGCTCTTGTATCAGATTATGGTTTTCCTAATAAGATCTGAAAATTGTGCATTTGTTGGTTTCTTCACACACTCACAAATACTTATCAGGGACCGCAACATTCCCAGCACTCTGCCAGGCTCTAGGGACAGAGATGAAAGATACAGCCCCTACCTGTAAAAGGCTTACCTGGCTGTGGACAGACAGGTAACTGGCAGCAATAACCAACTGCAATTCTTTGCCTTCAGGGAGCCTAGGGGAGTCAGGGCAGGCTTCCTAAAGGTGACTCTTAAAGAGCTTTTAGAACAATTCTAGAAGCACACAGTCCAAATTCAGCTAGCCAAAGAAGCGTGTGTGTTTGTTCAGGGCACAGAGCACAAAGGCATGAGGAAGAGAGAATGTGGGACATTGAAGAAGTAGTTTGGAAAACTGCCATGTTGGCTGAGCATCACTACAGACCTTAACAGTGCAGATTTCTGGCCCCTAGTCCCATAGTTTTTGATTCTGTAGACCTCAGACAGAATCCAGGAATCTGTAATTTTAGTAAGTGGTGATTTCTTTTCTTTCTTTCTTTCTTTTTCTTTCTTTCTTTCTTCTTTCTTTCTTTTTCTTTCTTTCTTTCTTTCTTTCTTTCTTTCTTTCTTTCTTTCTTTCTTTCTTTCTTTCTTTCTTTCTTTCTTTCTTTCTTTCTTTCTTTCTTTTTAAAGATTTTATTTATTTGAGAGCGAGAGAGTGAGCACAAGCAGGGCGAGGGGCAGAGGGAGAAGCAGACTTCCCATGGAGCAGCGATCCTGATGTGGGGCTCAATGTGGAGCTCCATCCCGGGACTCTGGGATCATGACCTGATCCAAAGGCAGATGCTTAACCAACTGAGCCACCCAGGTGCCCCAAGTGGCGATTTTTTTAGGGCTTGTCTAAGGACTACACTTTG